>NC_134522.1:8012348-8680848 GCF_027942865.1 Odontesthes bonariensis
GTGAGGCCGGGGTGAACGTGAAGGAGACCAAAATGCAAATTATTGACTTTGTGTTAACAAAAGAGTTTACAAGCCTATTTTAAGTGTGACTACAGGGTCAATAGCAAGCACTTGATCAAATACCAATGCGAGCATAAGCTAGACTAAGGCTCCCTACCCTTACAGAACAAGACTTGACTTGGATGCTGTAACTTAATTGCCACTTGGACTGAGAGGTCTGTCGATTGGTGTGAAACTCCAAAGAAAGCTAGAAGCCTCCACAACATTATCAGACAAGTTGATGGGATTAAGACCCCAGCAGGGTCGGGAGATAAGCCTTAGAGGGGTAAGAGATGAGCGATGGAAGAGGGGAAAGCAAATTTCTGCTAGACTAAATGATCAGGTATTAGTTTTGGCTTTTTCTGGTACAGTGCTGAGGCACATTAAGCCTCTGGCTCTGTTCTAATTAAACAAATGAGATGTTAAGAGAATGAATCATTGCTCGCCACTTGGTGGTCACAAGTGCAGATTGCTTCTATCTAAGGGGGTCGAATAACATGTCCTTAAACACAGCTCATTTTGCTAGAGGAAGTTAAAGCTCTGATTTATTTAAACCATGTCCCCGCATTTCTTGATTGCTATTTTATAGAGAAACTGAAGAAATGGCTCACAGCTTCTCTGTGATTTATGGGTATCATTCTATCTCTTGTGATTTTAAATCCTTCAAAAAACAAAAGAAATAGACTTGCTTGATTAATGCATGTTTTTTCCCCAGGCGGCATATTTCTTTCCATGGTTGTTGGGTTTATAGTTTTGTGATCCCATGACTTCTTTGGTGTTGCCAGTTGCACAGGCTTCACCAATAATAAACTGACATTTTCAGTGTTGGCTTATGTACGACAAACACATATTGCCTAAGAACGCTGGAGGGAAGAAAGGGGATAGTCTCCCGACTCACAAGCATGAGACTTGTATTAGTTTTTGATAGGGAAAGGTTAATGTTAAGCAAACATGATGGTTAGGTGTTAAAATATGCAAGAAAATACACTGCCTGTTATATTGCAGGATTGGGAAAACACATGCACATCCTCAGAAACTTCCCAAAAACCTAAATAGACCTATCTAAAAAAAAAAAAGTCAGACTTATATCAAATAGAAAATGAAGAGAGTTTGAAAGTGGATGTGATAAAACGCAGTGAATTCTGTTTGTTTAAAACCCATAATGATCTGATGCAACAGAGGTGTGCTTTTACCTTTTAAATCCTCAGATTTCAGAAGGCTTTTGAGAACAAAGCCTTAGGTTATGAACGGCTAATATCAACAATTATTCAAATTCTTCATACTCAGCAAAGTGTAAGTGTAACCCTGAGTTATAGATGAGCAACAAAGTTTCACATCCTGTTCCCCTCAGGATCGATCTTAATGAATAGCTAGTTCGATTCCTGCATGTTAGTGAATGTTGTGCTGGCACACTAAAGATGGGCGATGTGCTGTACACCCACAGCAAGCAATACCCAACTTCTCTTTTTTCACTCCACATCTGGACACTCACTGTGCAAAAAGTCAAGCCAAGAATTGCTGGCGAAAGTTGGCAACAACTTTATTTCCCTTTTTTTTTCTCGTTACATGAGCTGTTACATAAGTTTAGATGGTAGCTGACTATATTCAAAGCCAATATAACATATCTGCCTGGAGGCAAAAGACTTCACCAGTAACTTAAGGAAGTGTCTGGCTTCTCAACTTCCAAGAAAAGTAAAGAAGAAGAGCAGGTACATCTCTGACTCACCTGCAGCTGCTTCATTAGTTTTCTATATTTTTAGAAATAAGTGAGCTCATGGTCTCATCTATCCTCTGTTTGCCAGCAGCTCGAGCACTGCTTAAAGAACATGTGGATTGTCTCTTCTTGAAATACCTCAAACAAAAGACTGTTTGAGGTATTTCCGGAAAAGGTTGTCTGAAACATGGACTGATGTTGCACCATCCTCTTTAATCTTGTGCCATCACAGCTCGGCTCACATCTCATTGCTTTGCCACACAGACATATTTGCCTCAGGAAAAGCAGACAAAGTATGTAGACAAGGTCCACATAGAATTAACAATGTTTCCAACTATTTATTTTTCTTTTCATTTCCACGAATAATGTCGGAGACATGCGTTTGCAGATGTTTCCATCAAGACAAGTTCAGAATATGTTAAACCCACATGCATGTTAATTGCTCTTATGTGAACATCTGTCAGGTTGAGGGTGTGGAGGGAGGACACGGATGCGGACTTTTCAAAAGAAGGTAAATTTATTAAACAAAAACAAAGTACCAACATAAAACGCGGCTGAGCCGGAAAAAACGTAGCTGTGGACAAAAACAAAACAAAGAACTTAACACGGCATGGATAAATACTTAGCTTGAAAATAGTGATGTTACCTCCAACACCGAAGCTCCGAAGCACGCTTCAAACTCGACAGGGTAGTTATAGTGAAGCAGTGGGCCGGAGCTCGCTTCATGCATGGGCGGCGCCAGGGGGGCGCTAGGGGGTGCTATAGCTCCCCCTGGATTAGCCATAGCACCCCCGTAGCACCCCCAAGAAAATATCTCATTTTCAAATATTAAATTATATTCTCTATTATTTATTGTGTGGTAACATATTTCAGCCAGAAAATAAAAAAAGTTATCAATGAACAGATTGTTTTAGACACAAAACAATGACGATTCTGTCATAAGCTTTGACCCATTTTATTTTCAAGTTGCAGGCAGAAGAAGAGCAGGGATATACCATCAACAGCACCCAGGAGTTCTTATCCCTTATGCAGCCTTTAGGGTACAAGCACTAACGGACCCTGGCAGTATCTCCAAAATTACCACATTATAATCACCATAAAACAGGGCACCGCACCAGACTTATATCTTCAAATTAACTGGAAACCCTTGAGGTTAAGAAATCTTTGCCATATACACATAATTTCTTAGATAACCAAATTGAAAGTTTAATATTTCCCGTAAGTCTCACTTGTTCAACTTAGTTCTTTTTATCTACATTCAGTACAGAGCCAACCATGTGATCTTGTTTTAAGTCCATAAAATCCCACAGCTCCCACCACCTTTCAGGCACCGTGTACATTGCTTTACACGCTGTGTTACGGGCCTGCTTTGCAGTATCTTAGACAGGGGTCCTTGAACCTGCACAGTACGAAGAAACCAGATGATTTTCAAGTTGCTGTGGAGGGAAAAATTCTGCTCATGGCCATAAAGTGGATTCTCTGTCGCAGGTCACGGCTCCTCCACAGCATGAAGATAAAAAAACAAAGAAGACGCCAAAAATACATGAGAAGTGGCCTGAAGATTCCTGAACAGCTGTGGAAAGAGCTAAAGAAAAGGAGGATTTTTGTCCACACCGTGGAAAGTCAGTTTTTGCCCACAGTGCTGCCCTAAAACCCAAAATCTGAGTTAACATCATCCTCTTAAATCTCTTCCTCAAGTTTATGCTATTTTTTGACACAGAATTAGAAAATTACATATGCTTTGGAGAATTATGAAACCCTACAAAGGTTTGGGAAACCCAAATCCTGATTGAACTTCTTCTATGATGCTTTGTTAGCTCATGTAACACAGAGTATTAGGTTCCCAGCTGTGTAAGTAGATAATACTGGGATCTCAACCGGTGCTCATTTCGGCTTTGTGCGCTGTTGCTCTACAGCAAGCTATAGGTGCTTTATTAGCTTCACTGTGTGTGTCAATTAAAGCAAAACACTGATGCCTGAGAATTTTTCACTCAACTGAAGGCAATTTATGTTACCCTGAGCTTTTTGTGTTCATGTTTCCAACAAAGAGACCTCACCTTAAGGCCTCCATTATGTCCAGATACGTAAACCTTCCAGCTAAAAGAGGGTGCTTTTCCCATGACTGTAGATGGAAAAGAAAACTTCAAGTTTGGCATTCGGGAACTTTTATATATGTGTGCCTGTGTTCTCTGAATACTTCATCTCTCCATTCGTTTGCTCGGAGTTCATAATGAAACCTTTATAGTGAGGAATGAGTAAAACACGGGTTTGCTTGGAGCCATGAGCAGCAGCAGCAGCACAATGTTCTCCTGTTATAGGTTTGTCTCAGCATGCATACAACTTAAGATAAGAGAAAACTGGTCCAGCACCTCTGTAATTTTACTTTATGTTGCTTTTTCACTCTCTTAGCATAGGTGTGACTAATCTTGTGCCCCAGGTAACAGTTCAGTAATTAGCTCAGTCAGTGCAACAAGAGGGAAACGACAGTAATGTCACCTCTTGTGCACAGCAGGGTTTGAAAGCTGTTCTAAAATGAATGATTTGGATGCACGAGAAAAATAAAAACTTGTAAAATATACTCAAACACATGCCTCATAAATGACAGGTTCGTTTAAAAAAACAAGCCCTTAGATGGAGACTTCAGGTGAATTTTAGGTTAAACTAAAAAAGCATGCAACTAAGCCATGTTTACTTTATAATACAGAACACTTTTCATCACAATATCTATGTTTTGTTGCTAGTTTATTCTTAATTAAAGTGATAGTCCGGAATAGATTCAACCTGGGGTCATTTGAACCGTGACATCCAGCCAAGTAGCCCACCCGAAGTTTTTTCGATCTTGGCTGAACATCAGCTGAGTTACCGAGTTATCCCGAATAGCTTAGTACAAGCGCTAATGGAACCTAGCAGTATCTCCAAAATTACCACACTAAAATCACATGCCATGACACCAAACTTCTACAGTAGTACAAATATGGTCTGTACTCACAAAACGATGCATTTGGAAGTTTGAAAATAGTCCAGGAGTTAATTATTATTATCAACACAAGCCTGATAGCTTCTCTGCTGCTAAAGCTGCGTCGACGTCACTTCCTTGATCTGGGAGCTTCAAAGTAAGATGAGGGTTGATCTACTACTGTAGACAATACAGTATATGCTATATTCTACATGGCTTTTTATGAATTTTTATGTTGTAGAGTTGTGAATTTATTTTATCAATGGAGAAATTGAGCAGCCTTGCTTTGTTGTCTACAGTAGTAGATCAACCCTCATTTTACTGGCGCCGAAATCCCTGCAAGGTCTGTGGCTTCTGAGTGGGAACCAGGCACAATTCTTCAGACACCTTCACTGTCGGCAAGAATGTTATTCGGTGCCGGGAGAATATTAGCTGCACTCACTTCCTGTTGACATTTAAGAGAACAAATCAAAATATGAACGCCGCTGATGAACATGCCCATTTGAACTCATTCATGCACAACACTGCCTGAGAGTTGGCGAGTTAACTGTCAGTCGTCGTTTCATGAATCCTCAAGGGCACAAAATTCACTTATTTGCAGCTCTTTAAAACCTGAAATGTAGAAACAAAGCTTATGTTTTGTGCTTCTTGTCATTTTTTTGTTAACATTGAGCCACTGCTATTTGTAAGCAGTAACCATAGATGTGCCAGACACATGGCTTGAATCCATTCGTACAGTTTTCCCACTCTGTTTCAAAGTGACGAGTCAGAACTGTTACCTGTTAACCTGACAAGTTTTCTCTCTGTGCTTTCCCTGTGATGGACCAATCACTGTCCAGCGTCTGCCTCTAACAACTGAGCAAGATTGCACCACAATCCCCTAACAAACTGCTCGAAACAGATGGCTGAAAAAGGGATGTTTGCAAACGCCACAGTCTAAAGGTTTTCGCTCCTGGAATTCGAACCGTTAAGCCTTTGACCAAAGGTTGTACTTTTCAGCTGTCTCTCAGCAGATTTGTTGTTTATTTTTTGCGCTCTAAAAAAAGGTTCGGACCCCTGAGTTCCTGAGCCTTAGCCTCAGTCATTTACAATAATGCTCCACAACTGTCCTCCATTGAAAACAGAATGTGTAATCATATTTTGTGTGACAACTACAGCAGCAAAGCCGTGCCATACTTATTCATGACTGTGCAGTACAGCAAAGTTCGGAGTCATGGTGCCCTAACCGTTTTGTGTGAGCGCCGAACTGCTGTATAAGTGGAAAGTGCCAGAGGAAGGAAATAAGAGCAACGAGGAGAGCAGAGGGAATTTATTTAACGTAAGCAGAGGGTGCAGAAGTGCGACAAGGTGACTCAATGAGACGCTTTTTGAAAAACTGGCTGTATTGCCTCTAAAGGGTGAGGGGGTCTAAAGCTACAGTCCTGACCAAGGTCAGTCCAACAGTGAAGAGCTTTTTAGACCAGTTTTCAACATTTCTGATTCATCGTCAAACAGATTCAATTCATGTTTTTCCCTCCATCAATCTACACAAAAAAAACCCCACAATGATGAAAAATACATTCTTCCTGACCTACAAACCATGTTCTGTGTTTGTCTCATACGTCTCTTCAGAGAGCTTTTATCTGAATCAGACTCAGGGTCTTCCTTTCTCAGCTCAGCAGTGATTTCTGGCGCTTAAGAAAGACAGTGACGGCACAAGGTAAAGCAGAAGTTTGAAGTTAGAGCTTACGTAGAGGTCATGCCTTTGTAGTGGATGTTATGTGCCTGTACAAGTAAGTCTGTTTTTGAATGGACCAAGGTCGAGCAGGTCAGCAGCAATGGCCTGGAGAAACAAAAGCAGTTTTCACTTTTTGCTAAGGAAGAGGTATATACTGTGAGATCCTTCTATTGAATTAACTTGAGTAGTTAACTTTAAATTAGTTTTGTTTTAACGTTTTGTTTAAACGTTGCTAATCATTCAATTATGTTTTTTTTTAATCCACTTTGTGAATTTTTATTTAGTTTTTACTCCCAATTGACTCCTGAGGAAAAAAAATATTTTTTTGCAGTTTCTGAATGTTCAGCTTTCACCAGGTGGTTGCTCTTCATTGAGATTTTGAAAGGTTTATTGGTTAACAGCTGCATGCTACACTGTAAAGTAAAAACCTAGGAGCCAAACTGAAGACCCGTAAACTTGTAAAATGATGTGGGGTGTTCAATAAAGGTTTTCTATTGTCAAAATTTATTCAACAAGAAGATGCAAAATATCAGAAACAGGTTGATAAGAACATTCCGCTAATCCTTTATAATGAGTTGCAGCTACTTGGTCCGGCTTCAAACCAACCGTTCAGAAGTGGAAATGAATTAGCTGCTGTGTTGGGTTCTCAGTGCTCGTAGAAAACAACATTCTCAGAAACATAAACTTGCTCATCCTCTCTACAATGCAATGTAAATTATGCAACGACACACTAAGTACATATCATTATGTTGACAGCATGATTTACTTTGCAAACATCAGAGAAGAAGATAAAATGCCTTCAACAAAAAAATGATGAGTTTCTGTTGTGTCTGACGCATTAGCATTTCTTGAGTGGAACGCTGTACAGATCACTTTCAGCAAGGGAAAAATTTGTTTTTATTATGATAGCTTGTTGCAAATTTGCTCAACTTCTACTCTGTAAACTGCTGCTATCAATTTTCACACCACTCACACTTGCCACCTCCAGCTCCAGTTGTTCCCAAGCCAACTGAAAGAGAGAACGTCTCCGGCGAGTCCTGGGTCTGCTCCAGGGCTTCCTCTTAGCAGGGCATGAGGTGTTTTGGGAGCATTTCATGTTCTGTTCAGGATTACAGAACAGAGTCCATCATATGAAGCAGCTGTTCTTACGGGACAGACCCTAAAAACAGAAGATAAAACAATAGCAAAATGATTTGAATCAATACGACACACAGAATGATAAAATAAGAAATTACAGTTGATAAAAGAAATACATTCATGATCATGCCTTCTTAGCTGGGATACAAACAATGTGATTAAAAAAGATGAATTTGAGTTTCTGCTTCCATTTAAGCTAAAAATGGGAGCAGAATCAGGATTGTGCACATACATATAGTTTCTTTATGAAGTTGTAAAAGAAAACTATACAAACTCACAGCCTTATAAATTTGGCAAAAATAAGGTGCACATTTCTTCACACACAGTTTTTGTCATGACTCTAAACAGAGTTTTATGCATCTGACCCCTGAAATGGGCGATCCAGTCTTTTCCGTCTTAACCGTTCACATCTGTGGAACCGTTTGGTTTTGTGTTGCAGGCTGATCCATTTTGGACAGCTCTAGTTCCAGAGGCAGAACTCACATTCATTTTTCCTATTCAGAATATTCAATGAGTGACTGTTACAAAAGAACAACAAACGCATTGAATATGCAGTAGCTCTGTTATGATCGACACCAACAGCAGTTTAGGCTGCAGCTTCAATCTGGAATGTTGGACGTCTCCCTGTAAACGAACGGACCTCACACAGATAGGTTAACCCGAACATGACTGAGCAGCTCGCTTTCTCCAGAAATGCTGTGAAAGAAACATTTGCACTGATCCAGATAAAAGGAATTTGGTGGAAAAACCAATAGACAGAGTCCTCGAAGAGTTTCTGATGGTACAGATATGAGAAACTTGGCATTCAGGGGAAGGATCACAGTCCATCAAAACATCATGAATAAACCACGCTGGGAGCTGATTCTTTGGCTTGCTTCCCTTCATACAGCAGCTGGCCACTGTTCCTCTTTTCCCTTTTTAAAAAAAAAAATGCTGGCAGGAAGTGGGCGGCAGGAATACCAACCGCTCGACTCTTGCAGACTGGGTATTTTTGTGAAAAAGGTTTTTATCAGCACCATTTTGTTCTTACAAATTAAAAGAAAAGAGAGGATTAGCTGCAGAATCAACAAGATAGCAGCTTTCTTAGCAAAGGAAGTCAAAGTGACAGAGATGTGGAAGATAGAGTTGGAAAAGATTGAAACCAGGTAAAGAAGAACGGAGCAGATTGAAAGAGAGGTCAGTTGACGAGATGGGCTTGAATCACTCTCCTTCCACTGTTTTCAGCCATGTGTGTCGGGGCAGGTGTGGGGACAGATGGGAAGCTCATGATGAACAGAGGGATAAGAGGAGGAGAAAGAAGGAGACCAAATGTTATGCCCTGTGGTGATGACATGAGGGTAGACAGTCAAGACGGGTTATCAACGAAAGGAGTGAGGGAGGAAATCAAATGCTGGCCAGAGAGTGAAAGGCTAACATCTGTACCGAGGAAAAAGAAGAAGCTCCAGTAATTTAAACCGTCACAGCGGAAGAAACACACTTTCACTCTGATCTGCTCTGTCAGGCGAAGGCCTGAACTTCTCTGCCAAGCACTCATTATTATGTTTTATTAGAGGATTTTCTAATGGCTGTGTTTTCACTCAGACATGACATGAATTAGTTTAGCTTCCAAACAATATAATGGACTCATTATTTCTCTCTGATTGCTCGCTTCCCTGAAATGAAAAACCTCGTTGTGAGTTGCTTCTTAATTGTTTGGGAAATTGTTCCATTTGTGCAAGGAATTTGTTTGAAGCTTTTTTCCTCTGCTTTTTCTTTTAATAGTGTGAGTTAAGACTGAATGAACTACATGTGTGGCTCAGAGCTACTTTAACTGAATCCATGGGTGTGAACCATTCTGGTCAAATATAGGAGACTGAACAAGCATGCTGATTTGTATTCTATTTTTCCTCGTTACACCTTGTTATTGAGGGCATGTCTCCATTAAAAACTCAGTTCTTTACACAGCAAAGCAAAACTTAAAAAATAACCATGGGATAAAACCAAACTTACAGAAGCAATTTGCGCATAGCTATAACATATTAAAGTTTAACATGACCTAACATAACGTGACCTTTTTAACATGTCCTTAAGTCGTGGGCAAAACTCGGAATGTGCAGAAGCCAAACTACAGTCTCAGAAAGTCTAATCAAGATCAAATCAAATTTATTTGTATAGCACATTTCATGTACAAAACAATTCAAAGTGCTTCACATAAAATAAAAGCATTGCAGCAGGGAGTGGAAGAAGCATTAATTCAAGCAACATAATTTAAATGGATTTAAAAACAAGCAACAGTCCAGATAAATTAAAAGATATCGTGCAGATTTCATGCATAGACACATGAGAAAAGAAACGTTTTTAACCTGGATAAGTCGGAGGTCGAGGTGAGAACAGATGTCCAACATGACCTCAAAGAAAAATGAGCAGCAAAGCTTTTTGTCTGAGTTGCCCCACTGAAAATGTAGTAGAAATTAGTGGTGCTGGTGGTGATTATGGTTTTTGGCAATTCAATAAAAGGGTAGAGTTTTAACAAGTCAAGTGTCAAATAAATCCCTGTAAAGGTTTCTGAATTACTGACACGATAGAGCAGCTATGAAACAACTTACAACAAAAAAAAGGCCACTTCAGGTGAAACAAGCTGAGATTCACAGTTTAAACATCACTGGTTTTCATCGGGATTTTAACTGAATTGTCAAAGAGAGATTTCTGTTGTTGAAATGTGTTGAACAGCTTCTCTGTGAACAAAGGTTCTCGCTGACTGCACTGATGTCAGATGGTTTCGCAGACCTGGATCACACCATCAGGTTAAAAAGCAGAGGTGAGGTGCTATGCAACAGGAACAAGGGTGCAGTCTGTACGGAAGAGGTGAGCATAGAAACTAGAAGTTCACAGATGGTAGGAATTAATTACGCTGCAGCACACTTGGACACATTTTAATAACACAAAGGCAGAATGTAGAACTAGTGAAGAAACTGTAACAAAGAGCAGGATCTGCAAAAAACAGCCTCACGAGCATTTCAGAATTTGTTCTGAGACAGAAATATACAAAGGTTAAGATACACAACACTTCCAATACATACATGTAATGATGTTTTATTGTTTTTATATGAATATTCAGGAATAATACGGAATTATTCTATCAAAAATGATAAGGTTAGAATGATTGATACATGAGGAATTCTTGAATATGATAGAATAGATTTTATTGTTTAGATCAGATGTTCAAACGGAGCAAATCTCTTTGCTAATTTTGGCTAAATTCCAAAAAGAAGGTAGACATGCTACTAAGTGAAGAGCTTTTTGAGAGCTGGCTGCTTTTGTCGAGCCAAGTCAAATCATCTGGGACAGAATTCCCATCACTAATTATGGGCAGAGTGGTACCACATACTGTTTTAAAAGACTTCAGCACAGTCTTAAATCCACAGTGCCCAGGGTTCTGCACCATCTGCCAACAGAAATGAAAAAGAATAACAATGCAAACGTATGAAAGATTTTCTATGGGTTAAAGACACAACAACCTCCATATTGATTCTGTAATGTTATAAGCTGAGACAAAGAGTGAATGAGAGCAGCTTTATTGGGAACTCAGCTGAATCAATAAACACTTACGCTTTAATTTAGAGTCTAGTTGTGTGTATACATGCAGGGATGATTTGATCCCCAACCACATGAACTGGATATGTTACATCTGGTTTCGAGAAGCTCAATTTTGGTTGGACTAACATTTTATGTGCTTTTTAGAAGTCTGGTTTAGGTTGGACTAACGTAACAACAACAAAAAGAAAATTCTCGGTAAACAAAAAGTAGTTGAGAAAACTGTCAAATATATTTTTATTCAGATTCTTATTTAAATGTACACTAGATTAAATCTATGTTTGTTCTGTTTGTATATTTGAAAGATTTCTCCATGAGGGGGATTTTACTAGAAGAAAAACTGGCCATGCTTCATCCTAGTTTTTGTTGTTGCCCCACACTAGATTTTCAAGAACACTGCTTTCTGGCAGAATGGTTGATAAAACAGATTATTTCCCACCCCCGCTATAAAAACACACTCACTCAAACATATTCAGGACCGAATCTCTGAAATGCTTTAGAAATTCAGCCCTAGATTTGTCTAGAATGTACTCACGTGCATGTTCATGATATACAGGCCTGGCTGCTCAATCATAGTTGAAGCATCTGTTCATTCAGCATTTTCCAACCAGGGAATATTCAGCTCCTACCTTTATTTCTGCAGAAGCGTCTCCATTTGACTTGACAGTTTCAACAAAAGCGCGAGGGATTTTTCAGGGCTTATAAGACCAAATTGGCCCCGTGACAGGATACAGAAATCCCTCTACAAAAGGGCTGACTTATGATTGCACATACATTTTCACAGCAGAGCATCAATGACTCATTCACACGCAACACAACGAGCCCCTCCGGAGGCGGCGATGGCTTGAGGAAACGCTGGAGCTCACGGGGACAGTTGAGCCACGAGGGACAGCAAATACAGCAGCGTCTGCTATTTAGCACAGAGAGAGTTAAGGGAGGCAGTTTGTGTGTGATACGGGATAATATGTGAGGGGGAGACAAAGTGTTTGAGCCTCCACAGGAACTGTTCTTCTTCCAACCTGCTGGGTGAAGAGAAGGAGGTATATATCATATTGTAGCTTTGGGCCCTGTGGGGAGTGTGGGATCCTAAAATACTGGCTCATTGCCTGAAACTATGTCGAAGTGTGGATGTGGGATTTCTGATGCCCTTGAGTGTCTCACCAACCACACTCCACATGTAAACACACAGATGGTCTCACCGCTACACAGCTGCAATCTCTTGCTGGCTATGTGCCCCCCCCCCCCCAACTGCTCTGCAGCTTTACCCTCCAAACGCACTGGGAGTGAATAACACCACTTCTGCCATGGGGTTTGTAACACAAAGATATCACCAGTGAGAATCCTGAGCTCATTCCGAAGGTTTCCACCGCTGACACACACTGCCTGTAGTAAATGAGCAGAGGTGCTCTTAAGGAAAGACAAGAATCACCTTGTTCTCTTTCTCCTTGTTTTCCACAGCTCTGTTTTTGCTCACATGCAAACTCAAGTGTGGACAAATCTGTGTTAGCCAGGTGACAAGAGGAAAATAAATACCTGAGGGTTGGTGAACTGTTTGTGGTGGACATTTGGCAGGTGGTTGGAGTCACGGGGAGCTGCAGAAATGGATGTACGCGCAGGTGCCAGACAGGCAAGTGTTAGCTCAGGGGGAATCACATCCTTTATAAATTATTTTTCTTTACCAGACCTTCTGTCACGCAGTGTGAAAAATCAAAACTGTGTAAATGTGCCAAGAGGGTGGAAATCAGGCAGCTTAGGGTTTGATAGAGTGGAGAAAATTTAACAAATATTACTCTCCTCCAAAGCGGATCCATTCAAAACGGATAGAAATGAAGCAGCAAGATATAGAGGGTTACTCTACAAGCATTCCCTTTGGGCTTTTAAAGTCTTTATGTAATTCAATCACAGACTTTTAGGAAATAAAACTATCCCATCGAGCCCTTTCTTTTTCTTTTTCAACTTGAACTTTGTTTGTCTCCAAACAAGTAAACAGCGTCTAAGCTTCCCGGCCTCTGATCTATATTAGCTGCTGCTGGGCTCATTACCATCTTTATTCTTAGTAAATTCACTGTAAAGTCCAAAATTTGCACAAAGGATGATAATTCTCAACAGCTTTAGTAAATATTCTTTATAGTTGAATTTTCTAATGACAGAATAATAGACTCCAAGCAGCAGAGGGACAATAACACAATGGCAAATAGTTGGGATTTAAAAGTAAAGATCAAAGTAAATTTCATTTCTGTAAAAGCTTTGATCCCCTTTTAAGAATTTTCATTGAGTTAGAATAAGAAAATAAAACATTTGATTCATAAATAGATGTTTGCTACCCCTGCCAGTCTCAATGTGTAATAGCACCGTTTGACAACAGTGCAAAAATAAAGCAAAGTAAAACCATAATGAAGGCTCGCAATGTTTTATTTCTTTTGATTTTGTTTTTACTTTTCAACCCTAAACCTGCATTTTAATACATAAACTTAACAAATCATAACAGCAAAGTTCAAAAGTGAAAGAAGTTAAAATACTGGATGTAAATGTTACATTTTCTGTCAGCATAAAGGTCCTGTGTGGAGGATTTGACTGAATAAGGAATAATATTGGAATTTATCAGATACTCACTAAGGCACTTAATTAAAGCTGCAGTCTGCAACTCTTTTTCAAGCATAATGCCTGGAACTGTCCGGGGATTCTGAAAGTAGTACATTAAATACCCCAATACAAAAAAAAAAAATGAGTTCTCTATGTCCCCTATATGTCCCGCTAGGTCCCTCCAAAGCCAGCAGGTTTGTTTACAAAATTGCAGACCGGACCGGTAAAAGGTAACCAATCAGGTTTACGAGCTGGGCTCTGCTGCCTGTCAATCACCGATTGTGCACACGCGATACAAGGTAGGCTCGTCCCCACACTTATTTATCTGGACTATTGAACTTCATTACGGGCTGGTCTACTTACTGTGTCTTCCATGATCGCAAATGACAGGTGAGTTGATGAATGAGGAGTCGTGTAGGCGCATCTGGCGTGCACGTCTACGTGCACGAGTTCTCATGTGTTTTGAAGGGGCGGGACAGGAAGTTGAATAACTTTTTATTTTTCGGTTAAAAAATAAGCATTTCTTGCATTTTGCGACTACGGAGGTCACCGTTTTCAACTTCAAGCGTTCTGATAGATCATGTAAACTCTTAAAATGCCAAAAATTAAGACTTTACGTTAGCCTGGCTGACGCGTCCACAATCTTGATGAGATGGTGGTCTGGGAACTAGGTGTGCATTTTCTCGTATTTGAGGCGTGGTTTACGAATGCCTAGAGCCGTTTATTGGGCGCTACGAATGTCTATCAAATGACGTCTGGTTCTTCCCATGCTGCTTTGCGCGCGATTCATAGCCAATTGTATCACTTATACCAGATGACGACAGAAATTCGACGAGGAAGAAGAAAAAAATGGAAAATAAAAGTAAACTTGCGCTCTAAGCTACTTAAATTGACAACAAAGTAGGCCTATATGCTATATTCTACATGAATTTTTATGTTGTAGAGTTGTGAATTTATTTTAATAATGGAGAAATTGAGCAGCCTTGCTTTGTTGTCTACAGTAGTAGATCAACCCTCATCTTACTTTGAAGCTCCCAGCTCCCAGAAGTGACGTCAACGAAGCTTTAGCAGCAGAAAAGCTATCAGGCTTGTGTTGATGATAATAAACTCCTGGACTATGTACAAACTTCCAAATGCATCGTTTTGTGAGTACAGACCATATTTGTACAACTGTAGAAGTTTGGTTTCATGGCATGTGATTTTAGTGTGGTATTTTTGGAGATACTGCCAGGGTCCGTTAGCGCTTGTACTAAGCTATTCGGGATAACTCGGTAACTCAGCTGATGTTCAGCCAATATCGGAAAAACTTCGGGTGGGCTACTTGGCTGGATGTCACGGTTCAAATGACCCTAGGGTGAATCTACTCCGAAACACTTTCTAAGGCTGCATTGAACGGTAACGTTGTGTCCGCTGTCATGTTGGATTAACGCTCTACAAGCTTCGGTGTAGCGCATAGACGTCGTCATCGTCTTGCTGCCCCCCCCCGTTCTGTGATTGGTTCCCAAACTCTAGCAAAAATAAGGGCGGTGGTTTCCAGGCTGACTTTGCAGTGAGAATGAAATCGAGCGCAAAGCAGCATGGGAATTCCCAGGCTAACTTTACGTATGACAACAACAAATCTTGCAGACTGCAGCTTTAAGAATGAGTCAAGACCCATGTGGGGATAATTCTGGATGCAAAATCCAGCACATAACTGACTGAATTTACAAATATTATACAAACAGCCAGAAAAAGGGGCCAAAGGAAGTGACCGTGGAGGGTGGGTGTGGGAGTCAGGGGACTTGAACCAGGTGGAAATACGAAGAATGGGGGGGTGAAGTGGTGAAGACCATATGCTCTATTTGAAATGGAAAGCTGTCAGCCTCCTTACTATTAATAGCTATATGGGTAAAAAAAAAAATGGTTTGTCTTTTTCATTTCTGCACTAATGCAAATAAGCCTCCAGATAAATATCGATTTTATCCACAATCAGATTCGTCAATATTATAGACTGTGGACAAGCCGTAAAGGAAAAACAAAAAAAAAGAGACTTCGATTGTATGTTTGTGTGCTGAGTATTTTACTTTGTTATCATCCACAATATTACCTCAAAGAATGGGAACATTATATCCTGCGAGAGCTTCTGATGATGTTATTTCTTTCTGAGACGTGTCTCTGCCGAGCAGAAAACCTATGAGAGCGATAGCGGCTAAGAAATAACACGGAGCCTTTGGAGACCACAGTGGAAAACACTGAGATCATTATTTCTTCTAGGCAGAGCAACTTGTCTCATCAAAGCCAGTTTCAGTCTAAAGATGATGAAAAAGCTGGTAATTAGAATTATGCCATCCTGAAAAGCATCGTGAGTGGACTCCTCCAGTCCATCAACAACAGCAGCTTAATGAGGCCGAGGTTCCACTGTGGAGGTGCATCTGCCGGCTTGTTTTAGGATGGCAGAAGACTGGCCAGACATACAGCAGACTCATTTAAACACAATTCTCATGTGCAGCTGCTGAACAGGTTGAAACAACTTGGATTTCTGCCGAAGTAATGATGACAGATTGATGAAAATGTGCAAACAAAATCCAATTTATCAGTATGGATTGATGCCTCTTTGAGGATGAAGACGTCTTTACTTCATTTGAGAGAACTCGTTGCCTAAATGTACAAGTCTTGATTAGTTTTGTCCCACTGGTGCCCCCTCTGGACATGGAGCAAGTTGTAGCAGCTCCAGCAAGATGCTGTTTAGTCATAGAAGAAACTTAAATGAATGTAATAATATTTGTAATGTTGGTGGACACATTAATCCTTTAATATGCAATGAATACAGTACTCTGGGAAAATACATATATTGCCTGGTCATCAAAGTCAACACATGGATAAGCAAATAAATAAGCTAAAAGCGCATTTAAAAACAAAAGGAGCATACAGAATAAGAACACAGTTTATCTTAGATTAGATTATTTTCATGGAAACAACTTGTTTTTAATCAGAATTTCCAGGATTCGCTTCCTGTCTTGCATCACTTTGAACTTTCTGTGGTCTGAGCTTTTTGGTCCTGGTTACCCTTATCTACTTTTGTTTAGTTCTTTGAGATTTTTCAAGGACATTGACGAGGGTTTATGTAATGTTTCTTAAGATCACAATCAGTTGTTTGGAGGAATTGCAAAGCTCTACCACCACAGCAGTGGGCAGTGGTCCAGATACTTCAAGATTTTTCGTCATGCGTTTGGTCTGAGTCTGACGTGTCGGCGGCCATTATGAATCATCTCTAAAGCATTCAAGGATAACAATTGGTGAATGGTTTGCCTCCAATCCAGGCCTTTTGTTGGGCAAAAGTTCTCCAAAACCTGTCTGTGATGTGAAAATCTGGCATGAAATGTTGTTGGAGGAACTTCAGAGGGCTATTAGGAATTTGAAAAGATGATAATACGTCAAAGGCATCAAAGGCACGAGAGGACGGGGGCCAAAAAGTGCTGGCAAACAAAATGCATGAGTAGTGATCTTCCTACTACTAAAATTTATATGTTTATAGTGGACTTTGCTTTACAGAGCAGTTGACCTACTTAGAAAAAGAAAAGAAACCATAATACAACTCCTGAGTAAAATAGCATAGTATGGCATACAATTTAGCCAGAAAAGGCAACTTAAAGACCAATATAAAATATTTCAGGCTCTGAGAAAGAGAAACAAATCAGGATAATCACATCCAAAGTTTGCTTGTTCAAGGTTTCAGGCAAAAGTTTTTTAAACAGTTATGCAGCCTTTTCCCAATGACCTTAAAAACCACAGAGAACCTTAGGTTTCATATCCTTTTTAATCAAATATGAAAACAAAGTGAGCGAAGAACAACTGTACCAGATGTGGCCACAGCTGGAGAGCTGACAACCCTCCAAAATGTTCTTTCCGCCTTTTAGAGTTTTAAGAAAGGTGTCCTCAGACAGTAACTGAAATGCTCTTATCATTAATGGATCAAATGAAAATGCATCTGAGAGAATACCACCGCCTCAGGGTGAGTTTGATGCCATGGGAATGTTGCTATAACAACCAATCCAACAACAGCATAGAACCAAATGAAGTGAGATCACACCAAACAGATGAGAATTAAGCAGAGCAAAAACATTCGTTCACAAACAGTCGCCAGGCCCTGGGTCGTGCACCAGAGGAGCTCGGCAAAAGAACAAAAAGATTAAAATGAAACCAGGCAATGATGCTAAATGTTAATAAAACCCATAAGACAGTGATATCTGTGTGTCTGCTGAAAAAAAACATTGCTTTACTCACTTCAGTGCTCTTAAAGTCACAAAGTATGGGATGAAGATTCTGGTAGTTTTCTGATGTCTTACAGAAGCAGCGAAGCACAGCAGAACCAGACGTCCCTCAGCTTGAAACATTAACAGGAAACAAGAGAAGAAGCCTGAAGCACACTGATTTCATTCACACCTTTAATCATGGAAATCGACCAGCATTTAGAGACGGGAATTCAAACAGCTGTTCTGAACGGGTCCTGTCATGGTTAAAAAGAGGCTGTGTGTTTGAGTGAGCGACATGAACGCAACAAGGAGAAAGAACAAAAAAGGTTTACGCTGGGAGAGATATCCACCATTGCATCAGGCATAATATAGACCTGACATGTCATACAGGGACAACCACTTCTTTTATTAAAAAAAAAAATCCTGTAGGCACCGGTTTTCAGGAGGAGCTTGTTGACTAATTAGATCCCTCAAAAGCAAGCCAATTCCTCTCACAGCAGACAAGCCGCAGATGCAGTGTTGTATCATAAGGCCAGCAGAAATTGATTTTGCTATGTTGTGGTCTGAAATTAGCCTGCTGCGCAGCTACAACTGCCAAATCCTACCACACAGTGACTGACAAGAGTGTAGAACACGAGTTTAATGTTAGAAATGTGATGCCTGCGTAGGATTTACCCCTGAACTGCTTGCAACAGTTTGGTCCCTGCTTAGGCAGGAGTCTGAGTTTGAGTCTCTGTTCTATTGATGAAACCCTGATGAAGAAGAACCAGAAACACAATGGTGCATTTAATCAATTTCCTGTGTCTGTGCCACATTGTTATTTTCAACATTCACCCCTTAAGGAGACTCCGATGGGAGAAATTAACCTAAACACAGCTGCTAAATGATTATTATTCTCCATCATTCTCTTCTTTATTACTGATAGAGGATGGTGGCTATTGTAACTGTGAGGACAGACTGCATGCAAAATGTCTTGTTCTATTGAGCTCTCGATGGTTATCAACTCTGTGTAATCTGCTGATAATCAAAATAGCATTGTCTTAAAAATACAAAAAATAAAACTAAGTGTTGCTTTATTTTCTTCGAATAGAACTATTTTTTTCATCATCCTCTGAGGAGACACCGCTGTGAGCAGAAATGCAACAACAAATAAAATATCCCAGTTCATTTTCACCCAGACAACCACCTCACATTCTCACACCGTTAGTGCAGCTCGTGTTACATCTTTTATTGGTCACATCAAATCCAAGTGGAGAGAGCAGGCTAAACAATTACACGTTTTAATACTGGGTACAGTATCAATGCTTTGTTTTTAGATATTAGCTGTGTTCGAAATCCAACGAACTGTTCCCTACTGACTATTTAGGGAGTTATATACATAATGTAATGCATGTATGCATTATTGTGATGTACTGAGTGTATTTAAATTTAAATTTGAAATATCCTCGAAACGTGAAAAGACATTTGCAAGTCAGGTTTTGGAGTTGCTTCTATTCTGCTTGATTGCCTTTTTTTCCAACAGCAAAATGCATTATGGGATATATTTGCTGAGCTAGTGAACTGCTTTTCACAGTGCATAATGAGACTCTTTGAGTACTCTCTGTTGTGTATAAATTGTCACTATACATTTGAATAACAATGTAAAATGGTGAGTTTACTAAGTAGTCCAATATAAAGTGAGCAGTGATGGATTTGGACACAGCCATTGTTGTCTTTTATCAGCATGTTCTACAATACCTTTGTTTTGACGGCATGCTGGAAAAATAATTAATTGACGATGTGAACTGAATGAATAATCGCAGGTATGGCTACTCTTGGCTTTTGTACCTGTACAAAGCAGTGCATGGTACCATAGTGTCTGATGTGCCTAAAAATCCACTATACTCAAGACTTGGGTGTCATAAATCATGCTTATCTTGGAGAATACATGGCATACATGGAAGCCCTCTCACTGGGGACGAATACCATTTAAATTTGTCCATTCTTAGAGAAATATGTCTGAGGCTCTTCCAGTGGTTGGCTCTTGGGCTGCTCCAGCGGTGCACCTGTGGTGCTCCCCGTGGTGCATATTCTGAGTGAAGGTCATCTTAATCTTCAAATTCCCATTCAGATTCAGATCTAAATTATCCTCATATTTGGAGACATCTTCCTCTTCCATATATGAGTTCCAAAGTCCTCTGGCAGCTAAATCTTTAGGTCATACTGATGCTGGAAGACTGTTTTGTGATTTAGAGGTATTTATCTCTTTGTCTCACCCCGTTGATGTGCAGGTGTAAAGCATATAGTCTGAGGAAATTTTTGATTTTTACAATGTTATGGAATAACATCTAAAAAAGAAAGTGAGAACAGACAACTTCTGTGTGCTTTGATGATAATAATGTAACATTGTGTGTCTCTGTGTATGCGGGTCAGAATGACCCAAAGACCATAATGGATGTAAATGTGTGAGGTATAGTAGCATGTCTGCTAAAAAATGTGTAAGTGTATCACAGAAAATAAGCTAGGGCCATTGAGTTTCAGGTAGAAAAAACTTATACTTGTATCATTTTTCTTCTTTTGAAGATTTGAAACAGGTCAGTTTGACCCGAGTACCATACAAGGGTTAAAGGGGTCTCAAACATGGGGACACAGGCTAAAAGAAAGCTAAAGGAGTCCCTTCCTATTGTCGGTTGTACTGCATTTACTTTCAGTGGTCTGGGAGTTCAGACTCCTGTGAGCTAAGCACAAAGTACAAAGCTTATTTCACAACCTGCAAAAAGTGCATGGATTTATGAACCTTAATGTAGCCGCAAACAACTATTTGCTTTGTAAAGATATAAGGGCATGATCACTGTGCTCATGTGCGTCGTCATCTCATGTCCTCTGTTCTTTGTGGTGGCAGTTTTATTTGGCCACAAGTGGATGCGAGTTCATGTGAATCTCTCGTGTAGATTCTACTTCATTGAATGAAACATGCCAATAAGTTTAAAAATAAAAAGATAGAGAAAAAGGAGTGCTGCTTTAGTTTCCCAAAAACAGATACATAAACAAGTTGTTTGAAGGTCTCTAAGTTAAGATTCTCATTTCTGTAGTTTGACACGAAGTGGTTTCCTGAGATTGTATGTTTGATTGACTTTAAAATGGGGAAAACTTTGTTTATCTTCCCTGTGAACCAAAGGTTCAGGCTTCATCATGCTGAGCTGATGTTCAAAGCACAAACAAGAAGTCAAACCATGGTCTTCTTGGTAAATTAACTATTAAAAAGGGGCATATATAGAAACATTTTTTAAATGGCTTGCTCTCCACTACTTCTATAAATACCCAGCAGAGTGAGCAGCTCGGTATTTGTGGACCTGAGTGGTTGTGCAGAATATGGATGTAAAGTTTCGGGTAAAACCAAAGGTGATTGACACTTTGCACACAAATTAAAGGACATTAAAATCTATTCTAAAAACTGAAGGGAGCCATCATAGTTCAAGCCTGAACAAGCTCATATTTGTTGTTAAAAGCCAAACAGCAGAGTTCTGCATCATTTCCTGCTTGCTGCTTCACTGATGTGGAAGGAAGATCTCTCAAAAAGGCATGCGACAATCGTGTCTTCTTGTTATAAATGCATGGATGAGTCGTCTTGCGTTGCAATGGGATACAAATCTCTTGGTTATCTTGGGAGTAATTAGGATGTCTATTTGATTAAGGGCCCATTGAGCAGAATTTGTGTTTCATTTCATACCACTTTGAGAGGTTATCCGTCATCCGTGCTGGGAGCTACAGCAGAATAGCCTCAGGCCAGAGAAGCTAAATCTAGCCCTGGCACGAGGTACAGATTTTACAAACTCTCAATAAATGTATCATTCAAAGACTACAAAAGTTGTAGATCAGTCCCACTGTATTAGACACTGTCTGCCATAATACAGTGCAGCAACTGTGAGGTTGCAACTTTCTGTTGCTCTGTTATCACCGGTTACCATACAGTTTAATGAGCTCAGTGGGGGGGGGGGGGGGGGGGGGGTTTGGCTTCGGGTTCTGACCTTGGCAATTCCGCTCCACTTTTCAGCAGTTAAAAATGAGTGCAACACCCTGAAGGCAGCACGCTGCTCTGGAAATTATGGCGTCTCAAAATCGCTCTAATAAATGACCATAAACAGAACCTCCGTCTGAACAAATAAGCTTCGCTGGGGGCCACAGCAGAGAAGCCATTAAACAGAAATCCCCTGTAGCTCAGATTAGGTTTAGTGCAGTCAGTCTGCCAAGAATAAAATTCAGCAGCCCATAGAGCAGAGGGCTGTAACGGCCATGAACCAGACGACTCCCTTCTGTCTTTAATGGAGGCCTCATTGAATCAGTATGAATCAGTAGACCAACATGCGACTCAGGAGGAGCAGTGTGGACAGGGATATCACGAGGCCCAGCTCAGACAGCAGCAATAATGCAGCCTTCCAAATCCTATTATCATTGTAATGGAACGGATGGCGTGGGAGGAGAGTCGATGGATGTTTGGGAGGGGGAGAGAGATGAGGGTGCTCCCTCTCTCCACCCCCCCTCTATTTGTCTCAAGAAAAATGTCTGCACACTCACATAAATTCCTCTATCTTCCCACCAGTGTAACAGAAAGCTCAGAGGAGACACCTGCATGTCAAATAAATGCCTCCCTATAAAAGAAAAATGCCAGAGGACGTGGAGATTTCTGATAGAACTCTAATCTTGAACTGGAACCATCTTTTAGGACTCAAGCAGGAGTAAGCCGGCAAAAAAAATGTGTAAGGAAATACCACGAGGACTTTGAGATATAGCTTGAGAACACTTTGCCAAAAGTGGAACTCGCTGAGCGATGGTACGCGACGCAATGACACCCCATCACACATCCTTTAATTCATCATGAGAATGCTGCACAGAATAGGATGTCGAAGCTGATCTCTTACAGTGATGAGACATAACTTTTTATTCCCTGCCTTTTCTACAGTTTCTGTGATAGCTGAATGACTTCTAAGGCAGAGTTTTTGGGAGGGCTGAAGCACAGCAGAAAGATCTTCCACCTCCTCAAGATGATGAAAATCAGGCTTGTGTGATTCACATTTTCTAAATGTGATAAAAGTATAAAAGTTTGTGCAGGAAGTGTATAACTTGAGGTATTTGAAACAACTTTGGGTGGGAGTCACATCTGACCTGGAAAAGATCGAAACGATGTAACTCACCAGCTGCTGTTCAAAAAGAAATTCACATGACTTACCTTTGTCTTCCCAAGGATGAAAGTTTTTATGTGTGGATGTCCACTGCAGCTGTTTTCGTTTCCAGTTAGGACAATTATTTCCTCTCCAGCAGGAATCACCACCCACAGCTTAAATCATTTACTTTAAAGCACATCAGTGTCTTTGATTCTCTTTTTTTTTTAGTTTTTTCAGAAGATCAGTCCAGATTTGCTCAAGTTATACTTTAAGGTTTTAAAATAGGGCTGGGTGAGTTAACACGTTATTATCGCTATAACTCACTAATTATTTAACGCAGATAAATATTTTATCGAGCATTTATGCAGTTTTTTTATTATTATTTTGGGGCTTTTGTGCCTTTAATGAAAAGTTCAGAGACAGGAAGCAGGGGGCAGAGAGAGGGGGAACGACACGCAGCAAAGGGCCGTCCAACTTGAACCGGGGCCAGCTGCAGCTAGGACTGTAGCCTCTTGTACATGGGGTGCCTGCTCAACCCACTATGCCACAGACCACCTCTGTTTTATTATTTTTTTATTTATTTTTTTATTATGATTTTGTAAAAGAAAGTAATCGGCGGATCCACCAAACATGGAGAAGGGTACGGAACTTTTACTCGGCCATTTTCATTTTAAAGTTCTTCCAGACGGCGGAGTCGACGGAACCAAAGTCATCTGTAAACACTGCCAAGTTGAATTGTCTTCTCAGCGTAGTAGTTCCAGTCTAAAATATCACTTAAAGGCAAAACACACAACTGATAGCAGCAAGTCATTCAAGGAAACAGACAGTGGAGCGAGGCTTCTACATAAAAACTACAGAAAGATGCTGATGTTAAAAGTGTGTTTGCACAACAAATGTTATGGCACTTTCATTCACATGGCAGCACATTTAAAATAAAACTAAAAGCTATACACTACTTTTGTATTCAGTTTTAGATTTTGCATATAAATGCCATTAATCGTGATTAATCGGGGAAATCATGTGATTAATTAGATTAAACATTTGAATCGTTGCCCAGCCCTAGTTTAAAACAGCAGATACCCCAGAGAATAATAAAAGTGTAAATAAATAAAAATGTTTGCTCTGAGTTTGTTTTTTACTAGATGATCTTGATCTTGATTGTGTGGTGGTTAGCACCGTCGCCTCACAGCAAGAGGGTTCCAGGTTCAACTCCCGGCGGGGGCTTTTTTGTGTGGAGTTTGCATGTTCTCCCCGCGTATGTGTGGGTTCTCTCTGGGCACTCCGGCTTCCGCCCACCATCCAAAAACATACATGTTAGGTTAATTGATGTCTCTAAATTGTCCTTAGGAGTGAGTGTGAGCGTGTGTGTGGTTGTTTGTCTCGTTCGTCTCTGTGTGGTCCTGTGATGGACTGGTGGCCTGTCCAGGGTGTACCCCGCCTCTCGCCCATTGACTGCTGGGATAGGCTCCAGCCCCCCCGCTACCTGACCGACGGATTCAGCGGTATAGATAATGGATGGATCTTGATCAATTTCTTGATAAATTGCAAAATAAAGCAGACACAAATACACCTGTATTTGGTGGAATAAAGACCCAGAAGCTGGACTGAACAGGCACACGACACAAATAAAAAAAACTTTTATCTTACTAAAACTAAACCAAAGTTACTGCCCAAGCAGGGAGTCCACAAAACAAAATACCAAACAAAAAACCAGGGACAAGCTAGGAGAAATAATTTTAACTGTAAATGATAGAAGCAACGACAAGTAAGTCACAATGAACACTGAAAAATAATGAGTATTTATACAGGGAGGGATGATCAGAGTAGGACTATTAGGTCCCTGAGCTGTGTCTGACTCCTGGGCGCAGAGTCAAATCATCAGTCTAACCTCATGATAAATACATTCAGTGGGATTTTGATGGATCTTCTGCGTCAGAGAGTTGTAGAATTCCTTCTGTGGTAATATTTAAATTAGCCTGATTTCACATTTGTTTGTTTACAGAGCAAAAATAAAGACATTCGATTGAGGCCAACAACAACAAATAAAAAAGACTTCTCAAGGTAATATCCTGCTTTCCCTGCAGGTGTTCGTGCTCTCTAATATGCTGCTGAAGAACAACTTGTTGTCAGCACAATTGGTATCTCCTCCTGCTTAAAATCATGATGGCAACACCTCTAGTCATTGTGGTGATGTTGAGTAAGTATTCTCTTTTCAGTGTGCTATTCTATTTGTTTCTGGCCTACCATGGAAGACCGTGATTACACTGCCCTCTACTTCAGTCCAAACATTTTCTGTGAAAAGATGTGTTGTCCAGAGGATCTGATTGTTAAGAGTAGTGTCACTGCCTCCAGGTCCTGGTATAAATAAAAGACAAGACTTACAGTTTACAGGTGCTAAGAGCGGATAGAAAGACTAATGAGTTTCATTTGACAAAAGACACAAACTGCAAAGGCCACAAAACAGTCTGACAATAAAAAAAAGAGAAACTGTAGATGTGCTACCAGTGAGCTACTTCAGGAGAATAATTACATTTCCCAGTGACAAAGTGCTCGCTACAATCCGGCTAAGAGAGACTTCCAGCACGTTCACACTTGAAAGATTTGGTGTGATTGCTCTGTTAGTGAGAATGGTGTGAACCAAACAAACTGCTGCAGTTCAGCTGAAATGTGCACGCAGACATCCTAACATACAGGTCCTGACTCTGAACTTAAGCTTTTTTCTAAACGTGGCAGAGGTGTTGCTGCACAGTTTCATACAGATATTCCAGAAGAAAACTTCTATACAGTATCTTCTTTTGTTTTTGTAGTGCACACATTCTTTTGACTCACAGGTTTTTAAAAGTTGAATCCATTTTCCACACGCACTTTGTCCTGGAAGAAGGTGTGAGGCTGGATGGACTGGCTGGGTCCCGTGCAGTCCTTTCAACCATGGGCAAACAAGTTTCACTCGCGGATGAATCACTTCTGAGTCATTTTCTGTAAACAACACTTCGCTAAAAACACTCATCGCTTCACAGTTGGGGTTAAGCCATAATATGTATAAGTACATTATCTTTACAGCACCACTGGCATCTTAATGGACAGTATTTTGCTGGTTGCCATGATGACAAGTTGCCACAACATGTTGTGATGACATGTCTCTCACTTAGTGGTTTGGTTTCACAGGGTTGGAAATCAGAAGTACTTAGTTCGAGTTAAAAGAAGACCAATTTATGATCTGTTCAATGCCACTTTCACCTTAATGGATGCCAATTTGACACTTCAAATGCAACTGCTCTTATAAAAGTGTTAAAAAAGCATAGCACATTCTCCTGTAAAATCTTGTGCGAACATAGCAAAGGCCATATTAAAGCTCCAAGGGGGGGGGGGGGGGGGGGGGGGGGGGGGAAGTGGGGATAACATATGGTCTACCTTGGAGCCAATGAACTTGGTTCATGCAAAACATGCAACAAAACTTAAAGGTGGTGTCAACAAGTTGAGTTTAAATAAATAAATAAAAAAGGCAGGTGCATCTAAGTGCCTCAAAATGTATAAAGTTTTTTTCTTTTGGAGCTGTGCTATTTCTGCAACCAGTGAAGTCGGCAGTGAGGATGCTGGCAGCAGTATACCAGTGACATGGGTGAGACAGACAGCAGAGATGAGGGAAAAGCAGCCAGCACAACCCCCAAAGACCACTAAAAGCTCCTGCAGCTATAAATAAAACGTGTACGTGTCAAACAATTGTCAGGATGCATAAATATATATTTTTCATTTGATCTTTTCCCATTTTCAGCCCACGTTTTGTTTAAACAGGCCTGTGAAAGGGGTTTTATTGCTTTTTGTATATAATATTATAGGCAGTATAATCTTTTTCCATTTCTAATAGACTCCAGAGAGCTGGATCAATGAACCAAAAACATTGAAATCCCCTACACTCTGTCCTTACATCCCATCGGTTCAGGCTTCTTCAATCTATTTTACTCAAGGGCTCAGGAGAGAGGATTACTGGAGAAGAGTTAAACAGGTGTTTCCAACTTTGAGAATGTATTTTAATGGCTCATCATGTGATGTTCCTCAAAAAGTCTCCAAAGACCAAGAACAAACAACAAATGCTTTGTTTAGAGAGTTGGCTTTACAGACACAAATTCCCAGGACGTTTTCCCACCACAGTCTATAACCGAGAATTGAATAAAGTGAGCAAGA
This sequence comes from Odontesthes bonariensis, assembly GCF_027942865.1. Classification (NCBI taxonomy): domain Eukaryota; kingdom Metazoa; phylum Chordata; class Actinopteri; order Atheriniformes; family Atherinopsidae; genus Odontesthes; species Odontesthes bonariensis. Next base: position 8,039,623 of record NC_134522.1, read on the forward strand.
GTTAAACATCAATGATTCCCACTAAGAGACACAATGGAGAGAGAAGCTGCCTGATTCAGGGTTTTATCTTTTCATTTGAAAGTCTGTCTGAAGTTGAACATTTGGGATAAGATTTCGCTGATGTAGATACAATAATATTCACACCTCAAGTGCGCTTGCATTGTTTGGATCCCATTTTCTGCTCATAGTGGACCCATTATTTTTTGATTAGTCTCCACAGTTTTTGTTCTTCTGCTTCCCAAAGTTATTGTTTTTATTATTATCATAGTTTCAAATTCTGCCATTTTAGTTGGGTTTCAAGAACACCCAACAAGTGAGAATGAAACATGGGTCAAGTGGGCAGCAAAGTTGGAAATATGAACAGGAAATTGCAGTTTTAAAATGCAAAATTCTTTTTATTTGCATAGAAACACACACACCCACCTATAATTCATGAAAAGATCATTTTTAACTTGTCATTCGATCAGTTATATAGACAAGAACATTTAGAAGAGAGAGAGAGCGTAAGAAGAAGAGCAGACACATTTTAAATTGACCCCGACAGACAGCAGAAGTGGCATCTTCAGGTAAGTGATACAAAGGCGACAGACAAAATGTGATGAATTCAAGAATCCTAATGTGAAAACAGCCCATTATTGATTCCACAGAGGTCTTTGCAGAAAAGCACAAATGAAAACAACCTGCTGCTTTCATTATAAGGATTTATTCAAGTTATCACCCAGAGTGCTCATTTCTTTGGGACTTTTTCATGCACGACAAGAGATAAAACTGGCACCCTCACAAAAACACGTTCAAGCATCTTCAAACATTCCTGAATGACTCCACAATTAACTTCTCTGAGGATTTTATCAACAGGAATCCAAGTGTGGAGCTCAGTTCGTTTTACTCTGTGCTTTGCTAACTTCCCGCTCCAAATGCACCTGATACGAACATCTGTGTCACCATCACAAAAACACACACCCTCCCTCTCACACTGTGAAGTTGCAAAAGTTTCTAGCTTCCTTCTTTTCTGAAAGTGCGTTTATGATGTGATCAGTCCAGACTTACGTGGATCCGGCTCTAAAAGCACTTTTTGGTCACTTAGCAGTGATCCGATATTTGGATCGGATATCCGTTCTGATATTAAAGAAAATTCGAGATCGGGTATCGGTGACAATGGGCCGATCCATATCGGCCGATTTATTTCATAAATCTTTCCTCCTTGAAGCTATTGCTTTGTTCAGATGCTTAATGGATGTTTAATTCCCATTTGCACTAAACTATATAAAGAGCTGATTGCTATTTATTTTGAAAGTCTACCAACCAAGCTAGTGAAGCTGTTGTTTTTTTCTCAATTTCAGCTCCTTTATTATTTAATATTTTGTTTTACATTGGATTTTGAATCGCTAATTGACTGAACCAGTGTATAACACACACTATATTTTTATGGTTAAGATTGTTTTACTGGTGCACAATTATTAGATAAATAAGTAATTCAGTACATTTATATCTGTTTATTTGTTTTTAAAAAAATAGGACAGAAATGTTTAAGTCAAGTCTGATGTTGCCTTGCACAAAAGAATAATCCCAATCTTTTCCACACAATGAAACTTACCGTTTGTCACCATAATTCTGCGCTGTTTTTCTGTGTCGGTATCGGCCGATACTAAACCTCAGATATCTGTATCGGTGGTGAAAAAAGCGGATCGGTGCATCCCTACTTAGCATTATAAAATCATGAAGTGTATCTTTATTTCTTTATTAGTTAGCACCCACAATGTGCTTAAATAAAGATTATGGAATTATTTTCCATAGTCCTGTTTTAAAGGCACCCCAGATGACATCAGAAATGACTCAGACAAACCGGTTCTGTGTTTAAATGAAAGAGTGTCTTTATATGTGACATTGATTTGATTTGGACACTGTTCAATCTTCACTGCTGCATCAGGTCAATCACCCGGTTTCCATTGTTGTTTTTCAGAAGCATTTAGAAGGTGGCGAATATAGAAATGTAAAAAATGAAAAAAAGCTTCAGCTAATGTGCAAATATGTTTATAGGCTCACTTTGAGGGGTTTTGTTTGTTTTGAAAAAGGCTCTGCATGACTGGAAAATTTTTGCAAGCTGCGTCTGACTACCAAAGATTAAATTGGCGAGACACAACAACTGTTTCTGGTCTGAGCCGACGAACAGGAAACTCACAAGACTGACCGGTGACCAATTATAGTGTGATATTCCCAAAGATGAAAGTAATTCCAAAGGAAGAGCTCAGTCTATCTTCCTCTTATGGATGTCCACCAATGTTGTGTGTTTTGTTTATGGTGAGGAAAACTACTTCTTCCACTGAAGTAACAATGTAACACCACCAACATTATAAAGAAGATGAGCTCTCCGGTCAGAGCAACCTTGTGCCTGTGCATGGTGGAGGGTACACCGACCTTCTCCACCTCACCATGGTACAGGAACTGCTCCACTCCCGACAGGTGGTGGTGTAAACTGCTGAAAAGCTCATCTTCTACATCAGCAGGTGTGGGAGCAGAGCGGCCTGTATCAGAAATGAACACCTTCCTATCAGGCAGGAAACTGCAGAACAACAGGGCTCAAACCCAGCTTCTGCCCAGGGGTTGTAAGATTTATGGACTCCGGGACTCTCACGTGCACTTTATCTCTCTGCTGTGCTGCTTTTACCACTGCGCTGCTTCGTTTTAAATTGCTGCTCTATTTTTAACATGCTGATCTGTTTTTAATCTGCTTTTGATCGTCTTTGAACTTAATATTATTTACTATAGCTTAGCTTTAGATTATTAAAAGTTTTTTTCAGTGCTGGTCCTGAATACAAATTCTGCTCTTGTTTAAACATATTCAATGAGAATAAGAAAAAACTAATTACAACCACTGGCCCCCCCGCTGCTGACACTACACAGCCCAGTTTATTCACTGAAAACCAGTGGAAACGGATCTGGTTCAGACTTCAGTTTTGAGCTTTTGAGAAGACCACCTGAAATTTGCTTTACTCGTCTATAGTATCATAACAATTGGTTGAGGTTTGACACTGTTTGCCCAAAGATTTCTGTTCAGAATTACAGCAAAATGTGAAGAAAGAAGGGATGAACCAGCAGAGGGCTGTGTCTTTGCAGGGAAACAGAACACATACACTTCTAACACATCTTGAATAACTGAGCAATTCATTTGATGGTCTACATGTTGTCTTTAGAGGAACTTTATAAATATTTAAGCATGGAGACATAGTAAAGTATGATGGAAAGACCTTCAGATTCCATCAAGGAGTAAAACTCCCCACCACAAACAGTGAGCAGCTGCCAGTGTTTTACCCCTTTTCTTTTCTCCGTCTACTTGCACTGAGAAACAGTACACTGATGCAAGGTCAAAGGAAAAGAGGCACTTTGGCTATTTGATGAAGGAGGAAATGGAAGAGATGGGGGAAGAGTTGATGAGACGAGGCCCTGAAAGGTCCTAAAGGCACTGTTATAAAGATCAGTCTGAAAGGGTCCCAGCTTGCATTGGGAGGGATTGTGTCCAGTCAGACATTCCATTAAATCTAACGAGGAGGGAATCTCCACCTCAATCAAGCCTTCCAACAGAGCTTCACAATGTAGCCAACGATGTAATGGATTTTATAGAGAGTGACTCACTGAAATAAAATTTTAAGTAAGTGATCTAGATTCAGCACAGGCTTTAGAGTATATCTATTGCATTCCCTTAGAATTAAAAAGGGCTTTTCCTGCTGTTACATACTTTCCCATAGATTAACACCACACTGAACCTACATGTACTCTCATACAGCTCCTGTTCAAGCCAAACTAGTCATGTTTCCTATCATTTTCAGTGTTTTTTCAGCATTGTAACCTGAACCAAATGCTGTGTGTTCAGCTAATGGGGGTTTACTGTTACATAATTTGGATGAGTTATAGTGCGTTTATGGACAGCTGTTCGGATCCTCAGCTCTCAGGAAGTAGCATTTTGAGCTACATGATAGGTTTTAATAAAGGGCTGGAAGACAGTGTTTCATGTGAAGTGCTCATTTATTTATTATTCGTTTCAAGGTGCACTTAGAATGAGCATTGTGCAATTTAGATGCAAACTTCTGATGTTGCTGCTAATCCCTCCCCAGGTGCTTCATTGTTATTTCATTATTTGTTACCTTTGCTGGTCAGGACTTTATCTTATTCTATCTTTAAGAATTTGTTTATCTTATAATTTATTGGAGGAAGTGTTTCTTAGCAGTTTTGTTCTAGCGCCTTCAGATAAGGAAAATTACCCAAAAGAACACTGGAAATTTAGGTCGGAAAAGTCGGAAATTTTGCAATGCAATAAGGTTTGAGCACATAATGGATTTGATAGTTTTACAGAAGACCCAGTTGCAGGACAAAAGGTCTTTCAAATAAAAAACAAAAACCTTGGTTTAAGAGGGGTGTTAAGCACGGGGAGTCAGTCCTCATAGCAGGAAAAACAGACAAAAAATAAATAAAAATCAGGCCAAAACTCCAGGAGGAAAACAGAAATAGGAGAGGGCATCTTCACTGTGTGAGAGATGGCAACACATCAGGGGAATCATGGAAGCAAAGGGAATCATCAGGATAAAAGATACAGGCTTGATTAAGGCAAATTAGGCACAATATTGTTCAGGTTGTGAAAAATTTTTTTTTTGCATCAGCTCATTCACACACATTTTTCATTTAAATACCCAATTGAAAAAGGTCATAAACCATTGGAAATAAACTCTTGCTTCACACAATATGAATTAATTTGGTCTTTTTTGGAATCTGACTCCAAACTCATTTGGCGTATACTGAGATTTGGTAGAATTTTATTTAATTTCGTATAAACCATTTGAAAAAAATAAAAAAAACAAAAACCTTTGTAGATCAAAGCCTGCATGACACAAAAATCTAAAGACACGAGCAGGAAATGACCCTTGGTAACCTGTTTATACGGTGCATGTCATTACACTGATGGCTGTGTAGAGGGCCCACTGTGTCTTTGCTCACAATTTGTGCATGTTTCTTTATTTGACTGCTCAGATTACAGAAGATGGGCCAGTCATAAATTGAAAATAACAAAACCAAGATTTATCCTCAGTGGTCATACTGACCCTCCGTGTCAGTCTACAACACACAGGTGCCCTTTACCATCACTGTCAGATGCACAGGGATTGTTCTGCAGCTGCATATTGTCAGATATCCTGCAGCAATACATAGCAACGCAGCTGGGCCAATAATAAATGGCAACAGGAAAACATCATTCTATGATACAGTCACCAGAACTGAATGCATAGGAGTCAACCTTTGTCCTGCTGTTTTCCCCTTCATTCTTTACCTTGATTTAATCTTTGTTGTGAACTGAAAATACAAAAAAAATAGTAAAAGTTAACCAAAGAGTACTTGGTTAAGGTCAGGAAAGAGTCATGGTTTGGCTTTAAATACACAATGAAAAACATATTGTTATCAGCAGCAAGTTAATATTTTCCACATCCTTACGGCAATGATTACTGCAACTGTTACGGTACCAGCTCAGGAAACACTACACATCCAAAGGGATGCTTCTGGGGAACTCTATGCATTTAAAACAACCACTGTGGGCTCCTGACAATGTGTCAGTATGGTGGCCAATGGTTTGTAATGTTGGCTTTTGGTCTTTTCTCCTGGTTCTGGTCGGCTTAGTCTTGAACTCTTTGTATTCTGTTATTTTTGTAAAACTCCTGCTTTTGTTCAGTTAGTTTTTACATGTCCCCCGGTTTTATTTTTAAAAGATGTTTCTATGTGCATTCCAGTTCTTTTTGCTCTCCATGCAAGTTTCCCACCTGGTTTCAGTTTTTGATGGCCACTCAGTGTCAGATCCTCATCTTCTCTCCCAACCAGAATCCAGTTCTAATCTCCATTTTCTGCCTGTTTCGATTGATTTCAGATTTTTTTAATGATCTGCCAAGTGTGTGCAGCACACTTCCTCTTCAGAGTAAGTTTGATTAGAGCTGGTTGGACTATTCATCTACCTGCCTTCCATGCCCACATTTGTGTCCTCCATTATGCACAAACTTACCAGTCAGTATGTGACGAGTTAGGAGTGAGAACAGGTTTGACTTGTCGTCTCTGAGTTAGTGTTGCAAAATACTGCATAATGAAACAACAGTGATTTTAGCTGATTACCTCAACTCCGTCTGTGGAACCGACTTATACAGTACTTGTCAGTATGAAGTCTACCAGCTAACATACAAGCACACAGTAGTGCTCCACACAACTACAAATTACACTTCAAAAGGACGACCTCTCATCGACTTAAACGCAATTACAGTTTGGATTGGTAAACACTTTACTGAAGGTATCTAATTAAGTGCATACTTTATATTGCCTATATGTTACATGCACAAGCAAGCATCCTGATGAGGTAATATTTACTTGCACTTCACGTAGATTAATGAGAGCAGCACCTCTGCCAACACGTTGCTCTTAATTAAGTTAACCAAGGAAAGCTTCACTCCCCTTTGCACAAATACCTCGTCCAAGCAGAGCACCCTAAAACGCCGCAGAGGAGAAACCACCAGCTCGGAACAGTGGGCCAAAGGGTCAGAGCCAAAGACATATCTAGCAGCGCCTGAAATTGCAGAAACATCTGTTGTGGGAATGACGGGTTTAAAGTAGCTCTCGTCTATTCTATTGAGCAGTAAATGAAGCACTGGTGCATTCATTTTGACACTTGAGGTGGCAGGAAATTAGCCGTTGCTTGCAGGTGTGACATCACTGCTGAAATATCATCATGTTTATACAAGTAAATGCAATGTAGTAAGCCATATATCTGCTAATCATTTCCTTTTTGACAGTTTTCTAGATATATGAACCTTCAGTCCAAACTGAAGAATAAGACTCAAAGCTAATTAAAGGATTTCTTCTGTCCTCTTTCTCCTGCCTCCAGATCTACAATCTTAAGCCCGTCCTTTTTGAGAGGCTGACTATTGATCACTGCCTTCTTTGTCAACGTGGAGCTGCGCTTCAGATGCAATCAGTTCCAATATAATGGGCCCATGCATTTAATTGGGCTTGGCCTCAGCGTTCCTCTCTATTGACTGAAATCTCCCCACTAAACCCCTAATCATGCTCCAGCATCAGACTATCACTTCCTGGCAATTTCAGGAGAGAGGATTTTTATAAGAATCCTGTCATATTAAGGTGCCGCTTTAAGGTTCTTAAAGGCCACCTTATTCCTTGGCATTGTGTTAGATTTATTAGTCTGAGATCCTTAAAACGTAAAGTGGCGTGGAAGAGATGAACGAGGCACGATGTAGGAGAATAATGGTAAAATGAGAATGACAACGATAAGTGGAAACTAGGAGCACACCCAAGCTGATATACTCAAAATTAGCATGACAAAACAAGGGACCTATGCAAGGGTCACACCACAAAATGATAAAGTTATCGTTGCTTAGAAATAAGTGTTGGCAAGGTTGTGGTTGACACTGCTTTCCACCTGGCCTACACACACGGAATATGAAACAAACCGAGAAGATTTTGTTCAGCAACCTAGACTGCATATCTCCAAAGTATGAAATAGTATCAAACCAGTGGCCACCCATCGGTGTAGAAGAAGAACTGAACATTAAACTTAGAGACTCAGACCTTTTTTTAATGAAAAAATGGCACAAAAGCAGCCATCCTGCATCACAGCAGCATGAATAATGTACGTTCGTGCTTCCATCATTGAGCCTGCCTGTTTTATCAGGCTCAGGTTAAGTTTTACCAGCTCAGTCTAACTTCGTAACTTTTTCATTCCAGGAGGCTTCAACCTAGTAAAACCAAAGCAGTCTCACTCCAGAATGTGTAAATAGCAACATTATGTTGGACCACAGCACAGAAATGTAGCAGTGTCACAAACGCTCAAGGTTGTGATTGGCAAGTGTTTTGGTGCCTAAAGGCAAGGTTTACATCATAAACGCACTTTTGAAACCCAACCACATATAAATATATATATATATATATATATATATATATATATATATATATATTTATATATAAATATATTTGTATTAATGTGTAGACTAATCTGTGTAGTTTTTATGCATAACCCTGTGATTGCTATTTTTTTCAAATTTCAAACCCAATCAATGTAGTCTTAACACCTAAAAACTAACCAGAAAATGAAGAAAGTGAAATAAGTTGTAAAATGTTGGGTCCCAAGGAGCTCAGACAAAGGTCTGTGACAGGATGGTTTACAAATTAATGCCACTGCTAATTCCCTCCAACTTCCTCATAAATTTTTCTTTTTCCCTAAACTTTGTTAACTGAATTTTCTCCAATAAGAACAGTCACAATCTTGCAGTCAACCATAACCTCTCATTTCCAGAAATCCAGAAATCCAACAAAATCCCAGCCATAAATTAAATAAAGCATGGAAAAACAATGCAATACTCAATCCAAAGCAATGCGACAGGCTGTGCTGTTTAGATATGACAGGAAGGGACTTAGAATAAGACTAAGTCTTTTTCTTCTTCTTAATTTAAGAGAATGGAGTACCCTTTTAGTCCTGTGATGGACTGGCGACCTGTCCAGGGTGCACCTTGCATCTCGCTCAGTGACAGCTGGGATAGGCTCCAGCTCCTCTGCGACCCTAAGTTGGATTAACTGGGTATAAAAATGGATGGATGGAGCACCTCTTTAATCTATCTTGAATGAGTAGGTGGAACAGAGGAGTTCCACTTTTTTGTCAATGTGAAAAACATCGGCATGCTATGTAGGCATATTCTCGGAGCCTTGAAATTGAAGACATTTTATTATGTCTTTTACCTTTTTTGTTAACTTTTGCATTTTCCACAGTGCACCAACTTAATTATTCCACATTTTGGAGTGTGAATGTGTCAGTTTTACTGGTGTGAAACCCCCAGAGGTTCGGAAATTAGGATTTTTATTGTGGTTCCAAGGCAGACCCATCATTTACAGTTCTGACAGTACATCCATAATGTAGATCCCATATCTGGAAGCTGGTTACCTGATCCTGCTCTATAATCGGCTACTTTTGGGTGTTTTTTTTAAAAAAAAATAGGGAAGCTGAACACAGAAATTGCTAATTTACATAATGTTGTTTTTCTGTCTACAGATAGTGATAAAATTTATAGACATGCTCCTGCTTCCAAATATAAGTCACTATATTTGGCAACATGCCAGATTAGTGCTTTTGGGTTATACCAAACTAGATCTTATGACAGGTTTCTGTAACATATCAGGTCTCTCCTGGGACCAATATTGTGTGTGTTTCTATTGCCTATTCTATTTCTATTACCATGTGGTTTAATATAATGCCATGTTTTTTAAGTATGGTAGTGGAAAGACTTAGTTTAATTAGATAAAAGCATGTCCCAGTGCTGCCAGACGTCCAAATTCAACAGCACTTACACACTGGAGATTCTGTAAATGAAAGAAAACCAATTTCATCCACTTCTTTCGTCTGTACAAAACGAAAAAAAAAAAAGATTTTGACTGCGATGTTCTTGTTCCGTAAATATTTTTTAAGTGTTTGACCTGTCACGTGGCATTTGGGATGAACAAACATTTCTTTGATGGAAAATGAAACTTTACATTCAAAACTAAACACTGACCATTAAATATGTTCCCCACACTGCATCAGGCTAGAAATACTTCTGTTTTTCACTCAAGCTGATCTAACAGAGGCAGCCAGGTTACTGCAGAGTTTTATGTACTAAAAAAATTAACTGAATTATAACCAAACGCTATTAGTTTAATGCAGTTCTTTTAATAATGTTGCACTGATGATTTATAGAACTGAGAAGTTCAATATGTGAGTGAGTAGCAGGAAAGAGCTGTGGTGGACTCCATGCTGCGGGTGGAAATGCTGATGCCATCTGCGTACACAGATTTATTTCATGCCAGCAAATAAACTATAAAGACCAGAACAAATTGCATGTTATGTTTCTTTTTAACTCACTGTGAAGAAATTCATTTTTGACAGCAAACTGATCTGTGTGTGGCTCTGTGTGGATGACGTAAACCAAACTTGTGTAAAAACTTCACTGCTCACACTGAAAACTGTAAAATTCTGGTCACAAGTCAATCCATCAGAATATCTCTTCAATAGGGAGAGATCAACTGAAAGTGTGGAACTAATTTTATTGATTTATAATTTGAAACCATTTTGTTTGGTGATTAAACTCCAATGACTTATCTCTATAGAGGGGAGACATGAACAAAGGAAGGAGATAGGATTGGACCATCTGGAGTCTAGACGCTGACTGGTGGTGGTTGAACAGTGATGGAAGGTGGCAAAGATTTCTGATGTAGGTTCCAATGGTGGCAATGGGGAGGAGGCAGGTTTTAGATTGCCAGAACAGAAGGGAATTTTAAAGAAAGGGGATCGAGACAGATTAGCTTAAAAAGTAGCAGAAAAGATGACAACTGGACCAGAGATCGAAGGAAGTTTGACAGTGTGAGCAGAAGTTACAAAGCGAAGCAGAACGAAAAGCCCACACACCAAAGAGTAAGAGCAAATGAGAAGGAACGGGTCTTTCTTAATGAATTTACACTTCATGAGAATGAAATAGAGCTGAGTGATACTGGTTTAGCACCCTCTGTTGGTTGTATATGGTTATATCACCTATAAAAAAAGCCAGTTTCTATGGTTACTGATTGTTATTTTGATTTAAATGTCAGTAAATTACAGCAAAAATAGGTCTAAGGTCATTATTACAGACAATTAAAAAAGTTAAATGCACTTAAGATGACTTAACAGCTTTTTGCACATTGCTGTGTTAGTGATAAACAATGTTTCCACGGCAAAGAAGACGGTTCTTTCTGAGTCTTGAAGAAAACATGGAAATTAGGTAAGTAGTTTAGAGTTGTCACTCCCTGCTGGTTATTCTAGAGAATGCAGCATACATTTTTATTTTTTTGGAATGGCTTTACTTCTCTGATGCGGAGGCATCATCAATCTTTTATCCACAGTTTGTGTTTTATCATATAAATTGAAGCAGACAGCCAGTAATTCTCCACCACAGTGTGGGAGGGTGTGAATCAGAGTGAAATGATAACATTAAAAGCTTTGTGGTACTGTTCTTTGAGGATTCAATGCTACTGTGAATAAAAAGGGCAGAACAGACTCCCTGAATATTCAAATATTTAGCTCATTTGAACTGGTTTTCTTTGATTTTTATCATTAAAACATTATAATAAAAAACATGGGAGTCACAAAATGTGATATTGCATTTTCATCATATTGGGGAGAAATGACAGGGAAATATGTGGTTTATTTCTGGTCTTTTTCATGTTGCCCACTGTTTAGCATTGCAGCTTACCTAAAATAATGTGCACTGGTTTGGATGAATTAATTTGTATGAGCTACAGTATCTACACCTACTAACTTCTGCCAGAATATGCTCACCACTGGATTTCAAAAACATCTAAGAAACATCTACAGTTAACATTAGTATTCAGATGCCAAAAATGTCTATAAAAATGAACAGATTTGGACATTTTTGAATAAATATATGTCATTTTAACCCTGAAAGTAAGGCCTCATCGAGCAGCATCAAATTAGTTGACATACTGTACTGAGATCATCCATGAGAAGTAGTTTCAGCAGACATAGTCTCAAATCTTCCACCGGGTGTGAGAATAAATATATATGATTGTCAATCGGTTCCACTCCTCCGAGATCTAAGTGGACATTTAATAGGATAAGGATTTAATAAGGTGAAAAAGCCTTTATCGTGACCACGACTCCAGGGAGACATAATTGTCCAATGTAGACCTCTGAACATGATTGCCTGCAAAGCAGTAACCAATAATGTCCTCTTTAGCCAACATGGAAAACAACTACAGGAAGTTATATGTTTACAGGATCTTTTGCCTTCACAGAAAATATTTATTTTTCATTAAGTTCCATCCTCCTCTAGTTCATAACTCAGTTTAAGCTCTTTTTGGCTGGAGTACACTAATGGACCATTTCAGTGCTCTCAGTAAATCACAATGAAACATCACAACAATTAATATGAAAGAATATTACACAACCTCCACGATTTAGACGAGAAATAAACAAGCAGCTATCGTATTTATTTCCACTCTTATGGGCAGAAGAAGCTGTTTTCCATCTTTCCATCAATAATTCATCAACACATTTCAGCTGACAGTAATGACCGGCCTCTGTGAAGATTCAAAGAATGTCACATTTGTGTGGTTGATGAGCCAATAAACATATTTACTTCTCAGAGATGACACGACCTAATCTGGCTTCTGCGGAGAGCTCAGCGTGATAAACACGAGCTGTTAAAGTGGCTGGAGATCAGGCCCCGTTGCAAAATGGGGTTTCTGCTGCGATGTATCATTCTTCATCTGCTGCCCAGTGTGTTTCATGACCTCATTTTAAACACAGAGCAACAAAATCAATACCTTAATAATTCAAGACATATTACTTGGCGCACGTGGGGATTACGTTTTAATCCAGGGAGGCCCTGTTTCAGGTCAGCGTTTTATGGTCATGGACTCTGCATACTCCTGAGAGCCATTTGTTATCATAAGGTTGGCATTCATTCCTCACATGCTGACACTTTCCATTAGACATCTTCACACAAATCGATTTGATCAATTTTGCCATGACGAACGTTTGACACACTTTGTGTTACTCAAGGCCAGAAAACCTTCATACTCTTTAGAGAAAATCAGATGTTTAAGAGTCCAATCTCATGTGCAAGGATAGAGGGTAATGTAGGTAAAGAGTAACTCAAATTCAGGATGAAATTGCATAGAGCAAAGAAAATGCAGTGGAGTCCCAATTAGATCAGTGTAAGAGGCATTACTATGTAATTACCCTTAGAATTGAACTACAGAACCTACCTCTCAGCATGGATCACTTCTACTGCTGTCAGATCATATAAAAGAAGCAGAGTGAAAAAAAAAAGTAATTGGTCAAGGAAGGATTTCTGTTTCAAGGATTCAAATTACCTCTGTAAGCCATTCTGTGCCTGCTGGACGATCCTGCTGCCACTTTACTGACAGACTACGGTCTCGTATCAACTTTCTTTTGTCAGATCTAAACCTTAAAACCAACTATGATTTAATAAACCTAGACCAACAAAATCACTGTCTTCTTTGTAGAATACTGAGATAAATGAGCAGCCACAAGAACTTCTGCATAGAATACTGAGAAGAATGTAATTAAAACCAAATATGGTAATAGAGTATTCTCAGTCTCAACCTGCTTGATACCTGGAGTTTTTACAGCAGACTTCGGCCACATTTACACATAGCCGGGTATTTAGAGAAACGAATATTTCCCCCCCCCTCCGTTTTCAATAATAACACCGTGCACACAACATCGTTTTCAAAAAACTTGTCATTTAAATCAACCCGCATAAATACGCCGTCAAGCGCCATAATAACTATGCCAAACCTATTGGCGGCAGTGTAGGGAAAGGAATAAAGCCATGCAAGCCAATCAAAATCCTCAGAATCGAGGACTTTCCTCATGTGAAGGAGGAGATAACGCGAGCAAATATCACAACAAAACTGAAGGCAATAAGAGGGAAATATAGACAGTCAGTGGATAATGCTGGACGCAGGAGCGGCCACGGAAGAGTGGTGCTCCTCTATTTTGAACTGTGCGAGCAGGTTTGGGGTGGCAAATGCAATAAGGCCAGAATCGTTTGCACAAACGTAAAAATGAGTAGAACTTTAACATCATCCATGATAATCCTGATCAGTAGCCAAACAAACTGTAAACATAAGGCGCTCGCATGACCTTAAGCATTTTCTGGTGCATAATGTGACGTTTAAGAACCTAAAACGCCGTTTCTCCCAGTTGACACGGCAACAAATAACCGGCGTTATCAGAAATCTCCACTTAGGCCGGAGGTTTTAGAAATAATCGTTTTCTGTGATAAAAACGGGGTTTTGGTGTAAATGAGAGGCCGAACCGCAGGAAAATATCTGCGTCTTCCTATCGTGTAAACGGGGCCTTAAAGGATTTCCCACCTATGTCGAGCATTTTTTTCTCTGTGGTTCAATTTACCTCAAAGCATCTCAGCTGGGTTTAGGTCTGTAAATATGGAAGCTTTTGAAGCAGCACTCCATCACTCATCTTCTTGGTCAAACAGCCCTGACGAAGGCTGGAGGTTTGCTTTGAGAAACCAGAGATGTTTGCACTGAGCTCAAACCAGATCATTTTGATACTGAATTAAGGTCAAGTTAGACCAACTTATGGCTCCAGTTCTACATATGTGTTGCACAACAAACAGCCATGAATGTTTCTTATTTGCCTTTAAAAATAACTTTGACTACTTTGAATCGACTGTTTTCACTTCGATGCAGACACACCCTGGCATCACACCCGAGTTTGAAGACTCCGCCCGGTGTTGGATCTAACTGAGAATCATGTCATTGAAATCTTGCCAAGCCCTAAAACATACCCTGCTTAGTCCCCCATTTGAGGTAATAAATAAAGTGAGAAGTAGTGTCATTTTCCAATAGACTTTGATAGAATCAGACAAACAGAGGAGTCGCCCCCTTTTGGCACTTTTTAGACATGGACACAGTGTCCATCTTTTTTAGAATATAAGGATTTTAAATGACACTGCAGCTAGCACAGATGTAGATTTCTGCCAGTTAACAGAGTTTAACACAGCAGCAACTATGAAGTTACTCACCATTCATAAAAAGAGTTTACTCGGACCTTGTTTAATAAAATAACTCTGCCTGGGATCTCAGGAGGGAGTCATTGCCTGTTTTCAAGTACCAGGTTAAACTTGATGCAAAGTAGGATACTAAACAAATAAGAAGTTGGCCAATTTAGTATCCCAAAATCTTCAAATTGTACACTTACATGTGTCCTAAAATCGGTATGGTTATTGCAGAACGTGGAGAATATACAACCCCTCACACATGAAAAGTTTGAACTGTGTGGAAAACATATTACTTTGACTTATTCATTTTACATTTGGGAATATTGTCATGGTGACAGAGTTCCACCCAAATGCAGACTACGTAGAGGAGGGGAGTAGATTATGATGATTTAATGAAAAATAAGCGATAAAACAAGATCCAGGAACACAGGGAGCACAGGAACAAAACCAAAAGGAGACTAAGGAATGTCAAAAACTAGCTCGAGGAGATAACGGGAAGTTGATGAGCGACACAAGAAAGACTAGGGAGACGAATAAGACGAGGATCTGGCAAAGAGTGGTGAAACCAGAAAGACATATATACACTGGGAAGGTTGATTACTGAGCAGGAACTGGTGGCTAATTACTAACAGGATGCAGGTGAGAGAGCAGAGGGCAGAGGGCAGGAGACGGACTGAGGAGAGAGAGAGAGAGAAAGATGGAAAAACACAGGGGGCGAGGGAGAGCACACTCACTTAGGAAAATGAATCTAAAGCAAAAGGAAAACATACCAGAATAATAACGTGAAAATAATCTAACACAATGAACACACAGGGAGTAATTAAACATAAGTAAATACTAAGAGAAACAGAACTAAGATGAAACAAAGACTGATCTAATACAGAAAACACTGAATAAAAATAATAGAACCAATAACAAAGTACAAAAACATCATTAAAAACTCAGATCCTGACAAATATGCATCCATTTTTGCATGTCTGCAACAAGCAGTTAGGACAGTAAATCTTTTAGCATTTATCTTATCTTTTACCCTCCTCTTCGTCAGTTTATATCTTGGGCTCATACTGGAAGAAAATTCTCTTAGGGTTTTATTTGCCTTCCCCATTCTGGTTTGAGGTTGTACTTGAACCAAATACAGCATCAACTTCTCACACACACATTTCCACTGACGGAGCCCCTCTGGGCTGCAGGTACCTGCAGTGAAATGCAACGCTGACCTCTGATTAACACCTTTTGAATGGGCTGATAAATGTACCTTTCATTTAATCAGATAAAACACAACACATTATCCACCTGCTATGTTAATAACTGCAACACACTGCAGGAATTGAACCATCAGTCATGTTTTAAATTCATGAGAGCTGAAATAGAATAATCACAGTACAAATGATTGGTATTAATTCCACTATACTTCCACCACACTATTTCTATAAGCTTGTCACGCCCCTGCCATTTGTCTTCTAATTCTTCCTCTTAATGCCTGCGTCTTTCTCTCACAGCTGCACTAAATCACAGGAGACAGGTTAATAGTCAGTGGCCTGTGGTCACCGTAATAGCCTCACATTCATGCCTGTTAGGTTTAGACATTTTACTAATAACCCTACACTTTGAGCTGCTTCATCCTTTATGCTTGGTGCTGTGGGGATTTGCAGAGGTTTTACCATATAGAAGTAGATACTGAGGGGAATGATATAAGCAATGGTTGTAATTTTTTATTTTTTAAAATGAAACTTAATGAGGTCAGGCTACTGTACCGAGATGTTGTGACCAGCTGCCATGAAATTACACACTGAGATTATGTGTGAAAAACAGGAGCCCTGACTTGCAAGGAGAAGCTTCAAATGTATAATCATCTAGACGCATGACATGGAGGATAAGTAAGGGTGAAACATCATTTTTTCTGATTTTGTTAAATCAGAGCATAAGGCAGAGCACAGGGATTGGACCAATACAAAGACAAACGACCCGGTGCATTTAATTCACACTATTACACCTCAGTCCTAAATATGATGGAGGGTGTTTGTGCAGCTGATGTGGTTAGCAGTAACACTTTTCACTTGTGTCTTAAACCATATGGTTTCTGCTTTTCCACATCACAGTTTTGATACTTCCTGTCAGTTGTTGTACTGCACAGCAGCTTTTGCAGATATGGACTGAAGAAAAGGAAGAAATTATTTAACATTTGTGTTTATTATCTGTGTTGCACAGCACATAAAAGTCCATTTTCCCGTGTTAGGGATGCAGTTCACATAACATGATGTGCTCAAGCTCGGAGCACATTGAATTTCAAATCTAAATGGGTTTTTGCCACTAATGAGTCAACTCTCAGCTTTTATTTTAGAACGTCAATATCAATATAGAAAAAACAATGTGGGAGAAGTAGCCCACTCACTAAGTGAAACTTGTGGGCATTTAAAAGTAATCATATACTATTATGTTTAAACATTTTGTGCGTGCATCTTTCCCTTATAAAAATTATTATTTAGCCAGTTATATGGGCTATAAAACAATTAAAGAGAGATTCAAAATGATTCGGTTCAATTATATTCTGTGTCATTCTGCTCAAGTTCTTTCAGTTCCAGTATAAGATATTAAATAGTATCATACTGCTCTCTTCTATGTCTAATTTCCTGCTCATAAGCTCTCTGTTGTCTTAAGATGATCCAACTTTACATAAAGAAACATTTCTTTCACAGCGAGCAAAATGTTCCAGATTTTCTCCACCAAATACCAGCTTATTTGGGTAAAAAAAGGTACAATTTGTTCTGTTTTATGTCAGGTAAAAAGATTTAGGATCCATTTGAAAGGTTGCAAATGAGATGTCGTTGTTGGTTTTGGTTGTATTGCGACAAAAAAAAAAAGAAAAGAAATTGATTTTCAAGGAATTTCCCTCCTTAAACATTTGTTGAACGTAGATGATCGTGAAACAGGTCCAGAATGGTCAGTTCACTTAAGTGGCATCAGGCATGCTTCTTTAAAAATGCAATATTTATGACTTGCTTTCACATCTCGAACGTAACGAGGAAGATGTAGGAGTAAAATCTATCAGAAAATCTAAAACTATAAAGAGAGATCAAAAAAACAAGCCAATGGACTGCAAATCAACATTCTTGACATGCACAGGCTCTGCTGAGGGATTGTCAGAGCAGCTTCAGTGGTTCATTCCAGTAGTTTGGTGAAACATTAAAGAGCCTCGAGGCAAATACATAAAAACATGTAGCCCAGCAGCTTTTACAGCAGAAACAAATGTTGCTCTAATTGTTCCTATTTTATCATTGCACTAATTCACAGTAACTCAACAGCTGAAAAGTCTGCAGTCAGGATCCTGTGCACTCTGAAAACCTGCATCTGCCTTAACAGGAAAAAAGTGCAGTGATTTATTCAAACATACAAATATAAACACAGACCAAAACAGAGTTTTTATGTTTATTCTTCAACATAGTCTTCAAGAATAGTTCTCCAGGGTTCTTGAAGGACATCCCAAAGCTCTTCTTTGGATGTCGGCTGACTTTTGTTCCGTTCTCTGTCAGGATCCCACACTGCTTCAATAATGCTGAGGTCCGGGCTCTGGGGAGGACACACTGCACACCATGCTGAGATATGCCAAATTTTCAGCTAATAGCTCTTTGGGAATCACCTTGTTGCTGCAGAAATACTATTTTCTGTCTGTCAAGCTGTGTTATCTTTGGTGTTTTTCATAGATGCAACTAAGGAATGGGAACAAATTGTGTGTCTTTGTGACAGGCTGCTGGTAACAAAGTGCCTGAAGATACAATTTAAAACTGGTTATGTTGTGTAGACACAAACACTGGCGCACTATTTTATTTCGGTGACCTTTTTAAAACGTGTTTTTCTGAAAATGATCTGGGAAAAGTAATAAAATGAAAATGAGTGAAAAAGCTACCAAAGTCCAAAGAAAAACTTTGGTTGACCTTCCACAGAAGTATCGCTCAAGACCACTTTTCAAGATTACAAGAAACTCTTGCGGCTTGGAAGCAGAATATTAAGAAATGAGAGATGGATCAACACTTTTCCACAGTGCTGCATACCAAAGCAGCCTTTGTGGAGCTAAACATTTATATGGGGGAACTCAAAGGTAGGAAAATCAAAGTTTGAAACTAAAACAAACTGACAGGATGAAATGAGACAATCTGGTTGTGAGCAGCCTCCATTAAGGAGCCTGTACACTGGCAGTGGTAATTAGTTGATGATGAAACACAGATGCAGAGCAATTAGGTAACTAAAAACAGGTGTAAACTAAAGCCAGGAGGTGAAATTCAACAGAGCTAATTAAAGTCCAAAAGGAAAACCAATCTCATAATAAAGACAAGGACGCAAAATCTTGAAAGACAAAGAACATCTCGAAATAAAAACCCACAAACCCAAAAACAAAGTCCCTATCAGCCCATAATGAAACATTATTAGGACGTGTGGCTCAGTTAAAATCCCCTTTTATGTTCATTCACTCCTCCACACTTAAAGAAAACTATGATTTCAGCTACTTTGGTGATCCAAGGTTTTGGGTTATATTTGAAAAATATTAGAGGTTTAGACATGCAAGTCAACAGATGAAACAGCAGCCTTTTCACTTAATTATAAATAACTTAAAGAACCAGTGCGTTCAGTACCAAGGCTGGGATTAGTAATTATCGCTCTTTAAATACAGACAAGACTGAGGAGATGAGCTTTGACCCAAGAAGAAGGAGGAGGAAGCAGCCTCACACCTCAGCATAGTGGCAAGTTAGAGGTGGAGAGAGTAAACAATTTCAATACCACACAAAATCGCACCATAGACTGTATCGCTTAAGAAGTCTGAGGAAATTTGGCATGTCAGTCAAAATCCTTTACAATAGTACAGTATTACAGTTGTAAAGGAGTTCCACTAAAATTAAACTTTTTGATCTTGATCTTGTTGGTCCACCTCACACCACTGAATAGGCTGTGGGTCTCTGCATCACCAAACTACAAAGGAGCCTATGCTAACATGGTTAGCTTAGAAACAGAAAACAGAGAAGAAAAGATAACCGAATATGATGGCATTGCAGTTTGTAGTAGTTCTTTGGTTCTCGGGTAAGAGGAGTGATTAAGTCCAGTGTGTTTACCCACAGTGCCCAGAGGGCTACAACAAACACACAACTTAAGTTGTCTTGTAACTACACTAGATCCCAAGGGACAAGACTAAAAGCTACAAGTGCATTAAGGGAATGGCATTGCAGACCATCATAGATTCTGACAATTACGTCTTTCTGAGATAATCTGACTGGTTTAAAATCTTTGAACATCAAACCAAAGTAATGTGAGGAATCAGCAGAGATGAAAGCCCCACTTTCTGGGTTTAAAGCGGGATCCGAAAACAAACAAAATGGCATTCAAACACACCACAAAGACAACTTTCAACTGCTGTCCAGGATGTACAATCTGCACCTGTGCAAGAAGAGATGGCAAACCAGTGCGGACGGGAGCAGGATCATGTATGCAATACAATAAATTAAACTGAAAGACTGAGTTCAGTTCTTTTCTGCAATGCGAAGCCAAACATTGAATGACATTTTGTACTGGATGTTCGTTGATATTACTCCGCCATCAAGTGGTGTGGCGTATAGCAAGTCAGATTCAACTGCTGAGCGGAAGTTTATCCACGGCTGTGAGGTGGCTAAGAAAATAGTTCGAGCATGAACGAGCTGCCAAATAAAACACGACAGAAGCAACTTTTCGCAACGAAATTTGATCTGGATTACCAGTGCACACCAGTAACCACTCCGGTGAGTTGATGATTTTGAAAACGGACGTTTATGGTGCTTTTACCGACCTTTTTGGACATGCACATGACTTGCCGTTCTGAAGCAGGTTGAGATGAATCAAAATTAGGCAAATACCGGAGACAGCAGTAAAATTCAAAAAAGCGGTGAGGGGGGTTCTAAAACATTGCAGACGACTCAGAAAAGAGGCTTAATGTTAAAAATACCGCAGTTATCCTTTAATAAAATTATGGTTCTGATAATAAAGAAAGAGTAAGTTGGCAAAGAGTTGGAACAACTGAGGACACAGCCTGTTTACTATAGCAATACATCTATGGCTGTGCGGTGACACTTAAGCTGAAATAACACACAAAAACTGAGTAACTCCGGGAGCCTCTCTGAACCGAAGCAGGTGGTGATGACACAATGATGCTCCATTATAGAAATGCATTATGCAAATGTTACCATTTTCCCTGCTGAAATGTGTGGGGGGGGGAAAGACACACATCAGCCTAACAGCCTCACCTTTGGCTCCACAATGAACAATATCCTCCTGTAGAGAAAAACAAATGAGTTCACATCATTGATGGTGGCGGTGGGCCCGTTAAAGCCGGTGGAGATAAGAAATATGCTGATGGCTGAGAGGCGCTGAGAAAACAACCAAGTAACCACTCAACACCCAGAGCCCAGATTTCTGAAGAGAGCCTAATAATGAATGTTCTCCTGATAATATTCTCCAGTGCCTACACTCAATATATGAGAACAAATTACACTGGCCTGTTTAATGCATGCAAAGCAACAAAGGCGTGATTACTAAACAAATGAACATTCGTGTGGAGTCTGCTGTCTTTTCTCCCCTATAGACATACAATACAGGAATAAAGTCTATATTTCTTTCCTTCTTTCTCTTTGCTTTCCTTATTTTGTTTTCCATTTCTTCCCTCATCTATCTGTTCTCTCAGTTACATCTCTATGCTCATTGTTATCTTTCCTCAGTACATTTCATCGGCCTGGAGATTTATTGCGGGGCTGCAGCACAGGTCAGCACACCACAGGTGTTTTAAAATAGGCCGCCAACTTAATCAAAGTCAGAGCTCTCTAGTTAAGGCTTCAAATGATTGGGAGAAAACTGCGTCTTAAGGCAATAAATGTTGTGTGGTTGTGCAGTACTTGGATTCATATATTAAAAACCAAACTAAACTTTTGAAGAGACAAACTTTTGATATATTGGGATAGATAAATAAATAGGGTATTCAGTATTGCATACCTTATCATGTTATGAATTTATGGTATAAAAATACATTTGCTGCCTCTAAAGCAAATTAAATGGTAAAATTCTGCGTGGGAACATTCTGTAGCACAGTTCTGAGAGGCCATTGTACATTAGGCCTTAAGTCTTAAGACTTCAAACTTACAATAAAATTATAGTGCAGGGATCATGTACACGTCGGGGTCACCATTATGTTGTGGGAGAAAAATGAGTCGGACTCGCTGTGGTCAGCCTCTTATGGGGAATTTATTGAACAGACCGTCACAGAGACATGTACATTTCAGAATGCCGGAAATTCCCTTTGACCTCAGTTTGTGACCATCTTTTATACCCTCCTGAATCATTCCATGCATACGTGGCCCAAACCCAATCTCTTTTCGGTGCCTCGTTTTCGCCATTATCTAGACAGAGCTCATCCTAACCTAAACCAATTTGCATGATCCGAACAACAAGGCACACTGTGTAATTAGGACAAAGTGTCATGGCTCTGCTCTCCCACAAGCACAGATCAGGACAAGGAACAAAACCGTTTTTAAAGCTCTGGTGTTCAGAGGATCACAGTGGCCTTAATGAATATGAAGTGGAAGAAGTTTAGTACCACCAGGACCCCAACTGGACTGGGCCGTCTAGTGATATAAAACACCAGGGATCGTTCATCACTTTGCAAATAACATCGATATAGTGAAGCATGGCGGTGGCAGCATCATGCTATGGGAGTGTTTCTCAAGTGCAGCTCTGTTCATAATTACTGCTGGCTGAGCATTTAACAGACTGCTCCAGCTGCTCCTGCAGGTCTCTTGTGTGAATGGTCCCTTGCCAATTATAGCAACAAATCATAGCACTAATAAAGACAGGCACAGAGCTATGGGTATTTTCATAATTAAGATTCCCATCACCCTGGCATAGCATGAGCATGAAGTCACAGTTACAAAATATTCTGAATGTTGTTTGCTGTCTAAATTACATGCAAATACGATAAATAAACAAAAAAAAAACAAGGGGCTAAATGCAAGTACGAGGTAAACTTGTTAAATCTCAAAGTGTGTAACACACTCCAGTCTACAAGGAGGCAGTGGGGAATCTATGAGCTTGATGCCAACCACCATTGAAGAAGAAGAAAAAAAATATGTGTAACACATGCCTGAACAACCAACTCTCTAACATTTGTTCGGCCCTTAAGCTTTATGACAGACTCACACAGCCTAGCTTTGCATTTGGACTGTGTGAAGTCCCTAATTAATCTTCCTCTCAGCTTCTTTTGATTCCAACACTCTGATTAAAACTAGCTAAGTACCAAACCGTTGTCACTGCAGGACAAGCTCTGCTGCTGCCCGAGGCAATGTGAAAACCACCATTTGCGTTGTCCGTGTGATCCCAATCCTACTGGAGCCTTCTGGTTCAAACGTGTCTTGGAAGACGTTTGTAATGAATTAATGATGTGGCTCTGCGGTGGCTTACTGCCTGTGAAAATACCAAACAGTCCTCAGCTGATTTATGGAGCCATCTTCGAGCTGGTTTTAGCACCACCCCTGAACCACCACTGGATCCGTATTGGTCAATCAAGGGGAAAAGATCCGTTGTACAATTGTGGAGAGACCTAAGGATGTCAGTTACCCTCCAAGTTCACTGCTCACGATCTGTCATCCAACTCACATTTTACTTTATAGTGTGAATGTTGAATGCACAGCCATAACAAGATGAATAGTTTTCAGGCTGAGACCTTGTCCCTTTCTGCAAGCAAACGCAAAAGCAGCAAGACGAAAGTAATAAACAGCTGATTCCCTCCAGCTCTACTATCCACAACAGTTAGCATGATAAAAAACCTGGATTTAAGAGTGATCATCTGCTTTTGGAAGTATAATTCATTCTGTATTCAAATTCGAGGTGTTTCACATAAAAATAACGACAACACACTGACTGCAGGGCTGCAATCTGTTAAGTATCGAGATGGGAGAGTTCTGCGTTTAAAGGTGATAAAAGAGATGAATGTAACTGACCGTGGTTGTTGCAGCCTGGCCATGAAAGTGGAGCTCTGCTCTGGGTACATTTTTATTTTGTAAAGTAGCAGGATACTGAGTAAATATTTAAACACCTTGATGCAATTACCTCTCATCTTCCTGCACTTAACATCCATAAGTACAGCCGTGTACTCATTTGTACTTCCATGTATTTACACATAAGCTTACAACTAGCTCACAGCCAAGTACAAATGGCAGAGTCAGAATCTGTCCAAATTACACTGCGTTAAGCACTTCCCTCCCTGGGGAGCCCACTTCATGTCACTGTTCCAAATAACTTTCAAATCAGAATTACTCCGAGCCATCGGATGGTATACAGAGAAAAATATTTCCTACCTACAAAACCACAAACAGTATTATGAGTACGAGCTTCTTGACAGAATTATTCGGAACAGAAACAATGAACAAACACTTTCAGAGAGCGGGAGTCTTAATGGTTTTTATTTAAAGTGAATCCCAAAGCTGAGTAAAGGATATTTACCCACAGTGCAAGAGAAATGTGTTCATAAGGTTTCTCCGAACAGTTCTGTGAATCATTATGTGCTCATGATGAGGACTAAAGCTCCAGATAAATTCATCGTCTGCTCAGCATATTCCTCAGGCAGCACCGCATCGGAAATAGACTCGTCTCTCAGAAACACTGCAGACCCAGAAATGCTGCTGCCTTTTCTGGGCCCATGCTCCTTTAAATTCTGTCAACATCGTGCTGTAAAACTGAGTCCATACTGAAATTTCAGAAAGACAATGACCCCGAGCCCACAAGCTGCTCTCTACGAAAGAATGTTTAAAGGGAACGAAGGGAGCACAATCCAGCAGAAATGTTGTGGGTAGACCTAAAACAAGCATTTCATGTGAGAAAACCCTCTGACCCACTGAAAACTCAACACTTATGATGTCCCAGCATTGTTCTTCCCATGGTATGAAGTGTGTGCTACTTCATTAGTCAAAAGACAGTGCTTTGTGTGTGGGGGGGACCACATTGAGCCAAGAGGAGACACAGAAAATTATTAGAAAATAAGGATTTTTATTTAGCCCAAAAATCAAATTCCAAAAATACTGAGCTCATAAAAGAGGTCAAAGAAACAAAACTGAACTCAGGCAAAAATGTGAACAAACTAGCTGTACAAACAAACATGACTAACCTTACAAAGAAATGACACACAAGGGTAGATATGCTGGCTGATCAGACCAGTAACACACACACTGGGGGTAACTAAACAGAATACAATCACCAACTACAACAAATACCACATTACAGCCAAATTTGTAAATAAACTAACCACCCAAAAAAGAAATGCAAAAGTCTTACACTTTAAATACAAAATAACTTAAATGGGAAAACTTATTTAAACTAACGAACTCAAAGTCTCCTCCCCCTCCAGCAGGAACTGGTGGTACAGTCCAATCAGTTGAATCAGTCCAATTAGTTTTTGTGTGCTCAGCTCTGGCCAGCATCTTGTCAGGCAACTCCCAGGGAACAGCAGGTAAATACTGGTAAAATAAACAGAATTAAACAAACAGAAACCACAGGTTGAGAAAAGATACATAAGTAAACTAAATGTGCGCTTACAAATAGAACAAATGTATTTAACTTAACCAATAAACATTTTATTGGAACTAAAGTGATGTGGGAAAGAATACATAAGAGAGTTACTGACTTTAGAGTGTGGCCATGGGTTTGGCCATTACAGTGTGGCTACTTTCAGAACCCGTCACTTTTTTTTGTGCAAGTTTTATATTTATATATGGGTCAGAAATGATTACAAAAGCTCATTTGTGGGATGGAAATGACACACACCTACTGAAGTCCAAATGTTGCTGAACAACAGTGTCACCACAGATACTGAAAGTGAAGGTGTCGAATTAAATATTTCTGCCTCATTTCTTTATTTATTTCATGACTGATGGGATTTATGTTCTGTCTATGCGAAGGAAAAGCAGAAAGAGTATTTGTTGCACAGTAAATAGATTGCATTTCATTTTTATCTTGGAGATGCCCGATAGTCGCACATTGAAATACCCCCTGATACAGAAGAACTCTAAGTGTTCCCTGAAGATTTGTTGTTAATCTGTCTTTTCCTTTCACAGTGCATGGTATAAATCCCTTTCCGTTTTTTTCTCTCACCTTCAGTCCACCACCCTAAGACCCCTGGGAGGCAATTATAAATCATAAGACTTCACCTGATTGCTATTTAATTAGCTCCCCTGGGGGTATTCTTTAACAAATGAGCCAATAGCAGACAGTGTCACCACTTAAGCCTTCAGTGGCCATTCTCAGGGGCTCAATACGACATCCTGTACCTGACTCACAGGCTGACAGGCACAGAACTTGGGTATTTTCTGACCAATATCAGGAGTCAGAGTGGGAGATTTCACTCTTCTCTCCTCTCTAAGTTGCCACTCTCCTCAGAATGTTTTAACTGAACAGATTTCAGAAGAATCAGCATTGAGGAATGAATAAATATACAAACCTGAATCCTCTTAATCTTCTGTGCTGAAAGGCTTTTCAGCCAGTTGTGCAGGCAGGGATTTTTTTTTTATAGGGGTGTCCAGGCTTAGAGCATTTCTCTCATGGAGGTGTCAAGAAAGTGATGTCTGATTTTTGTTTTTCTCTGATTGCCGTCAGATCTACAGTACATTTGTTTGGTCATTTTCATTTCCATACACAGCCCCATCTGCCTTATGAAAGCACTCGTTTATTCAACCACCGATTGATCAAATGAGATTCGGAGCAACTTTCTGAGTGATAGATCAAACTCATGAATTTGGCAAAGTACATAAAATGACTAAAGATATTCATTGGTCACCTCAGTTTCACTTATTTTCCTATTTAGTCAATAATTTGCGGCACTTTTATGTGCTGGTAAATGTGTTCGTGGTACTTTTGGTCAGGTCTTATGTTCATATCAGGGTTTTATTATTTGGTTTATATGTTTATTCTATATTCAGTTAGTAATAGGAACTTTATGCACATGGCCCAGAAGCACCCTTTCAGGTTTAAGCAGAGGTGGGTAGTAACGAGTTACATTTACTTGAAAAAATTATACTTCTAGGAGTAGTTTTAAATCACTATACTTTTTACTTTTACTTGAGTAGATTTGTGCAGAAGAAAATGTCCTCTTACTCCTCTTATCCCCCCGCGTACGCCTCATTTTAATGTTTTATTTTGACAGAGTTTTTTCACCAAACACTTTTTTACTCTTACTCAAGTAATTATTTGGATGACTACTTTTTACTTTTACTTGAGTCATATTATTCTAAATTAATAGTACTTTTACTTGAGTACATTTTTTGGCTACTCTTCCCACCTCTGGGTTTAAGAATAAACAGTTATTTTATAGCTGATTTTTCTACCTCTAGTGTTGCTTCATTGCACACCTGATATTCATTAAACCTAAATATAAAAGCCTTTCCTCAGTTCCTCCGACATTTGATCCCTCAAGGTTTCTGTGTGTTTGTTTTTATTTCTAAATTAAGAACACAACCTTTCAGGGCTTTCGGGAGGTGGGTTGGAGCTGGGGTAGAGGTTTGGGAAGTTATTCATCTTTTTTGTCTTGTTATTGGTTTTTTTTCCTTTACGCTTGGTAATGTACCTCATGTTACATGCAGTTTGAAAAGTTCTGCACAATATAAAGTCTAATTGATTGATAAATTATGCTCCATCCCAATTTCAGCCATTAAAGGAAGCGAGACACTTTACACAAGAGGCATGAAGGATAATTGCACCGAACACTTTAGCTGATGAATTGGGTTTCTGTCTTCCCCCAAATGGTACTAAAAGATTAGTAGAGTCTAAAAAATTGCTGATAATCAGAAGAGGAGTGAATGTTGCATTGATCTGCAGCCATGCTCCATCATGTTTATCACTTCATTCACAGTGTTGTCTTCCTCACCGTTCTCCAACTTGCTTTGTGAAACATTTATTTTTCTGCTTTTATATTCTAGCATGTGAGTGTGTAAGGATGATAAAAATGAGGCCATCCTGAATACATTGAATGGAAGCTACACTGCGTCCGTGTTGTATTTTCTATTTCCTCTTTTACAGGGCCATAACAAGTGCATGGCTGTTTGTCTCTGTATGGCCCTGTGATGGACTGGTGACCCTGACTTGGATTAAGCGGGTATAGAAAATGGATGGATGTTCTCGCATCTTATTGTGAAGCCCTTTGTGATATTTATCTTGAAAGATGCTGTATGAATAACATTTTACTGATTTACTTTTACTTTATTTTGCTAATCTCTTTCTGTTTCTGCACAGAATACAAGCTGACTGAGATAAATGAGTTGAAGGATGATGGAAAAAAACTAATATAGCCCTCAAAGGAAACACACTTATGTCTTTTCTTCCAGTAGCTTTAGGTCATAAACACTTTATAAGCACATAAACATAGAATATCTTTTTGAGTTCACAACATCTCTATTTGCAAGTGAATTTCCTTGAGGACACACTAAAATGGCAAAATGTAGGCTTGTCAGCTGCTCTGTCATCCTTTACTGCCAGCAAATATGTCATTTCTGATCAACGAACCAAACACATCAACCTAAAATAACATTTTCAAAAATATATATGCAACCACAGTTCAACTGAAATCTAACAAACTATACAAGCACAAATTCCATGTGCCTCTGATCTGATCAGTTCATCTGTTAATGCAGCTTCTACTTCTTATACATTATTGAGCTTTTGGAGCTATTAACCTGCAGCTCAGCACTGTGCCTGAACGCCTCTCATGTAGAGACAGACGGACTTCTTCAGAGACATGTATTAACACCCTGCAGCTATGTTAGAGCCGCTCTGAGGTTTTTACCAAGGATGTAATTTAGGAAAAGACGTTAAGAAATACAGCAGCTGTTAACAAATAGTGTGCCGTGATGCAACTTCAGGTGTTCAGTGAGGTTTTGGAGAGGCCGTACCTTACTGCACAAAATGCAAATACAGAAGGAAGAATTGTTTTATTCACTACATCAGAACTTCGCACTCACTCATTTCCTAAGAAAAAGGCTCTGTCTTAAAAACTGCCCCTCAGGTGACACTCATGTAACATTTCAAATGTACGAATCAAAAACCAAAAATCCATCCCAAACTGTAACCAACCATCAGTGCAGATGACCCACCAGCGGTCAACGGACAGCCCAAAGTTTTATGAAAGATACCTTCAGCTGGACACGATAAGTCAGCAGGATGTACACGATATTCACGGATATAAGTGGGACAGTGAAACAACCACAACTCTTTTTTTTCCAACCAAATCTTAAGACCTTCCTATTTGCTCCTGCGTTTGGTTGATTGACTGAAAGTAACACAAGAGAATTTGGCATTTGTTTGCTCCTTGGCTCTCCCTGCAGCTGTGGGATGTAACACCACTGTCATAAAAGCCAATCTCCGCGTAGCCCTGCGTATGTACAGCCGTACACATGAATTCGATGAATATGATGATGTGATGTTGAAGAGGCCACAAAATGCCATCAAAAGCTCACAAAAATGTCAAGCGACCATGATGCAAACGGCATGGTGGGGCTTGAACATAAAGCTGTGAACTGCGGTCATGGGCGGCGCCAGGGGGGCGCTAGGGGGTGCTATAGCTCCCCCTGGATTAGCCATAGCACCCCCGTAGCACCCCCAAGAAAATATCTCATTTTCAAATATTAAATTATATTCTCTATTATTTATTGTGTGGTAACATATTTCAGCCAGAAAATAAAAAAAGTTATCAATGAACAGATTGTTTTAGACACAAAACAATGACGATTCTGTCATAAGCTTTGACCCATTTTATTTTCAAGTTGCAGGCAGAAGAAGAGCAGGGATATACCATCAACAGCACCCAGGAGTTCTTATCCCTTATGCAGCCTTTAGGGTACAAGCACTAACGGACCCTGGCAGTATCTCCAAAATTACCACATTAAAATCACATGCCATGACACCAAACTTCTACAGTAGTACAAATATGGTCTGTACTCACAAAACGATGCATTTGGAAGTTTGTACATAGTCCAGGAGTTTATTATTATCAACACAAGCCTGATAGCTTCTCTGCTGCTAAAGCTGCGTCGGCGTTACTTCCTTGATCTGGGAGCTTCAAAGTAAGATGAGGGTTGATCTACTACTGTAGACAACAAAGTATATGCTATATTCTACATGATTTTTATGAATTTTTATGCTGTAGAGTTGTGAATTTATTTTATCAATGGAGAAATTGAGCAGCCTTGCTTTGTTGTCTACAGTAGTAGATCAACCCTCATCTTACTTTGAAGCTCCCAGAAGTGACGTCGACGCAGCTTTAGCAGCAGAGAAGCTATCAGGCTTGTGTTGATAATAATAAACTCCTGGACTATTTTCAAACTTCCAAATGCATCGTTTTGTGAGTACAGACCATATTTGTACTACTGTAGAAGTTTGGTGTCATGGCATGTGATTTTAGTGTGGTAATTTTGGAGATACTGCCAGGGTCCGTTAGCGCTTGTAGGCCTACTAAGCTATTCGGGATAACTCAGTAACTCAGCTGATGTTCAGCCTAGATCGTAAAAACAGCGGGTGGGCTACTTGGCTGGATGTCACGGTTCAAATGACCCTAGGGTGAATCTACTCCGAACCATCACTTTCAAACATTTGCCATTTTTAAAAAAAAAAAAGGCTCGTGCAGTGTATGGAAACATGTGAAGTATTGAGTTTAGCCTATACGCATTTTAAATGCAAAGTATGAGTGAATGTGTTTATAGTAGGCTGCCTTGCGTTGGAGGTAGGTTAATAATAATAATAGCAATAAATAATATTGATAATAAAAACAACAGTAAAACAGTAATGATGATACAATCGATTGTATATAGCGCTTTTCCAGGTCGTGTGTGTGTGTGGGGGGGGTTGGGAGGGGTAGCACCCTCGGTAAAAAGCCGTGCTCCCCCGTAGCACCGGCAGTAAAAAATCTCTGGCGCCGCCCCTGACTGCGGTATCTCAGCCAGAAGCCAGTAGTTTTAAGTTTCACAAACTTCTCTAATGTTGCTTTAAATTGAAAGACTTTGAAAGAACTTTCACCCTGTTTTGTTTTCTTCCTTCATTTCATTTTGTTTTAATGCATTTCATGCTTGTTGTCGAATTGTGCGATATAAGTACATTTGCCTTACCTTGTCTTGAGGTTTAGCTTGACCCATTGGGACTCTTGGAAAACCACTGCACTACTGATAGTTGTTTATCTAATGAGTTACCCACCTTCATTTGTGATTCACTGGTTGGTTTTTCATCGTTTAGCATCAGCTTTGTTGTTGGAATGCCAGCTGTTCCCCGGTAGAATTGAAACAAACACTGGAGTTGAGCCAAACCTCGAAATAGAAATGGACTGTAACTTCCTCTTATACAGAACAGTCGACTGCCAACCAACTCATTTAGTTGTTTGAAGGAAAAAAAAAAAAAAGATCTAATAGTTAAGTAAATGAACAATTCTCTGATGTCCTTGTACAGGGGTGTTTTTGTGTCTGATTATTTCTGTGTTGCTGGCAGTCACAACAGAGTCTTTTTATAGCCTCACTTAATGTTTAAGAGCAACCTGAGCAGAGTGGTAAACATTTGAACAAACGTCAGCATTATAAAAAGCACTTAATAGGACACAAACCATTATGTGAAGTGTTTTTGGTTTCTCTTTTTCCATTTCCAAGAAGACAGGAATTATCTTATTTTTTAGGCTCCAAAAATATTATTTTGCAGCCGGCGATTTTCAGGTGACTTCCTGTAAATGGTGGATGTTTCATACCAGATAATTTACACTCTAATGCAGCTCAATAAATAGCGTTCTTAAGCTCAGATTCAGGAACAAAGACCAGGCCTCACATAATCATTTTCCTTCACCCGTTTTCTGTTGGGAATCAAGCTGGATCTGGATTAGTTATTAGCAAATGATCAATTAAGAACAGTTATTCATATTCAGTAAACTTATCAATGAAAGTTATTACCAGCAAAAAACCACTGACAAAAGTCAGAAGCTGATAACTAAAACCCAGTATCAATTTTAAAAGATGTTGGTCTATACGTTTCAATCTGGGACAGATATGACATGTACAATACAAGGTGTAACCTAAGCTTAGCCTCGTGGCAGCAATTCTAATGCCCAGTGTATTCTGCTGGCACCACAGTTCTTGTTAAAACGAGCTGGAGAGTTAGCACTCAAGCTAACTGTGTGTCATCTCTCCGTGGATTGTCAGCCGTACACTCGCCTTGGCTGAGGAAGAGTCCACGCAGCTCTGTGTTATTCCTGCAAAAAAGTGACAGAAAGATCGGGGCCTGCAGGCTGTGGGAGCTAATTGAGGTTAGCAGGCCTTTGTTGTCCCTCTTCATGGAGAGAGAGGCACGGAGAAGGGTACTTTACTTTAAAAGTAAAGTCAAAAGTTAAACAGCAAAGTGTTTTTGAGCATGTAAGAAAATTCCCACAGTGGTTAAGTCTCTGTTTCATTCATATCTTTGCACAATGTTAAAGGATTCCCAGCAGTACACTGACCCAGAGCATGTCGACCTTCCAGCCAACTGCCACCTCCCTCTCATGCTAGTGCTCTCTCTCATGTAATATGGAACCTATCTTCACGTTATTGTTTTATCAATATTTGGACAGACTGAGACAGGAGCAGCTGGCGTTTTTTCATTGCCTGTTCAAAGCAGAAAAATGAGACTGGCACGTCAGCCCCCTGCTGGATATCAGCACACCTGCCGTCAATCAATAATTGGGTCTGTGTGATAATTAGATTGAGATTGAAAATTAAATTAGGGAATTAGGAAAGATGTGAATGTCAGTCGAACTCTTTAAAGCTAATTAATTGCTGTCATCTGCACCTTCCGATCAGTGAAAGAATCCAGGAGCATACTGTCTATTATAAGCTGCTTTAATTGGGTTACTGACATCCCGAGGCTTGAGAGCTCCAAGCAAAATTCACCCACACAAAGATACGGTTTAAACTTCCCTCACACAGTCCAGGGGAAGAGGTGCTGTGTTTTCCTTTCACTTGTAATTTGAGAGGTATTTTAACATGACTGTTTCTCCACACATTTCCCCAGAGACACTCACAGTCGCAGCTGACAGCACATCATCTCTTTATGTGGAAACTACCTGTTCTGACAGGTATACACTTTAAATGCACATAAAAGGAGTGATTTTCTTCTTTTCTCAAACTGCTGATTACTTATTTTGATTCGTATCTCACAACGTCTTCAAGAATTGCCATCTATTCAACATCAATGCACTGCACCTGCTCCTCTTTAAAAAGAAAAATCACTATAATCGTCTTTAATTTTTTCAGTCATTATTATGACTCTGTTTTTAAATGCTGGCTATCACTTGGAAACTAAACCTAATAATAAAATGATTTATGACTGCTGCTTTACTGCATTGGTAAAAATGGAGGAGTTGAAAGCACAGACGGATCAATCATTCCCAAAAGAATTTATAATTCTAGTCCAAATTGAGAAAAAGACACTACTGCTTCACAGCTTAGTTTGTCTGACAGAAGTGATTGTTGCCGGATAAGATTAGGATGGGATGTTGCTCCTCACAGACACCTCAAAACTCCTGCCATACATATTTTTGCACCTTCTTTTCTTCTCTGTATGAGGCCGTGTTGGTATTTTTCCAGTTTTCCAGACTTGATAAAGACCCGTAGGTTTTAAGAGCTTTCCTCATGAGTTTTCTTCTCACAGGACAAACTAAACAACCACTTTGGAAGCACGCGACACAACACAGGCCGGTCAGCCTCTCAGGTCAAGACTCAGCAGCCCATCATCTACATCTCCGGGATAAAGGACATTCTTTTAAATGTACACATTATGAATAGGGAAGAAGTGAAGGAAGACAGATGCTGTATGCTAAACAAAAAAAAAAGTTCAACAGAGGAGGAGGCCTTCTTGTAGGTATCACCTACCAACACTGACACTTATAATGCAGCACAGCTGGTCACACAGATAATCAAGTCACAGGTGAAAATGACCTAAATAATCCAAAGGATCAGCAGGTTTTTAATCTGCAGAAACCAGATCAGATGAGAGTTGAAACTTCTGCAGGAGCCAAGAAAAGAAGCCCAGTTGTCTTGATTTCAAGCACTTCAAATGGCTATGACCTGGAAACCTCAATGACTGAGAATCTGCACCCATATTTTGAAAATTGTACTTCAATCAAATAGATCTTAGACCTCAAAGACGTGTTTTTGTCCTGTCAGGTTTGTGTGCTATGACAGCGTAACTGTTCAGTTCAGCTTTCACTGGGTTGTCCTTATTTATTCATTTTCTCATATTAATTTATCACCAGCCTCAGTCTTAATAAAACATGTTGACTGTTAAGTGACATTTTATTATCAAGTGAAAATGATTTCATCTTGAATTTAATGTTTTCAGTTTGCTGAAAGGTCTGGACTGCAGTGAGGACAGTCGAGTACCTGGACAGTTTTACCATCATCTTTGCTGAAGTCGTGCTTTCCCTGAAAATGACATCATCCAGATGGGAGAATATGCTGAGGATGGCACAGTGAACTGCGTTCACAGACAAGCATTTCTGAAGTGTTCCTGAGCCCATGCAGTGGTTTCCCGGACAGACTCGGGCCTGTTTTTAATGCAGAGCCGCCCGAGGGACTGACGGTCGCAGACAGCAAATATTGATTTGTCTGCTGATTCTTCTAATCTTTTGACAGTATTATGTATGCTGGATGATAGAACATTTGAAGTCTTCACAATTGTAGGCTGAGGAACGTTATTCTGAAATTGCACCACAATCTGGAAATGCTTTATCTTTTTTTACAGATTGCTGTTTAGTTTTTTCACACTGTCCCAAACTTTTTTGTACTCGGGGTTGCATCCATCTTGTACTTTTGGGTTCGGTAATGAAAACTTTGCTATTAGCATAATCAATAAAAGCGGTGCTCTCTGTGCATATTTTAGCAGAACAGAATTGAACCAGGCTCCCGTCGGGTCGACAACAAACATCAAGGGAGTAAATAGAAGGCTGGAGTAAACTGATTTAATTCATATCATTATGTAAACAGACTAATGTTCAGACACTAATCTGTACAAGACAAAAATTACAGTCAGTCTAAAACTCAGTGATTAAGCTGGATTTCAGATCTATAGGAAGGTGGATCATGCCATGATCAGCGTGTTAGATTTGGTTCTTTTAGTTGGAAGCTCAAGAACGGACCGGAGTAATTCAAGTGAAAATGAAGTCTTTATTTGTAGTCACACGTCAAAGCATATCAGCGCTGGGCTCAGTGGGAAAGAGTTCCTGCAGGAAGTCTGTCAGACTGCGCGCCGATTTCCGGGTATCATTTGTATTTATAGCGTCATAGGTTGGACTCACATTCGACCGAGTATGATTGGACATGAGTAGGTTCAACATGCTTCGTCATATTCTCTGGATCAGCCCAAAACAATGTGTGTATGTGAATCTGCCCTTGCTTTCCCAGGCTTTCCTAATTGTTTTGTCTTTCTACTCCTGGATCACTTTAGGTCATAATGGAAAAGTACTGAGACTTATTTCATTCATAATGTCTAAGAACAAAACCAATTTTAACAAGCGTATGCCACATTCCCAACACCGTGTCGGAAGAAAAAGGAATCTGAAAGCTGCAAAGTTAAACCCACAAAGCCAACATCGATCAATTGTTTGCAACTTGAGGAAAAACATGAATAAACCACACCATTCGTTTATCCACTCTTAAAATTCTAAAGATGAAAGTGTTAAGGTCCAGCACGGAGTGAGAATACCAAATGCATTTCTACATTTGGTGTGGACTGCAATGTGCTCAGAGTGTGAATCCAATATGCCTCTCTGCAGAGCAGTGGAATGATCATTATTTCTCTCCACCAGAACCTTAATGACCCTGCATGGCCACAGTGAGCCTGTGCGTAAGGTCGGGTATTGCATGACTTATTTTATATTACTGCAGTCTTATGTTCAGATAAGCAAAACTTTAAGGTTCTTTTCATTTGTCCGATATAAACAAAACAATTAGCTCCAGGCCACGTTTTGTCACTGTAATTAATGAATTAACTCGAAATTAAACCAAAGCGCGAGTCGAGGTAGATGTGCATAATAGTTATAGATTTTTTTCTGTGTGTTTGCAAAACGTGCTACGAAGCAGATTTTTAAGAAACTTGATGAAAAGCCTGGTGCGGTATCACGGCTAAAGGAAGAATTTAAGATTTAATCAAAGTGATATTTTGCTGCTGATCTTGATCGGTTTTTGGGAAAACTGCTGAACACAACATTGGCCTTGGTGGCGGATGACCTCTAAGCACTCTTTTGAAATTGCTTACTCGGATGTTGTACATGCACTGTCACTGCGCACAGAGTCTTAGGATCATCTGGACCTGCAGTTTGCTATAAGCAGGAATGCACCGAGGAAGTTAGGTTGTTTGTCTTATGGGTTATTTGTTGGATGGATTTGCATGTAAATATACCAGATATGGGACCGAGTGGATTTCTGATGCAGACCCTGGATTTTTTTTATTCAGCCTCAGCATAGGCACACAGTTCAGATTGTTCTTTAAATGTAGATCATAACAGGTCAGAAAGACTTTTCCACAACAGTTAAGGAGGGCTTCGAAGCCCTTTAGGCTGCTTTTCTTTTTAAACAAGCACAGGCCTCTGTGAACCCAAACTCTGACATTCCAGTTCATAAGCATATACATTATACAGCTTGTTGTATTCAACAACTGACAAGATTAAATCTTCTTCCATCTTTGTTCATTGGACCAACATGTTGATGTGTCAATTCCAGAAAAAAGTCCACTATACCAACTTTCAACTCGCTCACCTTCTCACTCAAAACTAATTCAAATCCAGCAGTCGGCACTTACTCTGCATAATGAATTCAGGACCATCTGTATTTTGAATCTGATAAATCTACAGTATGAGATTACAGTATTCGACATTTGCATGATTTTGATGTGAAATCATGTGTAAAAAGAAAGGACAGGTTTTCTGGTTCCCTACATTCATTCCATGTAATTGAAAGAGTAGTGACTGTATTGTTCCCATAGCTTCAAACATTTATTAAAGCGTGTGATCTTAAACAGGACGGAATTAATTTAAAAATAGAACCAATATAACATATTACACACACGTTGTTATACAGCGTCATATTGCGGCAGCAGACTCATTTCCAGGTGCCTTTCATTAAAGCGTGAATGTTCGACATTATGAAGAATCCTGAGTGCAGTAGTAAGCAGGAAAGTCATTCCAGTTCTGTAATATCATTTCTGGAGCTTATTCATTACAACAGAGGTAATAAAAAAGAAGAAAGGGAATATAATTGTAAACATAACAAGCTTTCTATTCTCTTGTGCTGCGTTGTCGAATGAAATTTGGTCAGGGCAGGATAGAAAGATAGAGATAGAGAGTGGACTGGTAATGAGCTGCAGAGAGTGACCACGGCCAGCACATGCAAACAAGATAAAAGCATTCCCCCATGCCACAGTGTGATGATGTTATCATGGAGAAGATTGAAATTAAGTCGTGCCACCTTAAAGGGACAGTACACCTCTTTTGACATGAAGCTGTATGACATCCCATATTAACAATATCATTTATGAACATTGACTTACCCCCTGCTGCGTCCTGTGAGCCGAGTTCCAGCCTCGTTTTGGCGTTGATGAAGGTAGTCCGGCTAGTTGGCTGGGGCTTAAAAAATGAAGCGTGCTTCTCAAAACAATATGTGTTCAAAAGAGTAATACATTTGCATCACAAAATCGTTCATCCAGAAAAAGTCAGACCTCACATCACTTGGCGCTATTTTTGTCTCCCTTCACATCACTGCGTTCAGCCACCTGCCGATAGCTGCCCCTGTTACGGTGTTTCCTGCTCGGAAAGGAAAGGAAAGGAAAGGAAAGGAAAGGAAAGGAAAGGAAAGGAAAGGAAAGGAAAGGAAAGGAAAGGAAGGGAAAGGAAAGGAAAGACGCCTGCCGATAGCTGCACCTGTTACGGTGTTTCCTGCTCGGAAAGGAAGCAGGAAAGGAAAGGAAACAAAAGGAAAGGAAAGGAAAGGAAACAAAAGGAAAGGAAAGGAAAGGAAACAAAAGGAAAGGAAAAGAAAGAGAAGGAAAGGAAAGGAAAGGAAAGGAAAGGAAAGGAAAGGAAAGGAAAGGAAAGGAAAGGAAAGGAAAGGAAAGGAAAGACGCCTGCCGATAGCTGCACCTGTTACGGTGTTTGCTGCTTGGAAGCAGGGGACTGCTCGGTCTGCACTTCGGTCTGCACGGTCTACACAGCACGCAGTGATACGAAGAGAGAGAAAATAGGGCCAAGCGATTGTGAGGTCTGACTTTTTATGGATGAACGATTTTGCAAATGTATTACTCTTTTGAAAGCATATTGTTTTGAGAAGCAAAACGCTTTATTTTTGTGGCCCCAGCCAACTAGCCGGACTACCTTCGTCAACGCCAAAACTCAGCTGGAACTCGGCTCACAGGACGCAGCAGGGGGTAAGAAAAGAAAATGTTCATAAATGATATTGCTAATATGGGATGTCATACAGCTTCATGTCAAAACAGGCGAACTATCCCTTTAAACTCCGCATGAGTAAAACCGGGTAAATTCTGAGTGTGTATGAGGAGGTCTCGGACTGCTTTGCTTGTCTCTCACATACCGGACACACCCTCGCATTGGAGTCGTCACCCGGTGAAAAGGCTCTGCCCCGGACAAATTGCATTTTTCCAATTCAGACCTTCCTCAATCTGAGCTCCCTGCAAGGTCTTCATGTGCTGGAGTTCACTCATTGAATTTGTTGTGTCTTCTGCAGAATCCCAATGAGTCGCCTCTCTTTGTTTATCCAGGGTGGGGATATTTTACTTATTGGTGTGTGTGCGAGTGCTCTCCTCTGCAGCCGAGGTGGTTCTCATCCAATAACTGCTCTAATTACTTGTAAATTAGAGCGGAAATCACAGCATTAAAAACCATAACTTGGAGAAATGTTTGAACTTCAAGCCTATCCTTACTCTCTCTCGCTTTCATAATCATTTTTACCCCCGTAGTCCTTTTATTGCTTTTATGATATTTCCACGATAAAAGAAAAAAGAATAACTATCTTTGCCCCAGTCCATTTCTGCTTTCTACTCATTTCTGCAGCAATTGTATTTCATGATTACAGTATATGCTGGGAGTGAAGTTCACCCGCAGTTTTCTTCTATTCTTTGCTGAGTGTTAATCTACTCAAAGCACACAGCTCAGCGAAAGTTCTCAGTGTGCTACACTGACCCCACAATCTGTGCCACAGCGTCGTTCTCTTTCAGTCGGGAGCTGAAGCTGAAGCGTTGGCCAAAAGCTGGAAGCTGGAAAGCCTCTTTACGTTGTTTCCCTTAAGGCATAATTACAAAAGAGGAGGAAAAAGTTACCGTGGGTAGAGGGGCCTTGGGTTTCGCTCAGCTCCCACCATCTGTTCCCTCTACAGGAGGGACTTGATCCATCATATCAGAAGGGAAAAATAATAGAGCCTCAGGGATGGTCAGCAGCCACACTGGAGGGCAGGTCTGATATCACTGGAAGGATGTTGGTGTTAAATTGCCGTCTCCAGGCTCTGCTGGATTTGGCTTACCTCTGCATGGCGCAGGGTGAGGATTCGTTTACAGGCTCATAACTTTATCTTGGGGGGGTGTACTAGAACAGCTTTACATGCTTCAACGTTTTACATAAAAACAGCAAAATATTATTATTTTTCCAAGAAGTAGGCACCGCTCTGCTGAGGAATAGTGAAGACGATTAATCAAAAACCACAGATTTTTCAATTTGCTTTCATTTGTTTCTATACAAAGGGAATCTGTGTTATCTGAGGTTGTGCCAAAACAAGCCACTGAATGCAAGCAAGCAAAGTAGTGAAAGGATAGAAAGGAATGCTAACATGCCACTCAGGAGCAGGGTTTTATTAGCCCCCATTCATATCCAGAGTCATGAATTCCTGTTTTTTTTTTCTTTCATTCTTCATGGAAAGGTACAGCCTGGAAGTATTTAGTGCAATTTGTCACAGAAATAAAAATGTCAAACTTTTAAAAGGTGGAAAAAGTCCACATTTGGAAGTTGGATGGGTTTGGTCATAGAGATACACATGATTTAGAAACATGTGATAGGAACATTTGAGCCAATGTGCAAAACAGCCGATGATCTGTGGAGAGCAGCCTCCATGTAACCACAAGCACCGACACAGCGAGAGCAGGTTGAAAAGTGAAAGAACTGTGGAAAACGTGCGATTTGAGCCCCGAACCAGCAGTCTTTGGCATGAAGTCTGTGGATCAATGTCTTCAACTAAACACTTCCTTCCCTTTTTGATGAGATGAAACACGAATGGTAAGAGATTCAGCACAACAGGGATGCACGTCTTCTTTTCTAATATATTTAGGCCCTGTCACACTGTTGCGTATGAGAGAAGCGTATGAGTTGCGTATGAAAATTAATAATATAATTTTCATACGCACGAAAAGTCCTTGAAAATAAAGAATGACTAGCGTATGAGTAGCATATGAACTGCGCATGCCCAGCGTACGTTTCAACGCGCCTATATCAGCAGCCTTTCCACATTGCTCCATTATTGCAGTAGACGACGCGCTATCAACATCTCTCGAGACATTCATCTTGATCATGCCTCCCAAGAAGCAATCGTCGTTTGCCCGGGCCCTGGGCCGAGGAAAAGGCAAAAAAACACAAGAATCATTCTCACCCAAACCTGCTGAAATGCCTGATGCACCTGCGGCTGATGAGTTACATGCTTCTGAGCGATCAAGATCCACAACTCCTCCTGCTGACCGCTCCCGTGAATCGTCGGTTGCCTGCCGCCTCCATCTCCGCCCGTCTGGCGGAGATGGAGGCGGCAGACGGGCGGAGGCTATAAATACGCTAGCTGTACGGTACACCTTCATGCCAACATATGGCAATTTATGTCCAGCGTTCTCGACCTATCAGTAACGTACCTATATCGTACCTCTAGCGTATTCAGCTTATGCCTATTGTATACTTAGCGTATTAACCACACGCACAAAAGTTTTGAGCATGTTCAAAAATTTATTTCTGCCTCAGCGTATGCCAACGTATGCCAACGTATGCCAGCGTGCTTGAAACGTATACAACCTATGCCTAACGTTCCCCTGGCGTATGTCAGCGTATACCAGCGTATGAGTGATAACTTTCATACTTAACTCATATGCTTCTCTCATACGCAACAGTGTGACAGGGCCTTAATCGTTCATCATTCATTTCTTTCTTGATCTAGCTGCAAAGTAACTGCCTTTGTCACATTACCAACAACCTACAGGTCATTCCCCAGGAATGAGATCAACTTAACTTTATTTTCACGGCACTTCTTAAAACACAAAACCAACTCTATATGATATATAGCATAGAATCAATTGGAAACAGCTGTAGAATGATAAAAAAGATAAATTGCAATGGTGCATAACAGATCAGGGATATTAAAGACATCTTTTTCATAAAGAGTTAAGTTTCACTTTTAAAGGCAGAGAGGGTGTCATCTTTTCCTGTCTTCTTTCTGTACTCAGACCAGCAGTTTGTTCCACAAAAGAGGAGTCTGCTGCAATCTGTGCCTCAGAGCCAGATCAATACTCCAATAATAAGTGACCGCCTTGTTTAGTTTTACTCTTATAGTTGCAGACTTAACAGTAGCCTACTTTGAAAACGTCAGCAGTTGTAAGCTAATTCCGTTAACTCAACAGCTCAGCTTCTCCTTTGGTATTGGCATTTATATATATATACTTTTTTTTAAATATTCTCTCCTGTGTGGATCCAGACTTATTGTCAAACGTGTCCTCCATCCATCCTTTAGAATATAAAGGACTCCCAAAGAAAAACATTCAAAGCTGCAGATCATGTTTCTATTTCTACACAAAGGCTGTCAGAAAATCCTGGAAGAAAAGAACCAACAACAAGCCTGTTATTGCGTTTCCTTTACACAAAGTTACAACCTTGTCCGAGTTAATTCTTCTCTACATTGTTAATAATCTCTTATTTGGACATGTGTCTGAAGGGTAGGTCACAGTGATTGTGTTAACTGTGGAGCTGCTCCCAGCTACAGCTCCCTGACCACTGGGATGAGTCAGCTCTGCGTGGTGGACGCTCCGATTATCCTCCGTCTGCGCAGACTTTTGGCCTTGGCCAGTGACTCTGTGGCAGTCAGAAGAGATTTATTAAAGTAGAGTTTGATGCAGTCAAAGGCTTGTGTGGCCCGAAATGGTCCGGCACTCGCTAAAATTGGAGTTCTATAATCCAGGTAACAGCTAATGAGGGAGTTAGATTAAAAAATTGGGAAAAAGCAAGTCATTTCCCATCAGTGAGCATCTTGGTCTGAGATGCAACTGAAGGTTCGGGGGAAAATGTTGAATTAATTTCATGCTCAACATGCCTTGATAAGTCCTGAACCCAATAATAACTTGTATTTATATGCTTTGACACTGTAACAAAATGAGTTGTGAATGTGTATGATACATTCCTAAAATACAATCATGGTTCGAGTCAAATGAGCGGACCTGTCTCATTCTTCTGTGACAAAGTTCATTTTTAATTTCTTTCTCCACTGATGACATATTAACTGTCAAATTGTCCTGTTCTGTGTACTTAAAGGAAGGTGATTACCCAAATGGAGCTCACAAGAAGAGGATGAGGCAGGATTGTAGAAAACAAAGACTTGCTCTCTACTTCCAATATATCCAACGGAGCTCACTGCCATAAGTCAGATAACAAGAACAGAGGCTGGGGACCAACACAAGGAGAGGCTGTATACACAGATGAGGATGAACAAACTGTCAGTGAAGAAAAGGATTTGAGGAGCTTAAATACTGACAAGCGTAATTAAGTAT
The DNA here is from genome assembly GCF_027942865.1 of Odontesthes bonariensis. Lineage (NCBI taxonomy): Eukaryota > Metazoa > Chordata > Actinopteri > Atheriniformes > Atherinopsidae > Odontesthes > Odontesthes bonariensis. Next base: position 8,082,075 of record NC_134522.1, read on the forward strand.
GCACATTTGGTGAATGGAGAAATTATGCAACACAACTAGGGAGGTAAACTACCTGAGGTGCACAGGGAGTAAAGTTAACCAACAACTAAGCAAGAGAAGGTTTTAAAAAGCGCTGAACAAAGGAAGACCAACCTAACAGGCCCAGAAAATCTTTACCAAGCATAACAGAACCCATAAATGATATGAAAAATAAGAGCATCAGAACCAAACAAGTAGTTTTCATATGTCAGATTACACCAATTACCCTGATGGCAATGTTTTACAGAGATACCACGTTGGGCTATCATTAAGTCGTTCAATTTTTGGGGTCATCCTTCCACGTTCTATTTGGGCAATTTGACCCATTTACAGTTGAAGTTCTCCTGAAAAAGGCCACCTTATTGTTCAGTGCATCTAGTGTCTGTTGTTCATTGCTCATTGCAAATACACATGAGTCTACAGCTAGCTCAATACAACTTGTTACTCCTTCAAAACAATTAGAAAAGTTCAGAGCGAAGATCTCATGAACCTGGTTCAGAGACTGAAGAGCCAGACTTCTGCTGTGACTTAACATCAACCGAATTAAAACTTCCTCCATACCAGCCAAAACCTTTTTGCTCTGAATTGTCTATAGTGTTTTCTACTGGAATCCCCTGGTAACAGGTGTAGCATCCAAGCAAGTGGACTGTCTGTTGCCTACATGAATACAATAAAATGCAAGTATATTTTTGACCTAAGATAAAGATTAAGCTGTCTTTGTCCTTCAGAGCTCTGTCCAAAAACTTCGCCCATGCCCATGTAGCCTGGATCCCCGAAAGTGCTCCAACAGAAGTCTGGAGTTTAAAAAGGTCCAAACAGTGTCCTCCCTCATTCTTTTGCTAAAAACACAGCATAGCAGCGGTTTCGGTGACAGCAGACTTGTGGCACTTGCTTTAAAAAGACGTAGTAATCTGGTTCTGTGGCAGCTCCAGGCAACGGTCAAGACTCTCACAGACTTCCTGCAGTTCGCCCATCAGCCACGAGGTTGAGGATGCCATCATTAACTTGCTCTTAACTTTTCTAAGTCTTCTGGGAGAGTCAGGCTTTATTTAATTCATATGTAAATCTACAGCATGTTCTTAAAGTCATCTAACATGTTACTGAAAATGGGAAAATAAGGAGAACTACCACATATTCTTCTGAATTCTTGGATTAAGACCATTGTTCATCACTTTTGTGTTTGGATTTTTTGGTTGAGTTACAAATTATCCTTCTTGCTATAAGGTTATAAATAGTAAAGTGCATTAGTATCTAACATTCCTTGGATTCCTTGCTTACAGAACAACCCTGGCTTCTATTTGAATTACCAGAATACCAATACAAGAAATCCGTAGTAACATTAAAGTGCCAAGTTGAGAAACTGTCCAGGGTAAATTGGGTGACTGTGTTTGGATTTAAACTGGAGTTAAACTCGATGGATTGATTTTGAGAAAAGCAATGCTGATGGAGAGCTTGCTATTTTCCAGCTGTATCTAATTCGATATACATTTTCTCAATGTAGCCATGGTAAAGAAGAAAGAAATGCAAATCAGACGTCATGTTCTTCTTCATAATCTCTAAAAACAAATCAAACCCACAATGGAAACTAATTTCTTGTGGATCAGTAAAATATTTACAATGTAAATTCTAGTATATATTATCAGAAGAAAATAATCTTAATTCAGCTCAAAATGTGTCATTTTCTTCAGTGCTTTACTTATGAGCAAAGTACTTCACAGGGCAAGTATTTGGCATAGTTAATGTGTGTTTTCTCTCCCACTTGCGAGATGCTGAAGCTCAGCTCTACGCTCCCTGTGCAATCTTGTGAAATAATCTGACTGTATTTTGTTCCTTTCATGTCCATATCTCTGGAGACCAAATAATTAATGACTGATTTATTCGTGCAAGAGAGAGCTGTTGATAAGAATAGATCTATTTCAGGCTGACAGCTGCCTCTGCACTGAAAACAGAAAGTGAGATTAAACTAAACTTCTGATGTTTCCTTATTTTCAAGACTGCTGGAAGCCATTTGACATTAATGGAACTTTGTTTGAGACATTAATAGAAATGATATTAAAGAATGGATTTCAGGTCCACTCTGCATCTTTAGGCCCAAACAAGTAGTGATTTCTCATATATCCTGCTGTAGCATCTTTCCAATGGATAGCTGATACAAATGATTACACTATGCAGTATATTTTTACGGAAGCGTATTGCATTCACTTAAAATAAAACAAAAAACAAACAAAAAAAACCTCGGTTTTTTCTGTCTAATTTATTCTTTGGTTTGTTTTTCTGGGTAATTTTTTGTTTGTTTTTCTGGCTATTTTTTCACACTATTTGTCTCGTTCTCGTGGTACTTTTTTCTCCCTCTGTTTTCAGGATAATTTTTTTTTTAGTTTCAAAGTATCTCGATATTTCCGAAAAAAATTACCCCAAAAAACAAACCAAAAAATAAATTAGACAGAAAAACAGAAAAAAATACCCTGAAAAACACACCCAAAAATAAATTAGAAAGAAAAAACTGATTTTTTTTTTTGTTTTTAAGTGAATGCATACGCTTCCGTATATTTCCCTATATCTTGCCTGAAATGTTATTCCTCTCTCCATCCTCCTCCTCTTCCTGACTGACAAAACGTAATGTCATCAGGGCACATGGAAGCTCATACCCGGACTGGTGAGCCTCACAGGTTTTCTAGCAATATAGACTAATGCATTTTCAGATGCAATACGAAAAATTCTCACCAGTCCACCTAAGACATGTGGAAGGATGCAAAAGGAAAAATGATTTGTTTTTGAAGTAGAACAAGCTGAGCTCAAAACTGTCTCAAACATATGCAAATAACTTTAAAAGCTGTTTAACTCCAGGCTGTGAAGATTTAACTTGCCAAGACCGAGCAACTTTTCAGACACTAATGGCAGAATTGAACCGTGTGATCTATTCTACAGCTTTGGTTGTCACGAGAGAAATCTGCTCTGTGTGCAGAAATATCACGCATGACTTCTCAGGGTGAAATGAACAGATAATAGTAGCACAGCAACAAAGAGGCTTCATTGATGATTAATAGATGTCATCCAAACTGATCTCCTGAGGTGCTCATCGCCATGAAGAGCTCCACCAGCTGTTTGACTGACAGCATGGGCCTCCATTAGCAGACCTTAGGCCAACAGCACCGTCACTCCACCCCTGTAGGTGCACACCTATCCCTCTTCCCAACAAAGCATATTCATTGTTTAAGGTGAGTACCCTTCAAAGCCTTCTGCTGTGTACATCCTTTGGATCCTGTGCAAAAGCAACTTAACATGATCCTCTCTTATCCTCCAAGCTTTGTCACCTGGTTCTTTCCCCGTCATTGTGACAGCTATGAGCTGTGGCCTTCTCTTAATGGGATTATCCCACATCTTCACTGTAGGGGATGTGTGGGCTGCCGGAAATGATCTTGTCTGTGTACTCTGTGACCACATCTGCGTGCGTCATCCCCGCACAAGCCATCTTACCAACATAACCCACGATCATTGACAGTAACGTCGACTGGGTGTTGCCATGTTGCCAAGACAAGAAGGAATCACTAAGGCCACATTTACACATAGCCGGGTATTTAGAGAAACAAATATTTGCCCTCCCTCCGTTTTCAATAATAACATCGTGCACACAATGTCGTTTTCAAAAAACTTGTCATTTACATCAACCCGCATAAATACGCCGTCAAGCGCCATAATAACTATGCCAAACCTATTGGCAGCAGTGTAGGGAAAGGAATAAAGCCATGCAAGCCAATCAAAATCCACAGTGGCAAAAGTGCCCCCCCCCCACGGGAGGACGACTTCTTTCTCGAAGTTTTCCCACCAGACCGCGGTTCGCCCAGGTCGGATCCAAAACCGGCAACGGCGACGTTGGTAGGCAATGCACCTACGTCTTGGAAGGGAAAGATGCAGTAAAAATGCTGACCTCCGTGCAATCCTTCGCCTCTGCTCCTCCATGTAGAGCAGTTGTTGCAAATGCAATAAGGCCAGAATCGTTTGCACAAACTTAAGAATTAGTAGAACTTTAACATCATCCATGATAATCCTGATCAGTAGCCAAACAAACTGTAAACATAAGGCGCTCGCATGGCGTTAAGCATTTTCTGGCGCATAATGTGATGTTTAGGAACCTAAAACGCCGTTTCTCCCAGTTGACACGGCAACACATTACCGGCGTTATCAGAAATCTCCACTTTGGCCGGAGGTTTTAGAAATAATCGTTTTCTGTGATAAAAACGGGGTTTTGGTGAAAATGAGAGGCCAAACCGCAGGAAAATATCTGCGTCTTCCTATCGTGTAAATGGGGCCTGAGTCGGAAGTGGAAGCTCTGCAACCTGCCTAATGACAAGAGGTAATGAGATGAAACTGCACCAGGGAAGAGAAGAAGCTGCGCACACTTTTAAGAAAAAAAACATGTAAAATGTCAATAAAAACAAAACCAAATCCTTTTGCGAACCACATAAATTCTATATTTAACTAAAAGTAATAAACATATCGAAAGTATTTATCGAGACAATGGTTTGTGAGCGGCCATTTTGAAGCATCAAGTCTTGCTTTTGGCCTGGAGAGAGTCATTTGGAAACTGACGAGGAAAAAATATATAATTTTGATCTATAACATGTAGTTAGTTTTTACTGTTTCATCTAGAAAGTTGACCCTTGCAGAACGGGAGTCCAGTAGAGCTGGAGACGTTTGGAGCCAACACCTCGAGGCCATCTTAGGTATTTCCATTTTTAGGCACTTCTTTGGCCTTTCTGCAGAAAGCAAACAAAGAAAGCTTTTAATCTTTCATGTCTTTTCTGCTTATACGCAGTCTATGGCACTCTTTCTGTTGGTTCATCGAACTATTTGCATCTTCGAAATGACAAATATGTGTTTTAAGTTTTAAACATGATTAAGCAACAGCACATATCGTTGCATTTGTTAGGGGCAAGCAATTGTCAGTTGGTATTTGCAGATTCAGGGAAAGGTATGTGAGACTGAGTCAAAATAAACGACATATGTGTTTATTGTGACGAGGGAACCCAGTGCAGCACTGTGGTTCATTGATGTTTTTTAGTTTTTTTTATGACAAAGCCCAACCGAATGGAGGAAAAGTTCTCACAAACCTTCAGAGCAGCAGTTTGTGCTGACATTGGTATTTCTCAACAATCCCTTTAACCTTTGTGGATGCTTCGGATTAAATTTTTGCAGCAGGAAAACATATGCTCAGTGTCCTCTTAATACACGAGCCACCCTGCAGCTTATCTCAGGAAATCATATAAACATCCTACAGCTTCGCATCTGAAGTAACATCTGTGTTCCCTCAATCCTTGAAGGACCCAGGGCGCCATTTTCATTCTCCTCACATAGCGTTCAACCTTGTTTCTCTTGCTGCAGGAAAGTGGCCTTGCCGACTCCATTCATGTTATTTGGTATTCCAGTGATCACGCAGGCAGATAGAGTTGGTTCTCAACTTCTTGTCTTAGGTGGTGACGGAGGAAGTTTTAATGCCAGGGGATGGAAAAGGCAGTGACAGAATCTCCCCAATGACTCTTTATGGAGTCTTCCTGAAAAACAAAGTCAATAAGACTTGGAGCGCCAAGCCACGGATATTGATTATCTGTCTCCGACTATGAGGCAGGAGAGGTGATGCAGCCAGGACGAAGAGAAAGGAGAGCAAGAGCAAGTGATCAGGGATATAAGGGATAAGAGAAGAGTGTGAGAAAAAGGAGGGGCAGGGATAGTGAGGATGTTTGGATGCTTTTTGAATTTTTAGACATCAGTCAGATGCAGGTGCTTGAGGGGGAGCCTCGACGTTGTTGTTATGAATGTGAAGGAACGAGAAAGGAGGCGGGCTGCTAAAGACCAAAGCACTGTGCAGAAAGAGCATAGCTGTGCTTTCTAAAAACAAAACGGCAGCAAACCCCTGAATCCTCCCGTTTGTAAGCTACTAGTTTGCTGCTGAGTGGTGCCACACCTGTGCATGCTGCGCTGGGACGCTAAAGCAGATGCAAAACCTGCAGTTTTTCAAATGATCACAATACACTGACCAGATTCTTTAATTTACCAGAGCACTTCGCTCCCAAACTGCAGGTATACTTGAGGTTCCCAGAGTTTCTAAAAGTAGAATGAGAGGCAGAGCCTTCAGTTATCAGGTCCCTCTCTGTGGAATAAGCTGCCAGTAAATGTCCGGGAAGCAGACACCCTTTCCACTTTTAAGACCAGGCTTAAAACTTTCCTTTTTGATAAAGCTTATAGTTAGGGATGGCTCAGGTGATCCTGAAACATCCCATAGTTAAGCTGCTATAGGCTTAAACTACTGGGGGAGCTCATCTGTCACACCTTTCCTCACTTTACTCTCTTTTCCCCCCCATTTAATTTCTCAAATGATATTATGTACATGTGACATTATTGTGGTCATTAACTCGTGTTTCCCTGTTCCAACAGGTATCCTTTGAATGGTGTTACAGTGTTTGTTGTCCCCTCTTTTCTGTCTCAAACCCCAGCTGGTGGAGGCAGATGGCCGCCCTTCCTGAGTCTGGTTCTGCCAGAGGTTTCTTCCTGTTAAAAGGGAGTCGTTCCTCTCTACAGTCGCCTCAGGCACGCTCAGGACAGGAGATTGGACTGAAGACAAGTTTCGGTGCAATCTGTTGGTTTCCTTAGCTAGGAAATTGTTTTTGAATTGGCTCTATATGAATGAATTGGATTATTTTGAAAATTATGATTACAATGAATTGAATTCAAATTGGCTTGAATTGGACTTTATTATTTAAGTGCCTTGAGATGAAATGTGTTGTATTTGGCGCGTTATAAATAAAAATGAATTTAATTGAATTCTGAAAAAGTTATATAAAACAGAAAAATAAAATCAATCAATATTTTCAGAGGATTTTTAGAAATTTGTCCTCGTGTCAATGCAGTTGTGTTTCTTTGGGTGAACATTTATTTCCTTGTATTTTGCCTGTATTTATTCCCCCCACAAGTTCCAGCTTAATGTGGTCTTCCATAGTGCTTAAACAGTGAAACACAGAAGTTCATGAATCTGTGACGAACCTCAATGCCCAGAAATGCAAATTTTTTCCATGCAAGTGGACACAAAAAATAACAGTGAGGAGTAAAAATGTTTGTAAAAATGACTTATTTTCAGGTTGAACAGGTGAAAAAGTCTACATGAGAGGGAGGACAGGTTTGGTGGAGATTTTAAGTGGTATTCCATATAATGCAGTTGTTTATTTTTTCAACTTTAAATTTGTTTAAAGTTGAAGTTTAGTGAAGTTTAGCTTTTCAAAAGTTATTGGTGATTTCATGCATTAAGAATTATGTGATAAGGCTTAGAGCAACTGGAGGGATCCAACATACACACAGGTGTTTTTTCTTTGTTGTTGTTGAAAAAGGTGGATTACCCACTAAAGAGTAAGAGTGAGCTGTTACTTCCTGGAGTTTTTTTAATTTTTTTTATTGCATAATTGAACATAACATATAAACAGGAAAATATTACATCACAATAGGACAAAAGGTAGTTCCAAAAATAAAATATATTTCACCATTTTAAATTAGAGATCCATAAACAAAATAAGTGAAAGAAAAAAAAAAGAAAGTAAGATAAAAGAGCTCGAGGTATATGATTTAAATTAAATTATATTCTTCACATAATCTTCTTTTTTTGCAGGATTTAGAATTTATACAATTTTCCAAAGATCCTAAATGGGATGAAAAAAGTGCTTTAAATACAATAAGGTCTGGCCTCCTGGAGTTTAAGTATCTTGGGGTCTTGTTCGTGAGTGTGCGGAGCAGGAAGTTGACAGGTGAACTGGGGCGCTGTGCTGGTCTGTCGTGGTGAAGAGAGAGCTGAGCTGATCTGGTTAAGCTGTCAAAATGTCAGTTGATCTGCATTCCAATCTCTTACCTGTAGTTATAAACTGTGGGTACTAACCAAAAGAATGGGATTGTGAATACAATCACCTCAAATGAGATTCGTCTGAAAGGTGACTGACCTCACCCTAAGCGCTGGGATGAGAAGCTTGGTCATCGAGCTTAGAGTTGAGTCAGAGCGTTGAAGGGGCCAGTTGGGCTGGTTCTGGTATCTGGCCAGGATGCCAGGCATCTCTAAAGGAAGCCCTGATGCAGACCCAGAATCCACTGGAGGGATTACATTCCTCGACAAAAGACACAAACGACATCTCCTGTTAAAATGGACTGCAGTCATAGTTAATGTTGTTTTCTTGTCCATTGGCGTGCACACAAAGATTTAAGTTGCATGTTTTGTTTTGAGACTGGTTTGAGGAGAATCGATTCAGCTTAGAGCTGCTGATGTTTGAGGATTGTTTGTGTGTGGAACTGTGAGTGAAGCGAAAGATAAAACTGTGGTCACAAACCATTCAAACTGAGAGAAAACTCTGTTCCAAAAGTGACATCTTCAGACCGTTTATGGTTTAAATATCTAAAATTAAAATTTAGATATGCCAACTTAATGATTTGGCCTGATAGTCTGAACCAGGCACTTTTTTAATTACCCAATTAATTTGGGAAAATTGCGAAGAGGAAGACTGTGCCAGTGAGCAGCTTTCACAGGAGGAAAGTGGATGCTATTTTTAAACATGGTATTCTGCTCTCATTAGAACACCTGAAAGCCTCCTGTGTGAACACATGGGCAGCACTTGAACTCCTCTGCAACTGTGGAACTCACACACCGTAGTTAGTCACAGAAATGTCCACCATTGTTTGTCAATACCCTAAAAAATAACCGGTAACCGGACTAGCTCTCCAGAAACCGTGTTAAACTGAGCTCAGATGACATATAGGGCTGCAGATCAGATGAAAGAATGATATTTTACAGTAGTAAACGGCGTCAAGTCAAGTTTTGTTTGCAAAATTGAGGTACAGATAAAAAAAGGTGACACATTTGTATGTTTATGTCTACCTCAATTATCCCGTGCTTCTTTGGAGCTTTGGTTGTGTATGCGCTCTGAAATTAAAGCTGCAGCTACACAAGTGGAGGCAGCTGTGACCAAATGTCCAATGTCTTTAAGTTTGGGACCTTAAATACCAAATTCAATACCGCAGGTGTGCCTTCTTGAATGCAGTTATTTGTAAATCTCATTCACTAATATCATATTCACAATAGAAAAGAGAACACAAATGTTGTGAGACAGTAAGACATTTTCATGTTACATGAAAAAAATATTAGCTCCTTTTGAATTTGATGGCAGCAACATATCTGGAAGTTTTGTCTGGTTTGAGTTGGCTGAAGTGCCCCCTAGTGGAACCTCCAGGCATAGCACCTCAAATAGTATGTAAACAATTACGTTTGATCCCAAAAATTAAAAAGTGAATAAATTCTCTGGCTTACAGCCACATATGGAGACTATTATAGAGGTAGACACCAAGGTAGCATCATACCTTTCACAACTTCACAAAGCACCGGTATTTATTATATGTGCATGACCACAAGAGGTCCCACAACAACTCCTACATGGTATCTAAACCTGTTAACGAGGCTGTTGCTTTTTCTGTCGTAGGCCAAAGCTGTTTGACTTACAGGTGATCTCATGAAGTGAAGCAAAGCGATATGACGGGGTGAGAGCTCAGCACACCGTCAGCGTCAGCCCTGAACAGCACCGCGTTTCCACTGAAAGTCAAACCTTGAAAACAAATACAAAAGCTTTCATTTATCATGTTTCCAACACTTAAGATTGCATTCACATTAAAGAACAATGCAAGTTTTGTTCAGTATTTTCTTAGCTGTGCTCATTAAAACATCACCAGTTTCGCTGTGATTACCAAATTCTAGTTGATACCTTAAAACAATCGTCTCTGGGTGTATTCAGTCAAAATGGAATCTTAATTTGCTGTTTAAAGATAAATATACATATTTTCACAGGGAGAATGATCACAACAAACATATTGCTTTTTTGCTCTCTCTCCACAGTTTTAATTAGGTTGTTTTCCAAATGCAACAACACATTTTAAATATATATATCTGCTACACAGTGTTACTTCCTATTAATCAGCTGACAAAGACTAGAAGAAATGTGAGAAAATAATCCCTTATTCAAACACGAGTGTCTGTGTGACACCTGGAAATTGTTATCCTTTAACATGATGAAATGAGGGAAGTCAAGAAGTCTTATTACACATTGTGCACTGCAAAAATGATTGGAAAGGGGGTGTAAAGTAGGAGAAAATGAAGACCTGCTTTACATTATGGTTCAAACTAAATCCGGATGACATATCTTTCCATTGTGACAATGTCTCTCAGTCCAGAGATGCCGTCAGAGAGGTCAAGCTGTGGTATCATAATTCAAAGAAAACTATAGGGTAGAAGAGGATGTGCAGGCCCAGACATGGCGCAGTCTCAAGTCTCTGATTAAAAAGCACACTTCCTCTCATCCCTTGAGATGTGAAGTGAAAAAAAACAAAAAAAGAAATAAAATAAAGCAGCCCGTGAGGGTGTGAGATTAGAGTCAGATCAAAAGGTGAGCTGATGTGAATGGAGACAATGAAGGGGGAGAAGGGATGGTGCAGTAAGAAGATGGCGTGAACCCTTCTCTACCCCGCTGCCCAACCCTCCCGGATTAAGCTGGAACACCGAGCTGCAAGTTCAGATGTTTTAGTGAGACTTATCGATCTTACGCTGAAAAGTTTTAAACCAAAATTTTCCATCGGATGGAGAAGGAAGCCAGTTTTCCACATCAACCTGAGAATTCGTGACAGACATGACAAAAGCTGGTAACTTTGCGTTTTCATCCTGCCCACTGATAGTTTACAGATGTTGACTTTATGTAATGTGTTGTTACAGATGTTGAGTTTATGTATTGTGTTCTTACAGATGTTGAGTTTATGTATTGTGTTGTTACAGACGTTGAGTTTATGTATTGTGTTGTTACAGACGTTGAGTTTATGTATTGTGTTGTTACAGATGTTGAGTTTATGTATTGTGTTACAGATGTTGAGTTTATGTATTGTGTTACAGATGTTGAGTTTATGTATTGTGTTGTTACAGATGTTGAGTTTATGTATTGTGTTACAGATGTTGAGTTTATGTATTGTGTTGTTACAGACGTTGAGTTTATGTATTGTGTTGTTACAGACGTTGAGTTTATGTATTGTGTTGTTACAGACGTTGAGTTTATGTATTGTGTTGTTACAGATGTTGAGTTTATGTATTGTGTTGTTACAGATGTTGAGTTTATGTATTGTGTTGTTACAGACGTTGAGTTTATGTATTGTGTTTTTACAGACGTTGAGTTTATGTATTGTGTTGTTACAGATGTTGAGTTTATGTATTGTGTTGTTACAGATGTTGAGTTTATGTATTGTGTTGTTACAGACGTTGAGTTTATGTATTGTGTTTTTACAGACGTTGAGTTTATGTATTGTGTTGTTACAGATGTTGAGTTTATGTATTGTGTTGTTACAGACGTTGAGTTTATGTATTGTGTTGTTACAGATGCTGAGTTTATGTATTGTGTTGTTACAGATGTTGAGTTTATGTATTGTGTTGTTACAGATGCTGAGTTTATGTATTGTGTTGTTACAGATGTTGAGTTTATGTATTGTGTTGTTACAGATGTTGAGTTTATGTATTGTGTTGTTACAGATGTTGAGTTTATGTATTGTGTTGTTACAGATGTTGGGTTTATGTATTGTGTTGTTACAGATGCTGAGTTTATGTATTGAGTTGTTACAGATGTTGGGTTTATGTATTGTGTTTTTACAGATGTTGGGTTTATGTATTGTGTTGTTACAGATGTTGGGTTTATGTATTGTGTTGTTGCAGATGTTGGGTTTTTGATGTCTCAGTATCACCAGTTCAGTTTTTAAACACCTTTTTTTTTTTTAATCAGCAGTTAGTGTTTGTGAATGCCCTCTGCAATCTCAACCGGTGTTTCCAACACTAACCAATATTAATTAACACCAAGAAAAACAGGATTGATACATGCTGCTTTGTGCGGGACTATAAACGCCAGCTGCTTTTATTAAAACACCCGACAATGGTTGTGAATGCCTCGATGTGGCCATTTGGCAGCTTTCACAGAGGCGGCTGATGATAGAAAATATTAAACATGTTCTTCCTGCTCAGCTTTTTTTAGTGCTTTCTCTAATTAAGCGGACTAAAGAGACTAGACTGTCTCTGGAGTTTTAAACATGCAGCATGTTGCAACATTTTAGTTGGTCTGGTTGGCTCCCATAACCCTGCCCCCAGCCCCCTGAAGTAAGGGAAGTAAGTTCTTTGGTTGTGGTGCTCGTGTATCACCAGATATTTGGTGTTTGAGCCCGGGATTGGAAGCTGAAACAGAAATATGTTTAAGTTTATGCATTTGGCAGACGCTTTTATCCAAAGCGACTGACACTGGTAGGGTAGGGTAAGAAGGTCTTGCCTAAGGAGGAGTCACTTGCCCCCTAGGAGGTAGTACCTTTCATGCAGGGGATTTGAACCCAGGTGGCAATCCTACCACTACACTAACCAAAGTGGTTCCAGTGCAGGTTCTGGACTTAAAGCCAGTTATTAAGTCTGGTAGAGGACGAAGTCTGATTTTGTCTCCTTTCTCTTTCATGGATATTAGTACATGCTTTTCATTTATAGATTTTATTAGATTTTTTTTTGCTGTAATCCAGCCTGATGTAAATTATGCTGTGAGATTTGCAGTGGTGAGCTTTTCCATTCTGACATTTGGTGAAAAACTTCCCTCGCTGCTGTCCTTGCATCCCTGCTTCTGCTTGACTTGACCTTTCCATAACAAGTTAAGTTATACGCCTGGGATTTATAGTATAAGAAAAGCAATATTTTCCCCCTACTGTAACATTATACCGTGTGGCTTAGAGAGGGCTTTCGCCCGCAGTTCATTTTATTCTCACTTCATAAAGAGCAGCGGTTGGGGAGCCTCAGAGGATGAAAAACACTCAGTGCAGCTTGATCTGGGGGTTCAGAGCAGCAGGGATCATAAACAGAGAAGCCGAGACGCTCGTAGTGAAGCCTTTTTTTGGTTGATGTTGGATATGCTTATTCACCACTACCTTAACTGCAAATCAAAGTATTTGTCTGAACAGTACGCCTCAATCACTCATTTCATCGCTTCCTAATCCAACAGAGGAGACGAAAACATCGACTGTTTCATTTCCTGCTGACATGCAAAACCGAGCTCATGTTGCCATGAGTCACAGTGGTTGGCTTTATAATATTTCTAAATACAATTCGTGAGAAAAATACAAGTCGAAGTTCAAGAGAGACTCCTTCGTGTTTGTGTTCCACCACCTCATGTGATTTCAGTTCACAGTCTGACACCGTGTTTTCTTTGTTTGGTCAGTTCGCAGACAGAGCAAAGGCAAGCAGCGGTGGCACAAGGTGGAGTGTTAGAAATATTAAAGACGGTCATTTCAAAAGTAAGCAAAGGTAAAATCCAGGGAACGTAAAGGTAAGCATGTGGAGCTGGAGCAGAAAGAGTGGTGAACTCCCACAAGCCTCAGCTTCACAGCCGCAGCAAATTAGAATGAGAATTAAACACAGCGACGCCTCGAGCCAATGGAGATTCAGAAACAGATGGATTGCATAGGACTTACAATGATGAAGAAACCATATCCTTTTTTGTAAAATGCTAAAACAAAAAACACTGCACCTCACTTCCCTTTTGTGATCACATTCTTTTTTGTGTAGGCGTTCATTTCTCATTTAACAGGGATCCCTCCAGCAATAGAAAACCTCTCTGGTATTTCATTAAGTAACTACTCTGATATCTGGCACCACGGCCGCCTCATACTCAAATGTCACTTTCAAAAACAGTTCCACCTCATTATAATCATCGCCAAGCAAAGAAAAACACGATTTAATTTGTTGCTTTTACCACCAATCACTCCAGCAAATAAGTTCCACACTTAATATGTAAATCTGGGCATTATAAAACTGAAGCTGTCTGAATGATCAGGGTGACATTACTACTGAACACACATTGAATTCAACACACATAGCTACGGAAAGCATCAAAGGCTACAACAGAGAAGCTAAACTCAAACCACTGACATCTGTGTTAGTGCTCTCTCGGCAAGGGAACGAGGAAGAGGAGATAAAAGCAGCCTCGGACGAAGAGATCTGCACTCCCGGTGGCTTAAGCCAGCCACCTCAAGCAGGTGCAGAAGGGAAGGGGAACATTCTTCCCTTGAGATGCTATCTTAATGATGTCCAGGAGACCCCAGAAAAGTGCTTTGTTGGCTGGCAGGTGGTCAGCAGGTAGAGGTGGAGGAGCGGTGTCTGCTTGTGCCGTGTTTTTCATGGGTTTTTTAATGAGTTGCACAGAAAGCTTGCACACTCAGTCAGATTTCTTTTTTTAATCCATCCATTGTGCATATTTGCAACATGAATATTATAATATCTTGTCTTCTTGCTGGTTCCCTGTCCCCTTCAGCCCTGCTCCTGTCGTTTGTAGCAGACATGTGTGTCCCTCAGGCCACATTTTCTTCATGGCTTCAGCTGAAGATCCAGAATCCGTTGCCCCTCCTCGCTGGTGAAGCTACGGCTCGTTATCTCGTCTTTGTCTTTACAGAAGAGCTGCTGCACAGCACTGCTTCACAATCTGAGGCAAGCGTGCACAGTGAGGTCAGAATGCCTGGAGAGTGAGGGCGAGGCTACATTGGTCGGAGCCAAGATTCGCAGCAGAGGTGGAGGTCAAAATAAAAAAGTATGCAAATCTGTCTGGTTGGGCCGAGGCTGACAGAGGAGCGCTGAGAATGGTAATAAGACATCTTAATTCAGTCTTCGCTGTTAAGAACTGCACATGCAGAAGAAAAAAGGTGAATTAAGGTTACATTGTGCTTATACTGTACCTGTACTGTATATGTGGACGCACACAGGGCACGGAAAGAAAATCACCAGAACTGATAATGCACGAGGGGAAAAACACAAGGCTGACAGAGGTCAGAGGTAGAAATTTATTGTGGGGATATGTTAAGTCAGGTTGCATGCCGGGACCAGAGCACCTGCCACCTCTATTTCCTGATTTAGTTTCTGCAAATTTTGGCAAAAATGTTCAACTTGTTGGAAAAAAAAGATTTTAATGTATGAAATTGAATCATGACATCAACTATATTATCATGTAGTTTTAATTGTTGCTGAATACTTTAAAACATGTCTGTCTGGAAATATTATATATCATTGAATATATATAGATTTATCTGGCCAACAAAGGTGTTGCAAACATAGAGCCACGTCCTGGGAGCGGGTGGGATTTACTGTACCATAATTAAAACAGACAACAATGCAGTGAATGCAGTATATTACCCAGGTTGGACTTAAAGAAGTCTGGAGGGAGCAGCTGCCTGAAGGACAAATTTAGGGAAATTCATAATCAGAACTCACACGGATACAATGAATATGCAGCTAATAAAGCTGTGCCCTTCTAAATTTTTGCCAAAGTGGACAAACCGCCAGCTCTTTGCGGTGTTGTAGTTGCTGAGAGCTACAGGGGGTTGAGCTACAGAGGGAGACAATGCCACAGACAGAGGCTAATTTTAGATAACCACTTTGTGCAAGCTGAAGCGCCGAGGCTGTGCGTGTGGAGGAAGGACTCAGAGAGAGGCAACACTGCAATATATAAATACTCCATTTGAACTAAAGATCAGGCACTGAAAATGTCAGTTAAATGTATTGTGCGAAATATGTCTTCCTTTAGCAAATGTCCCCTGTGAGTGCTTTGCTGTATTACTGTGTTATAATGTCTGATGTATGAATCAGCAGGAAGCATTTTATTGCTGTAGCTGGTTGAGGCAGAGATTATTCTAATGTAACCATGTTACATGCTCTTGGGGTTGTGAATTGTCAAAGAGTGACTTTTTTTATTCATTTTGTTAAATCCGTTCTTATCTTTTGTGTGTAAAATTCTCATCTGTAAAGAAACTGGGAGCTAGATGCAGCATTTTCTATCTGAATTATGAAGTTGGCCGAACTGGAAATGCTAAAAATAGGTCTCAAAATCCAAAAAGGTTTACTTAGTCATATTGTCATGAAGCAGCAGATTTTGATCAGTCATTGTGCGTTTTCACTCTCATATGGTTTATTCAATCGTTCCCACTGAATTACAGATTTATTAAATAAACACAGTGACAGACAAAACTAGTGACAAGCTGTTGACCATTAGTGCTCATTTGTAGTTTCAAGACCACTTTAGCTAACACAAAATGGATTGTTCTCTTCAGCAAATACAAATATATGCTAATTTGTCATCTGTTTTCTTAAACACCTCTCAGATTGACATTTTCATAAATGACTTACATGGCAGGTAGAGTTAATTAGAATTGAGTTTTAAAGGGATCTCTTCCAGTCTTTTGTAATTCTTTAAGGTGTCTGCAAATAGCAAATGCTCACTGCAGCATAATTATGTTCCCTTGGTTGCTTACCATAGGCTAAAATAATATTTCCCCTCTTGTTTGTCCCAGTTCTGTCAGAAAATTATGAACTTTTACTTAAGTGTGATGCTTTTTGCAAAGATCTTAAACTCTAGAATGTGACCTGCTCTTTTCAGCTTGGAGAAAACGTTGACTCAGTTCTATTAGAAATCTCCAAGATTTCCTGCCTCACTGAAAACTTGCAGAAAGAAAGGTTGCTTTGTAAAACAGAGACAAGTGCGTCCTTTAAAAGGAGCTGCGTATGCAGAAGGCTGCTGTAGGACAAAGCTGCATGATGAAGACCCTCGATGTCCCAAGGCCCCCGGTGCTTTCAGCTCTGCTCGCAGCAGAGGACAGCAGATTAAAGGCATGCACATTAGAATGGGAACCATTCACGTTGTCAATCAAAATGTTCAAATGAGAAAATCCACATACGGCAGGACTGAGGTTGGTACACATTTTAGAAATATAGGTGCACTGATTAAATTTTTATTAATGAAACAATGGTCTTACTTGTATATGAACGTTTTGATACTCATACCTTAGCTGAGAGGGCTACAGATATATAGAAATCCTCCTGTAGACACCGTAAAGTTACATCACATCATGTTACATGTTTTTGTCTTGTGAGGAATGTTTGTCTGCTCTCTGCTGCTGCTACTCATGTTGATTGATGAGTTTGTTTCAGTTTTGCAGTGACTGGATGCGAGATCTGCTAATTAGCAATCTGGTGTGGTGTTAAAATCTGATTCCCTGCTAAATCTGTCACCCTTTTGGGCGACATTTATTTATGTAAACCAATTATAATACCCCCGAATACACATCAGTCGCTGTGTTGACAATAAAGATTTGCCGTAACCTTGAAATCAGATTCTAGCTTCCTTTTAACTTTTTGCTTACTTAAAATCAGATAGAAAAGGATTTAAGGAGTTGTAGTTTTTTAGTAAAGTCCTAGGATGAAAATACAGCCTAACTGCAAGTGATATCCTTACAATATAGCATGTAAACAACCACGGTAACCCAGAATTTAACATTTGACATACACTTCACATTAGTATTTTCTAGAGAAGTGAATTCTGTGTCTGTTGCAACAGAACATGTGATTGATAACAATTATTTTTTTTTATAAGATGTATACCTTTCAACATTGATGCTGAGCGACTGAGCCTGAAAACAAGCTGGACGGCAGTGTTGTGCGTAAACGAGTTCAAAAGAACGCGTTCATTGAACACGCTCATTTTTTCGCGAACGTTGAACTGAACGCAACACATTTTTTAATAAATAACTTGAACATGAATGAGTTCACATTATGTGTCATGAACAGCAGACATCACTGTAAATGAACGTTGGAATTTGTTTTCCATTGAAAACTGAGTGACATCTGTTTTCTCTTTTGAAACGCAACGAGAGAAAGTTCCTCCCTCCTGTATTCTCGCTGGTGCCGCTTAAATCATGTATCACCAGACAGAAATGGTTTTCACATTGTGTATGCAATGCATTGCGGGCAACGTAGTGTCCGGCTGAGAACAATTGAATAACATACTGGCTTCCGCACGACTTTAAGCCTGATTCTTACTCGGCGCAACCGCGCAGCTGTTCTGGCTCGAGAACCATTAATGACGTCATCGAAAGCGCCAGCCCCTTCACAGTTCCTTCAGCTCATAAGCGCAGTTTGCGCCGAGTATGCGTCACATTTGCAGTTCTCTCCAGACCAGCGGGCGTCACTGTTGAGGAAACAAGCTGAAGAACCGGACGAAGAAAAGCATACGAAGAAAGCATACACAATGCCACCTGTGGTGTCACGTCAGCAGAGGCTGGCACATCTGATGCGGAATGAATTTACTCTGGGTGTAGAACTGTATATGTATCTCAGAGCTAAGCGGCTGCGGCAAAAACAGAAGAGAAGGTGGAATGTTCGTCCTTTGCAACAAGACGAACTTTGTCAAATGTTGTCCTTTGGGACAACGTTGTCCCAGTGTAACTTCATAGACGTGTCGTACAGATGTTTGTAGAGGCGCACCCTCTCGGTCACCGCGGTCTCTGCAGTGTTCATGTTTTCTTTTGGTCAGCTGTTTCCGGTTGAGCTCGCGCGAAGTCAGAAAAAAAGTCGTGTGCACGACCTTGCGACGCGCGAGGATTTTTTAGCTTGCGACGGGGGGCGTGGCGGAATTTTGGGTCACGTGACCGTTTGCGCCATTTGCGACCAGCTAGTAAGAATGGGTCAAAGCGAGGTTGCGCCGAGTAAGAATCAGGCTTTACCCGTGATGAACTGCAGCAGAGCGGGGTAGGCATAGCAACGCCGCGTAGCAGGCAACGACGAGAGCGCGGAGGGCTGGAGGAGCGAGAGAGAGAGAGAGAGAGAGAGAGTGAGAGAAAGCGCTGCAATTAAACAAAAAAAAAGGCTAGTGGAAGTGATGGCACGGAGACAGACACCGATTCTCCTTATGAACATTTAAAACAATTTCACACTCTTGCAAACCAAGACCCCGACGGCAAAAATCTTACTTTTCTGTGTAAGATATATCCACCTGCGCAGCAAAAACAAGTTAGGACATCAACAACGTCCTTCTCGAATTTGAAACGGCACATTGAGTTAAAACATCCATCCAGTGTGAATGCATATATGCACGCCCTCGAGGGTCATAAGGGAGGAAAGGGAAAAAAAACCCCTGCCAACCCCAAACGCAAATGACACAGCCAACTGGTCTACCTTGTCTGTACTGCTGCAAGTTTCATCACCTGGTAAGAAACCCACAAATGCAGTGTCATGAGCAAATGTCTACAATGAGCAGTTTCAAAGAACATATAGTGATTTCTAGCTCGTAGTGTGAAAAAAAGTATTTATTTGAATATCTCACGAAAAAAGTAAAATGAATGAAACAATTTTAATTCTGAACCAGTTCAAAGTTCAGCTTTGAACTAGTTCAGAATTAAAATTGTGAACTTTGAACGTGAACTGTTCACTTTGAGCATGTATGAACTGAACTTGAACTAGTTCAGAAATGCTGTGAACTGGCACAACACTGCTGGACGGTTCCTTTCCTCTTCACAACAGAGGATGCAGTAGTCACGATTTCTTAAAAGAATTTCCAATTTTGATTCATCTGACCACAGCACAGTTTTCTACTTTGCCTCAGTTCACTTGAAATTAAATGGAAACAATGTGTCTGGATCGTGTTCACAAATGTTTTCGTCTTTACATGATAGTGTCAGATTATAGACATTTTCTGGACTCGATTAATTTCCTGTTTTATTTTGTTAACCTCTGTGTCATCCTTATTTCACTTCCTGTTAAGTTTCCCACCAGTCTCAGCCACACCTGGTGGCCATCACTAATCATGGACTCAGTACTATTTATAATCCTAGCATTCCAGACCTTGCAAGATTGCCTAGTTTCCTTTGTTACAAGGTCTTGAGTGTTCTCAAAGTGTATGTATACCTGTGTTTGACCTTTTTCCTGTGTTTTTTGACCCTGCTCTTGCCTCGCCCAGTTTGATACCTTTACCAGTGGTTTTTGGACTTGGACTGTTTTTTGACTCTGCTTTTGCCCACCCCTGCCCGTACTTTTTCCCCGTGGATTGCCTCCCTGTCTATGACCTTTACTCGTCCTGTATTAAATTGTGTTTGATCTCTGCACATGAGTCTCCAAGCCTGCTCGTTACATGATAGAGCTTAACCTGCATTTGTGGATGGCACGGTGAGCTGTGTTCCTGAGCCCATGCAGTGTTTTCCATGACAAAAATCACGTCTGTTTTTAATGCAGCGACGCCTGAAGGCCTGAAGATCAAGGGGGTCCAATGCTGATTATTAGCCACATACCTTGTGCGCAGAGATGTCTCCAGATTCTATGAATGTTCTTACGGTGTGTTGTAAATGATCGAATATTCAATGTGTTGATAATTGCTCTGACATTGCTCCACAATTTGTTGACACTTCATTTTGCAGATTGCTGAACTTCTGCCTCTCTAAAGGGATCTTTTTTTAAATCTTTTTTTTTTTACACCCAATGACATTACTGACCGGTTTCCAAACAATCTAATTAGTTGCACTATTTTTCTTCTGCTGTTCCTTCTGAGTTCTATTACTTTTCCAGCCTTTTGTTGCCCCTGTCCTGACCTTTTTGAGTTGTGTTGCTGCCAAGACGAGCTCATATTTTTACATGAAACTGTAAAATGGCTCACTTTCAATTTTTATACCATACCAATGTACAAAGTCTCATTATACTCATGCATAGTTCAGTCAGATCTGTTTTTCCGCACTTTTTTTCCAACTAAAAACTACATAGGACATTTCCCAGCCGCCCTCACTCTGTTGAATTTAACAAAAACATGTCTTGTTTGATTATCTGATCATAATCAACCTTTACCCAATTATACCACGTGTTTTAAAAAAATAATAATAATACTATTGTTTTCAAGATATATTTGAAAAAACGAATGCAAGATTTTAACAGTCTATGTGCACCCTCTCTTCTCTATTCTGAGTCAGCTTGCTCAATTATCTATTACCCAGGCGTTTTTCCCTGTCTCATTAGGATCTAGTTAACCTCAATGTTAAGGAAATTTGTCACATGAAACATGTCAAAGTGCTTCTGACTGCATGTTTTTGTAACATCCACAATTTTAAAGGAAAGCACTTTGCGTTACATATCAGCCATTAGCATTTTAGCTAACAGTCATGCGCGAAACTACCAGGGTGGCAGTCGCCACCCCTGAAAAGGGGTCTGCCACCCCACCTGCCACACCAGTCAAAAAATACCAACTGATGATTTATTGGATAATTATTATTAATATAGTTTTAAGATCAAATCAAATGCAAAACAATCCGAAATCGTTGTCAAACTGCAGAATGTTAAATTTGAAAAAGAAACACGTTGGTCCACCCCCCTCCCCCCCCGAATCACGAATGGTTGCATCCATATTGCAGAATCTCTTTGCCTTGACGTGGAGTCAGTACTGCGGACACAAGCTGTCAGATGGAGCCTGTTCACAGGTGGGTAACATGCAAAGTGTAATATGGTTTCGAAACGTTTATAATTCCTCATAGATGGAAGGCGCTGTACAAAATAAAAGTATTATTATTATTATTTTCAAGCCAGTTTGGGTCTCATTCATGAAACGTTCGTAAAGTTACGAACGGATTTGCACAAAAAAAAAAAATAATAAAATCTCCGGATAACCGCTAGCTACGTTTTTACCTCGTGTCACGGTTAGCCACAAGATAGCTTTTCAAGCCAGTTCGGTAACTAGATAGCTGGCGCTACCTAACTGTAAAATGTTGATAACTAGCTAGCTACTGGCTAGCCTTTGACATCTTGAACTGAAACCAATTGAAGTTGTGGCATTTCATATCATTGTAGTTCTATGAACCGTTCTTAAAAAGTCTGCTAGTTGGCGTTAGCTAGTAGTGGCTAAGGCTAGCATAATTTCTGTGTGTAGCATCAGAAAGGCGAGCGTTAACGTTACATGTCAACTTTAATGTATGTTTGAATATGACTTGTTTCAATTATAGGAAGACCATGGCGTCAACCTCAAAGAGGAAGAGTGACATCAGGAGCTTCATCATCACAAAGAAGCAGGTTAGTGATGAGAGGGATACAAGAGTGAGGGAGCATGAGGGTCCAAGTGCTTGAGGCTAGACCGGGAAGGTCAAGGTTAAAAAAAACTGGCTAACTATTAAGGTGGCAGAGCAGAGGTTGCTAATTTAAAGGAGTAAAGCATTTCGGTAATGCAAAATATGCATTAGGTAGGTCATTTCATTGATGCTGAGAGAAACCTTTTATTTGAAATATTTTATTTGACTAATTTCATTTAATATTTACACAGTATACACTTTCTACTTTTATATAAAAGGGGGATATTTGTGATTTCATTGCATTTACTATAAGAGCGATGAAAGGTATTTTAGAATTGCTTAATTTAGATTAAAATAAGGTTAATTTTTTTGGAACCATACAAAGAGTTTTTTTTTTTTTTTTTTTTAATGTTCCGGTTATGCAAAATAGCTGTGGTATTGCCTGTTACCAGTGCAGCATGTGAGAGGAGTTTTGCAGCTCTTAAACTCATCAAAAAAAAAAAAAAAAAAAATCACCTGCGTTAAACTATGTCAGAGAACAGACTCACAGGTTTAGCAATTCTCAGTATTGAGTCTAAACGTGCAAAAAGATTAGATTTGGATGAGTTTGTTAAGAGATTTGCTGCACAGCAATCGTCGCATACAGCTTCTGTAAATTTGATACTGTATGGCAATCAGTTGATATACATGTTTTGTTATTGTTATTGTTAATGGGGGAAAAATAAAGAAATTGTTTTCACAAACCTGTCTAACCTATTCTGTACACATACACTCACAAAATACTTTGGCAGGCAGGCCTTTGAGGGAGGGCTTTACTTCTAGGACAATGCTGGAATTTTGTAAAGTGCTGGGAAGTCCTCAAATTTCTAAATCCTTCCTATGGCTTGACTTTGCTTTCAAAGTGCCTCAGATTGATTCGATTGAATTAACAATGTTCAACATTTTCGCCACTGAGTGCACGATACCAGAAACACAACCTCAGCTATAGATTTCAATAAGCCGGCCAGATGGACAAATAAAATGGAGCTTTATCCTTTTAGCTGTGAGTGAAACATACTTCTGGGCCCTTTTCTTCCTCTTTTCTAACCTTTTGGGGCAGTTTTTGACCATCCTGTCACATTTTCCACTAAAGCTGCAGTTTTATTTACTTCTCTCTGTAGTTTTGCTGAAACCTTTTGTGATTTAGGGCGTATTCAGACCAGGAAAGTCCGATAGTTCACTTGATTTGGTCCGAACCTTTTTTTTTTCATTTTGGTGCGGTTCGCTTTCAGACTGTACATTTCAGTAAACGGACCAAAATATGTCAATAAAGCCACGCGCCCTGAAGTCGTTCGGCTTGGTCAGAATCGACACGCGCAACACAAAGTGCCAAGTTCAAAAGTGAATGTAGTCGTGGACGCTTTCCGTGCCGTTATTGCTTTTAATATAATCAAAACTATATGTTTTTTCAACGTTTTGCTATTTTCACAACTGTGTAATTACTATGCTGCTGTACAAGTAATTTATCAACAACGACGACAAAGGGCAAGGCGGCTACGGAGGATAACGCTGATGTGTGCTCAAGCTGAGACAATTCGGGCTCTTCAAGCAAGACGTATCTGCCCAAACGTCCACAAGAGCACGGGTCTCCTCTTCGGCCCACGTTTGTCCCCTACTCATTTTCGGTCTAGAAATATTATTTTCGGTCTTTCGTTAGCTTTACCACAGCCGGTCTAGTAATTAGAAGAACGACGCCCTGTTCTGTTACCTAGCAGCAGACAAACGACGGATGCTCCCGAGGTACAAAAAAGCAAAAAGTCTGGGATTAGGTCCGGTCTGCTTTCACACCTCCAAAAGATCCGCACCAGGGTTCGTTTGATCCGGACCGAGTCCGACCTTTCAGCTCGGTCTCGGTCCACTTGTTTGGTCCGGACCAGAGTTCGGTGGTTTGTATTCAGACCATCCCAAAAGGTCCGAACCAACGAATTTCTGGTCCGTTTGGTCGTTTGGTCCGGACCAAACGAGGTAGGTGTGAATACGCCCTTAAAAAGTTTGATCAATGTCAAATTTAGAATGGTTCTTTCCAGACTTATCTGAGCATCATTTGGCTTTTTGATAGAACTGTGCAGCGAAAACATGTGATTTGATGTGTTTAACGTACACAATATGACAGATTTCATGATTAGATCTTAAAATAGGACTTAATTATGGTCAATATAAATACTTTAATTACATTAAGAGTTTAAGTTGTGTGAAGAGGAGTCATAGGATAATTATAGAGACTTGTCGGTGATCCAGGAAAGTATCACAGGAGCAGCAGAAATCCAGTTCTCCTCAGTATCAGTGTCTGATTTCTCAGATTTACACTCAGAAGCCCATTAAAACACAGTCTGACTGTCCTCTTCAGAAGTGTCTCATGAAAGCTTCATTTTTCAGTTTCCTTTACAAATCCAATATTTTCTTTTATCCACGAATCAACAAGGACTGAGCACATGATGAACAGGTTTAGAAACGGAGAGAATCTGAACCTCAGTCTTTGGGATGATATTGGGACACTTTCCTCAAACAGTATCATTGTCTTAATGTTGTAAAATGATTTAAGTTGATCGTGTTCCACTGACTCAGATGAGATTTATGGGATATTGCACACAGTGGGTGTCGGTCTACAGAGTATATTATTACATTTTTTTTTCTGAATTTGATCAGAAAGCTACAAATATTTTGAACTGTGACCTTAATGGGTCTTTAAAGAAGCATTTTAAAGTTCACAGGGATTTAAATGAAAAACAAAGTAATGAGTTTAATGGAATGTGACTGGATGGTTAAAAACTGTGCAGAAAGGTTATCAAGAGAAGAAGAAAAGTGGGTGTGGTTTAACACGCTGCACGCCACAGCTGGATCTTATCGTATGTGCTGACAGTTGCAGACAGAGTCCATCAGTCGGAGGACCAGAATGGAGCAGCAGAACCAAGAGCTGAACCAGGAGCTGAACCAGGAGCTGAAGCAGGAGCTGAAGCCGGAGCCGGAGCCGAAGCCAGAACCGAAGCCGGAACCGAAGCAGCAACTGAAGCAGGAGCTGAAGCGTTCTATTATTTCCTGTCCTGGTTCTGTTATTTAAATAACAGATAACAGATGCCAAATCTTTCGGTCTCTTCCTATTAAAAAAATCTGTCCATTTTGGCTAGCTCCCTACACGCTAGCTTGAGGAGCAGAGCAGCTTGAGAACAGGCGCAAACCGCCAGGTCTACGATGTTTTGACTGGCAGCCAATCAGAAAGACAACATTTCGATATAATATATTATTATAAATTGTATTTTACAATACTAATTAAAAAAAAGTGACAATTTTTTATAATGATTAAAAAAAATTGAATTCTATTTTCTGAGGCCCCCCCTAGCGCCCCCTGGCGGCCCCCACTTTGAAAACCACTGAGCTTAGCTGCACCTCTCACTCACCTCTGTCCACCTGCCAGCTCTTTGTTTTTGTTTCTTTGCATATCTTTAAGTTATGGAGTAACAGCGACAGGGTTTGTACCTGTGTCTGTTGTCTCGCACAACAATTGGGGAGATTTGTCCGAGATTTGAACAGACAGTACAGGGAGGTAATAAGGAGGTTAACGTGGTTAGCAACCTTATTAACCGAACCGCTAGTGAGCTACTCGTAAACAGAAGCGTTGTCGGGGTTTCAGGTGGGGTTGACGTCTCGTCGGCCTGGAATAAGGAAACCTGTGGTTTCCACCTGTAACAGTAACTTGACTAACGCTCTGCTTGTGTGATTAAATAGCGATAACTCGGGCTAACGTCTAATTACCAAGACAGGTCCCACATCGCTAAGACTTTTTTATTCATTTTCAGGCCCATTGGTCCCACATCATAAAGAGTTTTAACATTATTTTTTAGGCCCATTGGTCTAAAATTTAGAATTTTAATGAAAGTTTTCACTAATCTTTATTGTCACTTAGCACTGTGAGGGAGGCCCATACAGAATTTTTATGTGGGGTCTGCATGGGAATGTTCCTCAACTACATGAGGAACACATATATCCAATAAATAAATTTCATTTTATGGCAGCTTACCACCGGGTCATGAATGACACTGGTCAAGTGCGCCACCCCGGACTCTGATGATATTTTATAGGCCACTTTTTATTGTGTAAAGCCAATTTAGCCATGAAATACACATTATTATTGTTATTATTAGTAGTAGCAGTAGTATTAGTAGTACCAGTGCAGTTGTAGGTGTTTTTCTACTTTTGGAAATGAAGCTAAAAAAACAGCTGAGGAAATAATAAAAAAAAAAAAAGATTAGCATGATTGCTGCTCAAAAGAAAAATTGCAAAATGTAAGACTGAATATATGTGCGCAAAATCTCAATCTCGCCTAGGGTAGCCAATGGGCTAGAACCGGCCCTGTGCAGGCCAAATGTGCAGGCCAAATGTCTTTACACCTTTTTCGCTATTAGTTTACTCAGAAATGTGAGAACATGGAGTTGTGGGACATAGGGCCTAAGCTGTGGGACCAGTGGGCCGTGGGAACATAGACACGCTCCCGTTCATATAGAAGTAGTGTGCTGTGTGCCGCTGTTGTGAGATGCGGGGTTTTGTATTTGGAGAGTGGTGTGTGTTGTGTTTGCAGCTAACTTGGCTAGGCAGACATTGTCTGCCAGATAAGCTATATACTGTAATTTATTGGGTCGTAATCTGTATACATGTAGGTTCGGTGTAGCATCCAAGGATGAAGCTATATTTTGTCGGGCTGTTGTTGGGAGCGTGAGGACCCCTAAGGGTTGTGTTCACCTAGTGTATCGCAGTTAACCAGAGTGGCGATATATGTTTGTTGCGGTTATCTACTAGGTCAACAACACCACAGACTGCATTCAGATCTGTCACAGTTCTGACATCAACGTCAATCTCAGTTTCAAACATGGATTTTTGACAGGTAAGAGAACTACAAGGGCTTAATCACCGACTTCACTGAAGAGGAGCCAGAAGCTTCACAGTGAAGTAAGAAAGAAAGTTATCTATCCTGTAGGTTCAGTGCAGGTTCATGTAAAAGTTTCCTGCTCAAAAGATTAAGTTTCTGTGAATCATGCTGATAAAATGAACTCAAAGCTTAAGGCTTCTGCAGATATTTTATATGATAATCTTTATAATGGAAATGTATGAAAACTAAGTGCTCTCTTTTACTTATTGGAGGCTTGATACAAAACCTTTCGGGAAAATCCCGGCAGTGCTCCAAGTTTGTTGAAATTTAAACTTCTTTTTCTGAGACATGCTTGCAGATTTGACCAACACTCGCATAAAAGCCACTGAACTGAAGTGAATGGAAGTACGTCATTGCTGCCGTGTGCATATGGCCCATTAGCACAGGTACAAAGCAACCAAGGTTAATACAACACACCATAAACTAGATTGATGTAAAATGTGGGTGCAAAGCAATCATAAGCCGAGGATGTCCATTTACACAAAGTGGCACAACCACGCTCTGGGTGTTCAAAGGGAGGCCAGTTGATTATGAACTAGAAGAATGTCCTTGCCGACGTCAATCCAGTTTTAGTACATTTGTGCGTCTGTGATTATAATACCATGGACTTCTTTTCCCCCTGTTCCTCAGTTGTGAACAATGTTCATGAAATTCTCGATGAAAAAAAACACACATCACACGTAAAGATCCATTTCAATCTGTCCTTGATAATATAGTTTAAATGATTCAGTCAGGATTTAATCAAACTTATGTGCCCCAACAATGATTTATAAAATGGTCAGAGAAGGAAAAACTCAATTATCGTTCCTTTAAAAGTGATAAAAGCTGTACAGAGAATTATTCAAACATGACGTCTCATTGCCTTTTTGAATATATTCCAGCCTTCTGTGACCCTGAGCTGTGAAACACTGTTATAGAAGAAAAGCCATTTGCGTTGTGTTACAGTGACATCAACAATAATGCTGCCTAAAGGAGAATTATCAAGCTTGATGATGATCACACAGATTTACCAGGTAAATTTAATTTTTCATTCCTATTTAAGATTCAAGACCGATTTCTTTGTCATTTCCTTTCAAATGATTGTTAAAGACATTTTTTTTCTTCAACTAAATTATCATGAAAATTCAGTTTTCAGTCATTAACCGAGACCGTTGCTTGGACAAATTTGATAAACTATTAACTGTTAAAAGCAAAAACGGAAACATTTTCAACAACATAAAATTACAATGACGGTTCATAGATCAGATTATTTACTTAATGTGATGCTGCACCAGAAGCACAAAGACCGACCGGACGGCCGAGTTTACTGCCGTTACGGTGCAATGACGTCCGCCACTTGAGCTGCTCAGTTACAGCGAGTTTTAAACATCACTGTGAGAAAAAGTTATCGCCACAACATTAACAAGACAAGCTTTTTATTTAGCAGTCCCGATGAGAAGTTTAAAAGTTCTGCATCAGATTTCAGTCGGAGAAGGGAGGTTGTCTCCAATAGCCTACCCTCTCGTTTGGGCTCTTTTCTGTCATTTTGCATCTTTTTTTTTTTCTCCTGAGAAAGGGTGGTGGCGAACGGTGTCTCAGGATGTTGTTTCATTAGTGATGATGAGTTGGAGCGAGAGATGAACAGACAGACGGGGGCTTTGTCAGTAGTAATGAGGTTGTTATGCTGGTCCATTGTTGTGAGGAGGGAGCTGAGCTGAGAGGTAAAGCTTTTGCTTAACTGATCCATTTACATTCCAACCCTCACTATTCATCTGGAGGGAGATGCTCCTCCATCAACAGGAGTAGGCTTTGGGAATCTGATTAAGATGCCTTCTTGTTTAGGTTTTTTTTCGAGCATCCAGCTAGTAGCCAATCCAGTGTATATGTCCCTGTCTGATCTATAGCTCTGTAGGCTAATAACAGGAATGACAGACGCAGCACACTCTTTAAAGAGCCAAAGATTAAGTTTACAAATAAACGTAAATCCAAGCATGTCGGGCTCAGTGCATATAGCTTAACAAGCTAGAGGGATTTTATTAAGGGAAGATGGTGACTCTGCAGTTGATGGTAGCATCTCCGTAACCACAAAACCTTCAACGTGTGCATTCATTTCCCTCAGAGCGGCAGCTTTGGTCGAGTTGAGCACATGCTCACTGACATGTGGACTGGCTGCTGAGGGGCAGCAGAGACGCAGAGCGAGTTGGGAATTTGCCTTTCTGGCAACAAAACCCGCAGGCTGACTCAGTATAACGTCAACAGAAACAGATTATTTGAATTGCAAAACTACTGCACAACATTACTGGTTCGCACAAAAATCTGAATAGCACCTACCCATCACATCCAACACTGGTGGCAAAGGTAATGTTTGCTTGCTCTGAGCTTCTGCCATTGTTGTATTTAACTGCTTTTCACTCACTTCTACTCGTCTCTATGCTGTTTGCCACCAGTTTGTTCACTACTTTTCTCCTGTTGCCTCCAGGCAGATAAGACACTTAGATGGCTCATGTACCATTTAGTGGTAAAAAGTATCTCAGCTGCATAGTGTATTTGTGATGTTTTTAACTTTTTCTTTCCCTACTTAGAGCCTGTTTAAATGCAGTAAGCTTTCCACAGCAACTCCCTGCAGGCCTTAACAATCCCATGTTTCCAGTCCAAGCTGTGTCCTCTTTCTCTCATTTATCCTGTGTGTTTGTCAGCAGTTTCCTCAGGTAATCCTGAAGGATTTCAGACATAACTAGGGGGTACACTTTCAGGACACAGGAAGTGAAGGCAGCTTTACTCGAACTGCACAGCACGTCTGTCTTGGAGACGCTGTCCAAAACCCACGCTGGAGACTCAAGGGATTGGCAGATCTGACTACTGCTGGCTCAAGGACACACACTGGCCAGTGTTGGTTGGGTTTCATTTAAAAAGAGATGTTTCCACCACCAACTAAATCCTGCGCTAGGCATTTTCGGTTAAGAAACTTTGTCCCCTGGGCATTCTGAAAAATCACAGCATTTTGCATGCTGAAAGCTCACTTATAGGATGGATTATTTGTGTATACAACCCAGTAATGTGCTTCTTACTGAATGCTGTAATACTTCTCTAATGCTTCTGAGAAACTTGAGGGGCTGGAAATAAAAACGCTGTCTGCATGTGTAGCCACACAGGGATTAATCCTGTGAAGTGGTTGCATTATCTTTGCTGCAAATATAGTAGACATCAGCGCACCAATTACTGTCTATGTACTGCATAAATGCTTGCTTTTTATAAATGTGAAAGGTGGCACTGAAACGGCAAACAAACACACACACACAAAGACAAACTGTTAGATTACTTCTTTTAGGTTTCATTAGTGTTAATTCTGCTGCATAGATAAAGATTATCATCAGTTCATGTTGAGGCTTCTGTCAGCACTATTTGCATGAAAGATTCTTCTTTGGGGAATTTTATTCCTTTCAAATATAGTTTTCTCCAGAGTATTCAGCTTTCAAAGGCAACAAGCAGTTAGAATATAAACAGGGCATTAATGGGGAATATCTACAGAGAAGAACGAATACAGTGTTTAAAGAAATGTATCTACTGGATCTTTTATCCGAACTTCTACAAGGAGAGCAGAAGTTCGGAGCCAAATATCATACCAAGCAGACGCCATGTGTGAACATGATCCAGAAATACTGGCAAAAAAAAGGGGGGGGTGCATTAGTGTTCAGGTTAGTTTTCAGGCTTGACCCCGGAAAATGAGAAGGTAAGTTGAGTAACAGAGATTTATTTAGTGGCTAATAGCAAAACACAAGAAGTGGATGAGGGGTAGTTTCCAGGGTGGTGACTGGTCTCTGGGAGGAGAGATGATGATTAATGTGATGGTGGATATTCCAAAGGAGGCCATTATCCAGGAAGTGAGTCCTGACCGGTAAGTGGTTCAGAGCTTTGAAGGGACTTCCTATTAGCAGTAGCTGTGGCAGTGCAGAGTGACACTTTTCTTGGCAGGAGTGGATGGCTGCACTGTGAGCCCCACTTGATCGACATGGAACTGACAACTTGCACATCTGGAAAGGCACCATCAATGCTGACAGGTATATCCAGGTTTTAGAGCAACATATATCCCACCATCCAGACAACGTCTTTAAGGGAAGGCTTTGCATATTTCAGCAAGGCAATGTTAAACCACCAACCATTTGATGTGTTTTCTGTCTTCTGTTATGAATAACATATTAGTTTATTAGATTTCGATGATCAAATCATTGCGATCTGCTTATATTTTACACAGCGTCCCAACTTTTTGGATTAGGGGTTGTAAATTCCTCTGCAAAGGTAAGCTGGGGCTATCCAGCCAGCTTTCACTTCTTATAAGGTAAATGTCTCTTTTTGTGTTCTCACAGAAAAGATTCCCTTCTGGGCTTAATTTTGTTCATGTGAAGTCATTAAGACATGACTTTTATTCATCACACATGTACTGACGGTACATAATAACCAATAAATCCTGAAACAGAAGAGAAAAAAGGGAATAAAGTAAGTCTGCGTGTCTATATATTGAACACACTGCCTCACTTTAGTTTGTTTCAGCTGTTTCCTTTTCTGTATACATATAAACAACAGAATAAATCTGAAGCGGCGCAGGTCTCCATCCAATTTCCAAACGGATGAAAGCTGACTAAATGGATATAACCCGAGGACGACTGCTTACCTTTTCACATAAGCCTGAGAAAATAGCCTTCCACTTAATTCAGTTTATGGATGGAACTTATTTCCTGGAACATTTACACTTGAAAGTGTAGCATAAAATATTCAGAATACCTCCTTTTTTCTTTGAGAAAGAAAATCTCTCGTTTCAATTACGGAGTTAATGTTTATGCATGAGTTCAGCAAACACATTAACACATACACCTTCTACAGTCGGATGCAGTGGTTTGGTTCCATTCATCCCAAACAGCTGTATGACACGGCGGCAGAGGCCGACGCGTTTGGCGACGAGCCGCCGGGAGGAACGGTCCGTGGTCGCAAACACTTCCTCGGCTGTATTTACCGAGTGACATTCACACATGGTTTTACAAAGGGGTGAGCCGAGGTGAACCGCTGCGATGCATCGTGCTGCACCTCAGATGTCACACTGAGCTTCATTATGCTGTGCTCACTGTGTGAGTCGCCGCTCTGTCATGAATCAATATATCACATTATTACTTTTTTTTTTCGTTTGAATAAAACCCTGGATAATGATACAGCTTGTGATTTTTTGTAGATCAGTCTGTGACCTTGAAACATCTCCCTGCTGATAATCATTATGAGTGTCATTCCTGTTAGCATGATGGATAGTCTGGCCCAACCGGGAACTGGGAAACAATGACAGCTATGTTTATATATGTGTAAATAAAACAGAAAATGCATTAAATTATTTTAAGATGCTTGTGGGCAGAACCAGAGGCCTAAAAAGCCCAATGTTGGCCTATTTGTACAGTTGCCAGCTGAATCATTCAACATCAGTTGTGTTTGATCTCCTTTGCAGATGGTTACTGTTCTTTAAAGAGTGGTTTTGAGCAGTGCTCATCTAATTTGTCAGGCTGGTGCTTGAGACAGAGATAGGTTTGTGCCAGATGCCGACTTTAATGCATCTCAAAATCAAAATCAATCCAAATTGGAGGAAAACAAAAACTCTATGACTAAAACAAAAGGATCTAAGCCAAAAACACAAACTCTCTCCTGAAAGAGGCAAAAGACAAATGATGCAACGAGAACACACTTTGGACAAGTTCTTGGAATAAGGCCGGGGTGATCGATAGAAACAACTCTGGCACAGGACAAAGGGAGACGCAGACTATTTAAACACATTGGGGTAATGGGGAACAGGTGGAAACAATCAGGGGAAGACAATCAGACCGCTGACACATGAGGGAAGGGCGAGTGACCGTGGTGTGACACAATTTCTAATGGTTATTTTATTCAATCTAATGACTTTTTAAAGAAACGAGATCCTGTATGCATTTTGAAGCTGCAGGTTTTGGCATATTCATGAAAGGTTACCATGGTTACAGTCGTTTTCAACGATCGGGAGGTTAATCTTGAAGGCTGAGTGTTCCTGCCCCTCCGTTCTGCAGCGATAACAACAGTCTGCCCTTCCTCATTAAAACATTTAGGCAGGATTCTCACGGAGGCGTTGCGGCGGTGCTTGTTTATGGGCACGTTCAGAAATATACTTACAGTTGTGGGAACAGTTACATAATTGGGTCGGCTGGTGCCCATGGTGTCGCCTGAAAAGTTGACTTTTTGAAATTTTCCACTGCAAGCAACATTAAGGCAAAGCTAAAGAAACACGGAGGCCCTGTAAAGCACGATGTCACCCCAGTTACAAGGAATAGGAAGCATGACCACTGAAGCCTTGTTCATGTTTATCTGAATCCTGGCTTGACATTATGATTTTCAGACTGACTGAACTTGAACAGGGAGGCTTTCTTCACTGAGCATTAGCATTACTCCAACCACCTTTTCTCTACAGTGAAACGCAACAACTCATTCAGAGGATATTGTCGCACATCTTGCATTTCCATTCCTACCAACACTTGCTTTTTTTGAGTGCATAGGCGTATTCACGTTGACAAATATGATTACTTGCAGTGTGCATCTGGATGAGGGGCTGTGGAGATTGTTAAGTGGGTGTCATGCATCCGTTTGTATTCTGACTTGCTCTGAGGCTGTTTTGTCGACACAGATCCTGAATTCTAAGTTCAGGATTATGCTTCTGCGCTCAAACTTTAGCCTCTAAAATCACATCTCAGTCTACACCTACCCTTTAATACCTAATGCTAAACATCTGTGTAAGGTGTGGCAAGAAGAGAATCCCTATGCAGAGACAGAAGCAAAGTTGAACAGATTTAATAACAAACAAAGGTCTGCTGGACTGGAAGAATATCAAGGTGAGAGCGGGTCTCTAAAGAAGCGTAGCAGATAAGTGACTGAGTCAAAAGTGGAATGATATTGTGAATAAATCCAGTAACCTTTCTAAGGTTGTTTCTAGTATTAAGAGCTGAAAGGAGACTAAATCGGGGCAAGTGAAGCAAATGCCTTTTGCAGTTTTTTCCGAGGTGAAGTGGCTGTTAGATATCTGGCTTCAAATATCCAGGTGAGTTCACATCTAGTAAAGCAGGCAGACAGGGAAGCCCTGCCATTTTCCTGAGCTGGACAAGGCAAGGATTCAACAGTCACAGACTCTTCACTTAGCATGAGACTAAACATTGGCCTGCTGTTTACCGTGGAGGTAAACTGGCCAAGAGTGGAGAGCAGACCAGAGCAACTGTTGCAACGATGATGAGCCACAGGTGTGTGGAGTTAGTGATCACTGGGAAGGGAAGAAATACACAGGAAACAACAAGGAAAAGGGACGGAGACACAAGGGAAGGGAAAGGCACTGCCAGACCACAACGATCTGTCCACTCCAAGGTCATGAAATAAACATACCAACCGTCCATCCGTCCATTTCTTTTCCTGCTTAATCCAAGTCCGGGTGGCAGGGGGGCTGGAACCTATCCCAGCTGCCATCTGGCCAAAGGCGGGCCCATCGCAGTCCATCACAAGGCTATAAACACACCACTTAATGTAAATTTGATTCATTTACTTTGATAAACTGGACAAGAAGAGGAGGTGGGAGTTCATGGGGATCAGATTTAGGGAAGAAAAAACAACTTTCTGATTAACAGATTTTGCATTCAGTAGCACCATTAATTGTATCCAAGCGGGCCATCTTTTCTCCCCTTTTCCTTTCTCCGTTTCTTCCGTTTTCAACCAGATTGAACCGTTTTTAGCCCCAAAACAAAAGATAACCAACCAACAACTGTATGCAGAAGTAACAGGAGAATGATCTTTACAGGACTGTCTTTTCTTTTTTGTTGTTTTCTTCGGTTTTGCTCTCTTTATGGTGTGTTAATGGTGCCCAGCACTGTGCTCATCTGTGGTTGTTTTAAAAGTGCTTTACAGACAAACTTGACTTAATTTATTTGAAGTGGCTCAGAGCCAGAGGCTGGTGGTACTACCCCCAGTTCACCTCTACCTCCAGCTTCTCCTTTCACCAGAGCAGGGAAGAGTTAAATTACCCAGGCCATGATAGACGTTTGTAAGGGTTTGTAAGGTCATGACTCGTGTTACTTCTAAACTAAACAAAGTTGACGCTAATCGACCGGTTTGTCGTCCTTTTTCTCCAAATGAGAATCGATAAAGAACCGAATCGTTAAGCAGAATCAGAAATGGAATTGGAATCGTAAAAATCTTATCAATTCCCATCCCTACTTTCTCTGTGCTTTGTTTTTGCCTCCTGTACTTCTATTTCCATCTATGGTTTCACACATTTCTATAAACTGCTGCTTCCATTTGCTGTTTTCCTGGCAAAGTAGAAAGAAATGAAGGGTGGCTCAAGACTTTTGCACAGCACTGTCCGTTTAACCTTGATGCACAGCACAGGCCATATCTGCCTTACTGTTGCTTTATGATAGGTTCTACAAGGAAATGAACCAGTGTAGCTGTTTAAAATGATCATGTCAGTGTCACGTTGAAGCTTGAGAGAACTGCGTGTTTTTCCTTACCACTGTGTAGGTAAGTCCATTATATTCACTGTACATGCATTGGTGTATTAATGGGAAATCTGCCCGGGGTCATACGTTTGTCAATCACACATCTTGACAGACCAACTCTATACAATATCCTAACTTCCATTATCAAGCCAGACGTGTCAGATACTATTAGTTAATTAAAGGTATCTTTATGTCTTCTATTTCTCTAAAGCTTTTCCTCTCTGATATACACAATTTTATTTGTGTTAAAACATACTAAATACCATCTGGAGGAAGATTAAAAGGGAGCACCATCGTAAATCCTTGAACTCACTCACTTGAAGGATATCTGAAAGAAAACGACACAAACATTACACTCATGTTACAGCAGCTAAGCTCTTCATGAACCACAGCTGCTCCCTGCGTTTGGAGTTTGTTGTTGTGGTTCCTTTAGAAATTATTGTAACTCCGAAGTGAGCGCAGTTTATAAATACATTTTTCTGAAGAACTGGGATGTCAAATGACATTAAATTGACACACAGCAACAAATAATTTACGTCCATGTTCTTTTCCCCAAGTATTCAAAGGAAAGGAACGGATGGAAACTTTGTCACATACAGGGAGCCATTGATTTATACTTCTTTTTAAATAAGTGAGGAGGTTGGCCTGGATATTAGCCATTTTTGTTGAACATGTTTTGAATACACGTGTGAACTACATAGTTTGTGCAGAACACAGCTAACTACTGCTTAACTTAATGTTAAATTTAGCATTATCTGAATAAGTCTTTGAACTTTCCAACTAAAAGCATAGGTAGTGATCAGTTTGATCGTTAACATAGACAAGCTAGCATCTCGTTGGCTAATATGATACTTCCTGGCATACAATTTGGAGAAAATGGATTTTCAAGCAAAGACCGGATGATTAAAACTGGAATGAATACAGTGTTAATGTGCAGTACAGCAGGGCAGTTGCTCGTGACTCATTGGAAAAATAGGTTGGAGGTTTTTATTGATAACTGTGGTTGTGCTGTTGGTAAGCAGGATATTTAATATTTGGACCACGACGGACACGGGGCATCTTTCTGATAGTTTTGGGTTGATATCACTTCCTCTGTTGGTCTTCACAATCAGTCGGGGAAAACATCTGGCTCCTAACCTTGCTGGGGACGATGTGGTCTGTACCACCACTCTTAAGTGTAAGAATGTAGCATAGCACACAATGTTTGATTTTATGCTAAAAGTAGCAGCCTGCTGCTGCTGAAATCTGGACTGGACGGCCCATCCACCAAGCTCAGTGGTACAAAGCAGAGTATTTTTTATTATTAGCAACCCTTTTGTGCTCATTAGACAAAACCTGTACGGACAAATTGATTTAATTTAGATGAAAAACACGTTGTAATGATGTTCCTGAGCTTTTTCTTGGTGAATGACAGGAATTACATTTGGACCTCCACTTAAGAAGATTACCTGTCAAGATAAAGTTTTACGTGACAAAAGTTTTTGAAAATAAGAGTTTTTCTTTCTTATTAATGACTTGTACCAGTAAGTATCAACATGCTCTCTCAGAGGTAATTTCAGTGTCAGACTTTTTTCGCCTCAAACTCAGAATAATTCCGGAGTTCTTGAGCTGTGAGATGAAAGTTTGGAGGTGGTGAAAGGAGAATCGATTGAGGTGGAGAGGTGTTGAAGCAACAGAGGGGCGCTATGATTTGATATTTGGAAACTGAACACTGTCCCCTGCAGGGAAAAGTTTGGGGAGCTCAGGCGTAATAAAGGTGCATCACGGGAGGGGAAGTCGATCTGCCACCAGCATGAATCTTCTCACAAAAGGTTGACGCTTTACATAATTTAACAAAAAGTAAAGGAGGGAGAACATTTTTTGTTGCATAAAGAGAAAATTTGCTCCAGGATATGGATTCAAGTGTAATGGAAGAGAAAGTAATACAGAACCCCCCCATTACATTAGTGACCTGGTATTTTCTTTCAACGGGCTGTCACATCAAGTGACTAATGCTTGATTTACAGTGATGGAAAATCTGAAGCACTTCTATTTGACAGTTTTACAGTTGCTCTACTACTATGCTTCAAGTTAATTTGCAGGTGAAGATTGCAAAAAAGAACACTGAATCAATTACTTTACAAACTGTAAGTCAATACGAAGCTGTGAAGCTTCATATTAACGTAAATCACTGACACATGAATACATTTGAGATATTAGTTATTAAGTTTTGCACCTCACTCATCTAAATAATTAATGTAGGTTATCTGAATCCTTGATAGATGATCTGTTGGATTTAGATTTCTATTCTTCAAATTTTCACATTGCAAACAAAATATTTGTGACATGTGACATGTATGCATGGTTATACTATGATATTTGGAGCTATCATCTGTTTAGTTTAGTCTGGTGGCTTTGAAAAGAACGACATTACGCTAGCTGGAAGCGTAGGACGTGACCTGTCATAATGTAAGTTGAACCAAAATTTTAAATGGGGCCTTATCGGTCTAACATGACTGAAAAATATAATAATAAGCAACTACATCGCTTACTTCTTTTCTTAAATCTTCTCAGAGACAGATTTTTGGAAGGTTGTTTGGGTGGAAAGAGTTTAATCCGGATGTCTGCAGTTGGACCCAGATCCTCCTGCAGTGTACAGCAGGTATGCAGTTAAAGACAAAAGCACGTAAATCTGTTGTAGCAGACACCACAATTCTCCTTAAAGCTGTGGACAATAAAATCATAATAAAATAAGAATAAATCACTAAATAGAGCTCAGAAGAGCTGCACTGCCACCAATGATGTGACTCCTTAAACTAACTCATAGTCCCCCTTAAATACATGAACAGTGCATTAAATTCAGAATACTTGTGACGGTATCTCTGATTACTGCTTCTGCCAAAGTAAGAGGACACAGTTGCATTAAAATGTCTTCATCTAAGCATTTATGAATATATCAGGATTGGAATTGCATTATTAGTTTATAAATATGCTGCCCCCGTGAAGAAACGCCATAAATGACAGTAAATGTAATAATGTGGTGATGTGATTGCATTTTCTATCCATCCAGAGGAGCATTCTTTAGCAGCCTGACAGATTATTACACCATCTAGGAGGTATCACTTAATTGCTTGTTACAGGGAGAGTGAGAAGATAGCAATTCTGAGACCAGACTAAATAAAATCTGGCAGGCTCACATTTCAAACTTATCTCGGGCGACACAACTTTGTCGCAGAGTTTCCCTCCTGTGTTATTAATATCTCGGTTATTAATGCAGCATTCTGGGAGTGAAGACTCCCCGTGAACATGGTGATGAAGCTGCACAGCAGATGTTAGATAAGGTTGGCTTTCACAGAGCTTTTTGTAACGGACACCCACTTTTAATGAGAATATGAGAGTCGCCCTCCCTTACTTCCCACCCGATGCAAACTTTTGGTCATAACCTCCGAAGCCGTCTGCTGAGCTTCTACAATAACTCTACAAACAGACTGCTGCGGGCCGTGTTCAGGCAGAAAATTTGATGGATGGATGCACCGCAAAGGCTGCCGACGAACAAAAACCACGTCGACAAATACATCGGAACACCTAAAAGGGGTTACAGCCCTGCAAAATAAAACTTTGGTTTCAGGTTTTTGGAATAAAACCCTGACTGTGGAGGTAAGAGATGAAAGAAGAGAAAGATAATTAGTGTGAGAGCTCCCAGCAGGCAGCAAAATTAAAAAAAAAAAATGATCGTCAACCAATCTACAGCTCTTTTTCTGTAGACATGAAACATCTGCTGTAGTATTTCCATTTGTACCATATCAAACAGCAGATCCCACTCTGAATCAGCATGTGCTGCCACATGCACCAGTGGTGTGAAATTGTCTTGCCTCACGCCAAAATTAAACCACTGGGGCATGTTTTTGTATCTCTGTAGACTTCAGCAGCGTTTTTATATTCTCAGGCACCATGATGACAGTTTACAGTGTCCTAAACTTTAGAATGAAACCTTTACAAGTCAGCCATACTTTCTCTTCAGTGATCCCATTAGTACAGATCAAGTCTGTTCATTTATATACAAAGCTGCACAGTTCTCTCACTCCCTTTTTTAGTAATACTCTATGCAGATCAGAGGACCTACAGCTCATGTTCAGTTTTAGGTTTTGCAAACAAGAAGTGAAATATATATGATAAATTCTGACGAATTTAGAAAGAAAGAAACTGAGACTCTGATTTGTTATTCTGTGCAGAAACACAATGAAAACGCAGAGTGTGTCAGCTATGTTTAAGGTTTCTCCAAATTGTTTCACCTCTGATCAAGAAACGTTCTAAATCTCACAAATAAATCTGTGAAAGTGTGACGCTCTTTATTTGCTTCAGAAAACCTGCTCCTGCTTCCTGAAGATTTGTCACCATACGGCTTTAATTATCCTTTTCAAAGCATATATTTGAATATTTTGCCTCTAATGACAGCACAGTGCCTGATAAAAAGAGCTCTTCCTATGACATCCAGCGGTCAAGCTCCCCCTGCGCCTTCATGGCGTGCATATCGCTGTCTTATCATCCAACGCTTGCCCCTTGTGGAGATTATATTTACTCTGTGCTGCCGTAAGCACCTTTCCTGACAGATTATATGAATTAGGGCCTTCTTATGGGCTCTGGCCAGGAGCTGCGTGTACAGGTGATTTGTAATGAGGGCAGTGTTGAGGTGAGTCAGCAGCGACTGGCCTGATTACAGCAGCTGGACCTCAGGAAGAAAACCCTGAGCTTATATGCGGTAAGCAAAGACAGCGAGAGGGGGAGGACGCTCCATTAGGCTCTCTGTGCCTTGTTGTGAGGCACAGTAAGGCGACACTGGAAACTCAGAGGAATTAGGCTCAAAAATGCCATTAGTAATGGAACCCATGAAGCACGGTGACTTGGAGCTGCAAAAAGAGAAAACACAGAGGAGCCGATTTGGTTCATAGGAATTCATCAATATTTTATATTCTTCTGTAGCAAAATTTTTTCACACAGAAACAAATGTTTTTGTCTTGTTTTTGTCCTAGAACCTCAGGTGAGAATCATGTCTATGTTGAGTCAAGTACACACTTAAATTTATAGTGCTAGTTAGCGGAGTGGAGGGGGATGCTACATCATGTCACAAGTGGAGGCTGAAGGGTCGCTTCACTCAAATGACTGAAACACTTTCTCATGTACCTCTGGTGGAATTTGGAAATGCAGGTCGTCTGGATTTTATTTGCATTTATTTGTATTTTACGTTCTTGATTCCTAATTAAAACTAGAAAAAAAACGGATGACGTCAATGTGAATGTCTTTACACGACACAAAACAATGAATCAAACTGAAATGAGGAGAGTCTGTGGTGAAATCTGTAAAAGATTTCTTTGGACAGTTCTGGGGAAGAAAATCACATAAATAAAGATTATTTAGAAGTTCTTATTGTAATTTAAGGTGTGTCAACTGATTTCAAAATATACATATTTCTTAAAAAAAAAAAAAATCACATGGTGTTGAAGTTTTTACATTTCTCAGTAAAATCAGTGATTATGCTCTATGTGAATATCACCAATATGCTTTGTTTTATGTGTTTCCTGCGTGAGGACAAGCCAGCGACTGAGTAAAGAAAGAGACGAGCCAGGTGGAATATAACACCCTCAACGTAGTCTTTAAATATTATCCAAAGTGGAAATATAAAACAAAATATCTAAAAATGTAAAACATGAGCTAATTGTGGGATAAACTGTATTTTTTCATGCTTTTGAGCTGCAAATAACTGAGTCCCCTGTTAAAACGGATCAACCTGAAGTCAATCACGAGGGCCCAGAGGACAGGAAGGAGACCAGTTTGAACAATATGTGTGAATATATGTTATTGGACCCTAAGTAGAACAAAAAAACACACAAACAAGGTGTGCAGATGGATTCAAGAAATCTGATGTTTACTTTATAGACCTAATGTAAATATTAAATAAAAGCTAAATAACAGGTTAAAGCTGTTAAATCAATAACTCACCAGCTCAGGGGGCCTAAAACCAACATTTTGTTTAGACTTGAGTGAATCAGTAGACCTGAATAAGGCCAACTATTAAAACTGCAGGATATTAAGAACTGAACTGTACAATTTGTTAAATCTCCTTCATGTCAGAAGGAATTGGGCTGGTCTTGGATAAGAAACTGCCGACTCAGGCCGTAGAAGCAGAAAGTTCTGTCTGTCGGACTGTACCAATACCAGGACGAGTCACTTATTGATTTGATGATTGGGAGTTTTGAGAGTGGGTGCATGTTTTAATATGACTGGATTCCTTGTGACATGTATGACATGGTTCCTGGTCGATGCTGC
This sequence comes from Odontesthes bonariensis, assembly GCF_027942865.1. Classification (NCBI taxonomy): domain Eukaryota; kingdom Metazoa; phylum Chordata; class Actinopteri; order Atheriniformes; family Atherinopsidae; genus Odontesthes; species Odontesthes bonariensis. The sequence continues at coordinate 8,123,805 of NC_134522.1, forward strand.
TTCTGTCCAAAACAGACTTCTTTTTTTTTTTCTTTTATTAGCAGAGGGTGGCTTCTAGTGATATAATAAACAGCAACTAGAGGCCAAGATCAACCCGGATAATGATGCTGCAGGCCCAAACATGATGCAGCCACATCTGGTGAAATGCAGGGTTAATCATTGGTCTCAAGAGAAGTTAAAATATCACATTCTGAAATATCTGTCTGTAGAGCTGTACCACAAAACATTCTTTGTGCAATAAGCATGCTGCTGTTAGCATGACTTCAGGACAGTGACAAGTGATTACTGTGTTGACTGATGTTGACAAAAAGATGTCACACCAGGCTGTGTGCAAGATGAGATAGTACTTAAGAAAAGAACCAATTTCTCAATCAACGATTGAAATTTCATGGCAAAAAAATGTTTTTGACACTTTGATGTTGTTATCGCAATACTATGAAGAAGTTACAGGCAATATTCTAAGAAATGATTTATTTAGGCTTGTGTAAGTCTGGTGGAAACCCAATTTATGTGTCTGAATGCAAATATTTGTCAGACTGGGTCAGAATAAACGAAATGAAAGAAAACGTCAACAGTGCACACGTTTCCGTGGCACCAGAAAAATAAAACTGGACTTTTGAACGTGCGTTTGTTAGACTGAAATCGTGTGAAATCAGGCTTCATAGATGATGTTGTCGGGGATCAAATCACCCCTGCATGTATACGCTCAATTTGACTAAAAGGGGCCTGGGCGCTGTGTACATGCTCCACAGTTCCATCTTTTTATAAAAACATCAAAGTGTAAGTGTGTATTAAAACAGCAGGATTTTTCATAAAGCTGCTCTCCTTTACATATTTTTTCTGGGTTAAATGTGTCAGACGTTGTCACTGAAAATTAGATCCTTAAGGCTATGTGCCAACTTTTAGTCATCCAACATTTGTGTAGTGTATACTGATATAATTACATAACTTGTGTGATGATTTGTGACAGGGAAAGTTTTTCTTTGTCAAATCTACTTGGTTTGATAAATCGTCTCTGCATCTATGCATTCTGCGACGAGTACGATGGTCCAGTTAAATGGCGCAGTCGAGCTACGATTCCAGCTCTGTGACATATGTATCAGGCGTCAGACTCACGGGCAAATAAAGGCAACACTGCATCCCCAGAGGTTCATGAGAAAATGTGTGTTTTTCGACATTTGAGCGACTCAACCCTTTGAGAATCGCAAGTCTTTCTCTCCCCACTTGCACTACGGTGTAAAATCCCATTTCAGTAAGCCAACTAGCAACCACCATGTTGGTACACCACAGTAAAGCACCTTCTCACTGTTTTTCTTCACATGAAAATAAAAGTACTACTGCACAATTTCCCCCCCTCCCCTTTACATTCTCACCCAGTTATTGTACAAAAAAATATGCCATTATACAGAACAGTACACCTACTGTAGGATTAAAACAATGATAATAATAATAAAAAAAATGATGACCACCCCACGTTTGAGGCAGTCCCATAGAATATCAAGAAAAGGCATTAAAATGCAGTTGATTGTAGGCAGTGATCTGAACAGTGACTAATTCAAAGTATCTTACTGCAATGTACAGCTCTGTATGAAAGAGAATGACAGATGGATTGTTCCTCTGGTGAAACAAATCAAATAATACATAAACCAAAAAAAGGCTCTGTATCATGCAATCTGGTGCAACAGGTTTCCAGACGTTTCTGATTGTTGGCTCTTCATAAGTTCTTCCTTTTTTCCTCTGTGTGACGTCCTTTCATAAGCAGCACAATGACCTTTATCCAGCTAATAAATGACAAATTCCTCCATTCAACCTGCTAAATGAACAATTACCGTGCACTCTTGTTTGTGTTGCCTGAAGAGAATCTCAGCCCAGTGATACATCACGCTGTTGGCTGCTTGGGGCAAATGATTAAGTGGGCTTGATGGATTTCAAACGCCATTCATGTCTGGCTACTGTAATATGCAGTGATAGCATCTAAAACAATACCCTGAGGCAAACACTGTTTATACCAGTGGCCTTTTGGCCTACAGGGACCCCTGCCACCGGCACTAACCATTTGGGAGATAATCAACAAACTCAAGAAGCAGGATTTCAACCTGAGCTGGACTAAAACTGAACCTTACTGCTTGGAGACCAATTAGATCTCTGAGAGCAACAAAAATCTTTGTGTCTGGAGCTGTTTCTGACCCACCTCGGGGATTTGTTGCGATTTCATTTGCTGTCACCTATAAACAACCTCATTTCATACATAACCTGAGGTAGAAATACAAGACTGGCTTTCCGTGTTTCAGTGTTACTAACATCTAGGGCATGAATCTTCTGGGCATGAGTCGTCAATTTGCCTGAAAGTGTAGAAAATGGCTGCGTGAGATGGTAGCTTCCGTGTGGGCGTGTTTCCGATCGTACAACAACCACGACCTCACAACCTCCGTCTTCTGATGAAGAACCTCAAATAATAAATAGTAAAAATGATAGAAAAACAAAGATGAAAATAAAAATGACTGTTTAATCTTCTACTGTAATAGATCCTCTGGTTTCTCTCTTTACTGTTGCAGTAGTCTCATATCACACCAAAGGTCCGCAACATTATGATCCAGTTCACCACAGTCGGAGTAAATCCTCTTGGTGTAGAGTTCCTTTGATAAAGATGCAGTAAATCCACTTTAAATGTCTCATCTTTCTTTTTTGACTGTGGATTGGGAGTTATTCCATATGGGCTGTTTCTATTTGAAAATAGAACATTTTTCAAATAGATTAAACACTTTGAGAGAGTTCTGATCACGGCCAGTTATCTTAATATCAGTGTCTTGTCTTACATTTTTTTCAACAGTATTCACATGGTTGAACTTCATGCAGTACCCAAAACAGCTTCCAACAATCAAACAATCCCCTCCTCTATGCTCACGATTTTTTTCAGTCTCTGATATAGATTCAATGTTTGGCCATCAACCTCGCAGATGTTCTCAAACTGTGCTCTCCATCACCCACTCTGAGCTCTCGAAGGAGGGTTTCTCGTCCTCACTGTCATCTAACTGCAGCAGCATGCCGTTAACAGACAGACTGCGCTTAGTCCAGATGTTGCTGATCCTACGCGGCTGGCTGCCGCGACACTGCGCCACCCCGACGTGACCCATATCAAACGAGTGGCTCCTCTTGGGCTTGCCCTCCTGAGGAAAGCCTAGAAGACGTCCCAGCATGGTCGTCGACTCGGCCCTCCCAAGCAGGGGTTCTTTATCGGATGGTGGCACTACAGCCACTGTTGTCATGGCGTTGGGAGCGGTGGAGGGCCCGGAAGCCCCTTGGTCCTTCGATGCCCCTCGCAGCTCCAGTGAGGTGAAGGCCCCTAAAAGGTGGTCCAGGTTTTGCCGTGCTTTGGCACTGTGCGCATGCCTCCTGAACTTGCTGCTGGGCAGGGTGCTGCATTCGCTGTCCTGAACACTGTAGCGGTCGCCAACCCCTCTTCCTGTTTGGCTATCTAATGAGTTAGAGGAGGAAGATGACGAAGAGAGGCTACTCTGGAGAGATCCACACTTGAACTCTACCATTTCCTCACGCATGACCACGACGGTGGACTTGACTTGAGGTGGAGCTCCATTGAACCTGTTTACTCCCCCATTGGTCTGCGAGTATGTGTTACTCACAGTGGGTAATTTGCTAGTCTGGATCCCGCTGGTCACCTTATAGCGGACCATAAGGATGATGATGAACACCAGGAGCGTGGCCACAATGATGCCTCCAATGACCAGAATCATTGTGCCGCCCATGAAGCCGCTGTGAAGGGACTGGCACTGCGGGTAGTCCTCCCTGGTGATGAACTGGACACAGCCGACGATATTAGTGGCAGTGAGAGTGGTGGCGGTGTCATCCCAGATGGCCAAGACACACAGGTCGTACTGCATCCCTGGGACGAGATTTGTGACTATGAAGGCCCGGTTAGTCATGGGAATCATCCTGGAAACAGAGACAGAAAGACATAATTGACTTTTGGCCATGGGAAAGCAAGAGAAAGAAAAAAGAACTAAAGTGATAAAAGCGGATCTGCATTGGTCTGATTAGCTGAGGCAGATCAAAGAATTGGCCAAAAATAAGCATGCTAAGTAGCTATTTATATGCAGAGAGTAATTCAGAAAGATAACTTCATTGTGCCTAGTATATCCCATTAGATATGCATGAAGAAAACCGTAATGAGATAAGTACTAAATGGCCACCTTTTGAATATTGTTTAGGTGAATGATGTAATGTTTTGTTCAAATGTATTAAGGTTTTTCAAGTCAATCTGTTATTATTCCAGAGGTTTAAATATTACTGATTAACTGAGCCTCAGAGGTTTCAACTGGAGTTTAATGTCAATGCTATTGGAAATCTGTCCTGAGGAACATATACGACCTGGTCAATAAAAGTCACACTAATAGTTAGTTGGAGCACCTTTAGCTTTTATCATGGCATGCTTTCACTGTGGTGCCATTTAAACAAGCTTGTGTCATGTCACAGCTTTCTTTTCACACAGAGTTGCATTGATTTTTGCCAAGATCTTTGAGGGCTGCACAGTGGTGTGCTGGTTTGAATCCCAGCTGGGGCCTTTCTGTGTGAAGTTTGCATGTTTTCCACCGTCTATGCGTGGGTTTTCTCCAGGTACTCCGGCTTCCTCCCTCCCCAAAATCATGCATGTTAGGTTAATCTGTGACTCATTGACCCTTGATGTGAGTGTGCATGGTTGTTAGCCTCTGTGTGGCCCTCTGTTGGGCCCTCTCACCTTTCTTTTTTATTCCTTCAGAGTTAAATATTTATGTTATCAAGCAAATTAAAGCCTTTTTTCATTAGAGTCATTGATAAGTCATTTGCTTTTGGCTACATACCTTTTTAGTTCAAATACTTTGACTTTTGTTCACAAAGTGTGGAAATGTTTGTCTACTTTCACTGTGAGTTTCTAGGATTGTTTTTCTTCTATTTGATATCACCAAACCTTTTTGCATCTGTGACAACACTGATTGTAAGTCAGATGGGGACCAAAAGTCTGAAAACTTATGTTACCACACTCTTCCTAATGTGGACTTTGTTGCATACAAATAAACCTGCATGTGTCGGTGTTTGACTGGTGTAATACGCCATTGGCACAACAGGACACCTTGTGTTTATCTGGGAGACTTCAGCGGCTTTTACAAAGCAACAGTATTTGACAACGTGATAATTCAAAAAACATTTGCTCGACACAGAGTGAAACTCTGGTCGTTTCCTCAGTGAAACATTATACATTAGAGATGCAAAAGCCGTGGCTTTGTTCCCCCCGGGGGTTTATCTGCAGGAGCAGCGTGGTTCATTATTACAGAGGAACTCAACTAATTAAAATTAGAATGCCATAGAAAATGTCCATACATTTCAATTCAGGAAGAAAATGACTTCTTAGCTACATACACGGGGAGTGTCTGTGACTATTCAGCAAACAGAGAGGTTGGAATAGAAAACTCAAAGCTACAGAATCAGTTCAAGTGTCTGACATGTGCCTCTTGAAAGATACAACCAAATCCACTGGAAAACCCAGTCTGAGCATGAAGAATTCACTCGTTACGTAACGCATTTAAAAACACACTGCAGAGCCACTCCTATTAATAATACTTGAAGAGTAGCTACATCCTCCCATTCAGCCTCAGCTTTACATAGCAGTACATCTAAAATATGCATCACAGGAGAAAGGAGGGGAAACTGTAGGGAACATATTCGGTGGTCTGTGACCATAGGCAGGCAGTTAATGAATAACATAAAACTTGGATTCTTGCCTACAATAATATGATTAATGGAGGCCCAGAGAGCTTGGCACAAACAAGCTCATTTTGAGATGTATATCACACATAATACATAAATATATTTGCTGGAAAAATGACTTGCATTCGCATCCTATGCCAAGAACAATCTATGTTCATTGAATTAGAAACAAGCCCTTAAAGACTGGACCATTTTAGTGTGGTAATCTATAAATAGATTTCTCGGTCATTTATCCATTTTTGGCTTCGGGTTCTGCTGCACTGCATGCATCCAGAGCTTTGATTCCTCTGAAGCGCCTCCTCGACAGAGCCCAGACACAAGTGGGGTTGTGGTTCATTATTCATCCTTAATTGCCTTTTTCCATAACCAGGAAGAAGCTGTGCTTCCTCACATGTCCGAGAGAACTCGTGCAATCGCTATGCTCCCCCATGTGACTGATAGATTATTTATCAAGCTGCTACTTGAGTGCAGGGAGTGGGACACAGTGTGCAAGCAGTGAAATCATATCGGTGTTATCTCAGTTTATCTCGTGACATGGACATTTTCTGCGTTATATGAATTAAATACCATGTGTAGTGATAAAGATGTAAAAGCATTTTAATGCATCATAAACTGTACATAAGGACAATTTGAAAGTTGGCACGAAATAGTTTTGAGTCAATGGCCACCTGCCGAGCATGAAAAATAGGTTTAACACAGAAAATTACCATCAGAACTGCTATATTAACCCAGACTACAATTTCCCCTCAGGGATAAGTAAGTATCTAGCTTTCCGATCTAATGTGCCCTTTAAAAAGAGTTGTTAAATCTCTGGGTTGTTTGAAAAACAGCCACCTAAAGCCTGGGGGTTCTCTAGAAAGCAGAATTCTTAATATCCTCCAAAACATTTACTGTAATCCTCAGCTTCTGAAGAATCTGTGAATATAAAATAAAAATTAGTTGAAGAAATAAACCTCCGGGCTTTGTTGTGAGTTATAAACTTTAAGTTCAATGTAACCGTCCGTGCGTTTTGAAAGTAAAGACAAAGTAAAGACAAGCCCCATGTAATGTGAGCATTGCATCAGTTTTTCCTTGAAAGGAAGAAGAATGCATGTAACCTTACACCAAATCCCTTTTGCTAAACTTGGCCCCCTCGCTGTCATTTACAGGGGTAAGATGCCCTTTTTCCGTTTTGCATAAAAGAGTGGTGGTAATTAAGTCTTTTAGCCCGTGCATCTGGGGGCCATTTCAATGACTACTACTCCCTTAATCCCCGAAATAAAAAAGTCGTTGCTGCCCTACCCGTAAGAAGGAATTGGGTTTGTATCTTACAAACTAAAGATTTGATGCGATATCGCTCAAACAACGAAGATATCACACTGAACGTGATTTAAAATGTGAAAGGCCTGGAGCCAGTGTTTGGTTAGGCCCTTCTGGGCTTGCAAGTAGTGTAATATGTGCCATTTTGTTTATATAAGCTGCAGAAAAAAAGAAAATTTCTCTTGTGATTCTAGCTCACTGAAAACATAATTAACTATGTTCTATTAAATTTCCACCAACAGATCACCATAAATGTTACACTTTTGAATTTCAACGAAAAGCTTTCAGACATGATTCAAACTAACGTTCAAAACAAATACATGTTGCAGCTATCATCAGTTACGAATATTGACCGGCAGCAACAATAGGAACATCATTAAAATACTGTAATCACTTTCCAGGAAAACAATTTTCCTGCTTTGAGTCTTGTTTCTAACAAATGGAGACGGGGATGACTCATCCAATGTTTCCAATGAGTCCAGGCAGAAAAAAAAGTTCTGAAAACTCACTGTCCTCTCCACTTTGGCATGGGAAACTGGCACAGTGTGCACACAAGGAAATCAGATAAACAGCTTATTATTGAGTTTGCAGGGATGAGAGTTGAATCGACAGTGTTTGACGTCGTAATATCTTTCTTCATTACTGTGTTTGGTTATAATCTCAGATTACCAGCTCATAAGCAGCAGTTACCTTCCCAGATTCTGTCATTACTTATCATATAAACAGCTTTTGCAGAGCAAAGCTACGACAATTGTGCGGAATAGATGATCAAATAAGGCTTTGCTGAAGAAAAGCACCATCGATTATCTGTGAAAGCACAACAAAACTGATGAAATTACAAGTGGGATGCTATAGTTCCTATAACATCTTTAGTACACTACAAGGTGGTCATTCTCTCAAAGGGTGTATTCAAATTTTACTGTAGGAAATAATAAACCTGAAAAAATACAGAATTAAAGACAAAAAAACTAATAAATGTACTGTATGGAGATTCATATTCAGGACTTGGGATGAAGAATTTAATCTGACTGTTCTTGTCTTTTAATGCACCCCATCTGATTTTGTGTTAAATGTCAAAGCTGCTTTCTATGTTTCCAACCAATTATCTTGGCTGAATGTTGCTGCATTCACTGTCTCACTCGAAATAAGAAATTGATTTCACAGAGCCCAAAGATCTCTCGCTGCAGTCGCCAAGCTTGCACTTCTATGGACTTGAGCAGCTTAAGAGGGATACATTAAAATGAGGTCTATAATCCTTTTTTCTTCTTGGATTTCTAATTAATGGTTCAGGGCTAGGATTTCTCTTTTCCAACATAGAATGTGAAAGTGGCATCTCCACCAATTTTCAGTCTAAGAGGCAGAGAAAAAAAAAAACCTCAAGAAGGATTAGGAAAGCTGAACATTGATCTTCAAATAACACTTCAGAGAGGTTTATACTGTATCAAGCATCCAAGCCGAAAACAATTAGAAACTGCCTGAGAAAACTGAGCCGCAAGTATTCTTAGGCGAAAGACTACACCTCAAGATTAATTGACCACTTTGACCAGAAAGGTCTCAGCTCACAATTGGTTGTAATTAAGATCCATTAATCATTCTTACCTGTAAATGAGGACTTCATCATCAGAACAGTTGTACTGAAGCTGATACATTTTGACCTTTGGAGTTGATTTGCTGACGGTCCACTTGACCAGAGCAGAGACTGCAGTCACTTCTGATACAGATACCACCTTCTCTGGGAGAGGCTTAGGCTCCCCTTTACTGATCTTAGTAGAGCTCGTAATATCTGAAAGTCCTGACTTTGACTGTGTAGTACGGTTTGTACTATTAGTCAGATGGGGGAGTTGAATGATTGACAGCTCAATGGAGGCTGTAGATTCCCCTGCAGCATTAGCAGCTATGCAGGTAAAGACGCCATAGTCCTTGGATGTGGTGACTGCTATGTCCAGGGTGCCATTTTCATAAACAGTAGCTCGGGAGGAGTTGCTGATCAAACGGTCATCAGGAGCAACCCAGTGTACAGTTGGCATTGGATCTCCGACAGCTTTACAGCGCAAGCTGGCCGTTTGACCCTCCAGCACCAGCAACTTGTGTGTATGTTGCGTGATCAAAGGAGGCTCGCAGACAAACTCTTCTTCACGAACAAACCAAAAGTAGCGCCCCTTTAGACTAGCAGGAGAAGCGCAGGTTTCCATATCATCATCACGTTCCAGCCTCCGTAGCCAGAGCACCTCACAGTTGCAGTGCAATGGGTTTCCGCCAAGGCTAAGAGAGAGTGAGGGTGCATAAGGAGTACTCATCACCATGCTGCTCTGGGAGCGTGCAAAGATGGGATCCGGAGGGAGCTTTTGGAGGCGGTTGGAGGTCAAGTCCAAGCGAGCCAGTTTTTCCAGGTCAGTAAAAGTCCCTTCAGCAATGAAGTAGATGAGGTTATGGTCGAGACTCAATTGATGGAGGTTGACCATCTTGCGGATGGCTTCCCAAGGCACACTGCGCAAGTTGTTGTATGACAAATCTAGGTCCTCCAGTGTCAGCAGCAAGTCGTCAAAGGCTGTGTTTGAGATTTCACTCAGCTGATTGTTGTTGAGGATCAGGTGCTGCAGGTTTATTAGTCCTCTGAGGTCATCCGGTCCCAGTTCGATCAACCGGTTAGTGTCCAAGTGCAGAGATCTCAAGGTCTCTAGGTCGATGAACGAGAAAGGCTGGATGGAGCTGATCGTGTTGCGGGACAGAGTGAGATCCACCAGGCCTGTCATGTTGGCAAAGTCCTGAGTGGTGATCTTGAGGATGAAGTTGCCACCCAGCCGGAGCTCCACAGTTCGCCGATCGATGTCTAGCGGCACAAAGAGCAGGCCTTTGGAGGGGCACAGAGTCCCCAGAGACTCTGAGAGGTTCTGGCAGACACAGTATTTGGGACATGCATGGACCATCGTAACTGCAGTTCCCAGAAGCAGGAGACAGATGACCACTTTGTCCATGTTACCTCATACAAAGGGGACCTGGAAAAAGGAGGGAAAGAAAAAGTGGTTTTAAATTTCATACACTGAGTTGAGAATTTTCTACTTTCTTAGGTGCATGCTGCTGCAAAATACTGTGAGTGTGTGATGTTACTGTTATAAACCTGTTTTTCTAGGTCAGACTGAATGTCATCATGTAAATTTAGGTAAAAATGAGCTGGTCTAATTATCCTTGAGGATATTTCACATTCATTTTCAACATTAGAATCCTCACATGTATATACTTGGCAATGGAAAGCTTCTTTTTTGATAAAGCCTAGGAATAAAAAGTACTCGGAGGTTATTTCAATGACTGCCTTTATGGGGTAAACAACTGTTCTTTCTGGAGATATTATGCCATCATGTCAATGACAGCTGTGGGTTTAATATAACTCTTAATGGCCTGTTTTCTACACGTCTTTACACTATATGTCTCTACTCTTTCTGTATCCCCGTGTGTGCATTCATCCTTTTGTTTTACTTGCCCCCTTTATCCACTGTGTCTGCATAGTTTTAGCGAAAAGTGAGGCAGTGTAGAATGAGAGTTGCAGGTGTAAGACTCAGCACGCCTCTATAAACGTCTTAACAGCTCTCACACCTGGCTGACTCCTCCAAATGAACGGTCACCCTTGGCTTCACCCAGCAAACTTTTAATTCCCCCAGACATTTGTATAATTAATTCCTAATACACTTAAAATCTAAAAATCAATTTCAATCACCCCCTTTTTTTTTATTTTTTTTTATTTTGTCTGCATGGTTTTCTCTGGATCAATGGGGAGGGGCAGTTCCTATTGTTCTTGATGTTAACCACATGTTCGTGTTATCATGCATTAATATAAATGTATGAGCTACACAAACTCTGCTCTGCAATAACTCATTACAACATGGACTATATTCATGACTAAACCAAAGGCATTACAGCTGTCACTTCAGATAATCTTCTCACTGTTTTTACTTGGTCACCTTTTTTTAACCCAAAAATAACACCTATTTTTTCTCTGACTATCTGACTCTTAAATTTTAAGCTAAATAAACAGAACAGCACACATTATCATCTTCATTCCAGTTGTTTTTGTAAGAGTAATTCAATTTACAGTTTTAAAAGTGAAAAATCTTCTACCATAGTGAGTTATATAGTGAGTTATATATTATTTGTTTTCATATTTTAAAGACTATTTCTAGAAAATGAGTTTTTTATTCACCTTTAGTCATAGTTAAAATGATAAATCAGCATTTATCTGGCCCTCTGATATGAACAGCACCAACAAAAATCTACACTAAAAAGACGGGTGTCCTTGTGTTTGGGGCTAATTTCATCTGGCCCAACCATAAACGCTTAATATGTAAAATGTGTTTTATCTGCATTGAACATTTCTGTTTTTATGTGCGTACGCCTCCATGACTGTCGACTCTCAGGCACTGAGCAAGAGACTTACGCAGTCACACTTTTGCCGTGCTGTCACATCTATTTTTTCCACATCATGAAAAACTAATTAACTTCTGATGATGAGACACCACAAATACAGACAAGACAGAAACATTGAGAAAGTGATAAATATTCATTTTAAATGACTGCGACTTCTATCATCATCAGTAAATCATAAAACTGTCACATTTTTATTTCCTTATTAAAACTGCAAGATCCTAATGTTAAACATTTTTTTCGAGCGGACACTTAGGATTAAGTAAAGGAAAATGTAGCTGTGTGAACTGGGGAAGTTGGGAATCAATCCCTTAACCCTAAACTGAAGAATGGCTACAATATCTTCGAAGCTACAGCTGCCACAAACTTGAAAGAAAGGCATGTTTCCTCCATTTTTATCTCAATGAATGTGACACACCTGTCTGCAACGCCCTCAAATCTGTTATGATTTATATCATATACCATTTATACCAGAGAAACCCACAGCTGTCAATGCAATGAGTTACTACTGTGACGCTACGCTGCTGTCATATGACTTGTTAAGTAGCCTGCTCAGGCTTAACGCTTGTCAAATGGGTTTCATTTTCCAAATCATATTATGATGTGTTCAAAGGTAGTTCATAGATTTAAATGTGACTATGGTCCAGTGTCTACTAGCAGGTGACCTCTACCATTTTAGGATACAATTTTTCATGAACAAATGTCAAAGAATGAAACAAAGTTTCTTCATATTAGATTTTCTCATTTTTTTCTGTCCTGCTACACCCAGATATTTACACTTTAAAGCATTTAAGCACTTTATCATAGTTCTGGTGGCTTTTTATTTACTTAATCTAAGACATTAGGTACATTTATCTTAAATGACTCATTCCTTCTTTGAGAACTTGTGTGAGTTTGGTCATTTTCGTCACTCCAAGCTGAGGTGTCCTGACTAAGTAAGAAAAACAGAGGCTAGTTAGCTTCCATATCAACAAGTCTTGTTAGCCTAGTTTAATAATGTTTGCCCAAAAGCTTGTGTTTGAAGAAGAGAATATGAAGCTCTCTTTCTACTCATTTCAGTTTCCATTGGACTATGTATTAGAATTTTATTCCAACTTTAAATGGAAGAAAAATATTTACACTGCAAGGCTACGCTCAATCATTTCCTGACCTTTTCTCTCTGCTGTCATGTGTTTCTGAGTCATCACATTAGGATTCAATGAGCAATCCTCAAACTGTGTGAAACTCCGGGCAAAAGGTTTTTACTTCATTCAAATTCTTGCAGACTTGATGCATAGCGCTCTGATCCTCTCAGCACTCAGAAGCTAATCCCCACAAGGCTTCATGGCGAGAGCTGTCAGCGATGACAGACAGTTTCTCTCAAGGACTCATTTTAATGGACGGCATCTAGAAACACCACCTAAAAAGCCCCGCAACCTCAAAGACGCTGCCCTTTTTTTTAATGTTCATTAGATCTTCTTTTTCTCTCAAAGGGGACGTGTGGTTGGTAAGCATTTTAAAAAGTGGAGAAACTGCAGAAATGGAACAAAAACTGGATTGGTGCAGATTAAAAGTTCACTTCCCAAACTCGTAAAGGTTCCCTGTAAAGCATGCACCATTTGCGGGGGGTATTGTGGTGGTTTGGCAGAGAAAAGTGAGTGAACGAGAGGCAGAGGTGACCTTTCAGGGATACAGTTGCAAAAAGATAAGAACCATGGGCAGTGTTTAAGGGCCCTATCCTTTTACTCATGGCCTTTAGCAAGCCTGAAATTTAATCTAGACTCAAGTGGAAAGGGACAAAACTGCTGCTGAAACACCAAGAGGCATACATTCACTCCAGTTCAACACTACATTAGTGCCACTAAAGTATAGAAACTTGAAATTTATTGGAATGGTGGTGATCTTCTTGCTTCTTTTGTGATTACTGTTGAAAGCAAAAGGTTATATGGTTCCCTTTAATCTCATGTATAGCTTATATTATAAAATATTGAACCTCAAAACCAATTTAATTAATTTTATCCACTGAGTTTATGGATTTCTGTTGAAGTATCAGCACACACACAAACACAGAACAGAAAGCTACAAGTACAGCTTAAAGTTCCGTGAATTGGCCAGAGGAGTACCATTTGCCTTAGCTTTTTTACACATTTTGTATAAAACCTTAAGGGCATACACTGTAAATGAAAGATAGACAAAGTCATCCAGTTTCAGAAGTGCCTTCAAGTGAAATGCCACTGATGGCACCTTGGCTTTGGCTCAAAGACATCTCTGGCTCCCACAGACTCCTTTTCTCAAAAAACTTCTCTCTTTAAATACTAAATACACTTTTTCCTCCCTCTTGGTAAAATATGACCACTCCTGGCTCCAAAAACCTCAAGATTGTAACAGCTGAATGCAGAACTCAAGGTTTTCACACTCAGAGGAGACGTCCTTACGGTGTCATCTATAATTTATATACAGTCGATGAACTACAGGTGTCTCTATCCTCTCCCGTTGTGTCCGGTCTGCTCTGATTGGCTGGTTCCACCTTTCCGACCAGGTAACGCCTTATCATTACAAAACCGCTCTGCTTAAAAAAAATCTAAATTTGAGAAGTTTAGGGATGAGTAAAAAGCATTTTACCTGTTTTCACTAAAAGGTTGAATCTGTTCTGATATACTATGAAAGAATATACTATTATATAAAACTACCTTTGTGTCTTTGTAGGGAAGAAACTGGTGTTTAGATTAGTTATGCTCATTGAACTAAGCTTTAAAACAATTAGGACAATACAGTAGGCATGCTCAAAGGTCTTCATAGACAAAGAGGTAAGTGAATTACAGACTCCAGGTTACTGCAGATTAGTCTCCCTGGAGCTTCATTTAAACCCTGATTATTCTGGCAGAAACAGAGCAGCTCAGTTGCTAAAAGATTCTTTATGCCCGGGGTTTTATGTAGTTTCCCACAGATTCCATGTCAGTTTCACCTATCATTAGCATTTGAATTTAAACTGTGACCCAAATGGCATTCATTTATTTCCTTTTCAAAACTTACTTCAAGTAAAAGGCAAAACAAAAGGTCATCTGTAGAGTAAAAGAGATCAGAGTTGAACTTTAATTCATCCTCCAAAGAAAGCTTTAGAGAGTAAAAACTAGCTCAAAACCCCAGTGTTGTTTTTGTTAAAGTTAAATCACCTCCTCAGAAGAAACTACCGTAAGTATTAAGGAGACTGATAATCAGCAATGCTGCCACCACCGGAAAAGGGTAAACAGGCTTTTACTGCACGTAGGTATGTCTCATATTCGGTTCTGATACTGAATGATGGTATTAATTTAATCTCCAGTGAAGCCCGTAACCAAGAATCCGAGGTCAGACCTTCTCCTTCGGAGCACAAAACTACTCACAACATCTGAGCCATTTAATCTGTACTTAGTGTAAAAGTGGCATATGCAGATTTGAGTGGGATCTGTGAGTAATAAAGTCATGATTTGGATTACTGCCACATGCAGTTTGTACACCTTAAAGTGTCAGGTGTTTAAAGCGCATATTATTCTCAGTCAGATGGAGAAACACGAGATGACAATGTGAGATCAATGTGTCTTTGTCCATTTCCTGAAAGGGAACACATATTTATGGAACTGATTTCCTGTCAGCAGAAGCAAAGCAGACGGAAAACTGACTGCTGACGGACATTATTTGGTTGACTGTTTCAGAGACACAAAGTAACGGGCAATATATTAAAAAACGTGGAAGCATACAAAAGAATTCTCCTGCAGTTACAAAATATCTTGGTACAATTGATTAATAGTAATTCTAGAGGCCTTTTTTTCCCCCCTTTTTGATAAGACTGGTTAAGGTATATTTGACTTCTCTGAAATATGCTTATTTGCTTTCCTGAGAGCAAGATACACACAGAAATACTAAAATTGCTTTTTCTATTCCCATTTCCCCCTTGGACCAGTCATTCTCCACCACACCTTTGTTAGCTTAATTACTTATCTTAGCTTTCATTCACCTGCTGAAAATTATAAATACATACCAGCGAACAGATTATATTTGTCCATTAATATATAAGAAAACAAATTAGTAAATATTTCAAGGAATACACAGATTTCTTTTTCTTTACCCATTTACCCTTTGGACTGATAATCCACACTGCACCTTTGTTAGCTTATCCATTTATCCTACCTTAACTTAACTTAGTTTCCAAAACGGGCAACAAAGGAGCTTATCCAGGACATCCCAGACACAACATTAATTTATAAAAACAACACCAGCCGGCAACCTGAGGCGGCATGGAAAAAACAAGCCTCATAAGTGGGGTTTTACGTTTTTTGGCACAACTTAACGACAGGGTCCTATACCAGGGCGAGACTATGCTGGAGGCCCTCTGACAAAAAAGGGGTGCCATCAGAGTGGGGTGCCATGTCCTCCCCACCACCACAGCCATCTTTGCCGTCACCAGTGAGGATGGGACCTTGGCCCTCAAGTGGAAGGACGACAGACATGGCGGTGAAGCCTACATCCTATTTTGTTGTTGTTGTCGCATTGGTTTCTCCATTTGTATCTGTTGCTGTTGTTACCTGGCTTTTCCCACATTATTTTCATTCTATTTCTGTTCTATTCAACTTTAGGATTTTGTACTATCGTACAGAGCTGTTGCAACGCCTGAATTTCACCTATGGGGATCAGTAAAGGAATATGTTATCTCATCTTAGGTACTGCAGTGACACCAAGACGAACCTGTGAGCTGTCCTGCTGTCATCAGAAGATACAACGCCAACATGGGTGGCATTGACAAGAGCGATATGTTGGTGCAACTCTACCATACATGAAGTCAAAGTTGTGGTGAGTGCGGCTGTTTGCATACACCATCGATATCACCATTACAAATGCCCGGTGGGACTGGAAGGCACTTGGAGTGGATAGTCTGCTTCTAACCCTCTAAGCCCAGCCATGTCTCGCTCCCTAAGAAGCTCTGTTGACAGCCTGAGCGCCTCTGTTGATGTTCCCAAGCTTGTTCGGGGGCACTGCTGCCACACTTGTCCTACACCCCTGTGTGCAGCACCCGGTAAACCTCCAAGTAATGCAGTAAGAAGGGCAACATGTGGTCTGCGGGGTCTCCAAGATCCACCTCTGCCTAAATGTTGAGCATAACTCCTTCATCAAGTACCACGACCCAGAGGCCAAATGATTATAATGTACAAAATGTGGTCGTAGTGCCTGTTTCAGTAAAATGTTCTATAATAATGTTTCTGTCACTTTCTTTGTGTTTTAATTGCATATTCTTATTAATACTTGTTAGGAAAATAGCGCTGAAATTGGACATTTTCAGGTATTTCAATGAGTGCCCTGTAAAGGGTTGAAGCACATTAATTAACAAATTGAAAGTGAGAATGATATTTCATGTGGAGCCAAGCATTCCTATAAGCATAAACGTGCTCTAGCATTAATCAGTTAGCAGCTTTTTCTATGTGTGCAGCCTTCTTCTGACCCGAACGCCCTGATAAGCATGATCTTATAATCTGTAATCAAGCAGTTTTTTTAATACCCGCTTTTTTTAATTCAGGGTTACGGGGAGGCTGAAGGCAATTTTCTTTACCCAGATGGATGACATATACTGTACACACTGAGACTGCACTCAGTTACAGAGGATAGTGTGACGGTTAGACATGACAACTTCATTTTAGCTCTTCATTCGAAGATCAGGTGCAGAACAGAGATGGGGAGAGCTTGTCAAAAACAAGTTGTGTTTCATAAGTGGGACTGTGTTGTACAAGGATAACCTTTACATGAACATGACTGGACAGCTGTTTGCCATCTGTTAGACAAAAAATCCAACTGTACTATGAGTAGAGCTGGCCCTGAGGGAGAAGACAGTCCCTTTGATAGCTTCCTCTGCAGCAACAAATCCCTCCATAGTTCAGCCCAATGCTTTGGACATGCCGAGCTGCAGACTCCAGTGAACTGTCACAGCCCCAATTTGTGTTCTACAAATTTCTCTCCTCTGTCCTTTATTCCTGTAAATCCAAAATGTGATCATGTCCAGTCTGAAAGTTGGTCTTTTTGCCTAAATCGTCTTCCAGCGCACTTTCCTTTCATTTCCTCTCTGTTTAACAACACTGAGTCAGTGTAGCACAGGCATAACTGGACTCACCAGTATTAAATCCATCTCTTTCTCAAGCTTTGATAAAATGTGCCACATGATGAGTGTGCTGCACACAATCCAATGGTGCAGAGTTGCATCATTTGTGGGTGCTGACGCTCGAAATTGTGACAACAGCTTTCAATCGCTGCTATTTAGGGCCGCCAGCATGCATAAAGTTGCCTCAAGAAGGTGTGAAATTACAGACTAATGGCTCTTTTTTCTTCCGTATAAATCACCTACAATCTGGCAGCTTGCGTCTTTTATGAAATTGCGTTTAAAATGTAATGGAAGCGGGAAATTGCTCACATGATTTAGAGGCTGAATCTTGCCATTATTGAAAAATCTTGACAAAAGATGGAGATCATCAGAGAGGAAAATGGAGCAACACACACGAGCTGAAACCTCCTCTGGATGTTAACCATAGTGGTCTCATGTTCAGAGTAGTCTTAGCTGGATATGAGAAGACAACCTCAGCTAACATATCAGCCGTGTGTTAGCACGTCTCTATTCGGACAAGCATGCAGACATTTATTAGAAGTGGTGATATTAAAGTCGTATGTACGAGAACAGGTTCCCCATGAGCATTAAATTCTGAAAAACTATACTAAACAGCACAGGAAATGTGATACTGTGATAAAAGAACATTGAAGCAAAGAATAACTTTTCTAAATAGCTAATCAGGATAGAAAAATACTTTATCCATCCCCCAATGGGGGAAATTCAAATTTTTCAAGTAGTTAAAAAAAATTATAAATATTTACAATGATTGTATATTAACAACAACAACAATAATAATAATGCTAAAAAAACTACTACTAATAATAATTAATGACTAAATAAATAAATAGATAAATAAATTTGATAAGAACATGTCAGCAGTCACTGTTAAAAAGCCTTATTATGTGGCTTTAAATATGGCTTTATATTATATAATATATAACATATGGCTGTGGGGACAAAGGACCTCCTGAACCTCTCAGTCCTGCAGCCTCTCACTGCAGCTGCTCCTCTGTCCTGCCAGGATGCTGTGGAGAGGATGTTTATCGTCCTCCGAAACAGAATATAATTCCCTCATATAATTAGAATGCCAGTTTGAAGAACTGTATAATAAATCAAAACATTTATACCGTCAACACCTGCAGATCAGTGCAAAAATGACAGCCTGCAAAGTCGAGGAGTGTAAAAACACTCAAAAATAATACTCAGTCACCTGGATTAATTAACAAATCATAAAGGAGTAATAATAAAGAGGTAATGTTCCGCATCGTACCCCAAATATGATCAAAACCATTATAATGATAACTGATGGAAAGATTTGTTTGGACAGATTTGGTGCACCTGGATGAAAACATGATTATCATAATAATAAGAAAACAAAATGTTTGAAATTTTAATCAGCTGCTGTATGTGCTGCTCTTCAGCGCCTCTCGGTTTTTCATGACAGCAGAATTATTTCTGGCATCGGGGAGGAAAAAAAGTTGCAGTGACAGCTGCTTATTGGAGGGTATGACTACACAGAGAAGAAAGGTGGCACAGGCATCCATCTATTTCTCATTTCTATCTTATTGCAACTGCAAAACTGCAGCTACATTGGCACCAACTATTTGCTGGTCCAACCCAAAGAACAAACTACAACAGGGCTGTGGGCTGGGTTATGGAGACCTGTTTAGAAATCCACATTCAGTCGCGTGTAAAAAGAGCAATCACCAGCTGTTGTTAGTGAATGCTGCACAGAGCTGAGATTCTAAACTTCATTTCCAACTGCACTGGGAAGTAGAAACCTCATTCTGCATAAATTCAGTTTGTTGCGCCGTTCGTAAATACCTTCCAGTGTTTAGAAAGGACGTAGCTCTAAACAGCATTTATACACTACACCAGTGACCTGAAGTTCTTTTGCCTACTAATGTTAAATGCACTTATTGTAAGTCGCTTTGGATAAAAGCGTCTGCAAAATGACCGTAATGTAATGTAATGTCATGTAATGTCATGTACACACTGAGTGCAGGGTAAATAAATGAAGAAGAAAAGTCTCTCTGTGTAGCCTGGCTAAATAGGTTCTGAACAGAAAAATTGGTGTTCAGTTTACGTGAAAAAGAAAGAATAAAAATACAACTCAAAGTTGTTTACAAGTATCTCTGGTGCACTCCTTCCAAAAGAAGACAAAACAAAATAAACCACTTTCAGAGGGCTCTCCTCTATACACTTGCTTTATGGCAAAGCAAAGGTTTCTCAAGGCACAAGTTCTGACAACAGAAGTCAGTATATAAGTACAAACGAAATATAATAAGAGAGCAGAATAACTACAATGACTAATCAGTGGTTATCCGTCCACAACACAAGACACGGCAGACACGAGGCTCTACGCCATTACGGGAAACAGACTCAGTTCCATGAATCCGCTTAAACAACAGTCGACTTTATCCTGAGTCAAACCCACATGTCTGTGTGGCTGTAAACAATATGGCGTCTCACATCCGGGTATTCTTCCGGGCTGCTAACCAAACACCACGCCCAAAGGTGTGACTCCCTAATTGAGACAGCGCCATCTGGTGGCATAAACGTATAGTCCCCTTTTTCCACCTGCACTTGCTCCAAAGGGGAATATGGCATCTGCAGGTTAGACTCACAGATATACAGCCACTGCTGTTCATGTTATCTAATTTGAGGGGTTTTAATGGTGAGTCACCTGAGACGCAATAAGTAGCTACATTAAATGTAGCACAAGCTGTTTTTAAACCAGCACAGATGATTAATCTCTTTTACCCTCTTTTTTTTTTTTTTTTTGCCTCTTGTTACAGACGGACTTTCATGATGTAATCCAGCTGAAAGGGCCAAAAAGCCCTTCACGTTTCACTCACGTTGTTTTCCACAGCACACAACAGACTGAGAGCTGCACTTTGTCCAAGAGAGTCTTGCAGTGTGCAGTTTCTAGAGTCAGCTGTTACTAGCTTCACTTTTTTAAACAAGAGAAACTCAGGAAGCAGTCCTACTCTTTGTGGGAGTAAAAAGTGCTTTTTAATCTAATCTTTGAGGTCACACTAAAAGTCGTGTCCCAGATTTCCTTCATACCAGCAAATGAAAGCTCAGTGTACACGAAGGGGGTTTAAAAAAAAGGCAGTGAGTTGGCTGTGAGCTGCAACCTAAGCCTTCTTTTTAAAACCTATGCTTATTTGCGTGCTGCGTATGTCATTAGTAGCTCCAGAGCTATAACTGGATACTCTGA
The DNA here is from genome assembly GCF_027942865.1 of Odontesthes bonariensis. Classification (NCBI taxonomy): domain Eukaryota; kingdom Metazoa; phylum Chordata; class Actinopteri; order Atheriniformes; family Atherinopsidae; genus Odontesthes; species Odontesthes bonariensis. The sequence continues at coordinate 8,144,609 of NC_134522.1, forward strand.
CGCTTGGGCTCTTCAGTTTCTTGAGTCTCCATCAATCCAGCTCAATTTGTTTGAAAGATTAATGGGTATTCAGTCTCAAAATACACAGAATTAAAAAACTGTGCGCCACTTCTGTTTTTAAGTGTCATTTATTTGTGGCTGAAGGAAGGAATGTCATTTTTGACCCAAATTGCAGTAACTTGAGAGTGAGCTTTTATAATCCACCTGTTGTCTGTAGAACTAAAGCTTGGACCTTTTGCTCTTTTGTCTCACATCTCTTCGTAACTAGTTACAGGGTGGCCGCGGGTCCTTAAAAAGTCTTAAAAAGTCGTAAATCAATTTTCCTGAAAATAAGAGCTTAAAAAGTATTAAATTGTCTTAAATTCAGATTGCATGGGTCTTAAATATTTGTGTATTTCTCTTTTTGCTCTAAAGGAACAGTATTTTAAAAAAATATATATATTTACTTGATTTTATGAGCATTTGTTCATGGGACTTAAATGTTCTGAAAATATTGTAATAAATTTAATTTAGGACAGTGATGACATTTTTGTGATCTTTCCGCATGACACACATTTAGTCGATGTTCTTAAACTCAATTGTCATTTGTCATTTTACCATACTGTCAGTGTGTTTACTTGGTATTTCCATCGTACGTTTGGTCTTAAATTTAATTTAGAAGTGGTATTAAAAGGTCTGAAAAAGTCTTAAATTTAACTTGTTTATACCTGTATACACCCTGTAGTTAACAAATAATCTAAGAAAGATAAGCTTAAAAACTAACAAGAGTACATTTTTAGGTGGCCTGAAGAAAAACCCTCCTATTCGTACCTTTTTTATGGTTTGCACAACAGCATCATATATCACAGAAGGAGCTAGTCAAATATATTAAGGCTGTGTAGCCTCTTTACCATTGTTTTGTACTCTTTACATGCACACCTCTGACATCTGAGAGTAAACAGAGGCTGATTTATCGAACCGTACTTCACAAACCCTGCTTGGTATTGGGTAAAAGCTTCCCTGGTACTGTTATGAACTGCAGGTGCAGCTGTCATAAAAGCCCCCAAAATTTAAGAAACTAATTTAGGCTTTTGAGGTCTGCAGTTATAAATTATTTCTGGAAAAAACATAGACACATATATGTTTATATATATATACATTTATGAGTATGTCGGTAAAGATTGAGAAGCAATTGTTGCCCATCAATCTGGGAAGGGTTATAAGGTCCATGAGTCCATCATTCTACAGAGAGAAAGATTATTCACAAGTAGAAAACATTCAGGACAGCTGTCAATCTTCCCAGGAGTGGACGTCCCAGCAAGGTCACCCCAAGAGCTACATCTCAGACTCTACAGGACTCAGTTAGCATGTTAAAGGTTAAAGTTCATGACAGCACAGTTAGAAAAAGACTGAACAAGTATGGCTTGTGTGGAAGGGCTGCAGGAGAAAGCCTCTTCTCTCTAAAAAGAACATGGCAGCACAGCTTAGGTTGGCAAAGCTGCATCTGAACAAACCACAAGACTTCTGGAACAATGTCCTTTGGACAGACCAGACCAAAGTGGAGATGTTTGCTCATAATGCACAGCAGCACGTTTGGAGGAAACCAAACACAGCATATCAGCACAAACACTTCACACCAGCTGTCAAGCACGGTGGTGGAGGGCTGATGATCTGGGCTGGTTCTGCAGCCACAGGACCTGGGCACCTCGCAGCCATTGAGTCCACCATCTCTGAACTTTTAAAGAAACATGTCTTGTATAAATAAGTACATAACTGGGGAGTTTTAAAGCATTTGAGCCCTCCTTAACGTTGTATTTGAATGAGCACAAATTCTGTTATACAAATATAAAAAAAAACAAATGTATATAAACCTTCACATGAAAGAAAAAAGCTATTTGAGTTTCTTGTTGTTGTGTCAAAAAAATCTTAATGCAAATAAAATGATCCAGCTTCAGGACACAGCAGAAAAATATCCGCCACTGCCTTTGGTTGATGTTTCCCTTCCTTCTGGTGTTGGGCCGATGTGTCTGTGCATCCCGACCTGATGTGTGAGAACATCTATATGTTCTCCAAATGACTGCAAAAACTTTTGTGTGGAAATTTCATCTCTAATGTTCTGTAAATCCATTTAAGATTAAATGACATCAGTTTGGGTCATGGAAATGGTCTTTAGAAAGTGACATAATGAAAATAATGTTAAAAAAAGTCAGGAGATTTTAAAGAGTGTAAATCTAGAGGCTTATGACAAATTCAGAGGCTTCGTAGTGATGGCTCCACAGTTTGCAAAGGCAGTGGGGAATGCCGATTCAAGCCTAATTCATATTCTGCAGCAAATGTGCTAATGGGTGTAAAGCTGAATCATCCGAGCAGAGCAGGTTGCACTGAATTGTGAGGATATTTTGCAGCAAACATGTGCCAAAAGCATGATTAAGATGTGGATCCTACAGATGGAGAATCAGGCTTTGACGGGGTTTTATTTTCTTTTCAACCACCATAACGATGTAGGCTGCTTAAACCATGAGGGGGCTGTTGCACTGTGACTCACACTTAACGTTCATCCTGATGGGAAGAAAAAATTAGCTGGTTTTAAATTTGAAATGTTAGTCAGTTTGCTTTTGTATCTTCACACTTTGAGTTCTCAGAATGCTGCAAAGTGAAAAGAAACATCAAATAATGCATGCATTGTCTGGAAGGTTCAGACTTTTTAGAGTGTAAAGAGTTTGTAATTTTCAAGTATTTTACATATTCCTTTAACTGTGTTCCAGTTGTTTTCCGTAAAAGTGGGTGCTATGCACGCTCTGATTTACTTTATTTCACATAATGTTTATTCTATGGAGACAGATGCAGCATACATAGTGAATTGCACAACATTTATTTCATCCCTATCCATTCCAAAAAAAAAAAAAACATGCAAGACTGGTTGGTTTGCTGTGCATGGTCACACAGCTCCCACACAGCTCAGTTTGAAGCTGGCCTCATATGCAGTTCCAGTGTGGAGACGCTGCTGCATCCATCACGTAACACTTCTCACACCTCCTGAGGCAAGTCACAGGCTCTGCTCCATATCAGACATAAATGGGTAATTGACAAACCCTTGCCCACGCCTCATGCCTTTGCTCTTTTCTTACAGCCAAAGAATCTGACTTGTACTTCCGATTCATTTAATATTCAGAATCTTCTGAACCTCTCAAACCTGAGGTGGCGCAAAGAGTGAGATCCCTTGCAAACTTCAATAATTCCTATTTTCAGTTGTACTTTTGATGGCAAGAAAAGTGTTACGTGAGATGCGATCTGCCATATTCAACTATTTCAAGTCCATTCCTAGCTTTAAGGGGTTTGCATTGAACTTGACTTGAGATTTTAGCAAAAAATTCGATCCAAGGAACCCCAGAATTGTAAGTCATGCAGCTGATTGGACTGGCCTTTAATCCATGATCAGTCCATGTTTAATGACGTCCCATGACCCCTTATGAGTCCTACCACACAGATGATTATAGCAGCTCTGTATGTCTGCCTCTGTCCCCAGTGGTACATTTGAAATTAATTGCAGAGTGAAAAATAACGTTAGTCTTTTTAACCCATTTTCCACAACCTCCAAGTCAAATACAAAATGAAGCAAGTGGGAGATATCTCCATTATAAAGGGGCACGCATGCTATTCAATAAATTAGACCTGGGAGTTAGATTAATCTGCAGATGTTGCCACATGGACCCACCGAGGTATGCAATTAAATCCAAGACTTCCTGGAAAAAGATTTTTTGCTGTGATCCTTTCACAATTAGTTGGTGGAGCCCTGAGCCTGAAGTCATATCAGAAATATCTGGAATCTCCTAGGACATCATCGAAGTTGGAGTCTTTGCCGTGTTAAACTTTGATCATGTAACTCCTCACGCCTCAGCTGTGAATCAGCAGTAATCAACTCATTTTAATTAGAAACTTCAGTTTGCAATGCATGGAGTTAATGATAGTATGTAGAGAATATGTTTTAGCTTTTTGGTTTGGTTTCCAACCTGTAAATCCCTTTTTAAAGGGCATCTGTGTGTGACTTGCCAAACAGAGCTCGCTCTTTGCCAACAAGCAGTAATAAATCTTTTTCTACAATTACAGTGAAACTGTAATATTAACATTTATCTACCAATTTTATCTAAAATGTATGCAATATGGACATGTTAGACCAACAAATCTACATTTTTTGGTGTCATTAAAAACATTTATTTTCTAAAAATGTCTCATCTGTTTGTCTTGAATAGACTTATCTTTCCTTTCACAAAGGATGGTCCAGCGTGTTCTATGTTAGAGGAGATAAGAGAGGAACCAATGGAGCGTTTATAGAATTTGACCTGCTCTTACTGTGGCTGCTACTTAGCTTATTCCGTATAATCTAACTCGGGCATAAACCTTTCTCTGCATGAAAACTATTGGAGTAGAACTAAAGTTAGCAATTAGGACTTCAAAGAAGTTTAAGAGCCATTTTGCACAGACGTTTGAGGAACATTTTCTCTTAATGCTATAATCTGCAGCATGTTAGACTAACCACATCTTCCAAGAGTTAGGATTGTTTTTTTTTTACATCTCCACCCAAAGTGGAAGTAAACTAATTAGTGGTACATGTCAATTTGCCTAAACATATTATTAAGACACTGTGACATATTTTGGTTTACCCATTTTTTTGTCTCTTTTAAAATCAAAAACTGAAAATTAGTTCATGTTTAAACGTGTCGGCTCTGCTGTGATTATCCATGGTGTCAATGGGATGCAACAAAGCTTTAAGCAACATTAAGCTGACTCGGAATACAACTAAAAACTGTGGTACTATTTAGACGGAGCTGGGTAAGCTTTAATCCTGGTGTAACACTTGCTGTAGGCTGAGCCATAAACCTTCCGATTAGTGGGCGACCCATTCTGCCAGCTCATCTACAGCCACCACCAGCATCAACATAACCATACTGGTGTGCAAAGTCTCTGAGGATTCTTGGTCATGTTTACATTTACAAGTAAAGCAAATCTGAAGCAATCTTGTGAGAACAGGCCCCCAAAAAGAGATGTGAATCAGACACATTTCCATTGACGATTAAACTTGACTGTGTAGTGTCGCCAAAGGATGATAGGCTACCTTGCTGGTGGTAGTAATTTAGAGAAGAACTGGTAGTAGAACATACTCAGGCAATAGAAACAAATCTTCTCCCATAGTTATTAAACTAATTCCAAACTTTATAAAACTGCATAGGAACCCTGTGTTAGTATCAGCAGGATCACTCAAACAATTATGGTCAGATTTATACCAAAAGCTGGACACTGCACCGCTCAGAAGAGGTTAACTTTTCAGACTGATGTTTGAATTCTTCACTCTTGCCTCAGGCCAAAATCTGGGCTTTTTACATCGTGCTTTCACAAATTTGACGATATTTTGAAGTTCCTCAAGAAGATGATTTAGAAACATTCTAGCTCTGGATTAAAATCACGAACGAGTGTGTGAACATATAATGCTATAGTTGAATAACTAATAGAAGTAGTGTCTCTCCAGACACTGTCAAGTTGTTGCAGAGCTGATGCAGATTCAGGAGAGTAACGACATAACCTGCTGATAGCGTGTGTGGGGATTTTATGCAGTCTCTGATTTCTCTTACATGTTATGTGACGTGTTTTCATCTTGTTCTACTTTTGCAAGTAGGCAGAAAATCAGCGTGTGCATCTTCAGATTTACTGCAGCATGCGGGAAAAAAATCATAAAATCATAAAAAAATAATAGGCTTCCCCTCTTGGAGAGCACATCACTCACTGTTAAGTACTTTTTTCTAGACAATGTCCTTCAGACAAAAAAAAATAAACCTTGGCCGATGCTCGGGAAAAAAAAAAGAGAAGAATTTAAAACACATCTGAGAAGGAATAGCACTGGCTCACTTGCTCTCTTATCAGACGCTGCCAGATGCCAGCCCACAACACCATCCCACACACAGCCTGAAGGTGCACCACAACATGAAGCCATTGCAGTGAGAGAGGGGGGGGATACAGTAAAGAGGGGAGGAGGAAAAGGAAGAAAGAGATGTATAGCCCAGGAACATTCAGAAGGAAAAGTGGATCACCATGCGGAGGAGGCATGAGTGGAGTGTAGGGGGAAAGCACTGTTTGATACCGATATCTTGTTCCCCCCCCCCCCCCCCCCCCGCTGTGCCTAAGAGGCTAAAGACCAATGAAAAGAGAGAAACAACTTTAGATTTCCTCTGACAGAGTGTCATGTGTGGTAGTTCATGAAGGTTCCCACTACTGCAAGGTGGCAACAGTAAAGATAATGTACAACACTTGTGAGTAACAAGCTCCATCCATCAGCCTTGTTACAGCTTCAACATGTAACACAGCCTCTCATGTACGCTGTATGCAAAAAGCTCCGGGCTGTCTTGCAGTGTGGGTGGAAGCCTTCTAAAAGCAGAAAACCTTTTACCACTGTGAGATACACTGTCTGATCAAGCCATCTGTGATTAGATTTTGACGGGCGGCCCAAAGTGCGGCTGCTGACAGCCTCAAAATTCAATTTTCTGTCACTTTCTCGTGTGGTCTGCTTAAAGACAACGATCTGCGGCGACACTCAGACTGACGCACCGCAACACATACTCTGCGCTCACGGCTGGCAGCTGCTCGCTGCCGTAACTTCTCTCTCTCGGGCTGATTACCGGCGCCAGTTGTCCTCCAAACAAACAAGAGGGAGTCTGCAGAGTATGTGGGCAGAGCGTTGGAGCTTTAAGGGAGGCGAGTGAGACGTGCGAGAGGCCCTCATTAAACGTACTGAACCCTGTAGGAAAATATGATTTGAACACTGAGAGTGACAACGTAAGCCACAAGAAGACTAACGAGAGCATTGCATCATATACAACCTACAAGACGGGAGATAACTAAATCATCTTTTGGGTTTGCATCATGCCAGGCTGTTCTGTGGAGATTCAAACGACTCTTCGACTTGCAGTTTTGGATTTTCCTCATTTTTACTTTGCTAGACAAAGATTAATGATGGAGAAACTGCAAACACTAGCAGTGCTGCAAACTTAGCAATTTCTAGTGAGAATTCAGACCCGGTTAGTGACTGTCAACAAATCTAGCGACTTTTGAGTGAAAGTACACGTCGTTCTTTAGACTTCTCAATGAGCAGCGGGTGCCCAAAGCACTCACAGGGGACCCGGTCCCTACCAGCTGCAGTCAAGGCAGGAGATGTTCACCCCTTTGTGTCCAGACTGCAAATACATAGCCAATTTGAGAAGCCATTGTTAGCTGATCAGTCAAGAATCATCGGAAGAAAGTTCATTTGTAGTTGCAGCCAAGTTTCACGTTTTGTCATGAGATCAGAAAAGTCTTTGTTGCTTGATCAAATGTTGCTCAAATTATTGTTCCGTTCCTGCAATTACGTGCCTGAGAGCCACGGTTGTAAGAAAACACCAGTGCTGGCAATGATCATGTTAATTAAAATCTCATAATCGTAATGATTACACACGTGATAATATCCTTATTTGATCTCAGGTGATGAAATCAAAACATTGTTGATGGTAGATTGGTTTTTTTTTTTGTACAGTGCACATAAAAAAGGTGAATTAGTTTGATAACAATACATTTTTGCATACATTTTCATCATTCTGACCATGAACATCTAACACTCATCATAACGCATAAAGACTTGAAAACTTGATGGCAAACCCATCTTCTACGGCAGGAGGGATAAAACAAACAGCAACAACTGTCAGCAAAAATAAATTGAACCCAGGTCAGTTCACAACCTGAGGGTGACGGATATGATGATATAATACTGGGTGATTAGTCTCCATTTGCATGGTGCAAACACTCATGGAAGCTAAACGCGTGCGTTTATGCAGAAGACTTCCATATGGGGGACTGTTATATAATTTATACTGCAGGTGTTAAACAGCTTAAGCTCTCTGAGTGAGACCCAAGCAGCTTTGAAACAGGGCCTTTCATACACTGTGGAGTGCCTGCATGTTTGCAAAATGGCTGACAGGTAGGAGTCACAGAAGAGAAATGCCCTGGACACGGATACGCAATGTGAGGAGGATGAAGAACATGAAACCGATCAGCAGGGTGTGAGCCAGCTTGCTGTCAAACACAAACATGACTGTTGTGAGGCTTCTCTTGTGGACTGAAAGCATGATGTTTAAAATTAGTTTTACGATGAGATGCAAGAGAAGAAGATTCAGATCAAATCAAAATAATCCGCATGTCATCGAATCAGCCAATATTCCAGCTACAATAACAGGATTAACTTTTGTTTCCAACTCAATACGTGATGTGCTTTCAAAGGCTTTTCTAAGGTTCCCTTTTAATTCGATTCAGAAATAATAAAAGACAATAAAAGAACACAAAGTAACGTATGATTAAAGCAGGCTGTGATTTGGAGATACTGATTGTTCCCTTTGATACAAGGTGCACTTTGCTGCATATTCTGTACAATAAACACCCCTGTCACTGAGCACATGCTGCTGCCTCTCTTTGTCTTCAAACTGAATGAGAGAGAGCTCTCCAATAAGCAAAGGCTCATAACAACAAAGGCAGCTGGTAATTTATAGTGCTCAGTGGACCTCTTCGGCGCATGTTGAGATCACTGAGGCAGCAGACTAAAGCTCGGCTGTGGTGTGCTGCCTTCCTCTAACCTGTCTGATACCCCGAGTATCACCCACTGTTGGGAACTGATTCACCTGTCACTGTCACCGAAACTGTGATTAGCTCAACAAACGCTGTAAAATGTCAACTTATTCCGGTTAGTCTCGACATTTAAACCATTGAGAGGTAAAGTAACACTGGTTTTCTTGTTACAGTGTTCGGATTTGTGCTTCCTCCTTCAGGAGGATGATGCTTCACTGCTCAAACTGGTGAAAAACCAGTCAAATATCTGCCAGCTATAATGAATAAGAGTCCAATCCATGGGGAGGACTTAACCTAATTAAATAGAAGTTTCTAGAAACGTGCCACTTTCTGAACCTCATGTTGAATAAAAGTTTAATAAACATCAGTTGAATCTTTTTTCTTCAAAGTTTAGACCTTAATACAAACACAAACAACTATGTTGTGTTCAGCAACTGTGTTCAGATGATGTCATGGTATTCTTACCTTAAAGCACATTGAGCCCACCTCTTTGTGTGTCTGTTGAATAAAGTCTGGAGCGTTCAATTAATGCAAACCTCACTTCCTTAGAATAAATCACGTTCTTCAGCTTTCCCTAGAAAAAGATCTACGAGCTTGTTAAATGGCTCCAAGTTAAAGGAGCAATAAACGACCTGAGGCGACGTTTAGTGTCGAAAACCAAACACCAAAGCCTGTTGCAGCCTAACAAACAGCTTCTAAATCTTTCTGTCTTCGGTTAAACAGGCCGATTTAATCTCAGGAAGCAGCCAAAAAAGACTTTGTGTCCTTCCCGACCCGAAAGTTTCTATTGACATAGCTTTGAAATGGAACTTTTAGATTTCAGTCGCAGTTTAGTTCAGTATATAGTATTGAAACCGCTTGGTTACCTCTGCTTTTGCATTTCGTAGTGTGAACAGTAACTTGGTACTGAACTGGATTCCTTGAACTGGATTTAGTGTTGATGGTAAACACTAGTTTTGCATCCAATAAAACTGAACTATTCACTCACATTAGCGCTCTTCGGTTCTTCACTTATTCTTAGGTATAAAAAGTCTGGATTTATGCAGATTTATGTCCAGACAGACTACGAATCACTATGTTCTGCCCATTTTTCAGCACCACCACAAGGTACAAACCAAACACCGGCTGTAAAGCAGGACTTTTTGCATTTTTCATGCCCACTGCCACCTGGTTAAAGTTTGAGAAACAAGATTTGACACACTCAACCTTCAAGGAAAATGTTGATCTCTCTTTAGCCGCTATGGCCAAACACTGCCTGGAATGATGCTAAAATACAGACATAAACAGTAGTTCTAATCACAGCTTCTTATGTTTCCTATGACCATCTTTGGCTTTCATAACAGCAACATCTATCCTTCTATCTACTTGGGGCGGCTGTAGCTACAAATTGGAAGGTTGGTGATTCAACTTCCGGCTTCCTTTGGCCACATGTCGAAGCGCCTTTGGGCAAGGCACTGAACCCCAAATCACCACTTTTCTGTGGTAACATTTCAGAAAAGTCTCATACAAGTTCAGTCCATTTACTTCCTCTGACAGTAAAAAGTAATTAAAGTATAGTTGCCATTCAGTCCAGTTGCTCCTAATTGAAACCTTAATCCTTCCTGTTAAATCTGACTCTCTTGACAAATCTTCCCTGGACGTCTCTTGGGTTTTTTCACCATCACCTCTGTAGCACTGTCTCCACCAAATACTGCTGCTCCCTTCTTCTTCTTCAGACATGGAAATGTCACCACAAAAACTAGATTTTCATTCAAGTATACAGAAAACTACAGAAGCACTACGTGAAGGGAGTCTAACGATCATTCATTATGAGTAAAAGTCTGATTTAAATCAGAAGATGTGACACATTTTTACTTCAGTCTGCATTTTTTACGTCTATATCTTACAACAACATACTGTACTGAATTTAACAAGTAGATTTCTTTGTTATCAGCATTAAATGTCTCTGTTCCACTGATATCTCTCTCTTGTCATTAAATGACACATATAGTTTTCGTATTGCTGTAAAAAAAAAGCACATATGAAAGTCCTGCTTTAGTATCATTGTTGCAGGGTGCACAGAGCTCGCTGCAACTCGATAGGCTCATTGGGGTGGCTTTACTGATGTCCATTGATTGAAATATAACAGTCAAGGGGAGTGTTAGGGAGAGGAGTGTGTGCACCATCAAACTCGGGGTGGAGGCGCTGCAGCCTCCTGAAATCCATTTATCGATCCTTGTTGTCTGCTCACTGCTTCCTTTGACGAGGTAGGATTCTCAGAAAGGATGCCCTGTACCTCAAATATCTGATACTTTCAAACTCAGTCCATCATATAACAAACGATAAAGCTGTTGTCCTTTCTACTCACTTTTCAACTTCCTCTGATGATCTATCAACCTGCACACTCTCATAATGATTATGGCCACTCCCTTTTTCTTCTCTACGCTGCCAAGATAACAAGACAAATGAGAAGGGTGATAATAAGGTCTCACAAAAATTCCCTCATATATTATAGAGTGTTTGTCACCAATTAGTTCTTTCATTGTATCGATCATTTTGGTCACAGGGTTTGAAAGTGCTCATTTTTGGTGGAAACACATTCTGGAGGATAAAAGAAGACTCTTCCAGGGTATGCTACTGACGCAGCGAAAGGCAATTTAACAAGTTCGACTCACAGATACCCATCTTCCCGCTTTACACTCGGTGCCGAAATGACTTGGAAGCAGCAGCAGAGGGGAGACAGGTGAGGGATGAGGGAGTGAAAAGCAGAACAGAAAGACAGAGGAAGAAAGTAGAGATGATCCTACAGGTGAGATTTTCCAAAACAGCATCACAAATGCAGCTTTTTTTGGCAGTGCAGAGCTTTGCACTCACTTCCAAGATGACTTCTCCTCCTTTCCACTGTGGGAAAAACACATCAGAAAAAACACATGGCAGCTGGTGCAGCTTTTTAACAGCATTAGTTCAGCTCGAGCGGGTTTGTCACACTGAATTGGGAGGAGAACTGAAGAAAACTTTGATTTAGAGAGGACCAATTCTTTTTCTTCCTCAGAAATTGTTCATTGTGCGCACCACAGCAGAGCGTCAGAGGTGGCCTAGTTTGGAGTGCCTCATATCTGAAGGGCTCTGCTGTGCAGGGGGGTGGCTTTCATTAGTTAACCGAAATCGAATTATTATCATGTGAAATCATTTAATGAAAACACAAAGCAATCCCAAGTTAATAGGCAATTAAATCAGGCAAATAAAGAAATATATTTGTTGTCATTGCTCATCTGCGTTAATCGATGATTTCATGTCTCTAAACCTGGATTTCTCCATCAGCACACCGAGGAATCCCTGCTGTGCTCAAAGGAAAAGAAATCTATTCACACTTACATAAAGCGTGGATCACATTTTATCACATTGCCTGCTGATATTGTTTATGTCAACATGCAACATAATAATACATAAAAACACGGAGTAGGAGTATGTGGGCATGATTGCAACTCAGGCTGTGGTTTAAACCATAGGGTGGTTATAAGAGGTGCATGTAACCTCCACAGAGTCGTGCTACGATTCGGGATGAACGCAGCCGTCAGAAATAAAACTCAAATCAGAAATAACAGGTACGATGACAGGGTTACGATTTATAGAAATGAGACTTTCCTCATCAGGCTCGGTACGGACGCACAGCTGTGAAGAATATGAACAAAAACCAGACATTTTACTGCAGTAAAAAGAAGTCTGTGATCGGAAAGTTGTTTCCTGTGCAGAGTAGTGCGTCAACATCTGCCAGCTGTTTATGTTGAGCTGCATATAAAGCTTATGCTTTTAACACGAAGAAGAAGTGCATTTAGCTCAACACTTCCATAATGATGAGGAAATCAACTCATTCTAAGACCAACTCAAAGGGATCAGGAGTACCTGGGACGAAATATAAAGACGTCTTCTGTTTCACTTACTGGTTTATTTGACTATCTCTGAGTCTGTCCGGTTGCTTCCTTCATTATCTCCTTGAGTACAGGAAACACTGGACCATCCTTCATGCAAGAAAGAGATAATTCTGTTCCACTTCCAAAGCAACGCTTGACTATTTTTATCTGGAAGCTCTGACTGTCATTCCTGTGGATAAATATAAGGTGGGCAGTGACAGCATTATCTTTCACTTTTGTGTTTTATTTGCATTCTTAATCACAAACCTGGATTATAAAGTGACATTTTACATCATATCTTGTTTTACTAATAAAATAAACATACGATTTAGCCTCTGCTTTAAGATCGGGATGAAATAAAGAAGCCTCTAACGGACTTTATTCATTGGATAGCTTTAGTTTCAGTGCTGCCTACCCACATCACAGCGTGTCATTCTGGTTCGCAGCATGGTCGTCTTTTCCTGAGTCCTTAAGAATTTATCCTCCCATCACTTCTTAACCCAATGACGTTTTCCAAGGTCAAGAAGCTTAGGAAAAGACGACAGGAGGTAATTTCAGTGACTATTCAACCGTATCTGAGGGCAACATTAATGGTTGTAGACTATAACCAGTTTATTTTGCATTAATATTAAAGAAAAATACAAGTACTGTGTGGTTTGTCTGAATGTTGTGCTAAAAACAACAATGAACAAAACATTAAAAAGCGTTTATTTCATTAATCTAGAAACTGTCTCTCAAGATCTAAGCTCATCCACCGTCTTTTCAGTGCCGTGATGTTTTGCTTGTTAAAAATGTGAACCACATGCTCGTTTGGAGACAGAAACATTCCCACCAGGAAAGCACAACGGCTAAATATTCAGAAACAGATAAACAGCTGAAAGGAACCTTTTTTTCTGTGAATATCCCAAATCCCTCAAAATGAAGCTCAGTTTCTCCTGTGGAAACAGGAGAGTGGAACGTGGTACAGATCAGAACACTTTCCATGGCGCCAGTGGAGCCTGATGCAGACAGTGTAATTAGCTGATCTCTGGTGTGTAACAGGACAGTGGAACTTTTCAAAGCCACAAGAGGAGAAGGTTTAAAAGCCTTCTGCAGCCAGTAGATGACAAGCTGAGTAAATGAAGGAATAAATCAAACGCTAATTGAACGGGAACAATGTGACTTGATTTGTACGCTGATATGCATGATTGATGCTGCTGCTTCTGGAGCAGCAGTCAGCATTATGCTTGAGTTTACTGTACACTCTGCAGGATGTGTGGAAGTCAAGAAGTGTAGCATCACAATGGATTTTCTTTTATAGAGCGCTTTATCAGAGCTGAAGGCAGAACAAACTGATGAAAAAAAAACAATGCAATCCAGGGAGGCTTAAAAACTGTAATACACGACTGGTAACGTTAACCACCAGCTCCCTCCATAATGCCCTAATAGTTTGAAAGCCTCTTGAATCTCTGAATCAGATCTGGTTTAGTGATTCATGGAAAAACAGCAACAGCTGTTACTGAAATATGAAAAAGGTCTGTCTGTGACAGAGGAAAAACAAACGAGACTCAACATTTTTATTCGGTTTTCACAACAGCCACCACATTGTCTCAGATTATACCAATGCATGTTTAATCGTCTCAATATTATATAGCAGATTATTGTGAATGTGCAGCATGGCATTTTTATGTAAAATCACACACAGTGGAGTCGAGCTGCGGTTACAGCTCGGTTACAGTTCTTGTCCAAGTTGGCGGGACCAGGAGCTGAATAAAGTTCTGACTGCTGCTTCTAACTTTCTTCTGGGGAGATGATCAAAAGCTGAATTAAATGGTTTACTTTGGTCAGTGACTTGCATGTTTTCCACATTATAATGGGACAAAGATAGAGCTAAATGCACTTTTCTATCAAGTATAAAAAAAAATTATATGGAACTGTCATGAAATGAAGCTTCAGTATGGTCGAGCAGATCAATTACATTATCTTTCTTGCCTCTTGGGCTTTTCCTGTGCTTCAGCCCTACCCATCTTCTCCACTTTCCCAAGATGGAGTCTTATCAGAAGCCCATCACCAGCGTTCAGACTCCGGGGGTCTTTCCTATCATCCATAATGTCACATTCCGCCTCGATGCAACACTGGGATCTAACCGCCAAGCTTTATTACAGTTCTTTGTACAACAAACTGTTTTGCTATTATTTGTACACCAACAAATTTGTGATCATGAACCTTGATCATCATTTGATCTGTCCTAATTGGAAGAAACAGCAGGCACGTATTAACGCAACTAACAGTCTTCTGGCAGTCCACTGTTGTCCTAAATGCAGCAACAGTCTTTTTCTTCTGTATTTTCTGCTTATGAATGTGGTTTCAGGCGATTTTGTGCAGAAGAGGTGTCAAATGATTATACCCATTTCATGTGAAAGACCCATTATCTCTTGGTGTTGTAGAGCCAGCTAACACGTGTTAAATCCACTTCATAGTATGCCCCTCTGATTTAATAATACTCCCAGAAAGTCTCATGGAAATCTGTATAATGATCATGAAATCATTCATTTGTCTTCAGGGATATTACTTAAAATAACTGCAGAGACGCAAATGGGTTCAGAACATTTTGTGAAGCTATTAAAAAAGGAGTGTTTACAAGTTTTGACAAAGTTGTTGTAGAAAGAAACACAGACAAACTGAGTTTTCACATCCTTCATTCACATAAAAAAACAACACATTCACAACTAAATATTTGTGTACATAGTATTATTCCATATTTGCTGATTATTTTTATACCATTTGTCTTAGAATCTGTAGAAGTTTGCTGTTGTGTGTGATCTCAACGTTTCAGACAGAACTGACAGGCGATATTACAGTCACCTTCCCTTCTATGAGCAGCTGAAAGAGCTTGTTCAAGGACAACAGAAAGACAAATATATTCTGCAGCAGAGTGCAATTCTTTTTCAAAGTTGGCCTAACATCTCGAGGTCCAAACAGTTCTGGTCAAGTCAAGTGTTGGACTGTGTACCAGCGACCTCCATAAACACATTCTGTCACCCTGTTTTTTCAATATATTTACTGAGTGCCTGTACATTCATGTGCAGACATGTAAAACATCCTGTTAACAAGTTAACATGGGAGTTATCTGGTGGGCGTCTCCAGTTGTCACGTCAATAAAAAGATTGTGCATATTCTGATGTCAGACTGAGAAGATGGCAGCACACAACCCCGGCGAGCCCAAGGTTTTAAAAATACCTTTACATACCGTCACAAACATGGGGTTTTGCACCATGTTTTTAGTTCTTAGTTTTGTGTTTTAGTTTCTCATGCCTTGGTGTTTAGTTCCTGTTTAGTCTTTAGTTTTCTAGCTCATGTTTAGTTTTAGTTTTGCCTTTGTTTTCCCCACAGTTTTTCTTTTTTCAGTCCCCATGTTCAGGTCATTATTCATGCACCTTCACCATTCATCCTTGACACCACGCCACGCCAAACCAAGTTAAAAGTGTTTTCATGTATTGCCAAGCCATGTTCTTTGTTTTGTTTAGTCCAAGTCATGTTCTGTTTTTATAATTGTATGTTAACCTTGTTCTCTTTTTGAAAATAAATCAAGTCTTATTTTTGAAGTCCGCATTCGTGTCGTTCCACGCCTCGCACCCACGCATCGTAACACATACCCTTCAAGAACTGAGATTACACATGGATGATCGATGCGAACGCATAGAAAAATCTCCATGTTTGTGTGTGCCTACATAATGAAACTCAAGACTTTCAGTTAATTGTGATGAATTGCAAAATTAACAGCAAACTATTTTCAATTTTTTTAGAATTTACATGAAATGCCAACACGCTCCATACATACAGAATGAGAACCATGAGGCTGAATGTCCTCCACGGACTGAACGACACGTTTCTTCTCCTCGTTTCTATCAAACAACACACCGCCGTCAGCTGAAATGGAGTCTTGATCAAAAATCTGATTATAAATTTTGTCACATTATCTTTTTAATGCTTTAAACTGGGACTGCATTGACATCGCATCAAATTCGACGGCCCTACTTAAAACAGGTGAGAAAGGGAAAGTTAGTTAAATTTCCATAAAAACAATGACACCAAACTGCCTTCCTTTGATGCCATCCGTGGTCGTGTTTGTCAGTCACTGAAGTTTGAGTTTATGAGTCGATGGGAGTATATGATCTGAATCTCTTGGCTCGAGGCCCGTTGGAAGAGGTTGTGACAGCCACAGAACAACTTTAGTGCATCTCTGGTGTGCAGTTACCAGCATGTGAATAAAGTTTGGGGTTAACTTACATTTTCATTTGCACTCCAAACACCACAAACTCTTTTTCACCGGTTTAAAAACTAAGAGTAGCAGCGCGCTCAGTTATTTATTATTTATGTCCCCCCCTCTAATTTATTCTCATTGCATATCTGTCAGGGTCTTTTATTTGTGTTCTGCAGGGCAGATACTGTGGCCGACTTCTAAAAAAGGAGCTAAAATTCCCCCGACAATTTCCGCATGTGCTCGCTCCTGTTGATTTATGCTTACCGTTATGCAACTACTTTATTTTCACACCATAAAGGGGACTCTTTTAGTGTTTTACTTGCTTTATATGTTAAGCTTTGAGTTCACCCACATTGTCTCAGCCTTACTTTAGCTCTTTGGACAATGTGCACCACCACATTCAAAGGGAATGAACCACAAACAGTTCAGTTAAATGGCTTAATGGTTTTGCTACCAACCAGCCAACTGAATAGATGATTTAAATTAGTCTGAGGCTGCTGTCTGGTTGATCCAATGTGTTTAATATCAGAAAAAACAGAGTCTACGGATGTCTGTCCACCACTTTGTTTTCCACCATTACTGGAAGGACCAACAAGATAAATTGTCATCAGGTCATGTTAAATATGACCCACTTTCTTCTTTTATGAGCAGATACCTACATTCTGTAGGTTCAGTGGGCTGCACTAACAACGGCAATTGTTCCTGCTAAATACAAACATTTAGGGTTTGCGTACATTAGAATAAACTCTAGTTCGAAGCACTCCTACACCCATGATGACTGACTAATGTGACTGAAGGCTAAATCTAAATCTTTGTGTTGGACAAAGATCAAAAGTAAAAGGGGAAGAATGTTTTTCAGTCAATAATAACATGGCACAAAAGGGAACTTGTTCAGTTTCCGAATAGGACTATGCGCCCGTGTTAGTGTTGTATGTAGACAAACCTCCAGAGTGGCAAAACATTCAACATGACTGCCGCCGCGAGTTGTTACAAATGAATATCATGTTAAATTAAAGGATATTGGTATCGATTTATATATTATAGAATCTATGGACCATGGGCAACTGGTTTTCTGATGTTTATATATATCTTTTCTAAGCTAGGAAGCAAAGTCTGATAGCCTAAAAACTGTAAAAAGATGAATTTATACTACAGTAGAGGCCATGTTATTTGTGAGCATAATCATGAGACAGTTAAAATGTTTTCTGGACACACTTTTTGCCTTTTTATTGTGGTTTCAAATGAGCTTTTTCCCGTTATCCCGTCGATTTTTAAGACTTGTAAACCTGGGGATCAAAAGTACGGAGGCGTGTCAGCAAAATCTCAAAAATTAATTTAATTTGAACACATTGGGAGCAAACTTTAAACATCTAGTCACGTCCCGTATTGTATATTTCTCTTGCAGAATTGACCTGTTATTGTTCCAGTAAGTTTGTTTCGACTGGCTAACGTCGAACCACTCAGTCAGCACAGCCAGAGCCCAGTCACATGTTTGATATCATGTGTGTTCCCTTCCTGGTTATGACACTGGCATTTAATGTCCGTATGCTGTAAATCTGCAGACAGCCAAGGGATACTCAGCAGTAACCTTTCATTCTCATTCCTTGTAAAAAAAAAAAAGGCACAGTTCACTCACTCAAAAGCATTTGAAACATCTGATACAGTTATGTGCTTGAAGTGAGTTGTACCGCTCTGAAAACCAACAGTGACAGTATACTGGATGACTAATTCAACACAGTTTATATTGTTCTCTCTGGAAGTGGCTCCCATAGCAACTCCAGCAGATGCCTTCCCTTTATCTTTGATCACTATTCTTTCATCTTTTGTGAGCCCGGGACTGGCACAAAATTGCAGCATAGCATGATATATGACATTCCATCTCAGCAGCGTATGAAAAATAAATTAGATTTCCCTACACCATTTCCTGATCAGCCCCTGTTCCCTTCTCATCTCCACCACTGCCACCCCTCCCTCCTGTCATCACACCTGTCTTTCTTCCTGCCCCTGCATGTGGCCGCTCAGCTGCGAGACACAAACACAGACTGTGTCTTCACAGCACGTTCGTCAAACGGAGGTTTCAAGCTCGAGACATTTTGGCCCGATAATTCAAAGGATAGTCCTCGACGAGCTGAAGTAAGATGACTTCTGGGTCTATAATTTGTCAGAAGATTTTTAAAGGACATGTGGAATAATCACCACTTTTCTAACTGGAGAAGGTATTTCTTGATATATATATATATATTAGGGCTGGGCGAGTTAACTTGTTATCATTGCGTTAACTCGTTGATTATTTAACGCCGATAAATATTTTATCACGCATTAATTTTTTTTTTCTTTTTTCTAATTTGTTTTTTTTAATTATTTTTTGGGACTTTTGTGCCTTTAATGGTTAGGAAAGTTCAGAGAGACAGGAAGCAGGGGGCAGAGAGAGGGGGAACGACACACAGCACAGGGCCGTCTGATGCGCGACTTGAACCGGGGCCAGCTGCAGCGAGGACTATAGCCTCTGTACATGGGGCGCCTGCTCAACCCACTACGCCACGGACCACTCCTGTTTTATCATTTATTTTATTATTGTAAAAGTTTGTTGCTCACAGGCTTTTATTTTGTAAAAGTCTGTTGCTGTCTGCTGCGGAACCGGAAAAGAAAGTAATCGGCGGATCCACCAAACATGGAGAAGGGTACGGAACTTTTACTCGGCCATTTTCATTTTAAAGTTCTTCCAGACGGCGGAGTCGACAGAACCAAAGTCATCTGTAAACACTGCCAAGTTGAATTGTCTTCTCAGCGTAGTAGTTCCAGTCTAAAATATCACTTAAAGGCAAAACACACAACTGATACCAGCAAGTTATTCAAGGAAACAGACAGTGGAGCGAGGCTTCTACATAAAAACTACAGAAAGATGCTGATGTTAAAAGTGTGTTTGCACCACAAATGTTATGGCACTTTCATTCATATGGCAGCACATTTAAAATAAAACTAAATGCTAAAATATACACACTACTGGTGAGAATGCCTCCTGGACGCCTCCCCGGTGAGGTGTTCAGGGCCCGTCCCACTGGGAGGAGGCCCCGGGGAAGACCCAGGACACGTTGGAGAGACTATGTCTCTCGGCTGGCCTGGGAACGCCTCGGGGTCCCCCCAGAAGAGCTGGAGGAAGTGGCCGGGGACAGGGACGTCTGGGTCTCTTTGCTCATGCTGCTGCCCCCGCGACCCGATCCCCGGACCAGCGTAAGATAATGGATGGATGGATGGATGGATGGCATTCATATGGCAGCACATTTAAAATAAAACTAAATGCTAAAATATACACACTACTTTTGAATTAATTTTGGGATTTTGCGTACAAATGCGATTAATCGTGATTAATCAGGGAAATCATGTGATTAATTAGATAAAAAATTTGAATCGTTGCCCAGCCCTAATATATATATCAGTATAAATACCAACTTTAACCCTCGATGGCATTACTCAAGTAATCAAGAGACATCCAAGTTCATACTCTTTATGTACGTATGGGCACATCTGTCAATGCTGCAGAGCAGTAGTTGTATTGCAGGGCCCATTTCTAGGTATTTACCAAAAGAGATTTTCTGTGAATATGTAGGAATCAAATCTATGAACAGGTCAGTGAACGTCTGTGCTGACATTCTGATGACAACATTTACATCAAATGGGGCTCACTCAGCTCCTGTTCACTTGTTTGAAATATGAAATATACAATACTGTAGCTTATTGCAACCAAATAGTGTTTGATTACAATCACAATAGAGGACAGAAAAGTGACAAAGATTGGAAGTTTTCAATATCAGACACAGCTGAAGTATCCTGCTTTCAACCACAGCATGCAGAGTTTGTGACAGTGAACAGAGATTAAACTGATCCAGATAGAGATGTTTTACCTCATTGTCGTAAGCAACAGAAGTCTCTTGTATTTCACCCTAGAGAATAGGAAGGTACATCACACCTTGTTGCACGCAGGGACAGTAAATCCACCTTATGTCGGCTTTTGTTCGGCTCATTTGATCCATTTTTCTGGTCAATTTGTTCAACAAAAAAATAAAGTCACCACCTGAATCTAACTAAGAACAGATATAAAACCCTCCAACTGGAAAAGTACCGAAATGATTAATATGTTTCACCTGCCAACAACTCATTCAACCCGAACTGATGCAGTGAGAAGCTTGTCGGAACGTAAACGACCGTATTATGACATTATGACACATCTTGTGGTCGTGGAAAAGAGATGTTGCTCTCTCTAATTATTGGTCTACACACAGCAAATTAAAATGATTAAGGCTGATTAAGGCAGTTTATAATACTATTGTTATAATATTGTTGGAGTCGTGTGCATTGGGTTTGATGATTTTTCATTTTGAAGCTCACTTAAAACCCTTTTTTTTCCCTGTTTTGGTCAGATATGTTCAACATTTGGTTATGAGGAATATAAACTGACTGAGATATGATTTTAAAAGCTGTTCCTACAGTGTGAACACAAAAACACGATCATAAAGATCCTAAGACCGCCTTATAGGACACAGGAATACACGTGAGACGAATGGCTTTTCTAAATATGACTGTATGATTTAAACTTTGATTTTTGTTGCTTTAACAGGTCATTTCATCTCACTCTTCAGTGTTCCAATAATGAGCTTTAGCAGTGCCATTATATTTATTTTTGTTTTTCAGGAAATGGCCAGATTGGCTGTTTACCTTTGTTTTAAGTCTGCGTGCAAAACCAGCAACAGATGCCCAGAGCGCCGCTCAAAGATTAAGGCTAATCTTCTCATTTCAAACTCAAAAAAGGAACGAACAGAAGGTGATTCTCCACAATGCAGAGCCGTTTACTTACACCCCACACAGACATTCACAGCTCAGCCGCAAAGTTAAAACCAACAGCCTAATATTATGGACTGAGGTGCTGCCTTTGCAGAAAAGCATTGAAGTAGCTTATCAAAAACCAAAACATTGATAAATAGGTGTGAAAAGGTTGGGGGGACCTGGCGGGTGGCGTGGTGATTTTAACCGGGTCAATCAGTAGGTTTAATGTTAATAAAAAGCTTATTGATTTAAAGTTATTTAGTGTATTTAGTTAAAGTGTATTTGCTCTCCAGCACTGCTATTCGGTGAGGATTTCATGCACCTCAGACACAGATATTCAGTAAAGCAGATGAAGATGACATCAAAGATGCTATCTGACTACAACATGGCCCCCGTAATTTGACAGTTAACATCGACAGTGAGCGAGCAAAGTGCTTCTATTAAGACATCAGACTTGTGTTGAAGGGGGGAACTAATAAAAACAATGCGTGATGGATTTCCCAAGACGTTCCGAAGGGGAAAGCGACTTTTTTTTATCGAGTGGATCTCCTACCCGTTAGTCAAAAACGATTTATCAAGCTTTCACTCAGCGTGGTCTAAAAACATATCTAACTGGTTCATCTTCTAAGTCTCAGGATCCAGAGATCTCAGGAAAATGAATGAAAATGCGAGATGCACTCAGTCCATGTCATTAAACATTTCTCTTTTGATATTTTGTATAGTTATAAAAAGTCCATAAAAACTACAAACATAAACTCATTAAATACAAGGGTATCTTAAATTTGTGATGTGTAAATTCAGCTAACAGAGACTCCACTTCTCCCTGCTCTGAGCTAAATGCCCTTTGCATCAACAGAAATCCCCCGCAGCCCGAGTTAAAGCATTGTTTTGTTCTGGTACAGGATTTGGAAAGTCTGAGGCAAAACTGTTGAAAGAAGTGAACAACAGCAAAAAAGTAGCACATTTATTCTTCGTGTCCTCTATAAATCTCACGAGCTTTTCGCACCCCTCCCGAGTGAAAGAGCACAAAGCATCAAAAGCGTGTGTGCACTTTTGATCATGTTAAATCCGTCATGATGCAAAGTGTGCATCAAGAAAGTAGGACAGCTTTCACCAAGGCTCAAAACTGACATTTTACAACAAAAGCATCATCATAAATAGCTGAGACCTCTGTTTTTGAGGCAGTAGCAAACCCTACTGTCATCCTCTAAGTGCTGCACATGCACCCTCCCACCTGGGTCATGTTCACATTTATGTTCGGTACCAGTCATAACCCTATAAAAATCCCATGGATTGTCCAGTATGTTTCCTTCAAATGGCAGAATGGGGCTCATTTGAGAAAACCCATTGAAATATTTCATTAAAAACATCTGAAGGCTTATTGGATGCTAATTGACAGCTTCGTGTCTCGTCCCATGTCACTTAGGTCCGAAACTCTCCTCGTCTTATAAATGGAAATTAACCAAAATCAGCATCTCTGGCCTTCATGCCACCCCAGCACAAATGAATGGATGATCATTCTTTTTCAGTAAGAGTAGCAAGATAACCATCATTGCATGCTGCTGGTCACAGAAAAGACCTGGGCTGTGTTCAAAACCGCATACTTCTCCTACTACTCCTACTAACTTTTTGAGTTGGTATGCGAGTTTGAGTAAGCGAGAAGTTCCCGAATGCATACTAGATTCTCCGAAATGTTGGGTATGCATCATGAGGTTACTACTCATACTCAAACTACCCAAGATGCAACGTAACGTGACGTCGCCGATCGTCATTTCCTGTCAAAACGGCAGTTTCAAGATAGCTACAACGAGGGAAGGTTCACTTCCTGTTTTCAAAACAAAAGTGCCAATTGTATCGTAATTGCTTTCCCTGTGATAAAAGGCAACGGGTATTTTATTTTTTGAGAAAATAACCGGAAGTGCCTTATTCACTGCGGCTAGCTTTAGTAGTGCCGAATTCGTGGGAACAAAATTATAAATAGCCGGTATTTTGTCATATTTCCAAAACGTTGGGGATGTAAACTACTACTTTATCGCCTGAAAATGTTTCAAATGTTGCCAAAGTTTACAAAGTTTGTAGTATATGGTTTCGAACACAGCCCTGAAGTCCATGTCTGTCCTGGCGACAACAGCCTCAGAAACTTGTAGAAACTTCAAGCCACATGGAGGAGAAGTTTAAAGTAAAGAAATCTGTGGTAATGTCATCTCCTGAGGAAGGTTGTGAGACAAGATCAAAAGTTCCACTACAAAAAGCAAGAAGTCGTCCAATCCGTGCGACCCTATAGGTCATTGTTCATCCTACCAAATACCAAAATCTCATTACAGCGCCCGGACAAGTAGCAGGTAGGAAATGCAACTCATATGAGTGTTTACACATGAAAGCAGATGTCATTCTTAAGTCTTTACCAGCGTCTTTTGAACCTTTTTGGCCTCAAAACTAACACGTGGCAATTTTTTTCCCACTTCTGAATTAAGTTAATAACTAAGGCTGGGCGAGTTAACTCGTTATTATCGCGTTAACGTGTTAATTATTTAACGCCAGTAAATATTTTATCGCGCATTTACGCAGGTTTTATTATTTATTTTATTATTGTAAAAGTCTGTTGCTCACAGGCTTTTATTTTGTAAAAGTCTGTTGCTGTCTGCTGCAGAACCGGAAAAGAAAGTAATCGGCGGATCCACCAAACATGGAGAAGGGTACGGAACTTTTACTCGGCCATTTTCATTTTAAAGTTCTTCCGGACGGCGGAGTCGACAGAACCAAAGTCATCTGTAAACTCTGCCAAGTTGAATTGTCTTCTCAGCGTAGTAGTTCCAGTCTAAAATATCACTTAAAGGCAAAACACACAACTGATAGCAGCAAGTCATTCAAGGAAACAGACAGTGGAGCGAGGCTTCTACATAAAAACTACAGAAAGATGCTGATATTAAAAGTGTGTTTGGCAACAAATGTTATGGCACTTTCATTCATATGGCAGCACATTTAAAATAAAACTAAATGCTAAAAGCTACACACTACTTTTAGATTCATTTTTGGATTTCGCGTACAAATGCGATTAATCGTGATTAATCAGGGAAATCATGTGATTAATTAAATTAAAAGTTTTAATCGTTGCCCAGCCCTATTAATAACACAACGTAACATCCCTAAAACACCTTTGTCACTTCCTGGTTGGGTTTAGAAGATGACCTCATGTGGGTAGTGTAGGAAAACAATCATGGTTCGGGCTAAAATAGCTTTTAACAACTCACCATCGTGAACACCGTGTTTACGCTTCACATGCAGTCGCTCTCACAACCACTGCAGTAATGTCAAAAGGCCAGAACCAGCTAAACACTGCAGATTAAAAGCGCCACCCCATGTATTTCTGTTATAACCCTCCCACATGGTGCTCTGTGGCATCTACCCTCTCCCCCCAGCTCCTCTTTTATGGTGCTTTAGCGGTTCATCCCACCTGCTTCAGAACAACGCCGTCTTGTACTGAAAATGTCTTTCTGATCAAGTTACACAGCCCAGAACGCTTTCTTTAAAGAAAGATACCGCCTGCAGACATATTGCTCTTCAGGTAAAAAAACGGTTGTGGATATCAACGCAAAAAGTCTAAGCTTTTGTCTGAATTTTTTTTTTAAAATGGTGAAATATAACAAGCTTTAGTGTCTGTGTTAGTCAGTAATTATTAAGTGTTTGGTAAGTAACTAAATGTTTTGCTGTTGGAGTTTCAGTTAAATGCCTCTAAACGATAAAACTATGCCTCCTGCTGACATAAATTCACAGTTTGGTTGCCTGTAAAATGTAAAAATATGACATTCAGCTTTGGCTCTTTGTCATCAGGGAACAACGGTTTTATGGAGGGCTGTAATGTGACATAATATGACTGATCAAGATATATACGTTTTACCACAATTGTGCTCGGGAACTTGTAGTTTGATTCCCCACAGCCTATGTGTTATGCAGTCAGGTTCACGCTGCACTGCAACGCAACGGTTTAGCAGCTAAACACATCTCACAGAGTTCAGTCATTCAGAAAGTGTTCGAGCAGACACATCTGACAAATAATCCCATAACTTCCAAAATCAACCGAGTTTGAGTTTCCACTTAGGAGGAAGTTTCAGCTCTTCCAATGACTTTCTTACTTCTTTGGATGTTTCTGTCTCCACTTTATTTGATCATACCGCTGACAGCATCTTTTGTCATTTGAGTAATTTTGTTAGATTCTTCAAGAGTTTCTGATAATGCTCTTCGTTTTTTTTTAAATCTTTTCTAACTTAGGGTAAAACAAAATCCCAGCCTAACTGAATCTGAAATGCAAAACTGATGAAATTAATTATTTACTCTACCTACAGGAAATGTATTCCCTCCACACACCTTCAGTTTGTAGGCATTTTGTTCTGCATTTTAAAAGGAAAATTACATTTTTAATTACTTCCAGCAGACCCAGAGAAGATATTAGACACATGTTTTTTTACAAACTGAGTAGCAATAATGCTGATAAAATGATCAATTGTTTTTGCCTCAATAGGACGTTATACTGAATGCCTCCAGCTCACAATTAAAACATTCACATAAACCATTATTAATGGGGTATGTGATAAGTCGGAGGGGGGGTACACAGCATTAAAGTCTGTTTAGTTCACTTTTTGTCTCCAGCTAAGAGACAGGATGTCTGCAGTGTTGAGAGAGCAGAGAAATGCTTTGTGACTGCGATGATTAAATCAATGCTTAAGCCTTAATATGGATGTATTTACGTGAGTAGGAGGTGTTGTTAGCCTGGTTGGCTTGTTTGGGTTCTCCACATGAATTCAGTGAAGAAAAGAAAGATGTCTCTGTGTTCTGAGACTTTTATATGTGTTTGCAGACCCGTTATTTCATGATAATGCTACATGTTTCATCCCATCCATTTTCATCCCATTAAAAGCCTTCTGACCAGTAAAGAAGCAGCCAAGGCCTGACATTTCTTTGTATGCACTTTGACAAGAGGGTGATTTCAGGCCTCAAGTAAGAAATAGTCGTAAAAGGCCAATCTTACCTATATTGTGCGGTATTGTGCCATATGGTCTCTCGGAAAAACCTCCAGGCCACACATTCACTCAAACGGCGGGATGAAGCCTATAGAGAGGAGATAAAAGAGAAAGTTCAAAGTCCATATGGTCTTTCAAAATGTCAAGAGCGGTCCTACACAACACACTTCTGCAGGTGAATACTGAATGAGCCTCCGTGCGTTAAAGAATCCCTCGATGTTTTACACTTTTGACCTTTGTGACTGTGAGTAAGTCTGCATTATAACGTGGTTTGAAAACTGAGCCATCTCACGCAAATCTTAAACAAAACAGGTGTTATTATGGAAACTCACCGGGAGCAAATCATGCCACTAAGCTATGAACCTTTTCACAATTCAAACAACAGCGTTTGTTGGGGAATTATGTGCTTCTCAAACAAAAGCTTCAAAAATAAAATAAAAAAAAGCAGTGTAAAAAGGGAGGAAGATTAGATTGCTTTATGGAAAATTATTGAAATGTAGCACAGTGGGGTGCTAATGCAGGGGCCCGGCTCCCGAGCGACATTATCGCTGCAACAACTTGACGCGCATTATTTGTCTCTTTGCCTTCATTTTTTTGCAGCCAGCCGTCCCTACAAGCTGTTTTCCTTTCTAAACACACAGTATGGGAGCTGTGTTGAATTTGCTTTGCAGAACCGTGTGGGAGGAAGAGTGTGTGGGAGATGATGCACACATGTCAGCGGTACGTTTGAGCAACTCAAACGTGCTTAATTTGCAAGATCTCGCACGCACAAATGTCAGTTTATTTCCAGATGCTCTCAAAGGAAACATATTGGCCTTGTGTGTGATGAATGCAGGTGAAGAGGTATTGCTGTGACAAAAGGTGGCCTTGCTGTATATAATGAATGACAGGGCGCACCGAGCGTAAACATCTTCATTTTCCACAGAACGTTGTTGCTTTTGAGGTGTTTACGTGCCAATTTCCTCGTGTGCTTGCCCTCCTACACAAAAACCACGTGATCCAGCCTTTCCAGTCGACGCCGATGTTGACAACCTCCCTTTCACAGACAGCCACACAATAACTCTGCTGTTCCTTTCACGGCTCAGTTGAAGACTTGCAAATGCACATCCAACAGCGCTTTGATTAAAGGGGCAGAATGTGTTTTACCAACACACTATCAGGTCCCAGTTTGGGCGCTGCCTGCCAGTCGCTGTTTCATGAACCCTAAACCAGGATGCACCACACTCTCACCAAAAAGAATCCATCTGTGCACAAAATATTTGAGGCAAAATGATCTTAAAAGATGGAGATTTAGATGCTGATCTTTTTGGATTTTATTGAAAGCGTCATCGTCTTTGAAAGCATAGCAGCCAGGGAATACAAATAACACGATTCCTTTTTAAAGACACAACTTTGCTCTGAAACCTGCTGAGATGCAGTCAGGCTCATGAAAACCAAACACCAAGGGAGCGTTATCTTATTACAACAACAAAACAAGTCTATTAATATTATTCATACAGTAACTCAAATCTGTTTGCTCCCGTCAGGCACCATTAATTTGATCTTCAAGTGTTTCATTTAGAAATATGAATTTAATTTTGGTTTAAACTTTCATAAGCTTGTAAACCTGCAGACCTCAGAGGCAACAAACGACTCCAGGTCATGTGTTCTCGATGCACCGCCTTCCAGCTGAAAGCTTTTCAATGTGTGCCATACTGGAGGTGCAGTCTTAATTGATTTGGCTCTGTTAGATTGTTAAGTCCTGCCATGGCCACCGTGTCTTTCCTCTTACCATGAAATGTACTTGTAGGAGGAGATGTCCATCACCCACACACCATTATTGGGTGCAGTATCAACAAGACATCCATTTTGTCAGGTTTCTTAATAGTGTTTTGGATTTAGTCATTTCCTTGAGGATCATGTTATAGAATATTGACAATTTAATTAAACTAGAACCAAAACATTTGTGAAGGTGGGCAGGTAGAGCCTGGTCGGACCTGTGGAGCTGCACAAGCAGAACAAGCAGAGCAGCTTGGTTATTTTCCCAGGAAACACATGAACATGCTGAAATGAACAGGAGTATAAAAGCCATTCATGCAGATTTCAAATAAAAAAAGTACTGATCCAGCCCTCGTTTCTTTGTATTTCACTTCCAAGCAGCCAGACTGTAGTGGTCTTGAGCAATAGTTCTCCAGGCTTTCTGAAGGTCTTTTAAAGTTTTTCTTTGGATTTTAGCTGCTCTTTTTTAACTCATTTTCAGTCCAGTCCACCTGACCATTTACAGAGGAATGTGTTTCTTCCGTTTGTTTGTTAAGCCACAGTAAGCAAGCAACAAAAGAAGAAGTGTCAGACCCAAAAAACTATCTCCAGCAGATGAACAGGATCTGAAAGGGATGTCCTTAAGAAAGAGGAAAAAATCCAGCAAAGACCTGACACAGGAGCTGAGAGATGCATCTGGACCTTCAGCTGATCCATCTGCTGTTGGCCCAAGCCTCATCAGAAACGGGCTCCATGGAAGGGTGGCTGTCAGGAAGCCGTTCTTAAGGAAGGGAAACAGGGAGAAAAGGCTGAGCTGTGCCAAATGACTTTAGTTAATCAGTGTAAAGAAATGCAACCAGCCATCAAAATGAAACTAAAGCAGCACAGAAAAGTACCCAGCACTTTTAAACGTTCCTTCAGACTGTAATTAAACAGCAGCCAAGTGTCCTTTGCCTTTCCTTTAGTTGATAAAGTTTTAGATCTTAGTTTATACTGCACTATCTTTCATTTACCGATTACAGAAATACCTGCGACAAAGCCGAAAGATGAAGGATGATGACTGAGACAGAGAGGTGGAAATAAGATGCCAGGAGTACTCAACCAATCAGAAATGTCACTAATATCTGGGTCAAGTTCTTTTGGTTGAAACAGAGATGAAGTAGGGAAAAGTTCCCAAATTGGACTCAAATTTAAGTGTAGTTTAAAGACTTTGCAAGTTATGTGGAATAGTCTCATTTTTGCAGTGGAAACTCGAGATTGAAAGTTTCAGATACGCTTAGATTTCTGTGAGAAGGCATGTGGTCACACCAAGGAAGAAATGTCGTTAAAGAATAGTCTGAAGTTAGGTGTAAGAACGACAGCTTCTCAAATGTTCTGGGTTTTTAGAAAAGACATCTGCTGGCAGGCTTTTTGCTCTCAGGCTCATACAAAAAAAACACTTTGTGACCATACTGTGTTTGCGTATTACTCTGGAGATATACTGTTTACAGCAAAGAGGTTACAACGCATGCTGTCACCCACATTACACATGACCGAGTCATTAACAACTGGCACGCGCTCAGCTTGAACAGCAGGCCTCCACAGGCAAAGAAACTTACTCCTGCTCTGCAGCCTGCCTGGGACTTACAGGCGAGTTGGGGTCGTTTGAGGGTCTCACGCAGACACAAACGTGGGGCGCCAGGTTTCCACCCTGCAAAAAACATTCCCCCAACTTCACCTCCTGTGGAGAAACGTAATCACATTTTCTGAAAGGGCGGCAGTAGCGCCCGTAAGAAAAGGGTTTATCTAATTCACAGACGTTGTCATTATGCAGTCCGTATGGTTTCCCCTTCATATCTGTGACCGCTCATCCGGCCAGCGCCGTTTAAAGAGCATCAAAGCTGGGGAACTTGTTATTACACAGAGACTGCTGGAGATAACACACAGAAAGAAATTACAAGCTAGGTGAGGGATGTGTGCAGAATTGTGTTTGTCTGCTATTTTGAGACCTTGAAGCAAGAATTTGAGCTGTTTAATGCTATTTTCCTGCTGTGACAAAGTGATGTGTACATTCTGCCCAACAAAACACTGTTAAAGGTCCCGGCCATTTTACTCGTCGTAAAGTTTACTGCGGATGTGTTTTTTTCATTATACCATAAGTTGGGTAACTACACATTGGTGTGTAAAAGTTTACTGCAGTGAAAATGAAGTATAGAGAACGAGCTCTAAAGTGAATATTTGGTCTGATCTCCTTTATTCTCCAACACAGCCTGAACCCTCTCAGACATGCTTTCTGTCCTTTCTTTAAGGAGTCTACAGGAATAGTTCTCCAGGCTTCTTGAAGGACATCCCAAAGCTCTTCTTTGGATGTGGGCTGCCTTTTGTTCCGTTCTCTGCCAACTTGATCCCACACTGCTTCAGTAATGTTGAGCTCCGGGCTCTGGGGAGGATTCATCCCTCCATCAGACCTGCTGCCACTGATTTTCAGTCCACTTCTTGTGTCCTTTGGCACAGCTCAGCCTTTTCTCCCTGTTTCCCTTCCTTAAGAACGGCTTCTTGACAGCCACCCTTCCATGGAGCCCATTTCTGATGAGGCTTGGGCCAACAGCAGATGGATCAGCTGAAGGTCCAGATGCATCTCTCAGCTCCTGTGTCAGGTCTTTGCTGGATTTTTTCCTCTTTCTTAAGGACATCACTTTCAGATCCTGTTCATCTGCTGTAGATAGTTCTTTAGGCCTGACACTTCTTCTTCTGTCCTCCACTTGTCCAGTTTCCTCAAATGTTTAAGGACACACTGCACACCATGCTGAGATATGCCAAGTTTTCAGCCAACAGCTCTTTGGGAATCACCTTGTTGCTGCAGAAATCCTGTTTTCTGTCTGTCAGACTGTGTTATCTTTGCTGTTTTTTACAGATGCAGCTAAAGAAATTGGAACAAATGATGCGTCTTTGTGACAGGCTGCTGGGAACAAAGTGACTAAAGATACAATTTAAAGCTGGTTCTTTGCCAAGTTGTTTGTTATGTGAAGACACAACTCTGGTTTATCTATTGAGTTAGGTGCCTTTGATTGATTCATAGGTCAGAGTTAAGTGGCTTAAACAAAAGAAACACATTCATCTGAAAATGGTCAGGAACAAGGACTGGACTGAAAACGAGTGAAAAAAAAAACAGCCAATTTCCCCAAGAAAAACTTTAAAAGACCTTCAGAAAACCTGGACAACTATCATTCAAGATCACTTTAAAAGATTTGAAGAAAGTCTGGCTGCTTGGAAGCTAAATTTAAAGGAATTAGGGCTGGATCAAGACTTTTTAGATCAGAGGTATAGTGGATTAATCAGACTACGCTTATCTGAGTGGCTCTTTTTGGACATATACTGGCACAGTGCTGAGCTGAACAAGGTCACAACACCAGTGCATGACTGCCAGCACCGAGCAGAAGCAAAGTCAGTAAGATGTATCCTCTGGGGATCATGTAGACACTTTCTTGGCAGTCCATCTAGTTGTATATTGAGCTATTCCATCCCTGCACCACAACTCATACTGTCGTCTGAACTCTCAGGATTAGAAACCTTATGTGGGAATCATTTGCAAAAATGCAGGTACTCCTCACAGATAATGTTGCAGAAAACTTGTAAAATAGGACGCCCACATTTCTGCTCTGGGCCCTTGTCCTTTCTTTTTTTAAATTTCATAGGATGGAGATATAGAAAACCAAGCTGAGCATCATTAGTTTAATGTTTATTCTGGGACTCCCATTGCTCCTACATTATAGCTCCATTATAACAGGATTCTTTGGTGCGCTTCGAACTGCAAACTATGTCATCTTTGACGTCTCAGTTTAGAGGAGCACACGTTTTTACTTCAGCTCGGATGATACGGGCAGACTGGCCATCTGGAGTCTTTCTTTCCTGTGTAGGGTTGTTGGACATGTGGGCCAGCACTGAGCCAAGCAAACCTTAAAAGATGTCCCACAGTGATTTTGGCTGGCTGTCTGTGAGCAGAGTGCATCTTTCTACCCCAGGGTATTGTTACTTTGGCGGCATTTGGAGCTGAGAGCAATACACAACATAAATGGCTAAATGTAAATGTAAAATGAAATGTACTGTAAAATTGAAAAAGGCTGAGATTCTTCAAGGTAGGAAATATCCCTGAGGCAGAGGTGGCCTTCTGGAAGAAAAATATTCATTCATCTAGGAGGATGACAACCACTGCCAGCGCAGCTGTTGCTCCAACATGGGTCCAAATATTTTGTTCTCCTGCCTTTTAAAAACTCTCAGTCAGGATTGATCCCCCCCTGATGAAATGCTATTTGATAAAGATCAAGATTAACAGAATGTGAAAAACAGCCCGAATTCATATTGACAGCTGCCGTCTTTGATAAAGAACTTGTAGTCACAAGAGCTTCGGAAAAGATGTCAGAAGCCCGGCAACACAGCATTTTTAACAAGGTAGACAAAATCCAACCTTTTTTCATATAGATCAGATCTCTCTGAGGAGAATGGAAGTGTTTAAAATCAGTCTGGTTGTGTGCATGTGGGTGTGTGATAAACAGCCTCTGTCTAACATTTAACAACCAAACGCTTCCAGGTTGGGAAGTGAAGAAAACATCCTAATGAGGGTAATGGAAGGGTGAATAAAACATGACCATCTGGAGCAGATGTGGTAACGAAGGCGGAAATAAAGACAAAGACGACCGTTATGAACCGTCTCATTATCTCATCATCATGAAAAAGTAAATGAACCGACTGTAAAGTTGCCACGTTTTAAGCTGTTCATCTTTAACTTTGAGGGAAAAATGATTTATTAGACTGTTCGTACAACGCTAATCCAGACATCTTGGAAGGAGGCTGACACTGCAGCACAACAAAGTGAGATATTTTTCTGTTTCATGAAAAAAAAAAACATTCGTTCATCTCGAGTTTGATGGCAGCAACACGTCTCAAAAAAGTTGGGACAGGTCCAAGTTTCCCACTGTGTAGCACACCGTCATTTTTTAAACATCTGGAAACAACTGAGGAGCTGTCAGCACATCCATAGATTTTGGGGGAAAAGAAAGCTAATTCGATGTATTTAATTAAAGAAAATATCCAAGTTTGTTCGAGCATATTCAATCCTTTACTCAAACTAAGAAAAAAGTGGAAGTTTTATTATTAAATCAGGTGTCACAGCGCCGTCTCAAGAAGGTGATTTATAATCAAGAGATCGGGATCTCATATCTGTGAGACGGCATGTCAACGCTATGAGTCACAGAGCACATAATTCAAAGATACGGCTCAGAGCTTTTTATTCTTCAGTTTTTCTGTTACGCAATGCAGCGTGGCCAGATTGAAAAGTGAGAAAACAGGAAAATCTTTACAAATCCATGCGTAGAATCCATCAATGTGTTAAGAAAAAACATCCCGTGAACAGATAACCTTAGCAGGCTGTGTTGTATTTTAGAAATATGAAAAGCAATTAGGCTGCATTCAGACTGACTGTGTCAGATGAAAGCAGCTTTCTCTTGTACGTTAGAGATTTCTCAGTTGTTCAGGGTCAGCCTTGCTCAGCAGTGGCCTGTGTTGGCCTATTAAATATGCAGGATGTCAGATAAAATACCTTAGGGCTGGTAGCACTGCGATCATGTTTATGAAGAAATATCGAGAGATAGGATAAAAATCTAAGACTTTGTCCTCACGGCGTCTACTAACTGGAGTTGTAAAATCCTGCCCTTGAACGAAGGCAGTTTGTTGTGTGTTGGTGAGTGACAGGCCTTTCAACTAGACCTCCTGCTGCTGCATCTCATCCTCTCACCAGCACCTGTAGCAGCACAGAAACCACACAAACTGAGACCTCCTCCTTCTTATGAAAAAAGAAAGAAAGTATCGGTTTATTTTTGGCCCAAAGGGCAGAAGAAATACTGAAATGTTGTTGAAACTACTGCAAATATCATTGAGCAAAGGTCAAGATATATTAGGATCTGCAAAGAGAGGAAACAAATAATAAAAAATAAAAAACTGAAAACACACGTTTTTACGTGTTAATGGCTTTTACAGGAAACACATTTCAGGTCCACCTGTATGTTTTCTATTGGAAAACATTGCATCTAGCATATGTAAAAGTTAAATTAAAGAAAGTGGAAAAGTAGATATATATATAGGTCCTTTGGTTTTAGGAAAATGATAAAGCTGCGCTCAGGGCTGCACGGTGGTGTGGTGGTTAGCACTGTCGCCTCACAGCAAGAAGGTTCCTGGTTCAACACTCAGCTGGGGCCTTTCTGTGTGGAGTGTGCATATATCCCCGTGTATCTGTGGGTTCTCTCCAGGTACTCCGGCTTCCTCCCACTGTCCAAACATATGCATGATGTTAGATTAATTGGTGTCCCTAAAATTTTCCTTAGGAGTGAGAGTGCATATAGTCATTTGTCCTGTGATGGACTGATGGCCTGTCCAGGGTGTACCCCACCTCTCGCCCAATGACCGCTGGGATAGGCTCCAGCCCCCCCGCGACCCGAACGACGGATTCAGCAGGTATAGAAAATGGATGGATGGATAAAGCTGCGTTCATTCAAGATTGAGATTAAGAGTCATTAAAAGCAGTATCCTCTTGGTTTCATGGATCACGTTTTCCAGCGTTGCTTCAGCTCATTGAGGTTTGCAGCATTGGTTTCTGCACAGCTCTCTTAAGGTCCCACCACAGCATCTCAGTCAGGCTGAGGTCTGGACTCTGACTGGACCATTGCAACACCTTGATTCTTCTCTTTTTCACACATTCTGCTGTAGATCTGCTGCTGTGTTTGGGATCTTTGTCCTGTTGATGAGCCAGTTTCAGCCCAGCTTTAGCTGTCAGACAGACGGCCTCACATCTGACTCTAGAACACTTTGGTATCCAGAGGGGTTCATGGTGGACTCAATGACTGCAAGGTGCCCAGGTCCTGTGGCTGCAGAACCAGCCCAGATCATCAGCCCTCCACCACCGTGCTTGACAGCTGGTGTGAGGTGTTTGTGCTGATATGCTGTGTTTGGTTTCCTCCAAACGTGCTGCTGTGCATTATGAGCAAACATCTCCACTTTGCTCTGGTCTGTCCAAAGGACATTGTTCCAGAAGTCTTGAGGTTTGTTCAGATGCAGCTTTGCAAACCTAAGCTGTGCTGCCATGTTCTTTTTACAGAGTAGAGGCTTTCTCCTGTAGCCCTTCCAAACAAGCCATACTTGTTCAGTCTTTTTCTAATTGCGCTGTCATGAACTTTAACATGTAACATGCTAACTGAGGCCTGCAGAGTCTGAGATGTAGCTCTTGGGTTTCTGACCTTGGGGTGACCTTGCTGGGACGTCCATTCCTGAGAAGATTGACAGCTGTCCTGAATGTTTTCCACGTGTGAATAATCTTTCTCTCTGCAGAATGATGGACTCCACATTGTGTGGAAATGACTTCATAACCCTTCCCAGATTGATGGGCAGCAACAGCTGATGTCTTTCCTCCTTGGCATCGTGTTAACACACAGCTGAATGTTGCAGACCAGCAAACTGACAAAACTTCTGCTTTTATAGAGGCGCTCACACTTACAGATGATCAATTCTTCTGTACTCTTAGGTACAATCTTAATTCCTTTAGAAGCAGTGGGAGTGGATTTAGTTTTTCATTTTGACTCAAGTTGTGATTAAATAAATGATGACACTGTGTCATATGTTGTACATTTTTCTTGTACAGAACTGAAAGAGGTTGTATCTTTTTGTCATGACTGCATGTGATGGAAAACTTTACAGTATTGTGAAAACGACATTTTAGGAAACCCAGAGGGGAACTGCAAAGCCACAAATAAAGATATTTCTCCTGATCCTTGTCCCTTCCTGGACTTTTTTACGCTTATCGGGGTCAGGAGTCATAGTTTCTTATTGTTAATCTCATTCTCCTTCATGCTACTTCACTCCTGAGCTTTTTTTTCTTAGTTGTACAAACTGTCTCAGTGTAATTGTAGGGCATGTATATATGTTTTTCATAAACCTAACATTTGCTATGTTTATACAATTAAAGTCTTTCGAGTTGTTTAATGAGAAGTTCGGTCCTGTGAAACTGTTCAAAAACACAACTTTTCCTCCATTTTATAATTAAGTGTATGGTTGAAATAGTGATTGTGGTCTTTTGATGTTTGCTGGAGGGTGTCCAGGGACTGTTGTGTAATTTTAACTAATCTGAATACATTTGCATGAATAATTGCTCATTAACCTTGAATAAAACAATTTTAGAAATACTCTTTTGTTTTATCCTTCAAACTTTTTGGAGTTTTGCTTACATAGTTTGCATTACTAACTCTTTTCTTGGATTCAGAAGCTCTCAAGCACACACAGAAAAAGTAATTTTTTTTGGAGTTTGGACTAAAAAACTGAAGAGGAAATGTACAGTCAGAAACTTTGGGTTTGTTGGTTTCTACCCGACCTGAAACCTGCTTCATCTCTAAGCAGCAAAAACCTTTTTATTATATTTTATGCTTCATAATTCAGCAAAACAAGAACGTAACTGGTTAAACTTGTCAGTTCACTTTGTTGAATGAACGTTATATGTTTCAGTAAACAAGCTACTTAACTGCTGAGTATTGTGTTTTTGATTCTTTTAAGCACAAACTGTGCAGCTAAGGCCCAGATTCTAATTAGGAAGCCCTGTACTGATTTTACATAAAATTGCTATTTTCTGTACTGCTTTAGCAATTTTATCTTTAGTAATCAGCTAATTTATCTGCAATCTGGCATGCAAAATAGCATCAAGAGTCTCCACAGGAGGCTGTTTTTGAGCTGGAGGGGCCCTTGACCTTATTCACACAATGCGCCTCAGAGGAGCTCATTGTTGCCGGGTTACAAAAAGAAAAAACATCTTCAGCGGCAGCCGGGATCAGTTTCTCCTCAGACGTTGTTTATATCACCCCAGCTTTCTTGATTTTGATTTTTCGGTGACAGAGAAGCGACACTGACATTCACAGTTGTGCTCTAAAAGTTGACCGATTTTTCACCTGCGACAACAGCGAAGAAAAAAAAGTAAGCCGGGATAAAAGAGTGACGACAACTTTACCGGATTCATTTGGAAAATAGAAGCTACTGCTTCAAATCAACTGCCTGTGGACACAGACCTGTAAACATAAAGCATGTTTGGATTTTAATTATTTACTGTGCACTACGGAGCCAAATCAGAGCTGCATATTTATTCATTTGAAAAGAAATATATTTGACATTAAATTCAAATTTAAACTGAAATGAACTTTTGCGGCACTTGTTTTTATTTTGAATACAAGTTCAAGACTTTCAGTTTCAAACCAATGTTTTTTTCTAAATGAACGAATATTAATTTAGCCCCACATATATCCACGATGATGTCTTAAGTCTTTGTCACACATGGTTTCAGTGTCAGTGTTTTAGAGGGGAAACCGGCAACCATTCTTGGGTTTTCATAGCCTCTACTTGTCATGTCTGTGGGGTTTTGCCATGTTTTAGTTTCTGCTTAAGTTCTTAGTTTTCTCATGTTTTAGCTTCAGGTCTTGTCTTTAGTTTTTTTTCCATGTCATGCCACCCTCTCCTGCCCTGCCATCAGCCTCACGTCCCTCACCTGTGTTTTCCCCATCAGCTGCACTCTATCGTTAATCACGCTCCACAGTATTTAGTCCCCAGGTCTTTTCATGTTCATTGTTAGATTCTTCCCCGTCATCTATGGTCCATGTCACAGTAAGCCACATATTTATTCACGTCAAGTCAAGTCTTTTGTTTTTTTTGTCACAGTCTTGTTTTGTTCTTACAGTCTCATCTAGTTTTTTGATATCCAGCTCAGCCGCATTTTCTGTTAAAACCTTTTGAGAAAATAAATCGAGTTTGGTGTTCCAAGAATCTGCATCCGCATCCTTACCTCTCCACCCACCTTGCTGACACTAATGGACAATATGCACAACAAATTCTCCAGCTTGTCACATACTGACACTTGGTCAAGAGACAAAGGCATTTTACTTAAAGTGTTTCTTCACATTCAGATCTGGGGGCTACGTCCATTAGTTTATATTCATGAGTGAAGCAACTCTGAAACAATCTTTTGAAAAGCCACAAAAAAGTGGCTTTCAGTTCAGTTTTATTTATAAAGCGCTAAATCACAACAAATGTCATCTAAATTGTTAATATTGCATTTGTGTGAATATGCTGCTAATAGCCAAAACTAAAAGAATTGTTGAGTGATTATGGTACATCTGAGAAATGCCATTTAATCATTGAGGCCTGTCTTCACTTTGCCTCATCACTGTCCTTACTCATGATCAAACAGCAATGCATGAGTGAGCATGACACAGCGGTATGTGAAAAAGGCGCATGATGTGCTGAAACATCGATTGACTACAGTTTGTGCAGAAGTCATATTTGTGTCATGTCTGACCAGCTTGCTTGGTTACCTGTGTGATGGTGCACATCACTCACCGCTTCATTAAAGAGCAGAAATGTTCTTATACTTTGCTTTTTCAGGTATTGCACTGCCTAAAGTTTTATTTTTCTAAACCCAGACAAGCATTTAACTCCAACTAATTAAATTACAAATTAATCAGATTCATACATTCAGCAACAACATCGGTCGAAATTCACAGGAGTAAAATGAAGCTCTTTTATTAAATTGACTTTAATCTCTGGGAGTATCTGAGAAGCCAGAGAGGATGACGCTCAGTCGCATATATTTAAGGTTTGCCAGCTCAGACTGGAAGTTAAGTCTTTTAAATCTTTGACAGCTCAGGTGGGATTGACAAAGTGTTTTAATTCACCCTTATGTGCATCAAGTTTTCTTCGAATCAAACAAAAAACACCTCAAGCTAGAAAAAGAGCTCATTGGGGAGGAAGGCCTTAAAGTAACAGGAGCTAAAGTGGCTGTTTGAGACAGGGTCCAAACTAAAGTGTTGCATAAAGGGCCAGTACAAGATTGAGTCTACTGTAAATCATGTAAAGATCTGCTAGTAGAGCTCAAGAATAATAAAGTAGACTTTAAAATGCAAATGCTATGTCCCCTTTAAAGCCGTTTCATGGTTACACCGACCAGTGTTCATAGGTCAGTTACAACACAAATGCACTGGAAAAAATGCCCCTCCAAAAATAAGTAATAAAACAACAAATACAAGACGTTTTTGCTTGAAATAAGCAAAAAAATCTGCCAATGAAACTAGTGAAAATCGGCACTTTGTAAGACTTAGAATTTTTCCAGTGTGGTTTAAAGTAGCTCCTAACTGGTGTGAATCACATATAAGAATGCAACCAATATTATTTAACCACAGTGATTTCTGTTATTAAGCAAATGAAATGATCATCACATGCACAGCAACCGTGTATTTCAGAGGTTCCAACACAAGCGTAGTAATTCAAGTAAAAGTGTGGTAAATATAATCCCAGCACACATATATGCTGCACACTTCTGCTGCACGTAAAGGATGCTGTTGGGTAATGTTTGGCTGTGACCACTAAGACCTCCACTAGTTTCTCAGTTTAATACCTTGTTAGACGCATTAAACTCCTGTGGAACAGCATTTCACACCCATTCCCCTCCCCTCTGCGGATTAAACAAACAAAAAAAAAATCCTCA
Source organism: Odontesthes bonariensis (assembly GCF_027942865.1). Lineage (NCBI taxonomy): Eukaryota > Metazoa > Chordata > Actinopteri > Atheriniformes > Atherinopsidae > Odontesthes > Odontesthes bonariensis. Next base: position 8,184,479 of record NC_134522.1, read on the forward strand.
CTGTGAGTCATGTATAAACGGAGCATCCCATCACTCTAAGCATATTTTTTGATTGAAAGCCAAAGCTGCTGAACTTTGTGATTCCGTCTCAGAGAGGATGATTTGTGCATCTCCCGCTGCTGTCACCTAAGTTTTAGCAGCATTTGTCAGAGGGCGTTATACGACGAGATGGGTGTGCTGCCTGCATGTGCGATGTTTTCAGAAGCAGGTTGGCCACCGTCGACGCAGCCCCCCCCCCCCCATTCGTTTCACTCGTTTCCACGATGAATCACAGCGTTGGGCTTTTAATGGAGAAAAACCAGAGAGCTCAACTTCAAAAGGGAGGTTAATGCAGATCCCCTGAGTATTTGCAGCTCTGTCACAACCTTTACATAAGCCGAGGAGCGGACAGAATTACTCATAGAAAAACTCAATTTTTCATGCTGTAATTTGTTTTTCCACCATCAAGACTTCAGGGTGAGCTCAGTGTACGGATCCTGCATTAAAAAAAAAATTAAGAACAGAGCCAAAAGCTAGAGAATCCAACACCAAATGCACAGATAATACAACTGTCCCTGCAACCGGTTAAGCTGAAAAGCTTAGGCCCAGCTCCTTCTCCCTCCACTACCAACATGGAGACAGAACAGCTGACTTTCCCCGTGTTATCTGGTCCTGCCGTTAACAGAGACATCAACATCCTGACACATATACAGCACATGTCAAATTCATGACATCTGCACATGTGCCAAAGATAAAAGCCACCAGTGTGGGACATGACATGTGGGGATAGATGAACAGTAACGGGAGCCTTGGGGAGCGGCTTAACGAGTAGGATAAGTGAACTATGAGAAGACTCGTGCACAGCTGTGTGCGAGGGCCTGGATGGATGGAGGGAGGGTCTGTCAGGTAGAGGATGGGCTCACCTCGGCTCCCAGGAAACTCAAATCATGCGGAGACCGAGCGCAGACCGATAGATGAGGCCAGATTGCCAAAACTGACAAGAGCAATCAATAGATCGCAGGGTGATACTAACTTGCTATCATCTTTTTGATATTCTGCTGGGACGAGGTTGGGCAGGAAGGCAATTCCCAGGTCTCAGTAAATCTAGTCTGTCTTCTCGTCGCTCCAGATATATTTTCCAGTGAAAACTGTGTGTGACCTCAGAGCACAATATGAATCTATCTCTGGTTCAATATTCCATTTGAAAAGAGACATTTCACGACTTGACTGTTCCCACCGCAGCAGATGTGCACGGATATTTTTTTGATGGCAGATGTGATTTCAGCCCTGTATATTTTATGAAAAAGATTTTTAAAAGTGTTAATTTATTCACTAATTATAAACACCATAAACTAGAAATATGTATATAGTTAGTGTCGAGTAACAGATATATTCGTTTAATTTGTTAGGTTCAGTTCAGTGGTTATGAGGGTCATCTCTCAGATTCAGTCGTCAGTCTCTGCATCAAATAAGCAAATCATTTCCTAAATGATCCTGTCAAATCAGAGCAAATATCATGCAAGCTTCCAAAGACATTCGGTAAACGCATCATAAGGGTCACGTGGTCGGTCAGGAACACCTCAACTTTACAAGACTCGTGAAGAAACTCTCAATGAACCACAAGACGTGGTTTGGATTTTAAGAAAAAAACCACTAATCATTTTGCCACTGTTTATAAAAGTTTAAAGAGAAGAATTGTAAAGCAACTCAGATAATGTAGGCAACCTGTTGTGGTCATGTGAACGAGTCTGTGACAACATAAAGCACAATCTTGTTGCTGTCCAATTCCAACCAAACAGGCAAAGCCAATAATCAAATAATTAAAACACACTCCTGCGCCTCCCCTCATTCTATGTCCTTTAAACATATGTCGTACTAAATGTGCAAGTCAAATGTTCTTACTAAACTGAAACTTGATTGTTTCTCGCTCACATAAGCTGCTCTGAATAAAAAGGTAAAGTACATTTCTGAATGTAAGGTGAATGTTAGGAGCAGCTGTCCCCATCAGTGTGAGAGGGTCCAGCAGCAGACTCGCAGTGACCCCTCCTCCTCTGTGACAGCACTTTCTTTGACGCTTTGAATTTCCGCTCAGCGCCAAGGTTGGGAAACACTGGTCTACAGGGCCTATTCTGGGGTGTGGAGGTGTATATTTTCCCCACATCTATGGAAGTGACAAGTGATTATATGCCGTTTAAGCGGCTGATAAGAGCAAGAACAGGTGTCACTTAGCTGCTGGCGATTTGCACTCTCAAACCGCACCCATCAGAGCAAAAAACACCAAACACGTGTCTATGGAAATGACAAATACAAGAACAACTATTTTAATAACTCAGGGAATTATTTAATGCAATTCTTACATAATTCTGTCAAATATAAAGCCGAAATCCGTCTAAAACAGCCCAAACCGAACCACAAGAAAATGAAGAGGAAAGGAGCATACATCAACAGATCAGTTTCAGTCAGTCCTGAGAGAGACTGCCAATTTAATTTCCAACTAAAGTAGGCAAGCTGACAAAGCCTGACTGAGATGTATGAGAACAAAGCAAAGCTCTGTTGGATTAAATTTGCTGAAAGCCATCAGTTCAGTGAGTGGATCTTTTCGTTGGCTCCTGCCACCTGCAACCACAATAAAAAAAAATTAAAAAAGTAAAAAAAATAAATCAGTGTGCCCCTCACAGTTACCTAAAGTGTCACGCCATCCCAGTTATCAGTGTTGGTGTAGAGTTGCCCATTTCATGTCATTGCCCAAGTTTATACAACTTTATTTCTCCTCCCAAAAGGTTTTTTTATGGCTCCGTAATGAAATGCTATACTGAGTAGCTGATGGTAGTACCGTTGATTATATGAAAATTAAAATTACATAAAGTCAAAAAGAAATCCATCAGTAAGAGCCTTGAAGTACAGTTTAACTGATGGTGTTCAATCCAAGATATACACCCATCGAGAAAGTATCAACTTATCTCATGAAATACTGAAAGTGTTGATGGTGTCATTGCCCAAATTAACTCTCTCTACTCAGCGGTGGCCTTTCTGGAAATGCTTCAACAGTTATCCGGCCTCAAAGATGCATTAATTTGTTCACTTAGGTTTCAACTTTTACTCTTTAGCTCCAACTTCTGCAAATATGATCATATCTGGGCCCCAGATATGCCTCCCTCTGGGGACCAAGATAGTGGCTGCTAAATGCTGACGTTGAGGTAAACGGCATTTAAAACAAAACGATGCACAACATCCCTGTGGAGACCTTTATTTCTCATACATTCTGGCTTTACTCTTGGCTGGAGGGCTTTTAGGTGGATGACAGCTAGCCAGGAGACACAAATGCTTCAGTACAACTCAGAACTTCTTCTTGCTTCAACCCACTCTTTGGTAAAGTTTAAAAACATAAACCAGCTGATTTAGACATTAAAAACTACCTTTTTTCTGTCAGTTTCAGAGAAAGCACGATTTATCTTTACTTCGACATTATTTTTATTGTACGGCAGGGAACATACAGAAGAAAGTCTGGTCAAACGGCCTCAAAACACAACAAAAATCTTGAATTTGTGCTCAGGTCGTACATCGTGTCCTCTTTTCGATACAGCATGACTTTCAAAGGAATGCTTGGTTTTCGTATTTTCTTTCCCTTAGCTGAGATGGATATTGTGTATGTTTTAATGCAAATCCGGATGTTTGTAGTCCAAACTCCAAATCTACACAAGTCTAGTCACTGGAGAACGTCATAAAGTCCTCACAACTTAGATACCAAATGCTTAAATTAAAACCTTTTGAATACCAAAATAAAACTGAACATGATTAATATTTCATGGAATGTAATAAGAAGCTGAAAGTCAGTCTCACTCAGCAGACAGTTTAATTCACACTCTGTCCTTTACCACTAATTCTGGCCTTTAATATAGATTCTGTTGATGTAATTAACTTAACTTCAGCTTTGATTTGCTCTAATCTAGGCACATTGGGTTTTTACAAGTGATACTTTATATTACACTGGAGGCGCAGGCCTGTACATTATACGGATGCAGACTGACAATTCTCCCTCATCTGACTTCTTCCTGCAGACATTCAGTTTTAGTTTTCATGGTGATGAGAGCTCCCTCAAGGGAGTTTAAGTTTAGAAGAATTTAACATCGACTTCAAGGAGAAGAAACCTCACAGAGACCCCCCCCCCCACGTGTTTACTTCATTTAACAAATCAAAGACATATGCCAGGCAGATTGCATGTTGTCTTTTTCTGAATGGTCTCAATCAATGCAGTCCATTTTGCCTCGAATATGCCGCCTCCATGCCAGCGCTTACCTGAACTCGTTATCTGTTTTCTCCCCCAAAATCAAAACTGAAACAAGCATGGATTAACTCAATGCCATGGCAGCTTTGTCTCCGGGATAATGGGCAACAATGAGCCCTGCTGTGACAGCAGTAAATGACACCAATTTTCTCCCTGAAAAAGAGAAAGATAAAATGAGGAAACGGAGAGCAAGAGTTTGGGTAAGGCAGCTTAGGACTCTAATCCAACTCTGCAAATCAGAATAGTGTAGGTTCTGCTGAGTGTTTGTCCTGTTTTAGTGATTCATATCGTCCAATCACTACAGTGCACGCAGCACAAATGCTGGCTGACGATGCGTGGCAGGATGGCTTTAAGAGGATTAGGTGAATGTCATATTTCTACAGCAAGAAAGTCTGATGATTTTGTTTTATTGGGATCAAAAGGTTGAGTGGATTTTTCTATTATTTCTAACTGTCAAACAGCTGTGAGCTTTCATCACATTACAATTTAATTTTGGAGTATTAAGCTAGATATTTTTACCTTTTTCAAAGTAAATGATTTTTGTACAGCCTCAAACTGTACAGCTGTTTCACTCAAAGCTCCACAAGTGACCTTTTCACTTAAAAATACAAGCAAGTTATTGCTTTTCTTTTGTTGAAATTCTGTAGATTTCTGCCTTAACAGCCAGATTCATGGCTAAGATGCGGTTTAGTCCTGCACCTTTTTGATGTATTCAATCACAATGACAGCAAATTATCTACTAAAGATGCATTCAGGGTTAGATTTATCAAGAAAATGGCCCTGCACTAATGTGCTCGGTGGTTTTAATTTGTAATTTTTCATGCCAGTTATATCAATTTTAAGTTTTAAGCAGCAATCTACCCAGATGTGCATTGTTCAGCCCTGGATGTGAGGGAAGGAGAGCTCGTAGGATGGATGGATAACTTATTAATCATAAACACCTTCATGAGAACTGAAAAGAAGATCAAGGTATATTGCGTGACTTTGGGAAAAGCAACAAAATATAGGCTGACACATCACAACTGGGGGCGAGACAAAGCACTTTGTCAGCTGCTCATTCATTGATCCCATCTCCTGTTTTACCCCTTTTCCCCACGTGTATTCGACTGGATTTAGATCAGACTCTGGAGGAAACCAAAGTCCACCTAAAATACCCAGACGGAGAGCTTTTGCTTAGTAGAAGCAGTGTTATAGATAATGGCTCAACCTCAAGGTTGAACATGTTTTGCATTCCGAGAAATTCAAATCTCCTTAGTTGTAAAGAGGGGTTATCTGAGTAAGCCTCACAGCCCGTATACAAGAGATGGACACAGCCACTCACTCGTATGGAAGCAGAGAGCGGCACAGACAGCAAGTTAATTATTCAATTTACTACAATAACAAAGCTTGTTTTTGCCAGATAACAAGTTCATTTCTCTTATTATCCTGTGAATTCAGCATTTCGTGAAACAGAAATCTGTTAAGAGAAAATTAGCTTTGTTTTCTTAAAGTTTACAGTGAGCTTGAAAATACGTGATTTCTGTGTCATGATTGACATTAAGTCAAGATATACATACTAATACAGTGGCATCTGTGGTTATATATAAGAGCTTAACCAACTCCAATTCAGCCAGGACCCACCCCTCAGGAAAGCAAACTTTACTTTGCCGAAATAACTAAATATATTTGCCCCGTTCTTATGAGATAAGAAGCCTTGTTATCTTGTGATAGCAACATAAATTCATCCATTATCACAACAAAACAATCCTTGTTTTCTCTAGATAAAGACACAATCTACTCATTTCGGTCTGCTGTCAGAAAGGAAGTTAAAGGGATAATCCGGAGTAAAATGCACTTTAGATCAATTTACGGGATGTTGGGAGTACATACGTTGAGTTGACATCAAAATCATGTCATTCGGATGTGTTTTGCGAATTTCGATTTGACCGTTTTTAACCAAAAGTCGTTAGCCTGGAAGTGAATGGGGCAAATCATGTCACCGCTTCAAAAAACAGACCGTGGTGAAGTTGGTGTGATATTGGATATTCAACAGATATTCACAATAAGGAAATAAGGTATCTTTTTTTTCAAACCAATATCAAACCAACTTCACCACGGTCTGTAGCGGCAGCTGCAGCAGACACATTTCCGGAAAGGTACTGGCTTGATTAAATTAATTCTGGACTCTATATCCAACCACATGAAGACCTCGGGACACTTCGGTTTGGCTTTAGGGACCCTCTACTCACTACCACGTAAGTGTTATGTTGTTTGGAGCTGTAGAAGAGGTATAAAAATAGCGTTTTGTAGCGGTGACATGATTTGCCCCATTCACTTCCAGGCTAACGACTTTTGACTAAAAACGGTCAAATCGAAATTTTCAAAACACATCCGAATGACATGATTTTGATGTCAACTCAACGTATGTACTCCCAACATCCCGTAAATTGATCTAAAGTGCATTTTACTCCGGATTATCCCTTTAATCAGGAAGTGCCTGAAAATACAGTTTAACTGACGGTGTTCGATCCAAAATATACACCCATTGAAAACGTATCTCATGAAATACTGAAAGTGTTAATGGTGTCATTGCCCAAATTACCTCCCTCTGATCAGTGGTGGTCTCTCTGGAAATATGATCAACCCAAAAAGACCAAGATAATGGCTGGTAAATGCCGATGTTGAAGTAAACAGCTTTTAAAACGACGAACTGACGATGTACAACCTCCCTGTGGAGATGTTTATTTCTTATATATAGTCTAGCTTTACTTTTGTACCATCTTCTCTGACGTCACAAAGAGTTTCAAGATGCTGCAGCGATGGAAAATCAGAGGTGATACATTGATTATTTCTGGAGCATTTGATGCTGTGAAACCGGGTTTATTAGTTATTGAATGATTAATTTTCATTATTTGATTGTTATCACTTCATTTTCAGTTTATGATTTTTTTTTTTTATTAATCCTCACCTGCTGTCGCCCGTTAAATGTGGTGGAACGGTTGTTTAGTGACTATTTTACCAAATGCAGAGACAATGTAAAATAGAAAAAGACGATAAACTTTTCACATTTTTGCAATGGGACTTAATCTAAATGGGGATCTCTATGATATCTGTATATTTCTAAAATATATTGCTTTCAAAGAGTACTTTCTCGTTTTAAATTAGGCTTTCTTTTGCAAGTTTATCTTTTAAACTTATCAAAGAAGTAGTAACAATGCAATGTTGATAACTTTATCGTAACCTTTAATGCTGTTTTTGATACAATCACCAAAAGTCTTTTGGATTTACACTTTGTATTAAAATGCATCCCCGTTATCGTGTCGATATCTGCACACAGAAGCCAAGCAGCTACAACATGTAAATCAGTAAAACTGTGTCACTGGGGTGCATTTTGAGCTGTTTGTGTTGAAGTGTTCGGTCGGCTCAGCAGGAGGTCAAGGGATCACATGACATAGTATCGATTCATAATAAGTGTGGACAAAATACTGCATCTCCAGATGCCTTTAACAGATTGCTTCCCTGCTTCATTTTTATGTTAAACAGCCAAGAAGGTCTGCTGTCACAGATGATGAGTTAAAAATAAAAGAAACAGTGTGAAAAATGTTTGCAATCAGAGAAAATGATTCCAAGCACTGAAAGAGCCTGACATCAGAGTACGAGTCTGTGATTGATAGACAAGATACACAAAAATGGGTTTTAACAGACTTTGTGTTTCACTTTTAGGAGTGAAAATGCTTCAGTGATGAGGAGTCACTTCTAGTATTTCAGGGAAACTTCTCCAAAAAGAACAATCTTTTCATCTAATAGAGAAAGAGGGCTGTTAAAGTTATAATTAGTTATCCGGTATCTGGGCCAATAAAGGAAGAATAAATGCCACAGGAATCCTCCATAAGAGGAAATGTTTTTGATTAAATAAATGCCCAGTGCCATGATTAACTAACTAAAAAACATCCATTGTAAGTGGCTGTTCTGCATTATATGTGTTGCTTTTATCACTCAGGGTACTAATGGATCCTGATTTGAGCCGTGTTTGCTGTTGAAGCCCTATTTCTAAGGCTAAAAAACCGCTCGATGACAGCATACACAAGAAATTGAGTGAGCCTTCTCACTCACTACAGCATCCATCCATTATATTTTGCTTGTTGGAGGTCGTGTCGCGGAGGCAACAGGTCCAGGTGGGAAACCCAATCATCCCACTCCTTGGTGACACTCCAGAAGGGATATATAATCAGTCCGGTGAGTTCTGGCTCCGTCAGTCCTCACATTTGGATGTGCCAGTAAACCCCCAAAGGGAAGCGACCAGGACACATCCTAACCAGATGCCCGAACCACTTAAATTGACTCCTTTGGATGCGGAGGAGCAGCGGCTCTACTCAGAGCTCCCTCCAGATGGTTGAGCTCCTCACTCTACCTACAAGGCTGAACCCAGCCACCCTCCAAAGGAAACTCTTTTCAGGCGCTTGTATCCGCAACCTCCTTCTTTCAGTCACTAAGACTCACAGGAAGACGTGAAATCTGGTGACAGTTTTACTAAATAGGCAACACAGCTCGCCATTCCTTAAAATATCATCTTTAATCGATCCAGTGACCCTTTAAGGTCTTGTCATAGTTTTCTCAGCCACATAGGTACACCTGATGCTCCTGTTCTGGCTTAACATTTGCAGTGTTTCACTTTTCCTTTGTTTTGAGACAAACTCACACAACATAAAACTTTCTCCTGCCATTTTGGGCGCCGTACAATGTGCGAATATCAGCTTAATTTGGTAATGTTGAGCCAAGCAAAGACAGCCCTGATTCCAGGACATGTTTACACATAAATGTACTGTTACTCACAAACTATCAATGCCAACGTCACAGGTTTTGGACCAGAAAAGATTCGTTTTTTGTTTTTTTTAAAGTGATGTTGTATGCATCCAACTTTCTTTTTTTTTTAATATAGGAAGGAAAAACCCAGATTTTTTAAAAGAATCATATGAATGTGTATTTAGTCTTGCTGTCACCATGTCTATATATATATATATATATATATATATATACACATAATTGTGGTTTGTATGGAAGAGCAAGCAAGTCTGCTGTTTTGTCTCCAGAGCTGCATGAGAATACTTACGTTAAAACAAAGAACTGGTTTTTACAGAGAAAAATGTCACATAATTACTTTTTTTTTTAATCTACTTGACCACATTGTGCACTACAGCTTTTTGTCAGACTATTGCAAACGTGGAGCTATCGAGTGAACAATTCTCTACTTAACTTTACCTTTAAAGTCCCCAATTAAACACATTTCATATTTAAATGTTAATAAATGATCCTTTTTGCACTGTGTGTCATCAACGCAAAAGTAACTAAAAAGGGCATATTTGCATTGAAATAAATACTTTATTGAAATTCCAAATTTAGGCTGAGCTGATGCTGAATAACCTCTAACATGACATACTGGACTATGTGTATCCATTTCCACAAATACAGTGATTTTTGTGGCTGTTTCACCAGGAGAACAGGCTGAACGTTGCAAAGTAGCTGGATTCTTGTGATAATCACAAGCTCTCGACCACGAGAGGACGTCCTGTATCGATAGAGTGGCTTTTAGATGTGGTGACAATCAGTAATAGGGGCTGTTAGTCAGTCCATGTGATGATGCTGGGGTCATCTGATTGAATTTTGCTTGACAGAAGGCTCAATCAATCCTCTCCTACGTATTCTTGTCTATAAAGGACTTTCAGATGGATTTTGTGAAACAAAACCGTAAAAGTACAGCGTAATCTGACACGTCTGGAGATCATTTATGCAGCTTGCTAAGATCTAATGGCAACAAAAAAGTTGTTGATTTTGTGAAAAAGAAAAAATATAACACTAAAGATAACTAAAGAATAAAGATTAAATAGGAGATAAAGTGCCCTAAGCAGTGTAGCATCCTCAAAACTGTCACAAAGCAGAACATTTAAAAGGCCAAACATCCTAAATTTGTATTTAAGTAAATTTACTTCTGTCCTCTTCCACTGCCATTGCACCATGAATACGCTGCATAAGATGGTGAAATTTGAGCACACATTTAGGGGAACAACAACAAGCATCAGTCATACTCACAGTAGCAGGTTTGTGGTGTTTGGTCAGATCAAGTATCCAAACACATAATGATTCATGTCAAGAAGATGGAGTCCAATTCATGTAACACTTAGCAGCTTCCAGGTCACATTTGTCTCCGTTGGGTTTACCAGGTAGCCTACAGTAAGACAGGGATTGGAACAACATAACATCCAAAAATGAGTGAATACAGTTTTGTCATGTCTATTAGTTTTGTTAACTGTCAAGTTTCTCTTGCCCTGCCATCAGCTCACATCATCTGAGTTTTTCCCCTCACCGTCACCCATGATAGTCACTGAATTCATGCCAAGTCAGGTTTGTTCATGTCAGGTTTGTCCATATTTTCAGTCGTAGTCAAGTTTTGTTTTATTCAAGTTACTTCATAGTTTAAGTTTTTGTATTCCGGCTCAGCCGTGCACGCACACCACCTCAACGTGACAAGTTTGAAGTTCCACGTAGAAAGAGTTTGTTGTAATTGAATACATAAACTATTGAAGACAGAGGTAAAATGCATCCCAGTCATGAGAAAGACAAGGCATCAGGAGATCATGATTTGTGTGGAAATGCAGCATTAACACATCTCATTGAAATTCTGTGACCATGTCAGAGCACATGTCCTCCCAGAGCCCACTGCTGCTTCTCATCCTAATGAGAGAAGATAAAAGCACACCGAGAGGAAGATAGAACAAGGTTTCACAATGTTTATTTTGGGCAAAACTGTGTGTTGTGGCTCCGGGCTGCAAAGGCCTAGGTGAATAAACAAAAGCAATGTTTCAGTCCCTTTGCAATTAGTGCTATCTTTGCAGAACAATAAAACTCACTGATCAAGGATCTTCTTTATACTTACATCACATGGTTGAGGAAGAACACTAAATTGCACAATAAACAAATCACAGGAAGCTGCAGTGGACAAGTGACACCGAATTACACAATGTCAGTGTGCTACTGGATAATAAGGGCTTTGTCACAGCAGTTAGCATAACAAAAAAGCAGATTGCTTGATCCCTGAAAATATCCATCGTTTGCACTGTTTCCATTAGAAACCTGCTGCCACCTTCAGATATGTGGAGCTTGTTCAATTATGAGAGAACAAACCTATTCTCACTTTTACGCAGTGCCATCCACGCATGCAGCTTGTTTTATTCATAATTGACCTTTAAAAGTCTGTCTGTATGACATTCCTGCTTCAGGAGGCAAATTAAATTCTATTTGTTTCAATTACAGGATTATAAATGTACAATTAAAGAAAATGATCTTCCTCTTGGAACTGTTGTTACCTGAGACAGTTTACAGGATAAATATTCAGCAGGGAGCTGTCATACAATAGAGCGTAATTCAAAAAGGTTTGTGCAGGTTTGAGCCTAGTGAAGTGTTTTTTAATTGGGACAAGTAATTGTACTAATTGCTCACATTGATTCCAGTTGAGGGCTCTGTTTGGCACAAATCACAATACAGCAGAATATAATCCAATTCTTATTGTGGCTGAATCTAAATGAAAAAAAGGGTGCTTTAATGTCTTCATCAAGACTTCTATGCTTGGAAAAGATAACGTCAAATTCCACTACACAAACTCAAGACACCAACTGGTGCCAAGAATGAGTACATTAAAGTTCAAGTTAAACAAAATCCAATGAGATTTATGTGGAAATGTTTGAGAATAAAACCTGAAAAAAATATATATATATATCATATTGAACAGTTGAGTAAGTTGGTTTTTCATAGATTTTCTGTACATGACTTTCCGGGCTTTAGGTTGGAGCAGGCATTTAAAGTGATACTCCGGAGTAGATTCAACCTGGGGTCATTTGAACCGTGATATCCAGCCAAGTAGCCCACCCGCAGTTTTTTCGATATTGGCTGAACATCAGCTGAGTTACTGAGTTATCCCGAATAGCTTCGTACAAGGGTTAATGGATCCTGGCAGTATCTCCAAAATTACCACACTAAAATCACATGCCATGACACCAAACTTCTACAGTAGTACAAATATGGTCTGTACTCACAAAGCGATGCATTTGGAAGTTTGAAAATAGTCCAGGAGTTTATTATTATCAACACAAGCCTGATAGCTTCTCTGCAGCTAAAGCTGCGTCGACGTCACTTCAGGGAGCTGGGAGCTTCAAAGTAAGATGAGGGTTGATCTACTACTGTAGACAACAAAGTATATGCTATATTCTACATGTTTTTTTATGAATTTTTATGTTGTAGAGTTGTGAAATTATTTTATCAATGGAGAAATTGAGCAGCCTTCCTTTGTTGTCTACAGTAGTAGATCAACCCTCATCTTACTTTGAAGCTCCCAGCTCTCTGAAGTGACGTCGACGCAGCTTTAGCAGCAGAGAAGCTATCAGGCTTGTGTTGATAATAATAAACTCCTGGACTATGTACAAACTTCCAAATGCATCGTTTTGTGAGTACAGACCATATTTGTACTACTGTAGAAGTTTGGTGTCATGGCATGTGATTTTAGTGTGATAATTTTGGAGATACGGACCAGGATCCATTAACCCCTGTACGAAGCTATTCGGGATAACTCAGTAACTCAGCTGAAGTTCAGCCAATATCGAAAAAACTGCGGGTGGGCTACTTGGCTGGATATCACGGTTCAAATGACCCCAGGTTGAATCTACTCCGGAGTATCACTTTAAGTTACCATTTGTTAGGTAACTGCATCTGCACGTACTTACAAGAGTTAGAAACCGTGGATTATTTCTGTGAAGTGCGAGCAACACATCACAAAAGTTAGAGGGCTGAGCATTTATTCAAAGGGTAGGAATTATTATAGTCAAAGGACACTCAGATTCATTTCTAGACAGTTGAGGATCATCACCAACACCCGCCTCATTTCATTTTATTTGTTTGTTTTATTTGCAGCTTTACAAACCTTCACTAAAAATGGCTGGAATTAACAGAAAAAGACAGTTTATCATCGTGATACTGACTCAATATAGAGATAATTATAGAGGATGCAGCTAATATGCGTCACACCAGCGTCATTGTCCAAGTAACTATCTCACATAAAAGTGTAAGTTGCTAAAGTTAACAATGTTAGTAACTGAAGCCACCAAAACCTTTTATATCTGCAGTGTATGTTTATGATTTCCTCTTTAATTAGTTTGATTTACTTAGATAAATAAATTCTGCTGTTGTTGCTGTTATCATGGTTCATTTACGGTGACTTGATGCAAGATCTGTCAATCAGCATTCTCAGCAGACACACCCTCTGCATCTTCGAGCAGAGAAAACTTCTAATTTCATTCAGGCTGGGTTGGTGTTAACATATTCTTCAGTGATGTGACAATCTCAGAACGCATCATTATTTCAGATTTTCTCGAGCATGACACAAGCCGAGCCAAACTGACAACTCCTCACATCCAAGTTGTGTTGCATAAAAACTGCAAATTTTCCTAATAGGACACATTGTTGCTGAGTGTCACACTGGATGTTAAAAACACCACGGATGAAATATTTCCACATAATGTGACCTCATTATTTGGGGTGGAGAATGAAATGGCAGAGGTGGGCATCTAAATTCAAATTCTGCATGAATGAAGCCAAATATTCTGCAGTCTGACTGTTACTGAGTCTCCATTTTTAGTCTGAAGCTGTTCAGTTGTGTTGGGCTTTTTATGTGACTTTTGTCACTGCATCGAGTTAAACCAGTCCCCAGCTTGATTGTATTAAAACACCATCGTATCAGGCTTTTTTCCCCTTGAATCTGTTCATCTAGTTTTTAAACTGCAGTGAACAGAGCATTCCTGCGACGGACGGTTTGTTCTCTGCTACAACATGGGTCGGTACAACATGTTCCACAAATAAACATAATGTTATTTCAAATATCTTGAATATCCACTCTGTTGAGTTAACACAGACTGAGCGTTGTAACATAAAGTGGTAATAACCCATTACTTTTTTACATTTATTTATAGTACAATGTGACATACATTTTACCAAAGCCTCCTTAGTCTTAGAAACGTGTGCTCCGTTTCAGCTGAACCACCACTCTGACTTTATCCTATGAAATACTTTGACAAACTTGGGAAATCGTGTCTGTATGCAAAGGCTGTGGCACCATCTACAATTTCCATAGACGTTATATGAGGTTCAGGGCTGACAGCGCTCTTTGTCCTCAGTTCAAAGCCCAACTGAAAATATTTCAACTTTTCAGACACCTCAGCTTTCATGCCACCTCCCTGCCACCAACAAATCAAAAGCATGCAATCCACTTCCAGACGCTTCACAGCTGCCTTGAATTCCTGATTTTGCCATTGCAGCGCTTCTCAGATGGGAAACTGCTTTCACATTAATATGCAGGGAAGTTTTCATACCACATGCAACGCTACATCCTGTTTCAACCTTAATTTACCACAAAATATTTCCTCAGCATCACATCGGGGTGAGATTTGAACCAGCTTTAAGCCACGACTCTGGGCTTCCTTTTGAAATGATTAAACATTCAATGTTGTGGTCCATGGTGAGTCAGCAATACACATCATTTCCTTTTAAAATCTAACTGAGATAAATGTATCTCTAAACTCTTTCAGACGACTTTGGGCTTGTTTGTACTTTTTTTTCAAATAAAGAACTGTTGGTCACTTATCTGAGACGTTTTTTTTCCCCTAAAGGAAGACTTCAAATGATCAAATCAGGAAGTTCAAAAGGTTTGCAAATAATCTTATACAACCCCTAAAACAGTAAGAACAAGGTGCTTAATCATAACTGTAAGTTAGATGAAGTTCTGACCATATTTCAAGACAAATTTATACATAAATGCAGATAATTCATTTACTTTTTCTTGTCATACGAGGGAAAGATTTTCTTTTTAAGCTTTTTAACAATAAAATAATTCCTCTCCTCTAGCTGGGAAAGAGCTATAGATGCTATCATTTCTTGAGATTCTTGTAGAATATCCTCCTAAAATCCAATTGAAAGGCGCTCTCTGCAGCATGGGGTGTTCCTAAGCCAAAGAGATTTCCTGACTCTCCTGGTTGTGGTGTTTAGGTGCTGCCAAGACCACCTCTGCTTTCATTCTGGCAACACAATGCACTTGATGAGATTCAGGAGCCTGCGAGCGGTGTTCTCCATCCCTCCGTAAACCCACCCACAGCAGCATGAGTGCCCACTCTGCCTCATGGCGGGCTTTACATTGTTCGGGTGCAAACAGGCATGAAGTTGTAAAAGTTCAACCAGAATTCAGACAGTTACAATTTCATGCTGTATAATTGAGACGCTGCTGTTGGCATACGTGTCACGTAGGTCATCGGCTGCTGTCGCTCTCGATTACAGTTGATGTAACATAGTGAAACATGGCACGCTGGTAAAGAGTTTCAGTAATCCTGTGCGAACACAGTGTTCTTTTCTTAGTTCTTAGCACCTTGCAGCAGTGCCAAAGTGCTCCGATACATGTGTGGCGGCTGTCAGGGTTTTTTGATATACCACAAGCGGCATGCATGCTTATAAATGATAAATAATTCAAGCAAGTTGTGAGCTACAGAGTCCCTCAAAGGAAATTAATTAACCTATGCAGTCTCTGAACACTTTACTGGAAATAGGTCACGTCAAAGTAATCAATCAAAGTATGCATCTGCTCATTTATGCACTCTCTTAGGGATCAATTGAGGCGGACACAGGAAGCCAAGAAATGATTTAAATGCAGAGTATTTAAGTGCTGTATGTCGAGTATTTACTGGCACTTAATTAGGAGCAACTGCCGACATCCCTTCTGTCATTCTCTGAACCTTATTAAAGATTGATTCATAATAAAACAACAGAATGGGAACATTAGCAGACGCTAAATACAAATACTCAATACAAATATAACACATAATGTAAAATGTACACAGATGTGTGTGTACTCAGACATCTAAAAGGGGGTTGATATGAAATAGGTTCAAAGTAAGCAAGATGTTGCTGTTTGAGGAATGGAATCGGTATCCGAATTTTGTTTACTTTCACGGGAAATGAAGTCAGCTGAGAATGTGGCCTTTACTTCTGATTGTATATAAAAGATGGACGACCAACACCACACTGATATCAAAAGGAGGGAATCTAGCTAATGATGCCAAAACAACTATTTCATGGAAGAAGTTTCAGGTTTCTGAACGGGAGTCTAATGCAGCCAGCCCTTAGCAGTTTTAAGTATTACTGCTCTTTAAGGCAATTCAACGCTTGCTTCATGTCTGACACAGGATGCCTATGTCCATTTTTCTAGATACAATCTATGGCTGCTTCTGGTACTGTGGAATATATTTGGAAGTGTTGCTTTAATAGATAACATGTTGGCCTCTTTTCTCTGCACGAGCACAGAGAAAAGGGCTCCATCAATCTCCAGCTTTCAGTCTGTTACACATAGCCAAAGACGTTACCATTAAATGTATGTTTATCCATCAATCCTGCTGAGCACTCAAGCACAAATGCATCATATATGCAGCGTATTATTCTTTCTATATTGCTCTGGTATGTCAGCATGTTGTAGAAAACACATCAATCAAAGACCCTAGAGACGTCAGGCCGTTTAAATCAAGTCCAATGAATACAGAAGTAAGCAGCTTCAGTCTGGTTTTCCCAGTAGGCTACGCAGTTTTTCCTGTTTGGATGTTACAAAAGCATCGTGTTCCATATATGTGTATATGTACTAGCCTGGGCGAAAGCCGACTGTTGACTCTGTCAAACAGTCTGGGAAAACCCAAGAGGAATCCGTTTCCATGGAGGGCGGGACCTTACCCAGCAACTTAAATTCATTGGAGTAACGGAGTTCCCTTAACCAATCATAATGTTTAGAAATGACGTTGGTTATGCGCCGAGGTTCATGTTTACTCTCGCAAGGCTCTAGCTCGCGAATCACGCTTCCCACATCCGCTTTCATTATACCGGTACCATTTGATAAATCAAACTTTTCCCAAAGCCAGGAAGAAGGAGAGCTACGACATCCTTGCCACTAACAAAATTGAAGAGGCATTCCTCTTGCTCTCGTTTTAATTGTGTAATGCTCTCCAGAGTCGAGACAATTTCATGGATAGCTTCTAGCGTCTCTTCCGTCGCCATGTTTATTTCCGCTGCGGTTGAACTACAATTATATGGACTACAATGGACTCCGCGCGTGAGTTCTGCGTCACCACTCGCAACTGTTTGCTGATTGGCAAAACACTGAGCGAACCGAGGTAGGGGGATTTGGCCAGACTATGTGCGGAGCCAAAATCTTTGGGCGGTAGTACGTAGGATGGCGTCGCCAGGCTATATATGTACCAAAGCTTTTTGAGACAATCGTCAAAAGCTGTAGAAACAATAACTGGGTTTCCATCCAAATGTTTAGCAAATTTGAGTCAATTCTTGAGAAAGTCGCAGAAAGAGTTGCATAGAGTCAGTTTTTTTTTTTTTTAATTTGAGAAAAACTGCATAAATAAAAAAAAAGTTTTATTCTATTTTTTCCAAAAAGTATATTCAGGCACTTTCTAAAGATTCTTGTTGGTCTTTAAGTCCAGATGACATGGGAGCGCCTAAAGGCTCATTTTAGTTGTCAATCAAAAGATAATGACTCTGGGTTAATTTGAAATCTTTAGATTAAGAGAGTTCACATGCGAACCAGACTTGGAGGAGAGAATACTTGAAAGACGAAGCAAAGCTGTCAGCTACATGATAATTCTACGGCAATCTACATTTAAGGTAAACACAAGAAACTTGTGCTAAAGAAAAAATGGACCAGACTCAGTGAATAACGGTAATCTACAGCTATATTTTGAAGACATATTTTGCTGCTAAAAGTATCCCTGAGCTGGATTGTTGGGACACGTTTTTTTGGCGGGAAAACATCCAACATCAATCGCTGGATAACCACGAGATTTGAGGCGATTCGACACCATTTTCTAATTTTGTTTCTGGCATTGACAGTCCCCACTGTGGTCGCTGTATTGTAAAAATCCTTTGCATCAGTCAAATCAAAAGAACCTTATCTTTCCAAAAGTATGTCGAGTGTGCGCCTCCTTACAGTGGGGCAAAAAGGTATTTAGTCAGCCACCAATTGTGCAAGTTCTTCCACTTAAAAATATGAGAGGCCTGTCATTTTCATCATAGGTATACCTCAACTATGAGAGTGAAAAAAATCCAGAAAATCACATTGTCTGATTTTTAAAGAATGTATTTGCAAATTATGGTGGAAAATAAGTATTTGGTCAATAACAAAAGTTCATCTTAATACTTTGTTATACAGCCTTTGTTGGCAATGACAGAGGTCAAATGTTTTCTGTAAATCTTCACAAGGTTTTCACACACCGTTGCTGGCATTTTGGCCCATTCCTCCATGCAGATCTCCTCTGGAGCAGTAATGTTTTGGGGCTGTCGCTGGGCAACACAGACTTTCAACTCCCTCTAAAGATTTTCTATGGGGTTGAGATCTGGAGACTGGCTAGGCCAATCCAGGACCTTGAAATGCTTCTTACGAAGCCACTCCTTCGTTGCCCTGGAGATGTGATTGGGATCATTGTCATGCTGAAAGACCCAGCCACGTTTCATCTTCAATGCCCTTGCTGATGGAAGGAGGTTTTCACTCAAAATCTCACGATACATGGCCCCATTCATTCTTTCCTTTACACGGATCAATCGTCCTGGTACCTTTGCAGAAAAACAGCCCCGAAGCACCATGTTTCCTCCCCCATGCTTCACAGTAGGTATGGTGTTCTTTGGATGCAACTCAGCATTCTTTCTCCTCCAAGCACGACAAGTTGAGTTTTTACCAAAAAGTTCTATTTTGCTTACATCTGACATTCTCCCAATCCTCTTCTGGATCATCCAAATGCTCTCTTGCAAACTTCAGACGGGCCTGGACATGTACTGGTTTAAGCAGGGGGACACGTCTAGCACTGCAGGATTTGAGTCCCTGCTGGCGTGGTGTGTTACTGATGGCAGCCTTTGTTACTTTGGTCCCAGCTCTCTGCAGGTCGTTCACTAGGTTCTGGGATTTTTGCTCACCGTTCTTGTGATCATTTTGACCCCACGGGGTGAGTCCCAGACCGAGGGAGATTATCAGTGGTCTTGTATGTCTTCCATTTTCTAATAATTGCCCCCACAGTTGATTTCTTCCCACCAAGCTGCTTACCTATTGCTGTGTGACTGTTTGAGGTTGTGGACAGGTGTCTTTTATACTGATAACGAGTTCAAACAGGTGCCATTAATGTAAAGAGTGGAGGACAGCGGAGCCTCTTAAAGAAGACGTTACAGGCCTGTAAGAGCCAGAAATCTTGCTTGTTTATAGGTGACCAAATACTTATTTTACCGAGGAATTTATCAATTAATTCATTAAAAATCCTACAATATGATTTCCTGGATTCTTTCCCCCCATTTTGTCTCTCACAGTTGAAGTGTACCTATGATGAAAATTACAGGCCTCTCTCATCTTTTTAAGTGGGAGAACTTGCACAATTGGTGGCTGACTAAATACTATTTTGGTCCACTGTATATACAGCGGCCCATCTGTATCTTAAAGTTTAGATTTCATCCATAATAACCCTCTTGATAGCCTCAGAAAAGTCCAGAATCTAGAGTCAAATTGCTTCATCATCTTGGGACTATATCTATATACAGTATATATATAATCTAAGGTATTTTCATCAGTACCTGATAAAATATTCCAGCAGCATCTTATAAGACTTCCCCCAACACTCTATAAGTGGAAATACCCTTTGATGGACCTTAAGTAACTTCCCGAAGCTTGACGAATTTGTTCCAGAATCAGAGTGGACTTTATACAGCTCTTTTCCAGGGCTGAGCTGTGTGAAGCTTGACTGCTAAATTTTCTTTGACACGTGAAACCATTGCAGTGCCACTTTCACTGAAAGCTAAGACAAAGACTCCGAAGAGGCAGTGTGATACAAGCAGGGAGTGAAGAAATAAGCCCTGATTTTTTTGACTTTGGCCAGTCTGCCTGCATACAACATGTTGTCATTATTAACACCTTAATCTGGACCATCAAAGAGCTGGTGTACTCTCCCTGCAAATCACATCCAATATCTCTGCAAACACAACTTTCAAAGTAAAATGACGGGTGGCTGGATATTCTGTGACACCATCTATCTGAGGGGATTTGGACATGACACCTGAGCTGCAAATGAGGCGTCTCAAAGATTTCAGGTCAGAGCGAATGCTCCGCACATCCCTCCGTCCTGCTGTTGGCATCGTTTTGATCCATGCACCAGACTGGTCCCTTGGACTGCTAATGAATGATGTCTTCAAAGACGCAGCACTCCCTGAACTCACCTCACACTATTATACAACACTGTATCTGGAGAATTTAAATGATACTGGCCTTATTAAAGCAATACAATGTAACTTCTCAAAAAGCCCATTATGGAGTTCCCCCTACAGGCTGTTCCGAGAGCAACTCTAGTCCGGTCTCTTGCTTTGTCGGCCTCTCTCTTTCTCTTCCTTGCTTCATCAGTCAACGTCTTCTTCTGTTTCTTCGGTGCCTCTGCCATGATGATCGTACTGACAATGTTGCGCTAGCTTAGCCTTATACCTGGGAGCGTGAGAGGGGTCTATTTGTTTTTGCGGTAGGTGTGCCAGAAAGCAAGTTGAAGTACTTCCGCTCAGCTCCCGGACCGGTCCAGCAAAGTTACATAGCGCAGTTTTTCCAACTCAGACCCCCGAAGGGCATAGGAGACAGGCCAATCGTATTATTAAAACTCATTCTAGCCGCACAATTTTTTTTTCAAGCTGTTATTTTAAGGTAGAAATGTTACATAGTATTGCTTTAATGAACACTTTGACAGATATAAAAGCCAACTCATGGTTCAGCTCATAATTCTAGAGAAAATATTCTTCATTTGATAGCATAGATGACACAATGTGCAGCTGGTGTAAAGTAAAATCATCCTTCCATCCATTTTCTATACCGCTGAATCCGTCGGTCGGGTCGCGGGGGGGCTGGAGCCTATCCCAGCTGTCTAAAGTAAAATCAAATAATAATAATAATATAAAATGATAAACTTTGTTTATATCGCACTTTTCTAAACAAATGTTACAAAATGCTTCATATAGCTATATTAATATAAAATCAAGTAAAAACAATTTGAAATTAATCAATATCAATCAATCAGTTAATTACAAATGACAAAAATCAAGTAAGATCAGGAAAGGCTCTCCGATGTTTTAAGATGCGAGTTGATCTCATCAGGCAGCTTGTTCCAGAGTTTAGGGGCTTTGCCCTCAAACTTTCTGTCACCTCAGGACTTAATTCTGGAACACGTAAAACTATCTCAGTTGACATACAGGCTCACAATTTACTAAAAGGTCACATAGATAAGAGTCAATAATGAGATTTTAGAATCAATTCTAAATCATACTGGGAGCCAGAGCAAGGATGCTAAAACGGGAGTTTGCAGCCTCATACAAACCAAACACAACGCCACACTGGCCTTCGTTGTTTCACTCACTTAGAAAGCTCCTAAATGCATGTGGTCCAACTGTGTCATACATTTTCTAATGATGTGCAACTCCTGCCTTACCTCTTCTAAGTGTGCGTGCTCTCTGTGTTACGTTTGCTACACGCAGAGTCGACGTTCTGAGACAATGTCAAGTCCTTTAACACATTCTCACAGCTTTTCGAACCTCCTCTGCATTGAACCTACTTTGCTTTTACAACCATGTGGGCTCAAAGCAGGGGAGGGAAAAACTCGACCTGCTCTTGGCTCTATCTTTGGCTCAGCAGCACAGCGCGTGTGAATTGTACCCATGAACCTTTTGCATCATAATTCATATGTGCTCAAGCAAAAATCATATTGAAAGGAATTAATGTTATCTTGGCTCAAAGCAACATCCATTTAATCATCGCCATGCTTCGGAGTGGCAACCAGTCTCAATGCGCAGCCTCTCAGGAGAAAACCGAGTGGGGGTGTGGAAGGACGGAGGGATGTAGTGTACAGCTTGTGTGGGGGATGAGCGGTCACAGATATTTCACATCAAATTAGAGGAAAAAAAACATTTTATAAAATAAATAGAGTAGGACTGAGCACCATTAACATACAGTAGCCACTTAGCATGTACACCTCTGTCCTACTATATTTAGCTACAATACTTGAACCAAACTGGGTCTGAATACTTTGTATCTAAATAACCATGTTGAAATTATTAATCCATATAAGTACTCATAAATAAATCTGAAATAAAGAGATTAAAGGAAAAAAAAAAGAGTACATTTTCGTGGATTGTCTTCTTTTTTTTTTTTTGTTTGTTTTTTTTACAGGTGTAGCAGCTGGTTGTCTGGTTTTTCATTATTTTCTCTGATCGTTTCTTCCTATTTCTGTTCCGCTTCTTTTTCTTTGCTCTCCCTCTTTCCCTGTCTCCTGGCCCAGTTCGGCACTATTACATGTTAACTATTGTAAAAAAAAAAAACTAAATAAATAAGCAGCTGATGGGCATCAAGGGGAGCTTTACATTCACAAAGCAAATGTGTTTGGCTTAAACGGTATTCAGATTACAATTCTGCTGCCATAATGCTGGACAGGACAGAAAAGGAAAAAAAAAAGTGTTAGCTTCTAACGCTAAGTCGCCAACATCTGCTCAAGAGCACATAGCATTTTAGCAGACATAGCAGAGTTTTGTTACGTATGAATATGTAATAATTGCAAGTGTTTTTTTTTTTTTTTTAAAGAATAAAGCAGAAAGGCAGACCTTAAAAATATCTAAATTAAGTTGATTTTCATTGGGAAACTAGCTAAACAGAGAAATATGGTGTGATGTTAGGTTTGCTGGGTTTGTATCAGCCTCTCACACACCTATGAATAAAAGAAAAATACATTCACTTACAGAATGTACTGGAATTTTTGCTCGAGTGAAGAAAGGCACACAAAAACACAATGCAAAACAAGATGTTTACCTCTTGAGTATGAGAATGATGTTTTGAAGGGCATTGCCAGACGGCTCACAGCGCACTGTTTAACACAACGGCAGGCTGATACATCAGAGAGATGGTGTATTTATAGGCTCATTTGCATGCAAGATATATGATGAAGCCGCACACAGTAATTGGCTGTGTACATTTAGTCCTCCAGTGCCAAACACAAGATGGAATCTGTATGTATATGCATTATGTATGCAAGGATAATACATATTAAATTTCAGAAATCGTTGTTGTAAAATCACTTCAGGGAGAATATTGAGATGGGGCTTACGTCAAGAACCTGGGCCTCGAGCTCCTGTTTGCAGTCAGGTTGTAATGTAGTCTCTCTTCTGTTATGCAGGATGTACATAGTAAGCTGGATTACACCCAAAACTGACTTTGAAAATAAACATAATATGGCGTCGTCTTATCTCTCATGACACTGTTGTGCAAAACCGCGCTGCATTACCTGCCCTGTCTACACAAAGTGTTATCCATCCGCATGATAAGTTCATCTAAGACCTTTTCTTTCCTCACACTCCAAGAAGTTCTTTGTAGATGAAGTACATTTGCCTGAGAAGAGTGGTGCACGTAGGCGGTGTTGCAGAGGTGAAACTGCTCTCCTCGGCGGTGGGTCAGACCCTGATGACAAAAGCTGGCATTTTTAAAGGTCAGCTCATACAGTTTGTATTCAATGTAATCCCTCCTCCTTATTACCTCTACCAATAACACACAGACTTTTGTTTCTTTTTCTTCTGGCAAATAAACACAGGGTCAATACTGCATTATTGTGATGCTGTTTCACCGAACTCTACCGCATTGCTTTAATAAGAAACATTCAATGAATTATGTGTCTGAAAACAGGCTATGATTGTCATCCTTTGGATGGTTTGAATGTAAATATAAATGTAAATGTACTTTATTTATACAGCCCTTTACAGAAAATCCTTACGGTGTACCAAAGTGCTTTACAGCAGGTAATAAATAAAGAGAAGAATAAGTAAAAACAATAAAAGAACAGTGAAAGCAATAAAATACAACAAAATTGAATAAGATAAAAGTGTCATCATACTACTGGGTATTAAAGCTGCAGTCTGCAACTCTTTTTCAAGCATAATGCCTGGAACTGTCCGGGGATTCTGAAAGTAGTACATTAAATACCCCAATACAAAAAAAAATGAGTTCTCTAGGTCCCCTACATGTCCCGCTAGGTCCCTCCAAAGCCAGCAGGTTTGTTTACAAAATTGCAGACCGGACCGGTAAAAGGTAACTAATCAGGTTTACGAGCTGGGCTCTGCTGCCTGTCAATCACCGATTGTGCACGCGCGATACAAGGTAGGCTCGTCCCCACGCTTATTTATCTAGACTATTGAACTTCATTATGGGCTAGCCTACTTACTGTGTCTTCCATGATCGCAAATGACAGGTGAGTTGATGAATGAGGAGTCGTGTACGCGCATCTGGTGTGCATGTCTACGTGCACGAGTTCTCATGTGTTTTGAAGGGGCGGGACAGGAAGTTGAATAACTTTTTATTTTTCGGTTAAAAAATAAGCATTTCTTGCATTTTGCGACTACGGAGGTCACCGTTTTCAACTTCAAGCGTTCTGATAGATCATGTAAACTCTTAAAATGCCAAAAATTAGGACTTTACGTATGACAACAAGAAATCTTGCAGACTGCAGCTTTAAAAGCAATCCTAAATAAGTAGGTTTTTAGCTTAGATTTGAAGAGGCCCAGGTCAGAGATTGAATGAAGACTGTCCTTCACAGGGATGACAAATGCGTCTGTCTCTGAGACAGTTTCTTATTCACGTCAAAATAACTCAAAGGTCATTTTTGTCCATTGAGAAGAATAGAAGGTTCAGCTCCCTTTCACTACAAATAGCCCAATGCAGTAGCCACATCACTGAGTGGAGCTACGTTTAGAGCTAAACTTGGACTCTCCTTTGTCCCAGTATACATGCACGGATGTGGTTATAAAATCAGGATTTTATTTAGCAGAGTGGCAGTCTGAAATGCCAATTTGACACGTAGTCTTAATGGGCTGATTTTCAGTCAGAGTTTCGGACACGTTTAGTTGTCTACACATCACTGTTTTTGCAAAAATATAGAAAAAGATGGAAGCACGTACAGAGTGCTTAGACCTATCTGAGTCTAGTGTGATTCAGATAACAGCGTAATCTGAGTGTTTGTCTGGTTCTGAGAAGCTTGATTTTGTCTCATTTAAGTCAGACTAACATGTTTACATGCATTTGAAAAGTCTAGCTTTGGTCATACTAATCTGATAGTTTCTTAACGGCAATCCGTGCATCTTTTATTTTGCCTTAGTTTTCATATCTTTGGGTCTGACTAACAAAGGGCCAGCAACTCCCTCAGAACCCAAGGAGGCCAAACCACCACCTTTATATTGTTATCACATGAACATTTACCTTAAAGGGACACTGTGTAATATATTAAGTCATTTATTAGCTCAAATCAACATATTCATTCATAAATTAGTTCTCATTGGTGTAAAATTATCTCTGTCAACAATCTCACTTAGGCAAGGCAAGGCATCTTTATTTATATAGCGCATTTCATACCACAGGCAACTCAATGTGCTTTACATAAAGACAAGGAAAAGAACAGCATAAAGCAGCATAAAAACAAGCAATTTAAAGAGAAAAAAATAGAATAAAAATTAAAACACAGTTAAAAGCAATCAAAGAAGAGGGGAAAAGAAAAAATAGTGGCAGAACTTTAAAATCTATTCTGCATCTGACCGGGAGCCAACGTAAAGACTTGAGAACTGGGGTGATGTGATGTGATCTGATCTCTTTGTTCTGGTTAAAACTCGGGCTGCAGCGTTCTGAATGAGCTGCAGCTGTTTGAGACTCTTTTGGGGGAGTCCAGTCAGAAGACCGTTACAGTAGTCGAGTCTGTTGGAGATGAAAGCATGAATCAGCTTCTCCTGATCTGTTTGGGACATGAAACTATTAATTCTGGATATGTTCTTAAGTTGATAAAAGGCTGATTTGGTGACTGATTTGATACGATTGTTGAAGGTCAGGTCTGAGTCTATCAGCACGCCGAGGTTCCGGACTTGGTCTTTAGTTTCTAGAGACAGTGACTCAAGATGTTTACTGACAGCAAACCTCTTCTCTTTGTTGCCAAACACAATGACCTCAGTTTTTTCTTGATTTAACTGAAGGAAATTTTGGTTCATCCACTTTTTGACTTGCTCTAAGCAGTCGCACAATGACTCTATAGGACTGCAGGCATCTGGAGACAGTGCAGGATATATCTGTGTGTCATCTGCATAGCTGTGGTAGTTGACTTTAGAGTTCTTCAGAATTTAACCCAGAGGCAGCATGTATAGAGTGAACAGAAGGGGTCCAAGAACTGACCCCTGAGGAACTCCACATGTCATAGCCACTCGATCAGATTGATTACTTCCAATAGTCACAAAATAACTCCGCTCCTCCAAGTAGGACTTGAACCATTCTAGGACTGTCCCACTGAATCCTGCCCAGGTTTCCAACCTGTTCAGCAGTATACTGTGATCCACAGTGTCAAATGCAGCACTGAGATCCAACAGGACCAGAACTGACACCTATCCTGAGCGAAGAATCACTTGTCTGTATCTACATAGAGTGGGCAAGCTCTATGGAGGCTTCCATGTCCTTCCGGTCTATGAAAAACGACGAAGTGCTGACAGGGACATAAAGCACTTCAAATCGCATTTTCCCCAACGCCAGGCCTGCAAGTGGAAATGATGTCATTATGACGTCACGTTTGCACGCAGGCATAAACAGAGCCAGTCTACACCATTAGACATTCTCTGGTACATACCAGCCTGAACGGCCTGCACTTTTGTTCGCAATGGAAGACCATAGTTATGCCACGTCACAGGAGAAGGGATCCTCGTCGCCAAAAAAGCGAAAAAGAATCTTGACCTATCGCCTGCCGTAGTTCAACAAGTTGCAACACACATTTGAAATTGCGAGGCGCTGGAGAGCAAATTCATTCGACTTTGCAAAATAAAATTGCACCACTAGATGGGGGAAGAAATTACACAGTGCTTCCCCGACTTTTGCTTCTTTTATGGATCCCCTGCTTTCCTTGTTACAGGGTACATGGGTGTTGTAAGCTGTTTAACCAGACAGGATTAGCACTAGCACAGAGGCAGGAGGGTTATGAAATATTCACAACGCTCGTCTTGATTTTAATTGAAATCGGAGCTCTGAGTGGGGATTTTTTTCATTTAGAATTTACAGTATATGTCTCTAATGGACATGAGAGGACTTATAGATGAAGAAAAGGGGTTTTGGGTAAAAAAAAATGAATCAAACTGCAGTCAAATCTTAAACCAAAGACATCAAATAAATATTTATATCATTATGACTCATGCCTTTTATCTATAGACAACCAATAAAAGACAATTTCTTGAGTTTGTTTTCTAATATATGCAAAAAGTGCGCTCAGTTACAGCGGATGGCTAATTCAGCTTATTGTCAACATGTAAACAAGCCTAAACTAAAAACCATTAAACTGAGAAGAGAGCAAAAGTATCTGCCTTTATCCAATGTTAAAGCCAGTGTAATAAACTTTAATGGGGTTCTGTCTCTTCTGATCTTCCCATGTTTTGGGGGTAATTTTGGTTCCCAAAATGCCTGTAATGCTGCTGTTGTTAATTTTGAGCTCTTCACACAGAATGAATGATGTTTTCTGGCATGTCTGTAAGAAAAAAATACCAAAAAATCCCCACCATGGTGGATAAATCCAGTCTGCCTGGGGCTTTAGGCTCGTAATTTCTCATTTTAGAGCCCTAATAATGTAAATCAATACAGTATTTCACCAAGGTTAGTGATTATGGAGAAAATAATTAATTTCTTTTATTTCCCAGTAATCATCTAAACTCCCCTTGGATTTATCTCAGAACCACTGGAGCCACTGTTCTTGAAGATGGGTTACCTCTCCTGGTATTACACAGCTGACAAATCGATACTGAACTAATGAGACAGTTTAAAACAGCAGCTAATTAATCTGATAATAAACGCCCTGGATCCAGAGTGCTTTCAGCCCGTTACATGAAGGTCAAACTGAAAATTGCCAAAAGCTCATTGAAATAAATCCCTGATAGGTGTCACTAACGAACTGGCTTGCAAATTACACACAGAGATGCTGCTGTGCGTCGCATCCGAATAACTTCTTGAAAACGCACATAAAACATCCGATTAAAAATTCACAATGCTGTCAGTCAGTAAAATGTGACAGAGTTGCTTCGCCCCTCTTTGATGAAAGCAGTGATGTTTGTTGATAACACGCTGTAAATCCAGCTGCTGACTGCAAAAAACAACACGATGGAGCTCAAAAATATACCAGAAAACCCCAGAGACATGAATGAAGAAACAGGGCTGGCCCTATATTTAGCTCCAACAACAACGTGGAGTGAGCTCCACTGAAGATGATAGAGGAAGTTAAAAGTTGCTCCACATTTGCATGACGCGGGACTTCTGTTGTCTGGCAGTACAACATATAAATACATGAGTGTGTGTGTGTGTGTGTGTGTGTGTGTCTATTTATCAGTTAATTGGATGGAGAAAAACACATCCTTCCATCAGTGGCTCCTTTGATCAATAAAAGATGAGAGGTTTTGTCAGCAGTCACCAACTCGCAGTGTTTTCTCTTTTCTGTTTGATGAACTAAACTAGAAAAAAAATACGTTTGAGTGGTCTTTTTGTGCAGACTGCTGTTTCTTCTAATTAACTGTGAAGAGCGTCTTGTTTGTATGGCATTAATTTGTATAAATCATCTGATATTTTCCTAACCATGCGGCCTCCGAAGGATTGCTACATCTGTTGTTTCATCACCCTCTTTTTGATATGAACAATACAATAAAAGAAGAGTTTCAGTATTTCCACCTCATTTATCATCCTTGCAGGGAGAAAAGGCAGACTCTTTTACTATATGTGTAAGGTATTTTAGTGGGAGGAGAGCTTCTGTTGGATGTCATTTTCTATGTCCCCACAGATCTTTTTCAGGACTTAAGTGAGGCCTGTGGCTGGACCACTCAGAAACAGTCACATCTGTCCTAAAGCCACTCCAATGCTAAATTATTGGTGTGCTTCGGGTCATTGTTGTCCTGCGAGGTGTCGGAGGTTTTCTTCGAGCACCTCTTTGTTTGAATGCAGTCATTAGTTTCAGTCTCTGCTGCTGAGCACAGCACGACGCTCTGCCCTGAGGTTTACGAGGCACTTGTACTTTATAGCTTGGCTGAATTGGGAAAACTTGCATGCGCAGGTTAGTAAATACAACAGTATACGGGGGACGTGGGTCGTCACATTTCAGAATTAAATAAGTATGCAGTACTTCCAATGTATGAGTTTGTAATCAAACAGGTTGCTGACCTCTGAAGTTTCAAATGTTGGAACTTCGTATAAAAAAATCTAAAAAACTCAACTCTTAAAGGTAATGTTGACTGCCGTATGACCAGACACTTCTTGGATCACCATATTAGTGATTCATCCACATTACAAGCCTTTGGAATTGTTCGTATTCCCCATTCCATTATATCATATTGTTCTTTTTGTTTATAAATGCTTACAATTATTTCTTCTTTTCGACAAATAATAGGCCAAATGGCACCATCTCCTTTCGCATTAATGTATTTGTTTTTATTGGAGGAATTTCACTACAAAAAGTATCTTGGACTCTAATCAATCTGTTTGACTCACGGAAGGCTACACTGTAACGAATTGCTATATATTTATGGTGGATTTACAACAGTGTCCGACTGTATTTTACAATAATTGTAAAATACTGTTGAATATTCATCCCTCACATGTAAATTAACAGTTAAATCAGTCATTTAACAATACCAGTAGATAACTGTAATTTAACAGCATAAAATAGTATTTGTAATGAATTGATGTCCAAATCCAAAATACGTTATTATACTGTTAAATAAATTACGGTAGATGCGCTGTAAAATCACTAAAACACAGTTATCCTACCGTCATGTACTGTAATCCAAAAAACGGTAATATACTGTTAAAATAAATAAGAGTAGTTGCACTGTAAAATAACAGTAAAATACTGGCATCCCTTCTGCCAGTATTTTACTGTTATTTTACAGGGAAATTCTTTACAGTGTAGCAAACCAAAGCACGTTGGTGTTTTAGAAGTCAACATGACATGCCATGATAATGAAGGCTTTTTTGAGTGCCTTGGAGGTATTTTTGGACATTCACATCACTTTTTATCAGTGATTACGAGTTCATGATTCGCCCCGCTTCATGTTTCCCACAATCATTGCACTTTTTCCACTTTCCTCCCACTCGCAACTTCTGTCCATTTCTACTGTCCTCTAAACCACAAAAGATTAGGATTTTAAAGTGCAGCGATAGGTTGACCTCACATGTTAATGTGGTAAGGTTTACATGTTACAGAAATACATGATTTGGGTTTATCAATATCGCTCGTAAAAATGTCAGTGACAACCCTTTTCAGCTGAATAAACAGCAAAGTAAAGGTTGCAAAATGTAGAAATGTCTGAATAGTTTTGATGTGAATGATTGTTTTCATAATAAAGTAGCTTTTAGGATAATTTGTGCTATTCGACATCTCATATGTCTGATAAGAGAACTACAGAAGCCTGTCTGGAAATATTCTGGATGGCCGTGAGTTGCTCCAGTGTGAGAATTAAATACTTGTGGTGTGGTCCTATTACTCAGAAGTGAATAATCCAACAACAGGAAGAAGAACACATTTAATTTGCATTTTAATAACATACAAATATACGGCGTATTACCAGTTACTGCTCTATACGCCACCAGCCTGCTTTTTATATTCAGCATTTTGCATCTTTACATTTCTGCAACACAATTACAATTATTCTAATTTGGTTATTCAATCATAACGTAGATTTTAGTCACCGGATTCTGGCAGACATTTCAATCCATGTTTTGGTGCCGTTGTTGTTTCCTGTTTTTAAGTCGCTGCTGTGACTGTAACCATCACAGTTCCAGTGCCTCTTCACAAACTCAGACCTCCAGCAGCGATGCTGCTTTCAACGTAATTAAGAGCATGTCATCTAAATGGTCACCTGTTGTGTTTAGCAGTGTTTAGAAATTAATCTTATGCTGTTGACAGTAATTGGGCATCATACTGATGTCCCAAGACTTTCATGCTGACGACACAACTTAATTCAAGTTAACACAGACTTAAGGTGTCACACTTTAATGAAAAAGATCGGTTTATCTACCTAAATTGCTGACATGTGAGGTTTCTTAGGCCCAACAAAAAACAAATGGGAATGGAAACCACTGACAATTTAATTTCTTTAAGCTTGTAATCCCCATTCACTGTAGACTTTGTTGGGAACAGACATTGATTTTACACGTGCAGACGCACTGACGTTCTTATAACAATGCCTCACGGTGTGATATACGATCTCCAAGTTGCATTTACTGGACGGGATGAATGATAAAACACATCAGCTCCAACGCATTAGAAGTATTTAACACGTTAGATGGATGTGAAGCTGACTCATATCAGCTCCGAGAGCAGCTGTCCAATCCTCACTGTCAACTTCACATCCAGTAACTGTTACTCAAAACTCATCTGAGGAGGCTGTGTGGGCTGCAGAATGTACCATCTGTATCCGTCACTATTGTATGCACACATTTACATCCTAGTGACAACTCACGTCATTGTGTTTTACACATGAAGGAAAGAATGCTGGACTCAGCCAGTGAAGTCCAGATTTAATATCATTTGCACTGATTGTACTTGCTGGGAAAACCACAGATGGAGCTTTGTTGAATAGTGTCAGCAAGGTGAGTTTGCTGTCAAGGCGGCCTCGGTCTTTCAGAAGCGTTGATAGCAAGAAAGGAAAAAAAAACTGTGAGATTGGTTGTTTTTGCTCTATGGATTACAGCCTTCTATTCTCGATCAATACTTTTTAATCACGGCAGCCGTTTTGGTTGTTTTTTCAGGGGGCTGCCATCTTTTTGATGATGAAGAAACTTCACACTCATAAAGGGTTAAAGCCGAGATGTTTCAGGATCTAATTTCACATTCTTTGAATGACTTGATGACGGTTCAGGAGTAATTGTGAGCTGAAGGCTGCGATGCTTTTATCAGATAGTTATATCCATCTTACTTGGCCAGCGATGATGTTTCCATATCCGCGCTCATAACTGATAACTTGAACTGCTTTGATTGCTTTCATATCATAACACATACATTTTTTATTTTTACAAATTGTAGAGCTCTAAAAGGTTCAATAGCACAAAGACATTTTACTCATTCACAGAATAATCATAGAAACATCAGCCCTGTGTCAAAATGAATTAAACACCGTCTCCATGACAACACACCACATTTAAAGCCTTTAGGATAAAACCAACAACATCAATCCTTATTACAGAGCTGCTGGAATACTTAAAGGGACACTCCACCCATTTGCATTAGGGTTTGCATTGTTAGAAACCCAGTCATACTTTTGAATGGTCATGCAACACTCTCTCATTTCCCCCTGAGACGGGAGAAATCCGTATTCACCTCTTTACACTTCCTCCAACAATGACGCAAAAATCGCCATTTTGCGTCATTGTAGGAGGAAGTGGAAGAGGGGTGGATTTCTGTTGAAACTACAAGCGCTAGTTCCCACCCTTCAACACTGCCCATAGGGGGTTGGACCTAATGCGCTAACAGACCTATCACAGATCAGTGCCAGTGCTTTTGAGCGCTGCAGCTAACATGGTCGAAGGTACCGAATACTCAGACAGATGCAATACGGAGGACTGGGATTTAGAAGAAGATATGGCTCGAGCTGGGGAGAATTGGTGGTGCCTGTGCTCTAACTGTGCGCCAATGGACACAGAACAAGAGTCTGTCTGCTGCCGAGAATTCCAGCTGTGCCAATTTCTTCTGGACGAAATCGGAGGATGGCATGGACGTGTGTGTTGTTGATCAACCGCGTTTCGCACCCCATATGGATGGTGGCGTCCTGGAGACCTACTTTAGAATACCTAAAGTCAACTGGAAACGACAGCCAAAGCCTACAGGGCCAAATGGACGTCTTTCTGTAAAGTAAGTTTGTTTTCTTTGTTACTATGTCAAGGAGTACTCTTGCTAACACGTTAACGTGGCATGTTCATTGCACAAATAGCTTGCAGTTATGCAAGCTACTGTGGCACGCTAGGCTCAAATGCCATCACTCCTGCAAGGAGAGAGATTGGGCAGAGGGCGTCGTGTCGTGCAGGCTATCCGCCAGAACTACCCAGCTCCAGACGACCAGTACTGCGGGCACCAAGAAGTGGAGGATGCTCAGGAGAAGCTATAGTTTCCTTGTTTTATATTCATTCAACAGTTGTATTGTTTGTATAGTTATTTAATTAAATGGTTAAAATGTACATTGTTGTGGTTCTTTCTTAGTAATGTTGCTCCAAGTGTATTCGAGTTATTGAACGACTAACATTTCAGAACTGGAACAATATAGCTACTGTTACCTCAGATGACAAAATGACAGAATTGTGATCATAGCCTACCTATAATTACTATAAATTATGAAGCATTACAAGTATACATTGCATTATAAGTTTGTTGCAAATTAGTTACCTCCTTCCAAGTTTATGATGCTATTCTAAACTTTGTTGAAGGCAGACAGGAGAGAAGGAGTGACATTTTGTTTTTTAATTCACAAAATAAGAATTGTCATGAACATAAAGACACACAAACAACATTATCCACACTATTAAAAAAAAGAGGTATTGACCCTGTGATTGAGTATACAGTAAGGTGCTCGATGGAAGTGCAAACAGGTAAGGCAGTGCAAGGATAAGGTCAAAAGACCATATAAGACATAAAGACATTTAGGACATATAAGACATGGTAACGACTATATCAGTGTGTGTTCTCAATAGCCGCTAGAGTCGAGTTAGAAAAAAAGCCTTACCTCCAGGCAAATGCGTTTAGCATTGCTAGCAGTTCCAGAAGTTCCTGGCTTTTTGCACAAGTCCAACTCTTTGGGTAATCTATGAAAACTTACTCCGTGTATTTTCCTTGTGCTGGCTGAACATCCCAGTACCATGCAAGTGCACACCATTTCAAAACACAAACGAGGAGTAATTCCCTAATGATTTCGCAAACTCTTCACTAGAAATTGTGTGACATGATTTCCAGGTAGCGTAGTCGGGTGGAGCTACTCTCGGGGGAGTGGCCTGCGGATCTTGAGCATTGCAATGCACTATGGGGATTGTTGTCTTTAATCCACAAGCACAAAAAAGTCATTTTCTGCCTTTTCTCGATCAAGAAGGCACCAAATTAGAAATTTATGCTACTATTCTACTACATATATGGCCCACTTTCAATACATATTCATGTCTCCACTGGTGGAATGTTCCTTTAATATACGTCATTGTGATATGACTTTGGTAAAGTTTGAAATTAACACATTCTAGTCAAGGACAAAATTATTATTGGTTCGTAATTGTTCATAAATCTGATGCGTAAATTTAATCCCGTAATTTATCTTGTTCATTTCATCAATAACTGCACATTTGGATGCACAAAAACGTAGATACATATTCTGGGTGTGTTCATACTGAGGATGGATATTGCATTTCAGCACAGATCAATAATGAACCATCTATCAAAAAAGAACGGACCCGTAGTCATAGGGGATGTTCACTTTTTTAGAAGTTTTTAACCTTAACAAGGAGCGACGGGAGGAAAAATGTGTAAGACAATCTGTGACCTTTAGAAAGCCATTTAGAAGGGAGAACTATCAGCAATACTTGTCACATGTTCATACACAACTGCCTCACAAAAGGCGCTAAAGGGCATCAAATATTTATATATTAACTACTTTGTTCAGTGCATAACAAAACTGAGCAACTATTAAAAGACCAGTTTTCCATTTTAGATCTCTGAAAGTAGATCTGTTTTACAGCTGTTGGTAAGATCTCGTGTAAGTTCATCAAACTGTTACGAATGAATTGATTGGTCAATGCCCTGGGACAGAACTTTTCTTCCTCTTATTTACATGAATTCAAAAGTAAACGATACAAAGGAAAACAGTCTTTCATCTTCCATCATGAAGGAATGATTATTAGCTTCATAAAACCAAACATTTGACATTAAGGGTTTGGCGTTTGAGTTATGAACATGGTTTTCATCCAGGAGATCCAGGATTATCTCCCGTTTCATCATATATATGCGTCAGTGGCGGCTGCTGCCATTTAAAACAGGGGAAGCCCATTTTACGCTTGGCTAAAAGCATGTCAACTACATTTGGTGTTGCTAACTGCTTAGCTGCGAGCATAGCCGCCATTGTGACAAAACTACTAGCTAACACGACAAACAAATGCACAACAGGAATATGATTGACAAAACTTCTAAACAATAAGGTTGTGTTTCTTATTTACAGTGTAATATTTACAAAAGTGTATGTGTGTGAGGATGGAAATGGAAACGATGGGAAATGAGTGAAACTCCGACAGCACATTCACAGACAACCAGTCTCTTTCGTATCTGCTTTGGGACTGAAGTTCCAGCGTGCTTCTCCCCGCTTAAAAATTCGGCTGCCACAAGATCTCTCATGATGGATAAACACTAACTCCAATCATCACGACACAGCCCCTCATATTGACACGCCCACGTCTAATCTACCCCCAGAGACGCCGAGCAGCCTCGGAGTTTTAGTCGATTTAGCCAATGATGACCTAGAATTGTAGAAAAAAACTTGACTCTCCCACCCCCTCCTCGAAGCCGGGCAGCCCTCGGCTTGAAAGCCTGGCTGTTAGTGGCGGCTTCATAACATGATTTCCTCAGTGAACGGCGGTGATTTCAGAACAAATCACTTCATTAAGCTACAGGACAACATGTTGTAGTTATGAAAGTAAATGCAGTATTGGGCATATCTTGTGTTTTGTGAATAACTGTTTTATCGTCAATTTAACATTGAAGATGTAGCAATTTCGCCAGAGAATGGGAGAGGCTGCCCGGCTTCCCGTGTTGTCTCTGAATAGCCGCGGCTGATATGCGTTCAACTTGGTTTTGTTTTAAACAGTTTTTTTGAGGCGAGGAATCTGGGTATGACCATGGACGACCAACTGTCGTTCTCTGCGTTCCTGCCGATTCCTCCTCTACAACATCCGGAGGATTCGCCCCTTCCTCACCGACAAGGCAGCACAGGTGCTCATCCAGGCTCTTGTCATCTCCCGCCTGGACTACTGCGACTCGCTCCTTGCTGGTGCCCCGGCTTCTGCCATCAGACTCCCCTTCTCCGTTCTCTACACTGGCTCCCTGTAGCTGCTGCATCCAGTTTAATACTCTGGTGCTGGCCTACAGGGCAGTGGAAGGAGCAGCTCCTTCATACCTCCAGGCTATGGTCAAGCCCTACACCCCCCGCCTGACCACTTCGCTCTGCGGCCACCAGGCGGCTGGCTGCCCCGTCACTCAGCGGTCCCTGCGCACGATCGACACGGTCACGGCTTTTCTCTGTTCTGGCACCCCGATGGTGGAACGATCTCCCAACTGATGTCAGGACAGTTGAGTCGCTCCCCATCTTTCGCCGCAGGCTGAAAACCCATCTCTTCAGGAAACACTACCCTGATCAGCCCTCTTAGGACATCACCTGTTTCGTCCCAGCTTCCTACACACTTATTTGTTTCCTAAATCGTTTTTCTTTTCTAAATTGTCTTTTTCCCATTTGTCCAGGTACCTAACTTATTGCACTTACCCTAGTACTAGTTATGCTCTTAGTTGTTTGGTTTTGGAAGGAAATGCACTTATGATTTCTTGTGACCTGAAGTTCTTTTGCCTACCGATGTGGAACACACTTATTGGAATTCGCTTTGGATAAAAGCGTCTGCAAAATGACCGTAATGTAATGTAATGTAATGAAGCAGTTTACTTTTGCCTTCACTGGCTGCTTGGTTGTGTTTAGTCATTCAAAAGTACTTTGTTGGGGAAGGTAAAAACCCCCAATATGACTTAATGTAAAAAAGACCCTTTCAAAAAAATTATTGCATGATACAAGTCCCCTTTTTCTAGCTTAAGCTCACTGTACACTACACACATTTTCAAGCGATTTCAAAGTTGTAGACAGTTTTCCAATGTCCAAATGAAAACGGGGAGAATCTCATGAGAGTTATGGTGATCTAAGTCGTTTGCTGTCAGGCTGTTTTAAGGCGGTCTTTCTCACATCTTGGGGTTACGACAAAAAAAAATCAAACATGTCTAATATAAGTCTTTAGTTTTCCTTTTAGCACGTTTTGTTGTTAAGTGACGCATTCTGCGTTTTCAACCAATACGCGCGGTGTTGTCGCTTCAAAACAGGAAGCACTGAAAGTTTGCAAAGCCATTTCAGACATACACTCCAGATCTGAATGAAAATGGATTCAAGCTGCAGTTACTATCACAGAGCATTTATTCTCTTTAATCCAAATATATGTTGCTGTGTAATTGTTTGAAGATTTCGTGGAAGATTCATACGCATGTGGCATTGATGTCAACACAAAAACAGTCATGAAAGAGCCTTGTCCCATTTCTACAAGAGTTTTTACATCATGTCCTGCATCCGTCTACCCAGATTCCCAAGATATTTCACGCAGATAATTTCCAAATGTTTTGATTTCAACTGTTCAAAGATTGTCCTGAAAGTCTCCAGTGCCCGTCTGTGAACAGGGCTTTATTGAAGTATGATTTGTAATGGCTGACTTTCACTTGTGATGGATTATTTCTACTTTTGCTGGTGCTTTTCTATGACCATCAGTGTAAACATTGTGGTAATAGATAACTGTAAAAACCCTGGTCCCAAGTGAAAGACCTCAGAATTCAAATCTGTTCCACTGTTTCTGCTAATTAAAATGGAACCACACTTAGTGCTTAGTTTCACTTGTTAACAAACCTAAAGCACAACTGAAGCACACACTATAC
Organism: Odontesthes bonariensis; assembly: GCF_027942865.1. Lineage (NCBI taxonomy): Eukaryota > Metazoa > Chordata > Actinopteri > Atheriniformes > Atherinopsidae > Odontesthes > Odontesthes bonariensis. The sequence goes on from NC_134522.1 coordinate 8,222,603, forward strand.
AATTAACTCATTCAGTCTCAATTTCTGTTTCTCGTTTGCCGATAACGAGGTTAATCATTTAAATATAGTGCGGGGTCTCAGATTGTGGGATGGTAGGAGGGTTTCCTGTTCCTTCAATTCTGCAGTGTTCACAGCCTATTTACTACAGCATGTAAAATGACCATTTATTTTAGTGTTATCAACATGGATCATAATCACAATCTATGGAAAGATAAGGACAAGTTAATCAGCTAATTTCTGCTGGAGTACGACCTGAGCTACAATAGGGCCACGGTAGTTTAACAGTGATGTGAATCAGTGGTAACCTTGGCATGGATTTCAGCTCCTGAGCAGCTGTGGAGATGTTACGATGATAACCCATCTGTCTGTTTTAGCTAGATTAACCCCACTACTAAAAATCTTTATTTCATCATGAAGCAGACACAGCTCTATTAACTTGCTTGACACTTTACAAGGACATTAACAGCATAATTGAAACAGTCGCTACCAAATCCATAAGCAGAAAAACTCCAAAACATTTCACTTTGCATATTCCATGTGGCCAGTTTTAAAATTTCCACAGAAGTTGCAGAAAGCTGTTAAAATGAGAGAATAATTCCGGCAGATGGGGTACCCTACAGCATTCATCTCTTCACAGCAGAGGCTGTAAGAGACATTCATTCCTTCACAACAAAACCACATAACACTACATCCTGGTTGCCAAATCAACCCACATGTTTTTCCCACGACAGCTACTGTGTACAAACTCTTCAAACGCTTTAAACACGTCCATGTTCTGGCAAAAGATGCAACAAAAAGCATCTCATATAATGCAGCAGCGTGCATGTCGTCCACACATTGTGGTCTGCGGAAGATTTGCATAATTGAAGACAAAACCCTATGGAAAATGAAAGCTATCCCCTCCCATAGAGGTGGTGTTATGTTGTGCACTTTCAATACAGCCGAATATTGAACAAAGCGCTTAATCTGCCATGATTCCTTTAGCTTAAATCACATTTAAGACGCTTACGGGATACAAACGCCGTGTTTGAGTTCATGTAACTCGTGTTAAGTGAGTGCTAATGAGTTTGAAAATAATCTGGTGCCCTTCTAGCTTTGGGTCTTGAAGAAATTTCAAAAGCAAGTTTAATGTATGTGTGCATTTTAAGTCGGTTTAAAGTCAGATGTCATGTGAACTGTGTTTCTTTAAGTTGAAACCCATTCAACATTGGAAAGCATCGGGTTATTATTCCATCATTTGTCCCAGTGTTTCTTAGAGTTTACAGTGCTCAGTTCCGATTTTTCACCATGGTTGTTCACATTATAATTTAAATGCGACCGACATCAGACTCCAGTGTGAACAGTCTACGGCCCTGAAGTGACCCGCATGCGCAGAAGAAGAGAAGAATGCTGCCTTTACGGAAGTAAATACGGATGCTACACATGTATATATTCTGAAGTTGCGTCCCTTCTCCTCCGGCGCAGAATTGTGACATCTGTCTCAGTTCAACGATGTAAAAGTTGAATTAAATGCAATATGGCCGTTCAGACGCTTTGAAAATCATCAGATATGTATTCGATGTGAAAGTGGTCTGGGTCTGATTTGAAAACATCAGATTTCTGCAGTTTAGACCGTCATAAAAAGTCAGATTTGGGCCACTTTTGCTTCCATGGTTCTCGGGATCCATAGCTCTGGTTGTTAAGGTTTCTCTGCTCCATCGTGAATTCAGGTGAAGAGATCCCATTCAAATCAGCCAGCTTTGTTTCGATGGCTCTTTTGAGAAACACATCCTGGTTTAACTTCACCTTCATGGCCCTCAAACAGGAAGATTCTGCACATCCAAAATGTTTCTGTGCCACTGAAGGCACCTCCCCCATCTCCAACAAAGCAAGTCAACTATTATTATTCTGGCATAATGAGGCTTCAAATCTAAGTCACTTCCCACACACACAACCTTGCGCTCACCTGACCATGTCTGCACTTCAAGCAGCAGACAGACGTCCAGCTGGAAAGCAACTTTACTGCACAGAGAAGGCTACGTCACAGGAGGTAATGGCAAATATCAAGTTCAATCAACTTTTCCAAACGAGTGTTAATCATTTAAAACGGGTGATGGACAGATGTGGCGCCTACATGTGACAGTGAGGGTGGCTTTTTCTTTCCATTCTTTAAAGAAAATAAACACTCCTCCTGAATCTAGAGACAGATGTTCAATGTAATTAGCACAGGAGTAATTAGCATATAGACGCAGACAGTATTACCAAAGGTATTTCTCATCAAGTGTACCAATATCTTTATCATTAATAATAAAAACTCAGCTCTTATTTTTCTCATAAGAATAACACAACTCACAGTCGGACATGGTGCCATTGAAGTACACGACACAGCAGAAAGTAACAGGGAACGATGCCGATGGTGACATTATTGCATAAAATCCTGAGTCCAGTCTAATTTTCTTTATTTCTCTTTACCGGTCTGTACAAATGCTCCATTGACAGGTAGTTGGGGGCTTCTCGCCTACACAACAACATTTGCATTAGTGTTAACTTGGCGTATTGTGCTCTTTAGCTTTTAATACAGTTCTTATTTTATAAAACATGACATTTTATTGTACACAAAAACTATATTTTTTAAGCTCTAATTTGTTTCCGACTCATCAAGAACAGGCTTTGGTTTGAACTGATAAGATGTGCATGTTACCTAAAAGTAAATGACGCTTTCTAATCTATTAATTTAATACATAGAAAAAGTAACATGGTGTATTTGAGGTTGTTCTACTTTGCTGTTTTCAGCTGATCCGTGTTCTGGAAAACCCAAAGTTCCTGATCAGAGCACTCTTACAGCATAGAAACTAGCTAGCAGTGTTTGTCTGTTTTACATCTCTGGCTATGTGAGTATTGGAAAATTCACATATGAATTCAACTCAATCAGATAAAAGCATCTAAGTCCAAAGAAGTGAATGTCTTCTACATAATAATGTGTATAATGTGAACATAACTAGCCAATGAAAATACAAGATTTTGCAGACTTGAAGCTACGGCAGCACATTTTCCCACTTGTCTTCTCGCGTTATGAGGAATTCACAGGATCTCACCTCTTTCTCTCCCCACCCCTCCCTTGTATCTGACTCTATCACAGTAAAATCCCACACAGCGCAAGACACAGCGTAGTCTAACACAAATGAAACCGTCTCTGGGTAGAGGCATATGGTGAAGCACCAGGAACCGTCATACCACACCTCATTGTCTCTGCTGCAATGACGCAAACATGAGAAACAACACCCCCGGCTTATGGCTTTCTCCTCACATGTGACGCAGGTGAAGAGGACAAGCATCAGTCTGCCCCAGAGGGAGATGAGATAACAGCACAGCACAGGAGTACCGGGCCACTGCTGATGGGTTCTTGAGTAAGACTTTCATATGGTTCTGCTTTCAAATGTTGCATCCCTGAGGCTTGTGCTACTGTTCATCAACCGCGGTGACAGTTTCAGGACGAGTTCATAAACAGCAGCTGCGGGAGGCTGAGCGATTCGAGGATGTCACCATCCAGACATTTGCTGATCAAAACTCAGAGGATGCTAAAAAATGCTTCACAGAGAAATCTCTGTCGCAGTTTCATCAGCCAGTCTTTATATAATCTGCATGACTGTGGGATGCAACAGATTTTGTTTGCCTGTCGGGTTCGGTTTAGTTATTTGAGCTGGATTTGTTTGCGTGGTGTAAAAAGCAGAACATATATTTTACTATATTTCTCGTAGGAAAGCATTCTTAACACACCAACACTAAAAATACACCAGCAGAGGAAACAATGAACAATGAAGTTTTATTAAAAAGCAAGGGGAAAAAAAGATGGGTCAGGTGCCTAACAGTCCTATTTTCTACCTGTCACAGAATCTAGGCCTTTTTGCCCCTTGACAATATGGTCTGTTCAGCAGTGCATCCACACAGTATTTCTCAATATGTATGCTGATTTATGTTCCAGTTGCTGGTAATCAGGTGATGCATGAATCACATCACAATCCTTCCCAATCCGGGAGGTGGTGTGTCCTATATTGGATACGAGGAAGCATTAGAGTTGGAGCTCGCTGGTTGAGACAAGGACTCAACATAACCTCAAGAAAGTAGGTGCTTTTCTTTTCCAATCAGTTTTTTTTTTTTTTTTTTAATGAAGGCCAGTTAAATAAAGTCAAACTCAGTTAAATTAATTAAAATATCACTTCAATTAGAACAGCATTTCTAAAGTTCACATTGAATTTGCAGCACGAGGAGGACGGCAATCTGGTTGAATAGGCTACTGTAACCACGATCTTACCATAACCATGTGACATTCACCTTCTTTTTCACTAAAGAGACTAAATGTTTTGGTAGCTTTTGTCGGACTTTTACATTCAGTGAGGTTCTCTGCAGTTGAAAAGGTTATGGTTAGAGATCAACCTGTCCATTTAACCATGAGAGGGTAAACTATTTCACGATCAAAGTAATGCATGTTTGACGCTGTAGACTGTGTGAGAAAAGTTTGAAGACATTGTGCACCTTCTAACCTTCTCTGTGGGACATAATTATACATGTTACACGGTACAGATAAACGCTGTCTTTGAGTTACTTGAATGGAGATTTTCTCTGGTTACATTTTGCTTATAAAATCAGGATTTTATTAGAACAGAGCGACAGTCTAAAGTAGTATTAATGAGCTGATTTTGAGTCACACTTTCTGACGTATTAAGTAATTTGACAAAAGAATAAGAAAAATAGATAGATAGAGAAGAGCTTTTGTGGAAATTCAGTGTTACAAACATAAATGAATGTTTTACTGTTTTATACAAGAACAGCGCCGAAGACCAGGATTGATTAAAACCCCCAACTGCATTTCGGTATGTTTGTCATATTTTAGGAGCTTTGATTTCATATGATTGTAGTCAGACTAACATGTTTACGTGAATTCTATAAGCCTATAAATATATAATTCTATAAGGTTTTGGTTTGACAAACACAAATATTTATACTAGTGTTCCATATAAACATGCTTAATGAAAACAGTGTGAAAACTATAGTTGTCGTGGTTTCTTATGATGGTATATACAGTTAAAATTGTCACGCTTTGTGCTTTCAAAACTGAGAAGAAAAAGAAAAGCGAATGTGTTCCTAAGCAAAGCTTTTTGTAAAGTACTATAGAGGAGCATTAAAGTGCATCTTAACAATAAACATTATAGACCACTGTGGGATATGCACCAGCCAAGATAAGAAGGTTCCGCTGTGATTGAACCAAGAGATGTTGCAATATGATCTCAAATATTAGATCATGATAGAGCTAATTATTCAGTATCAGGGTCAAAGAGTACACCTGGACATCTGTGGCATTAATATTTCAATATGTCTGCGGTGTAAATATCAAACAGTGGAAAAGGAAAGCAGTCCAACAGCCACTGTGAAGTAAATATAATTTATTTGACTGTAATTCCTCTTAAATGTCAGCCTGTCAAGTCAAAAAGCAGGCTTTACCAATGAATGTGTCTAAGAACATCATGACTTCAGAAGTAGAGAAAGAATCTAATGAAATAGTCTGAGCTCATTTCATTGTAATATAACCAGTTAAAGGAGAGCTACATTTCACTCAGTATGTTGGGGAGTGACATATTGAGATCACATCAATATTCCATTGGCTATTATTAAAATTCATAAGAAGAAGTAAGTGTGTATGTGTGTGTGTTAATTTGGGTGGTTCATTGCATTATTTGGCACATCAATTAGTCTGTAACAATGTAACGGACTGAATATTTTTCTGCTCCAGGAACTACGCCTGTTCCTGGACAAAAAGGAAGAGCATTACACATGATTTCAAGGACAAAATGTAGATACATTTACTCATTTAGTAAGGATGCCTTCACCTGTGTATATAGTACTTCTTTCTTTTCATTTCTAGATATTTTTTTCTAAGCAGCAGGACTTTAATGTAATCTTTTAAAGAGGTCTCAAGCAATAGTTCTCCAGACTTTCGAAAGAAAATTCTTTAGATTTTCTTTGGATATTGGCTGCTTTTTCACTCATTTTCAGTTCAGTCCTTGTGCCTGACCATTTTCAGAGGAATGTGTTTTTTTTGCATGTCAACCCACTTAAAACTGACCTATGAATCATTCAAACATTAAAAAAAACAACTTGAATCAGTTTTAAATTGTATCTTTAGGCACTTTGTCACTAGCAGCCTGTCACAAAGACACGTCATTAGTGCCCATGTCTTTAGTTGGATCCATGAAAAATGGTGATTCTCAAAAAGGTATTAGCTGAAAACTTGGCATATGTCAACATGGTATTCTATGTATCCTTAAAAATTTGAAGAAACTAAAAGAAGACCCGACACAGGACCTGAGAGATGCATCTGAGACCTCTCTACGTCTCAGTAAAACCAATAATATCACCCTCCTGACATTCCAGCTGCCTCCTCATCAGGTAATCAAGCTCTTTCATTTTACCTGCTAGTAATCTCACATTTTTCATGACAATCAAGGGAAAAAAGTTTAAACTCCCTCCTTCTTTGTCTCCATTTTGTTTCTGCTCTGCTTCCTAGACATCTCCTCTTCAACTCATCTGGATTTGGGGTCTCTTTCCAGGCTTTCTTTTGTGCTTTGAAAATGCTAAATCAGTGAGCAAGTTTCAACTCGCATGTAAACAAGTTACCAGCGGAAATCATTGCTGCAGCACAACATCAAAACCAGCATAGAAAAATGTTTTATAATTTCAATTTGAAAAAAATTCTATTTAATTTTTCATCTTTCAAAAGATGAAAAAAAAACATGATATGTCCAGAGCAACATTAATTATTATAAATGTCACAATACTTAATTAACTTGTCACTGTGATATTCTTGCAAATACACAACCTCGCTTATATATACACTATATTTTGTTCCTTTAAAAGCTTATTATTTCCCCTCCAGCTGTGTGATAATCACTTTTAGGAAGGATTCTTTGGGCAGATGTTATGTCTTTGCTATCAAGAGGTACAAGTAGCAAAGGAAACTGGGAGTAATGAGGCTGGAGACAATTATTGTATTTTTCAATACTGTGAACGGAGTAAGCCAGTTTCTTTTTTTATAACCTGATTTCCGAAAGGACTGTTGGGTATTAAGCTAGCAGGTCAGGATATTTTTCAAGCAGCTCAGCTACGTGATCTGCTCAATGTCAGGCTTCCTCCCAAAAATACAAATATGCATTAAGTTCTACGTGTGACGTGTTGTATTACCAAGTTTAAAGATAGATTTTGTGTTCACTGTAGACATTTCAAGCTAAGTTAAACGATTTTCTAAGAATGAATGATTAGTTCAGTTTAAAGTATTAAAGGCAGCAGACTTAAACATTTTTAAATAAAAGTTTGGAACATTTAATATTAAAAGTTAAAAATACCATTTCAATAAATATTTCAGATTTTCTTTAAATTTACATAAAACTTTTTTTATGAGCCGAGTGCAATGTCAGCCACCTGCTGTGAATATAATCAGCCCATGAAATGCCCATTATCAGTTTCCAGTGCCATAATTATATGTCAGATTTGCTGAACTGCTTGAATTAGAAAGCCAAAATGTGATTACTGATTGAAAGAAATTGACCCGGATTATGTAGGTGACCTCCAGCAGCCATCTGAATAATTGCATGTAAACATCTTTGCCGGTGTCATCTGAAGGGTCACTTTTAGCTCCTGATATTTCCCTAACCAAGAACTTTAACCTGAATGAGTAGCAACTGAAAATGCAAAACAATAGTCATAAACCAGACTCAGACCATTGTCTCCTAAAAGTTCAGCAGCTGACTCAGCCAAAAGTGCCTCCATATCCTGATGCGTTCTTTCTCACTGTACTGATACAGGATAATAGCATACTGACCCATATAGGTGGAGAAGCGAACCTGCTGATAACTGTCTGTTAATGGGCTGATAGTGTTTGACGGTGGTGTCTAAACTGCACTCTCATTAATCAAGCGAAAAAATTTCAAGTCATTACTGAAGCTCAGAAGAAGCCTGAACCTATAAAATGGAAATTTTGAGTAGATTTAACTTATTGATGAATAATCTCATTAGAAAATGTTTCTTGATTCCACTAAAAGTCTGTAAGAGCTCGAATTTCGATCTCACTGACAATCATTACAGACGAGAGGCTTCGTTTAGCTCTGACACTACAGGCTACCACTTTACACACCACAAAGCCCATTATTTTTAATTATCCCCACTTTATTTTTTCCATTAGCTGGTTTAACAGTATCATCATTAGACAAGAGGCCACGCTTAACGTTAATTTCTGAGGGTAAAACCAGAGAACCCCACAGCAAACTGTAGCCATGCTGCATACACCCATTTTCCCTTATGATTAACAAAGTCATACTCTGACTGATTAAGTCACTGTGAGGACTTCAGTCAATGAGCAAGGATCAGTTCAGAATAAAAATGTATCACTTCTTGAACTGTTCGGGAGGATGGAAAAGCTCTATAACACCTAATCAAATCCTTTGTGAGTCTGAAATAAATTGGAATGAACGCTACGAATCCCCGACAATGACATGCAATTTATGTGTTTTCAGCTGACCCCGCTTATCCTTCACTGTACCCTGGGATTTTCAACCTATAAAACAGGTGTTATTACCCTCAATCAGAAATTTTCCATTTCGTAGAATATTCTACAAGGTGTGTGCAGCATGCATCGGTCCTGAGGGGAATGTCAGGGCCCTAACCTCATCACCAGTTATTATCGTCGCAGTAAGAGCTCTCCACATTTACCAGAAAGCAAAGCAGAAGTGAGAAAAATGAGTGGGGAGCCACAAGATAAAACTTAGAGGAATAGCAGGAGGACAGCAAGAAGGAAGAAGTAACATTAAAGAAAGAACTTGGCAAGGAAAGATGTGGGTGAGAAAAGGAATGAGGATGAATAAAGACTAAGGGAAGACTGGAGATGCTGTCATGAAAAAGGTTTAAGGTGTCAGCACATAATAATAAAAAAAAGCACCGGTCTTTGGATTTGTTAGATATGACTTAAATGAACAACACATGACTCATTACACTTTGTCATTATTTAACAAAAACTAAACAGAAGCAATTTGTGTAGAATAACACCCCACGATTCAATAGTTTGTAGAACGACATTTAGCAGCAATAAGTTGAAGTAATGGTTTTCTGTATGACATCATCCGTCTCCAACATGGTCGTGGAGGAATCTTGGCCCACTTTTCTTTACAAAGTTGCAGGTTTGCAGCATTGGTTTCTGCACAGCTCTCTGAAGGTCCCACCACAGCATCTCAGTCAGGCTGAGGTCTGGACTCTGACTGGACCATTGCAACACCTTGATTCTTCTCTTTTTCACACATTCTGCTGTAGATCTGCTGCTGTGTTTGGGATCATTGTCCTGTTGATGAGCCAGTTTCAGCCCAGCTTTAGCTGTCGGACAGACGGCCTCACATCTGACTCTAGAACACTTTGGTATCCAGAGGAGTTCATGGTGGACTCAATGACTGCAAGGTGCCCAGGTCCTGTGGCTGCAGAACCAGCCCTTATCATCAGCCCTCCACCACCGTGCTTGACAGCTGGTGTGAGGTGTTTGTGCTGATATGCTGTGTTTGGTTTTCTCCTAACGTGCTGCTGTGCATTATGAGCAAACATCTCCACTTTGGTCTGGTCTGTCCAAAGGACATTGTTCCAGAAGTCTTGTGGTTTGTTTAGATGCAGCTTTGCAAACCTAAGCTGTGCTGCCATGTTCTTTTTAGAGAGAAGAGGCTTTCTCATGTCTTTTTCTAATTGTACTCTCATGAACTTTAACATTTAACATGCTAACCTGTAGAGTCTGAGATGTAGGAAGATTGACAGCTGTCCTGAATGTATTCCACTTGTGAATAATCTTTCTCTCTGTAGAATGATGGACTCCACATAGTTTGGAAATGGCCTTATAACCCTTCCCAGACTGATGGGCAGCAACAATTGCTTCTCTAAGATCATTGCTGATGTCTTTCCTCCTTGGCATTGTGTTAACACACAGCTGAATGCTGCAGACCAGCAAACTGACAAAACTTCTGCTTTTTGTTCACACTTACTGATGATCAAGTGATCAAGTGATCGAGTGGATTTGATTAGCAGCATTTAGCTGCTACTTATGCTCTTAATTCATGGTGGTTTCTTCATTTTGGTTTAGTGTTTTGTAAAATGATGACACAGTCTAATATTTCATATATTGTTGTCCAACTCAATTTTAAGACCCGGCAACCACCAGATTATTTTTCATTGTGTCCTGACATGTAGAAACCTTTGAAGTGAAAAACGATGTACTTATTTCTCACATGACTGCAGTTCAGGGGCACAGTTCATTCCACCGATGTGACAGATTCTCGTAGCATGTTGGATCACATGTTACCACCACTGGCTTAGTTTAGGGGAAAAAAAGCAGCTGTCTAACTCCCCTTAAAAATTAATCAGGAGAGTAAAAACCAGGGAAGTTTTTAATCCTTCAAAGCAACTATGCCCTGTGTGATGAACCTACAGCACTGTCACAACACTGAGCATGTGCCTGGTGCTCTAGGACATATGTAGGTCAAGCATGCAGTAAACATGGTTATTTCATGACTGAAACTTTAAAAGCTTTCCGAAACAGGTCAACATCCACACGAAACAGCCAGACATCCAGGCTATCACCTTCTTCCCCAAGCTCTGGCTAAATAACATATAATACTGCATCACGCTCGCTGCAGTACCTTAGACTGGCAGCACCTAATGGAAGTGTCTCCCTCTACTAATGCAATTAACCCAGTTTCTCTGTGAGGCAGAGATCTATAGGGAAGCAATTAAAATCTAAATTCCTCTTAGTGTGTAGACTTCACAGGGTAAAAATCCTTGGACAATATATCGTTTGTTTGGAAGAGTTGATAAGTGATTTTCTTAAGGAGATAAGAGATGTTACTGAGGGATACAGGGTAGAAAGAAGGACAACAACAACAAGCAAAAGGAAGAGTGGAGTGAACTTAACAGTGAAGGGACAAAGTACAGAAGAAGGGAGAAAGGTGTGATAAAGCACAGAAAAGCACAGAAGACAGGAAGGACGGGCTTAAAGGATGATTGGATTAAGTAATATGAGGGAGGAATACAAAAGGAAAAAATAAGAGTAAGCAAAGATGCCACATGAGATTGGGAAAAAAAAAGAAAAGAAGGCCAAAAGATACTAAAAGGATAAAAGAAAGATGAGAGAAGAGCAGTGAAGAGGAAGACGTGAAATTAGAATTATAACATGAGTAAGAAAAACAGGAAAAATAAAAGAAAGGTGGAAGACAACATGGTGCAAGGATCAGGAGAAAGCAAAGGAAGTAAAAAAGTACAGAAGAGAGGAAGAGAAAGAGTAAGGTGGTAAAGGGGTTATGGCAAGGATGGACAGATCAACAGAAGGACAAGAAAATGAAGGTCAGAAGGAGGAAAGAAAAAAAACAGGATGGAGGAAGGAACCATATAAAGAACCAATCGATGATGGAATTCATAGAGGAATGAAAGAAGAACAGATTGGAGGAAATGAAAGAGAAGGTGAGGCAGGGAGAGGGGGATGAAGAAGAAAAGAAAGGGAGGAATGTAATAAGCTGAGGAAAAAAGAATGAAGGAAGGATGGGAAGGAGAGAAGGAACAAATGAAGGGCAGAAGAAGAAAAGAGAACACCATTTGGAAAGTGTCCGTTAAATTATTACGTTTAACATTTCTTATCAGTCTATTAGTCTCATGTTTATTCCCCAGTATTTATTCATATATATGATGGAGAGCATTCTTCATCTTCTCACTTCTTTTCTCCAGGCTGTTTGTATTAAGAAGACTCTCCCTCTGTTTATTTACACAAAGCCAGAATGTGTGTGTGAGAGTGAAGCGTGCATTGACCTTGAATTCCTCCTGCGGGCAACAAACAATCCCAAGTCTTCCTCCTCCTCCCACGGACGAACGTTGCACCGTCTGTGTGTGTGCGTGCTGAGGAGGGAGTCTTCCACCTCATCCGTTCACTCTTTCACCTGAAAGAGAGACACGGAGCAGGAGGGAATGAGAAATGACACTGGTCTCAGACATCTGTGTGGCTTCTTCTATTTTAAACAAAAGAAAAGTGGACCTGTCCAAAGCCTGACTGTTTGCAGCTCAGTGTTGTCTCTCCACGTAGCATCAAAGTGATGTGTATCTGCATTTAGATGTGTGTGCTATTTTGTTTACATATATGTATATTTTAATGTATTTTCTCAAGTGGCAGAGAGTTAAACTCAACACATTTACTGCCTTTATACACAGTCGTACAAAGATTGACCAATACGAATCGGAACACGATTTTAAGTAAAAGATGTTGTAAAAATCTATATGCAGGAACCTAGTTTTGATAGCCTGGCTGACGCGTCCACAATCTCGATGAGATGGTGGTCTGGGAACTAGGTGTGCATTTTCTCGTATTTGAGGCGTGGTTTACGAATGCCTAGAACCGTTTATTGGGCGCTACGAATGTCTATCAAATGGCGTTGGGTTCTTCCCATGCTGCTTTGCGCGCGATTCATAGCCAATTGTATCACTTATACCAGATGACGACTGAAATTCGACGAAGAAGAAGAAGAAAAAAAAGTAAACTTGCGTTCTAAGCTACTTAAAACACTTTCTAAGGCTGCATCGAACGGTAACGTTGTGTCCGCTGCCATGTTGGATTAAGACTCTACAAGCTTCGGTGTCAGGCATAGACGTCGTCATCGTCTTGCTGCCCCCCCCCGTTCTGTGATTGTTTCCCAAACTCAGGCAAATATGAGGGCGGTGGTTTCCAGGCTGACTTTGCAGTGAGAATGAAATTGCACGCAAAGCAGCATGGAAATTCCCAGGCTATAGTTTTGATTAAATTCACCATGAAACAATCAATGGCCTGATTCTGCATTTAAAATCTGGTTCATAGAGATTTTTCTGTTGATCCTACAGATAATGAAAGTGAGATTTAGTGGAGTGCCAATAAACTTTAGCCTGGGCGAAAGCCGACTGTTGACTCCGTCAAACAGTCTGGAAAAACCCAAGAGGAATCCGTCCCCATGGAGGGTGGGACCTTACTCAGCAACTTAAATTCATTGGAGTTCCCTTAACCAATCAGTAATGTTTAGAAATGACGTAGGTTATGCGCCGAAGGAGAGCTACGACATCCTTGCCACTAACAAAATTGACGAGGCATTCCTCTTGCTCTTGTTCTAAATGTGTAATGCTCTCCAGAGTTGAGACAACTTCATGGGTAGCTTCTAGCGTCTCTTCTTCCGTCATCATGTTTATTTCCGCTGCAGTTGAACTACAATTACATGGACTACAATGGACTCCGCGGGTGAGTTCTGCGTCACCACTCTCAACTGTTTGCTGATTGGCGAAACACTGAGCGAACCGAGGTACGGTGGTTGGGCCAGACTATGTGCGGAGCCAAAATCTTTGGGCGGAAGTACGTAGGATGGCGTCGCCAGGCTAAATAAACTTAGTCTGCACACCAATTCAAGTAATTTCGTTGAGATACGAAGGAAGCAAATTTGGATTGGACCAACAACTCAGCCTTTATTACGACATCTGTTACCCCACATATTGCTCAAGATGCACCAGCTTAAAGTGTGGTTGATAATGATGTGAAACTGTACATTTATTAAAGCTGAGGCAAAAGATACCATGAGATCACACGTATTTTTGACTGTGGTTTTAAGTACAAAAACTACTGGGATTCGCTGGTGTTTTATTAACATATTTATTCAAAGGCAGCAAACAAATCTGTGGAAGTGGTTTGTTTTCATTTGAAATTCACAATAAATATCTACATTTAACAAATGTTCTCTTTATCAGACTGCATTGAAATTAATCAAATTACCTTACATGAAAATGTATAGTCTGAATTGTTTTCCTTTTTTTTCCCCAGTATCAAGACACACATCCAAATGACTTATAAGAAAGAGATATGCAAACCTACAATCATATGAAACATGGCTAATGATTCTGGCTTAATAAAGATGAGTAAATAAAACTAATCTTTATTTTGTTTTGGATACGTATTTGCAAAAATGCCAAGTGATTGCATTAATTCAGAAAATTCTCATTGTTGTTTCTTATTTAAGTTCAAAAATCATTGTAAAACTCCTAAAAATCTTTTGGCTTCTGCACTACATTATGTATTGCAACTGAATCAGTATATTAGTTAGGTGTTTTTGTACTTCTTACAGGGGGAAATCAAAGAAACTACAATAAGACGCTGAATTTCTTAATAAGTGACTATGTTAACCTTAACTTTGCAACTTTTTAGCAATTTTTTTTAATCAGTTGACTTAAAAACTAGGTGAATTACAAGCATTGATTGTTATTTTATTGATTTATTATTTACATCAAAGTAAAGTTATAGTCTACATCTAACATGTGGTAAGGATGTTAGATTAAGATCAGATTAAGATCAGATTTTATTGTCATGTATACATGCATACACATGAAATTTGTCCTCCGCTTTTAACCCATCCAGGTTGGCACCTGTTGACACACACATGCACAGGGTCACACACACTCAGAGACAGATGCCAACCTGGAGCGGTGGGCAGCCATGAAGCGCCCGGGAAGCATGGGGGGTACGGTGCCTTGCTCAAGGGCACCTCGGCCATGACAAGGAGGTGGACTGACACCCCTCCAGCTATCAGTTCCACCAATCTTTTTTGAGTGGCGAGAGTGGGAATTGAACCGCCAACCTTCCAGTTGTTGGACAACCGACTCTAGCCACGGCCGCCCATGTTGGAACTATCATTTTTAGTTTAACAGTTGTGTACAGCTCCAAGTCAAGTGTTTGGAAATGCAAAATAACCATCCTTTGTGACAATTTCACCAAAATTTACCATGTTTACGTGTGGAGTTATTCTTAAGTCTGGTAGGACATCTCCTGATTCGTGTCTCTGGATCCGAATCGGAAGATTCGTAGATTTAGTGGCTACTTCACGTTTTGCTTTAAGACGGTGTTATATTTACTAAGTTGTTAATGTTATCTGATAATGTCATTGTTTGTACCTAACTGTTAATGTTGCCACTGCCAATTTTGTCTCATTAATCACTAATGTCTGATTACTCTTTATTATTTACAAATTAAATTTGTCTTCAGAAGAGGTCCTATCCAAAATCTCCTGTGTCTATTGCATCATATTTACTTTGAAATCTCTCTTCATGGTGGCAGCGGAGTGTAACTATGTTTGCTGGGCTGAATGGGAGGCATGGGAGTAAAATCCAAAATGTAATGTAATCTACCTGTGGCTTGTTTGAATTTCTGTAATGGGATGAAATGGAGTGTGTTGGTGGAAATTGGTGGCAGGGGAGTAAGCTGCCTTCAATCTGTTTCCCTCCGCTTTCTTTCTTTTTATCTGAGGCAGGCGTGATGCATCTCAGTGGTGGTTAGTTTATCAATATTTTTGCTTCTGCGTATGAGCACTAATTTTTCGCTTGGGTTTGGGAAGATATGGCTGTCTTGGACTTTGTGAAGTTTGAGCCATTGGAAATATAGATGGCCTTGTGCGACTCAAAGAGGCTAATATCTTTCTCCGACTGTGTCATTTCAGTTTCAAGATACTGACACAGTGTTGATGACAAATGTTAATCAGTGGTATTTTTTTTTCTTCCCCCAGGACTGTTGGTCTAAACTTAGCTGCATATCATGGCAGTTTCTGGGTAGGTATGTCCTTTTAATTAAGTTCAAATTAAGTCATAGTCACGTTCTTGTTGATTTTCTTAATTCAGACAATTTGACTTGAATCCAGAAACTTATTATGAAATAATAAATGAATGATGATGACGCTCCTGTAATCTCCCTACCAAGCCCCGCCCCTTGTTTACTGTTGCTATGCAATACGTTAGCCTTGGAAAGTCAGTTGTTAGCTAATTAGTGGTTTCTTAAGTAACATTTAGGAACATTTAAACATTTAGTCAATTTACAGTAGCTTTTTTTATGGATACAATTTTAGTATTTTTAGATTTTAAAGGTCTCTAACACCATATGGTTATTTTAGTTGAACAAGTTAAAACATGTACCACTTTGAACAATTAACCCACTGTTGCATCCTGCAGTGCTGCCCCCTCATCCAGCTTTGGGTTAGCTTTATAATTGGGGGTGCCCATTTGTGATGCTGAGTTTGCAAATCACTTCAACATGTTTTCCAGGCTGGTTTCCCCACTGTGCATCATTCACCCACCAAGCAGCCTCACCTTGAGCAAACTGCTGTGCCAATGATTGCCTGACACTGCCATCCATATATGCTCTCATGGAAATTCATAATTTATAACACATCCTCATCTCTGCCCCTGGGGAACTAAATGCTTGAATATGATACAGCAGAATTTACAGCAAATTAGTCCTTTAAAGGCAATGTTAAGATCAGATTCATTGTCATGTCATGCATACATACAAAAAATGTCCTCTGCACTCATAGAGACAGGTGCAATACACTGGGGTGGTGGGCAGCCATTCACAGCGCCTGGGGAGCATGGGGGTACGGTACAAGGAGGTGGACTGACACCCCTCCAGCAGTCAGTTTCACCACCTTTTTAAGTGGGAGTCAAGCGGCCAACCTTCCAGTCATTGGACGACCTACTCTAACCACTAAGCCACAGCCGCCTGACCCGGGAATCGAACCCGGGAATCGAACCCGGGTTGCGGCGGTGAAAGCAACGAATCCTGACCACAATTAAAGCTTTGGCAGTATTAGCTTTAAAGAGTCAATACTTACAGATATATAAATCATAGGCTTTTTGCATTTGCAGTCATAGATTATTGTTTCCAAAATCTTACTATGCAGCATATTTTGGGTCTACTTAATGCATCCAAACTATTTTTGTTCAAACGTGGTGTATATAAGGGTCACACGCATCTTATTCAGAGGTGACAAATAAGTGTTGAAGATGCCTCATCGACCTGTTTCAGTGAGCCCACTCTCATCTGGACAAAGCAGGCAGTACTGTGAGAATCTTCAGTTCTTTGATTTCTCCAGTTCGTTTCATGCAATACAGCCTGCACTGCCATGTAAGAAGCTGCAGAAAATACCGGTGGATACCTCCACTACCAAATGGACTACAGTTTGTGGTTCAGTTTGTGAAACTGAAGGGTTGTGTAACTGAGAGGGTGGTCAGGAGCACCGCAGGGGACTGTACTCTCACAGTTTCTCTTCAATCTGTACACCTTAGACTTTAATTACAACTCAGTCCTGTCAACTACGGAAAAACTCTGATGACTCTGCAGTTGTTGGGTTTATCAGAGATGCACAATAGGCTGAGTACAGGGAGCTGATCAATCACTTTGTGGCATAGTGTGGGAACAATCAACTCATCTTAAAAACAAACAAAACAAAAGAGATGATTGTGGATTTTAGGAGTAGCCTACCAGGGGTAAGCCAAACGCTGTCTCCATCAAAGGTGAAGAGGTGGAGGTGCTTGGGGGTTTAACTGAACAATAGACGGGACTGGTAATGCAACACTGAGGCCGTCTACAAAAAAGGATATAAGAGACTGTACTTCTTGAGGAAGCTAAAGTCCTCCAATATCTGTACCGAAGTGCTGTTCCCTTCTACAAGTCTGTTGTGGAGAGTGCAATATGCTTTGCAGCCATCTGTTGGGGCAGCAGCATCAGAGCCAGAGATTCAAAGAAGTTGGTGAACATAAAGAATAACACTGACCATCCTCTTCATAATATTATGTTGAAAAAAATTGTGTGATTGGTTCAAAGCTTCTTCAAATTTGCTGAAAAAGACACAAAATGTCCTTCCTGCCAGCAGCAATAAATGTTCATGAACAAAGCTTACAATGATTGATTTAATAAGGAAAAAAATACTGCAATAATATAATTTCCCTTTGGGATAAATAAAGTATTTTCTCACTTCATGATCAAGGGAGAACATCTTTAAACATCCTCCTCCTTTTTCTCATTTTTCTGCTCTGCATCCTAGATGTCATCTATCCAATTTACCTGCATTATAGATCTTAGTCCAAGAATTACTTAGACTTTGGAAATCTCAATTACCTGCTCGTACATGCAAATGACTTTACTGTCGCTATGGTTATGGAGTACTACAGACGTAGAGAAAAGTGCCAGCAGAACAGCATCCAAACCAGTGTAGAAAATGTTTCTAAAATCTGTGTTTCCACAGTAAAAAAGCTCATTAGAAAATGTCAAGAAGATGCAAAGCAACACACAATTTGTCCAGAGCTTCTGCAGCAGGCTGCCACTAGATTCTTGAACCAAAAATACAGAGCTGTAACGGGTAACAGGGAGAACCCAGAAATTCGCCACACACAGCAGTAGCAGTAGAAAACAGTTTTATTTGTACTGAGGGTTGATGACTAGTGGTGGGTAGAGAGTTTCAGGGTTGCAGCCACAACTTGAGGGCAGGAGAAGAGATAATGAGTCCAGAATCCAGAAGCAGGGTCAGAAGCGAGCAATGGTCAAATCACAGGTTGGCAAAGGTCAGGTACTTAACACGAGGGATAGACGGCAACTGGGATAATCGCAGCCAGAACGTTGGATTTCAACTTGGCACACGGCTAATGATAATCTGGCAGGGACACTGAAAAGAGCTTAAGTAACCTAGGAACAGGTGAAAACAGGTAAGCAATCAGGCAACACCCAGGTGGACTGGATAAGGCTGATTAGTGAGTGCAGATATGGTGAAGAGAGGTGAAGCATTACACAGAACTGTACATTCTGTATGTTTGGGAAAGGCGCCATTCTAGAACCATATATGCTAGAACCACATGTTCTGGAATTTACTAGTCTAAAATATATATATTTTTTTGTATGTTAAAGGTTTCAACCTGGTGGTGTAACAATATTTAACAGCACTTACATGGTTAATGTAGGTAAACCACTTAAACACATGTACCTCTTTGAGCAATGAACCCAGTGTTGTCGTCAGTGCTCCCCATCATCCAGCTTTGGGTCAGCTTTATAATTGAGGGTGCACATTTGTCATGCTGAGTTTGCAAATTACTTCAGCATGTTTTTCAGGATGGTGCCTGCAGCGTGCATCATTCACCCACCTAGTAGCCTCATCTTGAGCCAAGTGCTGTGCCAATGATTGCATGACACTGCCATCCATATATGTTCTCTTGGGAATACATAATTTATGGAGACCTAAATGCTATTATGCTAACGTCAGAGCTGACTGGCCAGCTGCTGTCTTGGTTCTATCTCTTACGTCTTGTGCTCACCTTTTGATACTATAATGCATCACTGTCCTGCAGAGCAGATATTTAGTTTGTCACATTTGTCCCTTCAAAAGGTAGTTGGTTTTGGCGGATAACATCAGCTTAATTTTGGATCCACCACATGCTTCCATGCAGTATGCCTACTCTTTTTGTTGGACGGCGGTGTATGTAAGAGTCACCTGCATCTATTCAGAGGCAATACTTACTTTAACTGCTCAACTTAGTGTACCTTTACTATTATTATTATTACTACTGTTATCAAAGTTGCTGCACGGTGGTGTGGTGGTTAGCACTGTCGCCTCACAGCAAGAAGGTTCCAGGTTCAACACCCAGCTGGGGCCTTTCTGTGTGGAGTTTGCATGTTCTCCCCGTGTATGCGTGGGTTCTCTCCGGGTACTCCGGCTTCCTCCCACTGTCCAAAAAATCATGCATGTTAGGTTGATTGGCATCTCTAAATTGTCCTTAGGAGTGAGTGTGAGCGTGCATGGTTGTTTGTCTCGTTTGTCTCTATGTGGCCCTGCGATGGACTGGCGGCCTGTCCAGGGTGTACCCCGCCTCTCCCCCATTGACTGCTGGGATAGGCTCCAGCCCGCCCGCGACTCGATCGACGGATTCAGCGGTATAGATAATGGACGGTTATCAAAGTTATGATTAGCTTAGCTGAGCTATATCTGCAACACCCTGAAACTACATATTACCTAAAATCTTGCTTTGCTGATAAACTAGCTTCAGTGTTAAACCTACAAATTGAGAGAGGGACCATTTTCAGGCTGTTTTCAACATAAAATATGTAGTTTCACCTAGAGTCTTGCATTTTCATTATTAAAACCTACCATTAACTTGAGTTTGTAATGTATAACTTGGAGTTAACTTGAATCTTTCATCAATTATTAACCTGTGAACTTACAGATGGCACCAACATTTTTTTATTTACTGTCCCTTCTTTCTCTCAATCTAGCAATGAACAAAAGTGTTTTGCATGATTCTCCGGCATATCACCAAGTTGTACAGTCGAGCTTTGGTGAATTCTGCAAAAGAACAGCGATTTGGTTTGAGCTGCCTGAGAAATCAAATTGATTATTCGAATCGAGTGTGTTGACACACGTTAAAGAACTTACCCTCGTCCTTTTCCTGACCTGCTAAGTTATGACCCAGTCGCTTTCACTTTCCCCATCACAACAAAAACCATTTACATCATAAGACAATAAGAAATGTGTAAAGATTACACGATGGCCTCTTGTTAAGTGAACTGCAATATGACTGAAAATGGTTTTCACACTTTCCTCCAAAACCCTGCCTGAACTTTTGGATCCAACCAACACCCAGTGACTCAACATCTTAGAGTGTTTTTGATTTTTATATGCAATGGGGACTTACAATGCGTGTGACCTCCTAGATTTCTGCTGGGAACCTGCGGTGGCAAATAAACACATCAGCTAACTCACTCATGTTGCCTGTCCCTCCACTGCCTTACCGAATTGCTAAACATGCGTCTTCTAAAGTTTAAAGGTGTACAAATTTGGGAACTATATAAATATTCTTAAAAACTGCAAAAAGTAAACAGAAAAGTTTAAAGGATGATTTGTATTTCTAACAACCTGCTGTGCAATTGTTGTTCTATGGATGTTACATCTGTTGAAAAATCTTTCTCAGTTATTACCAGTTTTGCAATCTCTGGTTGGACCACATCTGTGCAGAAATTAACCACATATAACATCCACATATACAACTTGATGGAAATGGATTTATCTCAGATTATTGAATGTTTATTTGGTCATTTTGGTTATTTCTTTCTGAAACTGTTTCCAGGTGCTTGTTCATACTGAATTGTTTAACTTCTGTCTATGTAAAAGCCCCTGATATAACTTTTTGTTGTAAACTGGCACTATAAAATAAACAGAATAAATTCTGCAGCAGAATTCTTGTTTTTTGATTGATTCCACAAGCAGCAGAGTATTTTCTGACCACAGACTGTTTTCAGTGTTCAGCTAAAATATGTGAGCTTCCATCTTGCAAGTCAGCGAACAAGGGGGTCCATCTGATCTTATCTCAAATCATATCCGGTTTATAGCCCCATTCCCAATTCCTCCCTTGGCAATCCGTTTTGCAAGTTTTCCCATCAGGGACCATGTTGGAAATAAGTGTTTACGCTTTTACATGTAATCCCTTGGATACCCATTGTCTTCCTATATCCATAAATAAACTAAACCAAACCAAAACCCTATTTTCTAAGATATCAAGTAGTAGTGGTCAAAAAGCTGATCAATATGGGTGTTTGGGGCCATTTGGATGGTACCTTCCCCAAAGGGAAAGGGAAAGGGTGTGTTTCCAGACAATTGTCTGTTCCGACTTTGTATGAACTGTATTGTGATGTTTTTGGGTGGTTATTTGCAAACATATTGGTCATTACCTCCTACTTATCTCTTGAATAAATGCAGTTGGACCCTAAACTTGCATTCTATCAAATGGCCAGTAGTAGTCGTGACTCCGGTGATTGCAAAAATAAGTCAGAAATATATGGAATATCATGTTCTTTTAATCAGCTCTTGTCTAATTTAAAGTAAAATATAGAATAGGGGGTTAATCACTCAGCTGGGACTACTTTGTGATTGGCAGGTTGATACACTCAGTGGGGTTACATGGCACTGAAAGGATCAGATAATTGGCTATTACAATAAGATTGAGTTATTAAGTGCATATAGACACCTTAATCTGATAAGAAATTGGATCAAATCAAGTTACTCGCGATCGGATTAAGACCCCCAGATAACTCGGTTGAAAGTCAAATTAAACGTGCCTGTTGACGGTGAAGCATGTGGTTAATTCGACTTTGAGTTCTGCGCATGCTTGAGATTTCGAGTTCTCGGGAACCGGAAGTCAGAAGAGACGATATTACTATTGTCGCCGTCGGAAAGAAACAAACACCGCGATGGAGAATGCGCCATTGTGCATCGCGTTTGTGCAACAAGCAGCTCATCACAAACTAAATATAGAGGGACGTAGCTTCATCTTGCTCTTCATTCGTCATTTTCTCGAATGCCTGAGTTTGGTGTTGAAGGAGTCAACCGGAAGTGGCTCTATTAGCAATAGTTGAAATGGGTTACAGCGCCACCTATCGTATCGGAGTATGACATGCTTTGTGCCTATGATCCGGTTCATTCACCACCATATATCCAAGGATAATTACCCTTGCTCAACGCATTCTTATTGTAATTTAGCCAATTATCTGATCCTTTCAGATAATTGTACCTGTCATCCATCGGGGTTGGTACATCCCTCATTTTTATACAGTCCATGGTTCATCTAGTTTATATAGTGAAGTTTTTTGGCACACTGTTCAAAGGACGTGTCTAACAGTACCTACATTTACCACGTAGGTAGGCATGTTGGAGTATTGATCAGTTGTTTACATTGCAAACAAATACTCAGCACTCTGGCCAGCTAGGCTTAGTCAGTGAGCAGATTTATCTTGACGTTAAGCTCATTAGGACACCTGCCAGCTCCCTTTCTTGCCTGACAAACATTACCACATGGGAAGCATTTAGAGTTATAACAGTTTGGTTCATTTTGAACAGTGGGAGCTCCAGGTGAAACATTTCTGTATTGGTCAGGGAGCTGTTGCAGCTGTTCACTTTTAGAAAAGACAATCAAATGATGTATTATTAAATGCAGAGTAATAAAGAAGCTCGTTGTCATATTGGGTTTCGAAAAGACACTTTCATGCATTTAATTATTTCATTTTCCCCACAGAATCTAATACAGTCTAACAGACCACACTGTGACTGTGACATACTGACGCAAAAGCCCTCAGGTGTAAAGAAGCTCATCGCAGCTTCGCTCTGCATTCTCACACAATCCACTGACGTCAAACTGCATCTGTGAGGGGACTGAGGAAAGGCTGCTAGAACGAGCTACAGCAAAGACACTGCGACTGGACACAAGATGAAACATTTAAGAATGCTTCAATCTCCTTGAATACTTCAGAATGAAATACAGAGAGACTGCTCATGTCTCTCTGGTTACTCAGCATGAATGCTTTATATCTGGCCTGTCTAAACACACTCCCACCTCCTGCGCTTCTGACTGAAACAGATACACCAGCTTATGGTTTACCGCATTTCTAAACTTTTATGATCAAAGGTATGTGTTCCAAACTGCTGCCATGGGGAGATTTTAATACTTGTCTGCACAGCCAGCCGTACACATTGACGATGACTCATGGAGGGTTTAATGTGATTTTCATGTTCTGCTCGTCAGCACTACCTAACGAAAAGCCTGTGGACTCATTTAGATCACACATCATACAAATCTGTGGAAGGCACGTACGACCCAGGGCACATCTCAGCTCTGCAAGCATTTGCACAAGTCTAAGCTGAAAGGGTTTTTGTCAGGTCATGTTGCAAGTGCCAAGCTAAAAGCCAGAGAGAGTTCAATTTACAGTTCATGGTTTATGGGCCAATAGCCAAGCTGAGGGTGTTAAGAAGCCCTTTTTGGTCACACTTACCACAATCAACAACCCAGTTTCTGTGCATCCATTTGTGACTCTACAACATGAGTCTTAAGTATAACCATGGTATGATGGTTAAACACTACCCAGCCAGCATGTTTACCGTCTGTTGTCTGATCAGCTCTGCACCAAAGTGACACAGGGGTGACACAAAACAAGGAGCCATGAGGAACTCCTAACCCCTCTGTGCAGCCCCAGCATCACAACACACAGCTAAATCACGCACAGAGGAAAAACTGCAGGAGAGTAATGAGGAGGAAACAAGAGAAAACTCTTGTTTCCATTTTATTAAGAGCTGACGTTAAAAAAAAAAAAAAGGCAGCTTTGCTGACAAACAAATTTACAACCGACCCAAGGCACACCTTACAGGCTTAATCATTAGCATTTGTTTGACAACTGCTGAAGACCAATCCTTTAATTTTATTCTTAATTATCATCCACAGCAGTGATTAGAAGATATGTGACACTACTTTGGGTTCAACATTCAGCCACTACAATTAGCACACTGTATACCATATAATCAGAAAATATACCACTGTGTGATAATGAGGCTCTACAACTGAATATATGCTGTTGAAGTTCATTTGAGAAAAAGTGACAACTCTCACAAGCTTGATACCATTAATCAAAATAAAGAATTAACACAGAAGCTACAATCAGTTTTATTTTATTTTCACTTGCCGAATGGTAAGAAAAAGCGATCCTTCTTCTTTAATCTGTTCCATTTGTGATACACTGCCAGTTTAAGGAAATATTTTGAATATATTTCAGAAATGAAAGATAAAATAACTCTGTGTTAATATACCCTAATTACACCTTTCAAAAGCGGTTTACTGTTCAAATAGAATCTTTGGTGGTAGGACTTTGGCTGTATTTACAACTTTTTCTGATGTTAATTTTGATGCTGCGATTCATTCCAAAGTGCGATAGTTGTACTGACAACAGGCAGATGGTTCTGGTACTTCTGGAGGTTTCCTCCTGTTAAAAAGGTGTTTTTTTTCTTTCCACCGTCACCATGTGCATGCTCAAACAAGAGGTTGAAACTTATGCGCCAGTAGTTGCAATTTTCTCCGTCACAGAGGTGTCGCTGCTACGTGAAGGTTACCGCTACTCTACAACCACGAAAGTCGAGAAGAAAACAATGGCACTGTCAAGAGCAGGAACACTGACATCAATGATGCTGCTGTAGTATTCACAAACACCTGATCACTGCATCTACCTCAGAGTAAAATCCACTTTTACCAGGTGATCAGTCCCACCCTCCTCTGAAAAAAAAAAAGCCACGGCTGCAGCACAGAAGAAACAATCAACCAGGTGTTCACTATCTCCACCAATGACATTTTGACTAAAGGGCCGGGGATCAAACCGCCATCCTTGTGACGGATTGATTGTCTATAAGAAATCCTCGGTTACATTCATCCATTTAAATGGAATTCAAGACAAAATACACTGAGCAAATTTTTCTTCCATGGGCTCTGTATTTAGGTCTTCACTTAAAACATTTTCACAGCAGTTTATCTCAGATATTTTAAAGCCATTCTCACTAACACCAAAAATAGATCAGTGGGATCAGAAAACATAGGTCACTATGTCACTTACATTGTGAACAAGCTGAGTTTAGCTGGATTAGCTCCTACTTTATTTGGATGAAAAGGGGTCACACCCCTTATATCCTTTAATCCGCAGGAAACTTAACTCGCACAACTACAGCCAGAGCTAAAAGTCCAACGACTGGAATTTTAGACTGAAAACTGACAAATACTTATAGTTAACTATTAAGATATGTATTTTCTAGCTGAAATTTTTCTCTTTTAAGTTAAAGGGATACAAGGTAGTTTAGCGGCAGTATAGCGATCTCTATTGGTCAAACTGAAATTCTACACTGTCGTAAAAATGCCCACCTGTACACACCCACTAACTAAACATCGTGGTGAATGCTGCCGTTGTGTTATTTAGTCAGTACAGTTAGGTCATCTGATTCACAAGTGTAGACTGCCCACGTAAGATACTATAATCAGAGATTTTCTGTAGAGAGAACTCAAGATAATATGCTATAATACTGTTGCTGGAGGAAGTGGCCGGGGACAGCTCTGCTCAGGCTGCTGCCCCCGCGGCCCGATCCCCGGACAAGTGGAAGATAATAGATGTATGGATGTATGGATGGACTGTTGCTGATCTTGAATGGGATTCTTCCCTCATCATGGTGTATTCGTGGAGTGATTCCTTTGTATTAGCAGACACTTACAAAAGTTACATCTTAGACAGAGATGCGCGCAGGCACTACCAACATACACGCCGCAATAAACGCAGACTAGCTCTACACTATTCCGATTACAATCACAAATTAATCAATTTTCATTTGTAGATAACAATTCTTGTTCGGATCAAAACGCTATTCTTATTCTAATCAGGTCAGTCCGTGTATTTCTGAAGCTAGGCTACGTCTCGAACTCAGGAGGAACTAGAGCACCGTCATCACCTATCTCTTTACGATCTAAAACGCAGGTCACTATGGTAGATGAACAAGATCACGCTTGGAGAAATTTCACAAAGATGGGAAGTGCCAACATCGAACGTTTCATATTCAGTCTGTGAAAGGCAGAGTATGAAATGTGTTGGCTCTTCAACGCAAGCGAACACATAGCTACAACTACAGCTAGCATACAGTACCTAGCTAAGTGCCGTAAACACAAACGACTCTTCTCACGCATCACGACACTTCAGAAGCGGGTCGCTCCTGCCGAAGTTACATATGGGATTTTCAGCATACAGACCCCTGTTGGGAGCAAGACAGGCTTCATTCGCTTACTATTGACTTGTTTAACCTTTGTTAAACTCCTAAAGGCTATAATTTTAGGTGAAAATGCTACCTAGTGCCCCTTTAAGTTTGTCTAAAATTCATTTTAATTATTTTATTTGTTTCCCTTTATTTTCTTTAATGCTTCTTCCACTCCCTGCTGCAATGCTTTTATTTTATGTAAAGCACTTTGAATTGTTTTATACATGAAATGTGCTATACAAATAAATTTGACTTTGACTAAAAAAAAAAAAAAATCAACTATTAGATGCAATGTAAAACTAATGCTTTTCCCTGCTATAAAACATACAACTTACAAACTTAACAGGTACCTTACAGCTGTGTCTCTGTAATAAAGGCCCGGCAGGGATGGGGTTCGAAAAGAAATTTAGCCTATGTGTCACAATTAAATTGTGCATCCCAAAGACAAAAAAACTCAGTTTCTACCCTTTATCAAATCAATTGAGTTAAGTAATTATGCTGTTATTAACATTCTGTTGAACAGGATTTATCATTTGTCACATATAAAGTGACATATAATCATACATCATGGTGTTTCATTCCTCCATTCTGAAGCTTTTTGCACATGGTATGCACATCTTTCAAGGGATTTTAGTCTGACTTGGTCCAGGGTGTATTCATGTGTCAAGTGAATATTTTGTTAGCTTCATTTATTCCACTGCTATAATAAAAGTCACATTGATAACAATGTGAATTGGAAATAAAATGCTGCCCTGAATACAAGCCTGGTACCCTTAGCCACTGAAGTGAATAAAGGCCTTGGCCTTTATTTGATGAAATATGGTATTTAAAACATCACTTGTCAGATAACACTAAACAGTTATGTTTTATCATATCACTTTGACAGCCTTAGTCTTGTCTGTCTTTGTATAATAAAATGTAGGTGACTTTTTAAAGTATTTCAAAGGATGTCAAATGTTTAGTTCACATCCACTAGAACAGAGTAAATCCAACAATCATCTTATGGCTGTGAGCCTTTCTCATCCCTCATTATAGGTATCACTGACATTAAAAAGGTCCAAGAACACATCTGCCAGTAGGTGGTCGTGGTTAAGAGGAAGTGTCACACTTAATCTGTTCTGTGGAAAAGTTTTCATAAATCCACAAGTGGCTTTTATAGTACAGGTTCAGCCACCACAGTACAGCCTCATCTTCTGGATTTCTGTGGCTTGGGGCCACAGAAAGTCCAGTCCGTCAAATGCTGAAAACTGCCCTTCTTTCCAACAGTTTTAACCCAGCTCTTCCTTCAGGCAACCCAAATTCAGCCAAGCTTGGCAATAAGAGAATCAATTTGTTTAAAAGGACTGTGGAGTGCTCTTCTCTAATGTTTCATTAAATTATCCCTATTCACCCGCCTTTAGTCTGTAAAGCCTCTTATGGCAGCAGTGGGATTTCAAGCACCAGTGCTGAGGTCAGTTGCAATTGGATATTTCTTTCTATGGATGGAGAATGTTACGGAGCCTCTCCAACTGGGCTTGCAACGATTGCTGCTTTGTTGTTGCCATCGTATGTGACATTGTGTCCTCGCTGCTCAGTAGAGGCTAATACTGACAATTAGGCAGCTAATAGCAACAAGAGCTACGTGACATGGATGTTACACATCAGTGTTGAATGTTCTTTTACAGCTTAAAGCGAAAGTAAAGCACCTCATGCACTTAATCCCTTAAACGTGCATTTTTTATTATTATTATTTTTTTTTTTTTAGGTAACATGTTATGATGCTTAAGGAGAGCAAAACATACTCGTCTTGCCAGATAGCAGAAACAACCCGTCCTAATCTTGGCTACTTTTGGCGCTTAACATGAATCATTTGCAGCACAGACAAGTATTATGTGGTCCAGATATGGTTCGAAAGCCATAAACCAGCTTTGATGTGGGTACGACAAGTGTTGGGAGGATCAGACATGTCCCAAGGCCCAAAGAAAATGCAGATTTGAGTCGCACTAAATCAGCATCATCATATAAGGCCAAACATTCTTTAATATCTGAGTTCTATAAAGTACATCTCTCAGCTGTTTGGCCTTTTGCTTAAGGCCGAGGCTTTGCCTCTTTAAAGGCTTGCAAGATGCTATTGCTAATGTAGCTAATGTGTCCTCAGGTTTCAGCGAAAAACTACTTCTATAAAATTCTTATTCTGTGGTTGTTCTCCGATTTAAAT
Source organism: Odontesthes bonariensis (assembly GCF_027942865.1). Classification (NCBI taxonomy): domain Eukaryota; kingdom Metazoa; phylum Chordata; class Actinopteri; order Atheriniformes; family Atherinopsidae; genus Odontesthes; species Odontesthes bonariensis. Next base: position 8,251,262 of record NC_134522.1, read on the forward strand.
TTCATGTGTGTGCTACTCTCGAAAACACACACGTAACGTACATACACAAACTAAGTGAGGTTCTTTAACTGTTAAGTTGAACTTTGAACACAACATAACATAAGCTAATAAGCTAGCATAAACAACAAGTGTGTTGCGCACAAGCCTGCAAAAGTTTTTTTGCAGGCAACATGTATAAAGTTTTCCGGACAGAAAATATGCCGGTCTTCTTCAAAGTGCGGTTTTCAGCTGCTTGCTTCGCTTAAAGAAAAGAGAGTCAGTATAAACTTAGAGGAACAGGTATATTCAAAAAGATTAAAACTAGAACGAATAAAAAAAGGTTTTGTATTTCTATTCAAGGTGTTAGTCTGTGGAATAAGCTAAATGAGAACTTAAAAAGTTCTAAAACAGCAGAAAATAAAAAAAAGGTGTAAATCATTATTAATTGAAAATAATAAAAGTATAGTATGATTGATGGACATTGTTTTGCTTTAAATCTTCTGTCATGTTCAGATGTTTTCTGTAAAGTTGTAAAATATCGGCTGCAGTTGTGTTTGCTAGTCTTGTTTTCTTGGAATTATAAATAAAATGTGTATCATAGGGCTAGACACAATAAGTTTCTTTTTACTTCAGCCTAGACCCTTTTGGTCATTACACAATCAAAGAAATCGATTGATGTTTATATTTTGTTATGTATTATAATGACCAAATAAAATGACTTTACCCTTAAAAAAAAGAAGATTGCTAGTATCTTTAAAGGCTATTAAATGGCTAACGTAGCCAGATATGCCAATCAATAATAGAACATTTCTTCTGAAATTTCTTATTTATTGGTTGTTCTTATGTTTGAATTCCATGCACGTTACTATAATGTTCATACACAAACACCAAATAAGGTTGAACTGTTCCCAAGTTAGCAATACCCATTAAGCTAACATGAACCACTGTCCTGTGTTTGTAAGGCTACCAGCTGTTTAGCTACTTTAGCTACATTTTTCTAAAGCAAAGAGTCAATTTTCAATTTATTTACATTAACTGTTAAGTTAAATATCTGTTTCTCTGTCCTTTCACATAGGCACGTTTTTCCAAAAAGTTGCAACATGTCAATATATACAGCAGAAGTTTAAAGTCATTAATAGTCCTGTCAAATGATTATTTCTGTTATCATATGTAACGGCTGCAAATGTAGGCTACTTCTAATCTAGTTGTGCTCTCAGGCACTGTTTTTTTTTACAGTATGATTAAATTTTACAGTATTTTTAAAAACAGACAAATTCTAATACAAAACCTAAGGAATCTTGGCATCTTAGAGGGCAAATGCAGTACTTTACCCTGTACTGTATCCCAAATGTTTAATCTATATTGGATTTAAGCTGATAACCAAGTAAGTTTGATGTGGGTCATCGCTGAACCTTAAACTTTTATAGTTGATTTGCAATTGCTTATCTCTAGCATACACGCACACTAGCACACATTGTTTGAGTGTGATCCAAACTGTTCTAGCTTTACTACAAACATGCAACACTGTCACTCTGATTCAGTGCATCTACAGCGATGCAAAGCAGTTCTCTCATCTGAAATTAATGAACTTCCTTTAGACTAAAATATGTTGTATGTGTTGCTTCAATTTTTAATTCAACAAAGCCATACTCTCCATTTTTGTATTTTGCCCTGCTCTAGTAACAAACATGAAGCTAATTAGCAAATGCACTTTCACACACAAAGCAGTTCAAGGAGTTTTAAATACCACCCAACCCTGTTCGCACCATGGAGGTTAACTGTGTGGTGGCACAATTTTCTGAGATAGTGGCCTCTTTTCTCTACTGACAATTAAAAAAAAAAGAAAATTCTGTATCAGTTTGCTCACAAGCAGACTTAATTGACAGTACAACTACTAAGTGATCTTTAAACATCCACAATCTGATACAAACAAGATTAGAAACCGTTGCAGAGCCTGAAAAAGAGCACAGTAAGACATATCGGCTCTGCAGCTGTGAATACCTCTTCACAAACAGCATGACCTGAATAACAATCTGTCTTGCAGTGGTAACATTGCTGATTTGATGCACACTAACAAGGGGACATGTTCATCTTTGGAAATCAAAACAATGTTTTCATTTGCTCTAAGCGTCTTTGCAATCCAGAAACATTTACTGAAAAAATGGGAATGAACTGAAAGGTGGAGGATATTTTCTTTTCAGACTGATTTTTGTGGCGAGGTTGGCAATGAAAGTAAACTGATCGGATCAGCGAGTTTGTTGGTTGATGAAATTTTGATCAAAAAGTCATGGATTCCCCTGAGCATTGGGATAAAATTGGGATTTGGAACTAGGAATGGGGATTGGAGATCACTTTACTTTTTACCCAACTGCTCAACATTTTCAATTATCCAGTGAAATTTCCTCAACAGGATGCATTGGCACAATCATTTCAACAGATGTTCACATTCCTTAGAGGATAAAACTTAATCCTCTGATGTTTCCTTTAGCATTGTCAAAAGACTGACTGAAAACTTGTCATACACCCCTTGCCAACTGCATGAATTGAAATTGAGAATCAGGAGCCACAGATTTTAGATTTGTGGTTTCCAGAATTTTTTTTGAAAATGACGGATATAAATTTTTCCCCCAGTCTTTATGAAAGAATAAATGTGTGCATGCAAACTGTAGATGTGGCCATGGTGGTAATCTTACCTTGTGGAAATCAACACAAAGCTTTTGAATCATCACCAAGACTACAATCCCACCCTTTATTGTCCATTCTCTCCTTTAAAAGACGGCCAAGGATTACTGAGCCAGTCAGTCAAAGTCAAATTTATTTGTATAGCACATTTAATGTACAAAACAATTCAAAGTGCTTTACGTAAAAAAAAAAGCATTGCAGCAGGGAGTGGAAGAAGCATTAAAAATACATAAAAGAATATAAAAAGAAAGAAATTAAATAATTAAAATGATTAAAAACAAGCAACAGTCTAAGTGTAACAAGGGTTAATTTGGCTTGTTTATAATTCCACAAAATTATGGTTTTTAACCTAATAGTCAGATGGAACTTTTGTTTTCTTTTTCTGTTTCTGTACATTCTTTTATGGGGGAGCAACATCCGCGACAAAAGACACGGGCTGTGTTCGAAACCGCATACTAAATACTACATACGGCATACTCATCGATCAGACAGTATGCAGAGCGTTTACCCACAATGCATTTCGCTCCTGCCCGAGCCGAAATTAGCCAATCTGAAGCTGATTTCGTTTAAGCTCTAAACTTTGTAAACTTTAGCAACATTTGAAACATTTTCAGGTAAGAACGTAGTCGTTTAGACCCCCAAGGTGTTGAAAATCTGACAAAATACCGGCTATTTACAATTTTGTTCCGACGAATTCGGCGCTACTAAAGCTAGCCGCAGTGAGCAACGCACTTCCGGTTATTTTCACAAAATAAAATACCCGTTGACTTTTATCATAGGGAAAGCCATTACGATACAATTGGTGCTTTTGTTTTGAAAACAGGAAGTGAACCTACCCTCGTTGTAGCTAGCTTGAAACAGGATAGCTTGACAGGAAATGACGATCGGCGACGTCACGTTATGTTGCATATTGGGTAGTTTGAGTATGAGTAGTAACCTCATGATGCATACCCAACATTTCGGCGAATCTAGTATGCATCCGGGAACTTAAAAAAAAGTTAAAGTTAGTATGAGTAGTAGGAGTAGTATGCGGTTTTAAACACAGCTACGGTCTCGCCTAAACTCTTTCTCTTTTTTCTTATGTTCCGTGAGGAAAGTAGAGCACCATTTTGTCTTTTATATTTGGCATTTTATTTTGTCAGGTATGCTCCATGTTTTCATGTTTTACTTATTTGTGCTAATGTTTGCGTCATTGTAATCGCGCTCTCTTTTTTCTGACATTCGGTGAGGAAAGGTTGAGGAAAATAAAGACCTTTGAAAGAGCAGCGGTGTGGTCTCCATTCGTACAAGCCTTAACACAAGGTTTCATACCGGTTACATAAGTTAAAAGATACTGTGCAGATTTCATGCATAGACATGAGAAAATAAATATTTTTAACCTTGATTTAAAAATGTCTGCATTTGGTTCAATCTCCACTGGCAGTTTGTTCCACTTGTTTGCAGCATAACAAATCCATTTGATGTGTTGGACACTCACTGTGTCCATCACATCAAACTTCTTCTTTGTCTCTTTTGGCGTTGCTTTCGTATGTGCTTGGCAGGCTGGACACTGAATCAGTTGTTTCCCTCAGGAAAATGAATAACAGTGTAGAATCTTATCCACTCTATCAAGGAATTGATGCACATTTGCAATGTGGGTCTTTAAATGTCCATTTCCCTAAATTCTTTTTAAATGGTGTGGTCAAAATTCATCAGCATCTAGCTTTTCCTAAAGTCTTGAACACACTGAAAAACTCAAAATAAAAATGAATAACTCAACCACTACTGAATTATGCACAAGATTATTCAAATGTGAGTTCCTGGCCTGCAGTTGGATCTAAAAGCCACTCAACTCACTTCCTCTCACTTCTCACTCACTGAAGTGTAAGATTATTTGGCAAACCATGTATGCCTCCCACATGAACAGCATCTGTTGCTACATTTGCCACAGTTAAAATGTTTAGCCTCACAGACATCATGGGAATAGGAGACTTTAATTTGATCTGTCGGATTCACTTTAACATTTGATAAATGATGGACTTCTTCCCTTTAGAAAACAGCCCAAAAATATCAAAACTATTGATTTAATTACCCAACTTCAGGTCATATAAATCCATATGCGGCAAATATTTTAGAGTTAGTTGCAGAAAATTGCTAAATAAAATGTGCAATACATGATGAAATGTTGGCCTCTGTTTGCTATTTCTCCCACAAATTTATCATCCCAGCTTTAATACACTTGCAAAGCAGATACGCCCTCCCTCCTTTGTGGCTCTGGATATTTTCCAGCCCTGTCAGCTCATAGCTGCAGCCATGACATTTGTATGGCTCTGGGATTAAAATTGGGTAAAGCTGGCCTTTTAATCTTATATATCCTCCTATATCTTAAAACGTATTACTTTCAAATGAATTATGAGAAAGCATAATGGTTGCAGCCTTTTCCCTGTGCCCTACAGCCAGAGCTGCTAGCTACAATATGTAGCAGTGCGGTAAACATTAATTGAAGAGCCAACATCTCTTGCCTTTTAATCCTTCAGTAGCCATATTACAGCACTTTTAAAGCAGTGGTTTGGATCTGCAGTCATGCATTTTTAATTACTCCTGAAAACACCCAGTTTTCTAAATCCTGTGAAGGGTCAAAGCTTGATGGTAGCAGGAAGCTAGAGCACAAGAATGAAAGTCAGTGTAGCTACCATGATGTCATGGCGTCTTGTCCTTTTTAGAGCCTGGAGTTGCCATAGTCTAGGGTTAAGCTAAAGAGTAATCGATGAAAACTAAGAGATATTATCTATTTAATATGAAAATTATTCTAACAGGACTAGCCAAACCCTGATCAGAAGATAGCTAGATAACGCCATAATGACTGGTGGAAAAAGTTTGACTCCAAGGGTAGTGGAAATCTTTTTAGTGGTCTTCTGGAGCCATGATGCTTTGGAGCCAACCTTCAGCATTGGATTATAGAGGAGGCTCGATGCAGTAATGACTCGATGAAACTTGAGAATCACTGAAGTAACAAGAATGATGAAAGAATGAAAGGTGTCATTATAGTTGTTTTTTGTTGAATTAGTTTTTTTTCTTCAATAAACTGATATTTTGAGAGATATTGGATACCTCTCTATTTTGGCTTTGAAGTGTAACTTAATAGGTAGGACACAGTATGTTAGACAACCAGGAGTTAAAATGTTAAATGTCAAATGTTAAAAAAGTAGGTAGCATGTGGCTAACAAGCTAGAAAACAAGCTTAGCTTAATCAGCAAACATCAATGACAGTCTAAGTGGGACCAATATAACACATCTCTGTTGTCAGAACCCATTTCAGCCATATTTTGACATCACTTTCATACAATGGGAGGAAAGGGTTTCAAGTTTCATTTCATTTAAAGTTTTACACAGGAAAACTGGAAGCTAGTGGACCTAGCTTACAAGCTCAAGCTGAAAACAAAGTTAACAGTAATTTGTGAAAATTTTATCTTAAAAGTAAGCCATCCGACAGTTCAATTTTTCAAAGTGGGGTTGTGTGGAGTACTTATAAGCTGTCCGTCACTAATCTGCAATAGACAACAATCAGAGTGCTCTCAGTTTGGAGAATCAGGGAGGATTCCTGACTAGCGAGCCAAGCTAACTGTGGCTAAGATGGACACCAAAAGAAGAAACTTGTTATTTAAACAATTCAACCCACAAAAGTTTCATAGTTATCATTCTAGTCAAAGCTATTTCCTTTGTCATCAAGTTTTATCAGCTGTTTTAAGAACTTTTACCAATTTCATATTGCAACACAGAATGTATTAGGGATCGATGCACTGGTGATGAGCATAACCAGCTGCACCTGGCAATATTAATTAATATCAATCTTTAACATATAGTTTTACTAAATCACAAAGCAGCTCTTTGTTCACAACCAATAGCTCATAGCTCAGATTGTTACAGAAAGACCTTACAACCAGTCCATGTAATTGTCGGAGGTAAAATTGATATGCTGTAAAAATCCAGTCTAGTGTTGTGAGATTGGAGTTGTTTTTCATGTGAAAATTCACTCTTCTGGTCTGAGCATTGTCAGCTTGACTAGCACTAGCTTGTCAAAATGGCAGGTCTCTGACCACCATCCACTGCAGGTTACATAGGCCTACTAATGACTCATAATTACTTCAGAAAATGCCTCGAGTCAGGTATGGGGTGCCCGTTGTACCACAGACGATACAGATATATCCACACATGGTTTCAACTATATAGTTTATATTTCTTTGCAAATACAAAACCTTTTAGTTCAACTACACTGGTGTTTTTTGAGATTTTGAAGTGAGCAGTGTTTTGTTGTTACATCCACATGCAAGAGTGAGTCTAGTCAGCTAGTCAACGGCAAGGTGATAATGTGGTGCAGAAGAAGATGGAGGCTGAGCTGAAAGTTACACAAAAAAAGTCTAAAAGTTTCATGAACTACATGAGGAAATGTCTGGAACAAACACTGCATCTAAACAATTACACTCAAAAATGGTGCATGCCTGTGACATTGACTCACATATAACACTCAGAAACGCTGTTCGCTTACAGCCCATTCTCTAGTTGAAAAAGCAGAGTTTTACTTAGTCTTTAATAAGAGTCAGAATCCTGGACTTGACCTCCACAGTGTTATGAACTAGCATCTGAAAGCTTTCCCTTTCTGTCCTCACTTGCTTTTCACAATCTCTCCTGAATTAAACATACACAGCTAGCTAAGAGTAACAGACAAATCCCAGTCCAAAGATGTGTGTTCTCCCTTAAGGCTTAGTTTATTCATCCATAATTCCTTTAACCTCAATTAGACATCTGCTGACTATAACAGAGCACACAAACGGCTCTAAATGAACCAGACTGTGTGGAATAGTTTTATAAAATACACACACCACCCTGGAGGTCTTCCAATCACATTCATGGTACACTAAAAAATAAAAAGCTGCAGAGTGCCTTTGCTCTTAAGTGCTCATAGAAACAGCAAAATATCGCTACATTGAGCCCTTTTAAGAGCTGTCCAGATAAGAAAAAAGGCTATTTTTATCTCCTATTGTACATGAGCAATGTGCACTGAAGCCTTTTTATCATATTGTCTGTCTACAGGCAGGCAATAACCCAAACCAGACTTTGCTTAAAATTCCAGCTGCCTCGTAATGTGAACTTTTGCAGAACTCCATCTGGGCTTGAATTCAACCCCTTTCGGTTCCAATTCATCCTTCTTAACTTCAGTACTAAATGCCCATAGAGTCTCCAACAGATTTGATTTAATGCTCTTGTGAAGCATAGTCTCTGAATGAAAAACTGAAATAGACAGGAAAAAAAAATAGGTGAGATTTTTGCAAAGATTTTTTTCACTGAGCAAAAGAAAAAAAAAAAAAAGTACGTATGAGCACAATTTTGGAGCTTATGGTCTTGATGTAAAACAAGCAGATACGTACTGCTGAATACATGGTGGAAAATATTCATTGACATGCTTGTTTTCTGTTGTAAACATTATGGCTTTTTATTCAAACTTCAGATCAACAGAACATCTTAATTTAAATGTTTTCAACAGAAAAAGATCAGGCTCGGACATTTCCACAAAATACCGCCATCATACATTGCACACAAACTTAGCAAACCTTTGCAAATCGGAAATAATGACAAATGTTTTTGGCAGCACTGAAGGATACTAAGCAGGAGTATGCCAGAAAATAGTTATGTAAGGGCACAATAAATGAAAAATAAAACAAAAAAAAGCACGTGTTATGTTTTGGTTGAACCGAAAGCATTTAAAATCACTCTGACTTGATGCTGATTTTAGACATATGTGAAGTATTATAAGCAGTCTTTAAGGCAACATGAATCCATCCAACCATCTATTTTCTGTACCCACTTAATCCAACTGTCGGGTCACGGGGGGATGGAGCCTATCCCAGCGGTCATTGGTGAGAGGCGGGGCTCACCATCACAGGGACTCACAGAGACAAACAACCACACACACACACATTCACTCACTCACTCCTAGGGATAACTTAGAGACACCAATTAACCTAACATGCATGAGGAAGCCGGAGTATCCGGAGAGAACTCAGGTATACACGAGGAGAACATGCAAACTCCACACAGAAAGGCCCCAGGTGGGGATTGAACATGGAACCCTCTTGCTGTGAGACGACGGTGCTAACGGAAACATGAATGTGTGCACCAAATTTACAAAAATCCACTTCGGTTGTCGTGAGACTTTTTGCAAAACACAACAAAGAATTACACCTCCTGAAGCTGTAGGGTGAAAGTCAGGGGAATGTTCTGTGAAAACCACAAATCTCTACACTGCTTGTCACCGAAAGTCCACCGAAATACTTGATGGTGTATTTCCACTTCGCAGCCAAACGGCAGTGTATAGAAGTAGAAATAAACTACTTACTATAAGTTTTGGAAAACTTACATGGTTATTTAGAAAACTCAAACTGAATATATTATATTTTTAAATTTAGCATTTAGAAATTGTTTTCCTTCCATTTATTTGTCATTTGACCTACTTTGATTGTAAATTCTCAGATTCTGTGTTTTGTTTTATAAATATAACAATAAAACGAGGCATTCTATAGGTACAACAAAACCTATAAGTGAATAAATTCAACCGTAGCAAGTCTGACAGAAGAGTACTTGGAAAATACAGAATTGATACATTTTCTGCTTAGTTACGGTGTCCAAGGGCTCTCATCGGATCACACAAATAAAAGTTCTTGTGCTGTGAATTTCTTTGATCTGGTGATCTTCATAGATTATTAGAAAATACGATAAAAAAGAAATAATTGAGGCTTTGGCACAGAGCATGACTGAATACAGAGATGACCGTAACATGTCTGAAGAGGAAATAGAATAATTTGATGTATTTGTATGTTAAGATGAGCACCGAGAAAACACCTGGGGCCCACGTGTAATGGTAGAGCTCTATTGTCATGCTACAAACAGCCTGACGGAGCCGGCAGCCTGATTTATTCAGAAAAACAGATGCTATCATCACGATATGATCATCAATATGATCATCTTGGCAAACATTAGCACCGGGTTTGAAAGTGCTGGTGATAAAGGGAGTTTAAGACATAATTTGTTAGTATCATGTGTATCATTAGCACAAAGTTTAGAGAAACAATAAGTTCATTTCACGTAGCTCTACAGCAGTAACACTGACTTAATCCACTGTGAGAAGAACTCTACAGATGTACAGGAACAAACTCACAGAGGAGAGGAGAATTTCTGCCATTGTGTAGATTGAAATTTTCTGTAAATGGATGGAATTAATAGAGCCAACTTCTTCACAACAAATCAAAAAACAAAACAAACGGAAACCATCCCCAGCACACAATGAGGATGTTTTTGGGTTCACTTTTTAACATGAAAACTATCCGGTCTTTTGGAAAACTGAATGCTAGTAGGAAGCCAATCAGTCTTCTTTTAACAGAAATGGACAAAAAAAAAAAAAGCCATTTTTCATAACAAAACAAGGCACAAATTGATTAAAAGCAACATCTAAAAACAGCTGAAACCACATGTTTTATCCGGAGGTTGGTACAGCTATTTGTTAAACTTGTTTCAGAAAGGGGGGAAAGAAAGGATCTTGTGCTCATGCAGTCTGGATCTTGAATTGTTTTAGACATAATTCAGGGAGGGTTTTCAGTGCATCCAGTGATGTACAGTATGGTCTCTTCATTTCTCAGAGCTGAATCAAAGAAAAGTTGTAAGCTCAGGCTTTAGTCCAAGGTGCATCTCACAATGCTGCACTGCCCCATGTCCTTTCAATCACAACATCTGGGTCATGTAAAATACAACAGTATAACTGAAGACTGAATCCAAACTGAAAGCTACACTATAATGCTTTTGGATAATTAACCTCGCTTTCATGCCTCATCCATTCTCCACTTAAGATGAACACAATCCTTTAACGGTGACAGTCCATTATCACAGGACGTGACATAAAGAGGTGAAAGAAACATTCACAAAAGACTCATTTTCCTCTTACAGTTAAGAGACTTCTACTGCAATGGTTGTGTTCTCTCCTTTCCCCCCAACTCTTGCTAAAAAAACAAAAACAAAACACACACAACCGATTACTCTGAAAAGGATGAGAACTTTATCACAATTAACCCTTTTAGATTATTTTAAAGAGAGGTTTTTTGCAGTGATATAGACTGTGATAGACTTTCAGATGTCTAACGACTGACTATAGTTACACAACGGTGTACTGTATTTGTTGTATAAGCTTTTAAACTGCATGCCACCACGACAACAAGGGTTATGAGACACTCCTCTAACTTTGCAAAAGGTGTTAAACCAGTGCCTCACAGCCTTTAATTAAAATTGAAAGCATATGAGGTCCAATACAACACAGTAAGAACCTAGAGAAGTCATGCCATAGATGGATTAATAGATGTAAATAGGTATTTGTTGTCTTAGTATGCACAAAAGTAAATACTAATCAAACCTTGAGCTTGTCGTCTTTTATATTGGGACAAAATAACATCACAAAGATTAACTTCCATTCGACAGGTTCCGCATTTTGCAATCAAAAGCTCTGAAACCTCGACGCCATTAGACCTCTGAAGGTATGCTGTTTGGAGTTTAGGCATCAATAAGTAATTGGCTAGTTTAGGGTTTAAAATAGACCTTACATACTCAGCACCAAGTGCAAACGTACAAAAGTGGCACATGTAAGATCGATAAGATCTGCATCCAGCTGCAATTTTTTGCCCTTTCCATATTTTGCTGTGTGACAAGATTGTCCAGGGGATGTTAATTAATGTGATGATGGGGCAAAACAGAATATGTGCCCATTCATTTGGATTTCTTGTACAAGCAGGCAAATATTAATTCGATATAGAGTGATTATAATTTACAACTATCCTGTGACGCACCACAACTTGCTTCCAAACAATCCTACAATAAGAATCTTAAGCTTTTCCAGTAGAAAAAGAAAGTTTTGTCACACCTCAAAACTGATTTTAACACTCTCACTGCAGTGACATCAGCGTAACATGAAAATCTCCTTTTCTGTCCCTGAACTCAAAGTGCACTCTTAACTCTGTCTTTTCTATCCAGAGCCCGGGTTCAACCATAAAAGTTGCATGCTTGTAAGCCGAACCTTTTGTGATACCCGGCCCCGCCCTCGCGAACTGACAGCTTCAGATAAAATCTGCCCACCGGAGAGTCCGTGTCAAAAACTCCGGCCGGCCCTCATGAAAAAATAAAGCAGCTTTCAAAGAAAAAGAGCAGGTTACGAGCCATGCTTCTCGTTAATGTGTAATGCTATGATGTTAACTTGGCGCAGCCAAAACAGCGTGGCTCCTCCATTGTTTCTGGTACATGTATTCCCAATCCACAGGGCTTTGTATTATTTATAGCAGCCTACATTCAGACTGCAGAAACTGGCAGTGGATTTGAGGGCTGGGCATGCTGAGAAACAGACAGATGACAACTCTGCTGGTTGACACACTCGACTCTGCTGGGTGAGCGAGTGCAGAGATCTGTATCATAGATTTAATCTTAATCTTAAGGTTTAATTCTATTGTGTGTACAGTGTCCCTGCTTGACTATAAGCTTGAGCGTTCTTCTTGATGACTGAACAGCATCTTTGACATGTTTTTGAAATCTCTGACAGCTCTTCACTGTCTCTCTAATTATTTATACAGAGAGTAGGTCAGAAAACGGCAGGAAAATATGGAATTTATTGGATTTCTTAAACCATTATTTTTGTGTAGATAAAGAAAAAAATGGCTCTCTCATTAGGAATAGTTATTGAGCAATCTGAAGCTGGTTCAAAGTGGGGCAGTTATTCAGATGCCAATCCAACAGCATTGAGTGATTTTTATCCCTACAGTTGTGGGATGGGATGTAACACCACTGTTGTTACATAACACATGTTGTTTGATAAATAATATCCTGAATTTGAGAGAGAGTTTTTTAAATTCCATCTGAGCCCTGCTCATGCACAGCTTTAATGCACAACTTTAATTTGTAGTCATTTTGAGGCTGACAAAGACACATTCAAAGGCCACAAAAACTGTCAAGTGATAAAGGTAATGTTGAAGATATCATCCAGAATGAAACTATATTCATATGCAGTATGTACTGTGAAATCTGAGATAAACTCACACACAAAGATTTTAAAAAAATGTTCCGTCATATGGTTTGTGTTTTTTGATTATATTTACACAACCTGAACGTGTTAAATAAGTGTGCAATCAACACACCTAAAGAGAGATGTGAGATTAGCAAACATTTTTAACATGGGAAAAACTTAATATCCAGGTTAGTCTGAATCAGAACTGAGGCTTCTTCAGTGAGGCAGAGATGATAACCGTTGGGTTATAACTTGCATTTTAATCTCTCATACACACAACACTGATGAACACGCTGCTGTTGTAATGTTTTGTACTTCCCATTAGCCGTGATACAGAGCTCTTGAGTGAATGTCTGGAGTATGAAAACACGTTTCATTAGTTTTATTACAGGAATCAGCCACAGCTTCCGTCTCCCGAGCAGAGGGAGAAATGAATGTATTGTTTTCATGATTTTAAACCCTCACATATTTACAGACAGAGCAATGAAAATGTGACGCAGCACAGAACAGGTGAGATAAAAGCTTTTTACCTACCGACAGTGAGAACAAAACTAACTCTGCTTCTGTCCTGTTTTTTTTGTCTGAACTCACGATGTAGTAAAATCCCATCTGATGGTTGTTCTTGTCCTGTGTCTTGCCCTTATTCTCTTTTTTTGTCACCTCCTCTGGTTTAGATCTCTTTCCTGCATCTGGCACAGAGTTTTTTTTTATTAACTTGTTTTTCAATCCAACTTTATTTTAACAAAAGTGTGCTGTTATGTGGTTGCTGGCATGTGACGTTGTACTGTGGCGCCAGGCTGGAAACCAAAGTTGGGAACTTTTGTTGTGAATCTCAGCCTCCAGGAGCTCTGGGGCAGTTTCAGGACTGGGAATAGTCTACTTCAAAATTAATCTGAAACACGGAGTTTCTCTAGTGTTGTGTTTAAACAGGACTAGAGTATAATATTTTGATTATATATAGTGAAAGGTTAGCTGGAAGCCATAGACTCATGCATTCTTTATCACTTAATTACTTTTTTTATGTCCTAATAATTGCTGGTTTGAATGTGCTAACCAGAAGAAAAAAAAAAAATCACTATGTGCTCACTAGACTCAAACCGACTCCAGTTCTGGATATACGTCAGACAAATTTGAAATTTGTGTCCCGAGAAGCTGGAATGAAATATTCTCAGCTGCCACTTCCTCTCACCACAGAGCTGTCAAAACCTTGTAAAACGCAATTTGCTTTGTGTCTGCTGGCTTTAAACTCTCGCCCAGCCTCCCTGATGGAAGATCTGCTTCATCATCGGACACTTTAATCAACTTGAACTAAATGGTGTCAGTCAGACTTCTCTTTCTGAACACATCCACAGCTGCTGGAAGACATTCGGTATTTTGATGTGTAAGACTGAGATCTGTACAGACAACCAGCAGTCAGAGGAAGCAATCGAACTCAGTCAAGCACCCAAGTCAGCCAAGCCTTGTTATCCATGAGAGAAAAAAAAAAAGAAGAAAATCAATGTTCTCCCTTCTGGGTGGGCATGCTGCTCTGCACATAGCTCACATGGAGGATGGAACCAGGGCTGACTGACATTTAAACAAAGTCCATTTAGCAGGGTTGTGTTTAATTAGCAGGCCTGGAGTTTACTTTGAAGTTCAGCAGTTAACTTGCTTCTGATTACACACTCCAGGTGCACACATGAGCACACTGGACATACTCAGTCAGGCTTTTGGTGTGTAGCAATATCCATCAGCTATACTGAGAAGTAAATGACGTTACCGTGCACTGAAGCATTGCTTAGCATGTATTTGAATCGACATTATTATGACAGATGGATGGAGGTTCTTAAAGCGTCTCTCTATTTGAGGTTGTGCATGGACTGTAGTAAAATTAAAAAACCTTAGAATAACAAAAGCAGCAAAAGTAATCCAAATTCAGTCCATTCAGAGCAGTCACACATTTGTGGGCTCTTGCAAATCAGAATTAGTATTGAATATACTCTTAAGAGGGTCATCGTGGCTCTGACAACGATAGCACATGTGTACAGTGTTCCTATGAGATACAGGTTACACCAAAGTATTTAAAGAATACTAATGAATACTGCTTGAAAAAGTAGAAAAATAAACATTTGGTTTAGTTGAATAGAATTGTCTCTTTATATGGATTTTCATCCACAAGTGAAATGTCATTAAAAGGGAGTTAGGCCTATGCTAATAGTACACCTCACATTACTCAAGAAATGTTGGTATGTAAGTGACTTTATAAAGTTTTTGGCTCATACTTCACTGTATTTATGGAACAACTGCCCACATGCCTGGATTTTTATCAGAATTTAAAGGCTAAAGTTTATTCATTGATGCCTAAAAACACTCTGTGCTACCATCGCCATGTCAAAGCATTTATTAAAAGAGCTAAATGAAACAGCATCGCTTACATAATCACCCGTTAGATGAATCCACATTCAAATGCTTCTTGAAACAATTAAGTTATGGTGGTTATAGAAAGAGCAATGCTGTGTCACTTTGGCCTTCGACAGATATTGTCCGTGTTGCACAGCTAGTTTCAAGCGTGAGTTCATCTACATAACTGGTGCCAACTCTCAGAGCTGCAGAAGAAAACCAAATCCCATTAAAATATCATTAAAAGAGCATCTGTCAAAACAAATATAATGGAAAAATATAAATAAGATTTTAAAATAAGATGAACTTGCAATTCCAACAATCACATCCTGAAAACGGTGTTCAGGATCTATAAACCACAGATGTGATTTTGTGACGTGAGCATAAAAATAATTGCCTATAGGATTATAATTCCACTGCATTTTGGCAAATTATCACTGAGGGAATGATCATCTTTTACAGCTGAGGCAATTTTTTTGGCCTTTAAGCTTGCCACATTGTTTCTGTCTTAATGTAATGTAATATTAATGTGACCTCAGCCTTTTGTGCTCATTTATTTAAAATAGCTGCCAACATACTGCAAGAATAAAAATATCTATATAAAGATGCATACATCTACAAACTTTGTAATAGATACACAGACACTGCTTAGTTTTTTTTAGCCTAACAACTTGTAATTTTGCCTTTCTAAAACCTACACATATGTTAAACTCAGTATCTCTTACATCTTCAGCATTATGCGCGAACAGGGCCAACCAACAAACTAATGTGCATCCGGAGGTTAGAGGTGAGGAAGCTAAATGAGCTGTCAGAGCAGTCCGACACCATTACCTTCACCGAGGTCACAGCAGCTCCAGTCTATCGTGACACCAATATTTGTTTTTCCCTCTCTGATAAATACTCAGGTCACACACGTGTGTTTTCAAAAAGCATAAAAAGTCAAAATTAGCGCACCCACCCGCATGTTTGCAATGAGCCCACACAGTCTTGTGGATGTTAAGTTAGTCCCTCTCCACAGTGATTTAATCTTTGAACACCGTTGAAACAGATTATTTTCTGTGCAGCTGCTTAAGGTAAATTTTAATTCATATTTTTTCATGTCCACTGACATGTTTTAGTTCCATTAATGCCAGTAATCCAGCTTGTTTTATCTTCTAAATCTTTTCATTTGACGCAGATGGAGATTTTGTCTTTATTTTACCAGCACTAATTCACTTAAATGTGAGAAAGCTGTTTTTTCCAGACATTATATAAAACATATAAAACTGCCCCCCTTTTCCTTTAGAGTCCTGTACAAAGTCACATGGGTATTTTGATAACTGCAAATTTTCCATTTGTGGCCATGGTCCACATACAAACACAGTTTTGGGCCCTTAAATAAAACTTTTTGAAAAACACCCTCCAAGATGAAGATTTTCAGTGACTCTGACTGTAATCTTTGTTTGGATGGGAAAACTGGGTTTTTTGGCTTAAAATGTCACATGACTATGTGCCATTGTGTATTTTGTTTTTAATGCCAGAATAAGTGCCAAACTCCCCTTTGTTTACATAGATTTAGTCAAGGTGTTAACAGGACTTTTTGTTTGCACATAAATGTAAAGTTACCTGCCGACTACACTGAGGAACGGAGGTGTCAGAACTCATATTTACACTGGTGCATTAGCAGCACTTAAGAGACACAGAACCTTTTTGTACATCCAGGCCACTTCTATTGCATTTGACTGAACTGATGCACATTTTACTACTTGACTTCAACTGTGTTTGTGCGAGATTCTTTTGTAAACTGCTGTGTGGATGTGATTTTTTATGAATAAACGAGGAAAAACATCAGTGTTGAGTGTAGCCTAAATGATCTCCATGTGGCAATGTTTACACACTTCATACTAATTTAGAAGGAGTGAATGTACTGATGTGACATCTGTCATCTGATGCTACATAGGATTCACATTTATGTACAGCAGTAAGTCAGTGTCATCTATGTGATTCTCCAACTTCAAGGAGTTGTAAGGATACTGCTTCAAGACAGCAAACTGCAACCCAAACATTGGACTTTTAAATTGCTATTAATCATTTTCTTCCCCAATAAATAGAATGAACTACTTGCAACCCAGTCTTTAAAAGGTCAATCTAACGATTCATGAATGTCAGTGGCATATAAAACAGCGTCAGAGCAGCTACTGAGGGAAGAGTCAGAGAAACAAGGAGGCCATTGAGCATCAGCCTGTAGTCAGAAGCCAAATCGGCACAGTTATCAATTCAGGTCTGTGCACAAAGACTCTGTTTTTGTGGCAGTGTAGCGCTGGTGATCTGTAATGATCATTAGTCATTCGGTGCTTCAGGATTAAACAGTTTAAGAGGCTCTCTAAGAGTTCCAGGAACTGTGGGGACTCCCTGAAGGACAACACACCTTCCTGGGCTTTTCGTCTGGTTGCATTTGCACCACCGAGAGGAAAGCGTAACAACCAGCTTGTTGGTGGTAGACATTTTGGTGTCCATCTTTTCAGAGAGAAATGTATTCATCTTTATTATTTATGTTTTAAATGGGTGACATTTTACAGATGTTTGCAAGGTTTTTGCAATTATGGGTTCCAGTCCTGCATTCATGTGTTCAGCCAATCACTGTACAGTTGTTTAAGAAAGTTCCTCTCGCACTGACCCAACAGACCTGATAAAATTGAACAGAGTTAATTTATCATTACACGGAGAGCAAATAAATCTGTTCCTCCTAGAGCTCTAAAAAAAAGCTGAATCTGACATCAGCTCACTTGTTGGCAAGCTTGAAACAGAACACCACTGCATTGATCAATGCAGTTGTGGGGATGTCTGGAGACTTTAGAGTCTCGAGGTCTGGTCAACTGAGTGAAATGACCCAGTATGATCCAAGAACTGTTAGAATTATCCTATAGGATAATCCTTATAAGGTTAAGGAAAAGAGCTACAGTGCTTCCTTAATTGTGTCCTTAAGCATAGGATGCACCGGACCATCCTTTATGAGAGAATTTAGATAATTACAGCCCAAAAATCCTTATGGCTGCAATTCTTATATCAATGCTCAATTATTTCCATCCAGTTGACCTAACTGTGATTCATGTAGATAAATAGTGGGGCAGGAGGGGGAGCATACGCAGCATTTGAAAACACAGTATGACACCTTTTTGGTTACAAACCCTATCAATGAAGCAATATTCTAGATTATCTCTGATATGACATATGATACTTTTAAGGCAGCAGCAAAAGTGTCCAAAGCACTTACAGCTTAGTTTAAGTGTGGATGAATACTCATTGCAGTGGGGTTTTCTTTTACTTAGGCCTTAAATATTTTTCCCACCACCTTTCTTTAACCCCCTGACGTTTCCCAAGAGTTCCAGAATAAGACAATAGGAGGTAATTTCTCTTACTATTAGTTGAGATACTTTCTCTGCAATACTTCCAGCTTTCCAACAGTTTGTGAACAGTCTTTTTCTTACTTCATTTTTTCTCAAGAATAATTTAAATTACCAGAATATATATTTCTATTATTCACAATGTTCCTGACATCTTAAAGCACTGAGTAAAAGCTCCCTTTGCAATCTTATCGGAGCTCAGAGGCAAATAAGATGAAGCAGTGGCAGCAGCTGACAAATGCTTTCAGGGCCACGGTCTGTGAAGTATGGTATATTAGTGTCCTGGATCACCTCTTTTCTCCTCCCTGTGCATAGATATAGAAATTAATACTTGGTTTCATGGCTTATCCAAAATGCCTACATTGCTCCAGTTTTAAGGATAAATGACCACTACTCTTTGATCCCCAAAAAGGAGGCAGGAGAGGAATTGGGAGGATGCCCGTATTTCTGTGAAATTTTAATTTTGTTTCCCTCGCTGCAACATCAAGTTATTAAAACTAACTAACTACTCGGTTAGGGTTAACATAGTAACATCATGGCTACTCTCATGACAACTGCACATTCACAATCTCCTTTTTCTGGCTACAGAGGTGACAAGTCCCATCTTATTCAAGTCCCATTCTTTTTATTCGGTTTTCGAGGATGTCACTAATGTGCCAAACATTTTTATACACTCACGTTGGTGGTTTTTGCCTGGTGTAATGAAGACTTGATGGGCATTAGGGGCAAAAGGAAACATGTTTGAATTTTATCAAAAACTAAAATGAGCCTGCAAACTCTAAACTCACTTGACTGAAACAACATCTTCGCATCTTCGATACAATGTCCAGAGAAGAAAATAAGTTTTAAGGGTAGAACTCTCCCTATTGTCCTCTTGTAGATGTCCACCGCAGTTGTTGTTTTCCTCCTCCAGATTCGTTTCCCATTTGGAGAATTACTTCTACTGAATCATAACCGCTGGCAATACAGCCTATACCACTACCCTCTGACCACACAATACAGCCTATACCACTACCCTCTGACCACACAATACAGCCTATACCACCACCCTCTGACCACAGAATACAGCCTATACCACCACCCTCTGACCACTCTATACAGCCTATACCACCACCCTCTGACCACACAATACAGCCTATACCACCACCCTCTGACCACACTATACAGCCTATACCACCACCCTCTGACCACACTATACAGCCTATACCACCACCCTCTGACCACACAATACAGCCTATACCACCACCCTCTGACCACACTATACAGCCTATACCACCACCCTCTGACCACACTATACAGCCTATACCACCACCCTCTGACCACACAATACAGCCTATACCACCACCCTCTGACCACACAATACAGCCTATACCACCACCCTCTGACCACACTATACAGCCTATACCACCACCCTCTGACCACACTATACAGCCTATACCACCACCCTCTGACCACACTATACAGCCTATACCACCACCCTCTGACCACACAATACAGCCTATACCACCACCCTCTGACCACACTATACAGCCTATACCACCACCCTCTGACCACACTATACAGCCTATACCACCACCCTCTGACCACACAATACAGCCTATACCACCACCCTCTGACCACACAATACAGCCTATACCACCACCCTCTGACCACACAATACAGCCTATACCACCACCCTCTGACCACACAATACAGCCTAGTTTATTTGCTTCAAATCAGTCAATGGAAGTGTTTATGAGTCGTCTTTTTTTGTAGCTTTTCAAAGAATCCCTTCAGATTGGCTTCAGTATTGAATAAAACACCGGCTACTGACAATTATGCTGGGAGTCACACAAAAGAATCAATAGCCATTTGCACAAGTACAAATGAATCTTATTCAAATCCAGGGGGAAACATTATCTTCCTAAAGAAGAAAAAAGTAATAAAAGAAAGACACTCATCAATGGAGATGATCTTTAGCTGATGTCCCTTGTTTGCATCTGAGAATTTAATGTGCACTGATGACCAATGTGTGAGGCTCCTTCAGCATCCCTGCTGGTTGGAAGATCAATGATGCAGACTGGGATTTGTTCTTACCTAAGATAACCAGACGCCTGCCTACACAGAAAGGAACCTACATGCAGTGTATGCAGCAGGGAGAATGTGGGTAAAAACGGTTCCTGTATAATGAGCTGCATGATGGATGGATTGACTGACACTTTTTATTGTTTAGCCAGTATGTCGAGTCTTTGTTGGTGAGAAAGCTTTTGTTGCTAGCAGGAGGAGAAGCTATCAACTCGAGCAGAAGGGTGAGGGAATCATTCTGGGGATAATTTGCCTCCACTGAAGCTGAATCACGCAGACAAAGTGGAGCTCAGCTCGAGTCCGGCAGGGTATTGTTCTCTTATTATCTCCTGGTATGCGTACTACTGTGTCAGAGAGAATTGCTTAGTCCAATGATATTCACAAAAAAAAAATTCATATATCACAGCAAGCGTGATGGAGCAATTCTAAATAAGGAGTATGATGGATTCCTTCTGCCCATACGCACTCTTACATTTACATGTAATATATCTGCACTGACGTCAGTAAGAAAAGCAAGCATTTCTGCTTGCTTTTCATGTTCCCTGAGTTCTGTTTTGGCTGTCTGTTACGACAGTACCAAAGGTTTAACATTTTGACCAGTTTGAGCTTTTGAATGAGTGAACAATCTCACCTGTGAGTATGGAAGATAGGTTGGAATGATTGCCTTGCATGTTAGTATATGGTGATCCTGACTTTTGGAGTTAAGCAGATCAAACAGAGGACTAGAAAGCTTGTTTCTTGAGCTGAAATTGCCTTCACTCTCAAAAAGTCACCTCAACCAGAACTTTAGTTTCTGAAGGAGGGATGATAGCGACATGGTGCTGGACATACAGATCCTTCACCAAAAAAAAAAAAGAGGTATGGATTAATGTACCAAAATTGCTTTTCTACCCTCCAAAAATAAAACAAAAAACAAGCATGGATGGTATTTGACTGCTGGCTGTAATTTATGGCATGTTTAAAGAGTTGTATAAATGTAACAAACGGATCGATGATTAGATGTAAAACGGAATTAAACCTACAGCACAAATGTTAAATACTTACTGGAGTTTAACTTTCTTTTATGCCTCGTGGCCAGGAACCATATTTTGTCTCTACAAATTATCCGATTCTTTTGTTTTATACCATTTCAGATCCTGCACTTCAGGTCGCTGCAGCTGTAACATCAGCTAAATCTATGAGGGTTCAATGATTAGGCTCTAAGATAGAGACCAAGGTCGGGCAAAATATATACAAAGTGTGGAGTAATTAAGTGATTGAATCAAACAAGAAAGGAGCAGCAGTGCACAAAGATAAAACATTTCCAAATGAAAAAGGAAATATTGGTGAGCTTCACAAAAGTATGTGAAAGGCAGATGATAAAATAAAAAAGAAAAGAGAAGCGAAAGTCCAGAGGGGTGCACTACGAAGTGAGATTATCGGCTTAGCCTCATATATTGAGCCTAAACTTTGGTCCTTTAACCATCATCTTGAAAAGCTGGTCAGCACATTTAGACGTCGATCAAATGTTGTCTTTTCAGCATTTAATCTATTATGTAGCTGGTAAATTGAACTAAAAATCACACTTTTGACCAGAAGTCAGCGCTGAATTTAAAACCTCGATGATTTCCAGCTAAGGGAACGTGTCATATATGAACCCTGAGCTATGTGTTATAACAGTAAAGAAATTTTGCATTTTATAGTTAAACAAACGGCAGGCTTGCCATCACGTTAACATGGAAAACATGCATTAAGTCAATTTTTTTTTTTTTTTTATTCTGTCCTGATTTGCCAACAAGTATTGGATCTAACACAGATTAGAAACCTAGTCCATATATCATGAATACTCAATCAATATAATTAGATTGAGGTGATTTCCACATAATTTGGGGAAAATGTAACAAAAATGCAGCTTTTGAGTATGAAGTTAAAAGTTTAGGAGCTTTGTGAAGTGAGACATCATGTGAGGTCACACAGAGCCTGAAAAGAAAAGCCTCATTAAGTATTAAGAATTATTATTAAGTAGTAGAACTACTGTCCAACTACTGGTTTTCTTTGCGAGGATGTTTTTGTTTTGCAGAGGCAGCCAACACAAAGAAAGCTCTTCTTCAAAGCTTTCACTGGAAACTGGAGCCAGTTCTCAGTTAAAGTTAAAGGTGGTTGACAATATTGTAACGAGACTGATGCAGACAATTTACCCGACATCCACTCCTTGATCTTTCCTTTGATGTAGCCTAACAGAAATCAAGAGACGTTTGGTTCTCCCTGACCCATCACTACAGACAAACGGATCTTATACAAAGGTCGATAATGCTTGAAATAAATGTCACTCCTTCCCCTGGGGAATCTATTTGGCTCATTGCTGGTTCAGTGTTTCTCGTCATGATGACTGACAGATATATAACTGGCTGGGGTGAACGGATTCCTACGTCTGAGACAGTTTTTCATATCTTTCGTAATGTCTCCAAGTTGGGCTGACGTTTCAGATATTGTTCTCTAATAAAAAGACAAGTGTCTCACTGTCAGTCATGTTGAAATGTTACATGTGAACTTTTGGTGTTCAGAAACTCAGAAAACTCAGGAAGTGGAGATTTGTTTACCTTACAATCAAATGAATCACTTAAAGTCACCCAAGAAACAGCTGTCTGAGCCCATGCTGCTCTGATTGGTCAGTTCCTGTGGCCTGATCAGGCACCGCCCACCATTCCGACGGAATATTTTCACTGGATGAAAAGTTTGTATTTTTAAACAATTTCCCATTACATTAAAAGCTTTAAAGTACCTTTGAGAATACCAAAATAAACCCTACAAAAACAAACACTGAAACAGTTTCCATGGGAACTTTAATTTAAGGACAATGAACGTGATAATAGATAGAACTGTGAAATCTCTTTTTAAGCTTTATCTCATCATTTTAAAGCCATTTATCATGTGTTTGAGAGTGTTAAAGTCCTTACTACTATGGCCACAAGTAGTAGCATTAGCCTGACAAACAGATTTTTATTGTTGTATTTAACAGATGTTTGTAGGAGCTTGGTTTTGATCCGTTTCACACGTTGTAATCTAATTTAAATAAAATAAAGCACCACCATCTCTCCTCCTAAGCACTGCCCCTTGAAAAGGTCTTTGAACACTAGATTTAGGTTAGCACCAAACATTACAGGCTGGTGCATTAAAGCAGACTTGTTAAACATCAATAATGTGGCAGTATCATTTAAATCTCCTCCATCAGCATGAGGGAGTTTTCTTTGCGTCTCCAGTCTTTAGGTAAGCAACAAACTGGAGCTGCTGTGGGGTTACATGTGCTCCTCGCTGGAGGTTGTGAGCCTTTTAGTCATGTTTGCTCTCCAAGCAAGAAGTGAAAAACATAATTCAGAGGATTTTTTTTATTTTTTTCCCTGGTACTGATTGTGTTTTTAGACCAACTCAATCATAATACTGTAGTTCACATCCATTGCTGCTTACTGAGCACACTGGCTTAGACACTCAAAGGCCACAAGTTCATCAGATGGGATTAACAGGGATACTGCGGGCATTCAGCTTCAGGATTACACGTTTTTACTCTGATTTACAACATTAGAGAAACATGCTGTTCTACGTTAAAATCTGCAGATGCACAAAATGATCATCCGAGGCCCACAGAGTGCTGAATGTTCACCTAATTTTTCCTTTTCTGGCAGTTTTCCCTCCATCCCAGGATATGCTTGCCAGCAGCTTATTATGTCTAATTACAGCACAATTACACCACTTCGTGTAATCATGTGGAACACAAGCAACACAGCACACTACATCGTAGTTACAGTTAAAAGAAAGAATGCCAACTAAATGACTGTATTCATATAACGGGAAGATTATGGGCTAATATCAGACTGAAACTTGGATAAACAGAGATGTTTGTCTCCTCAATTTGGTATTTTACCTGCTTAGAAATGACAGCTATGGGGCTCATTATACAGTTTTTCTATGATAACACAACAACTAGGCAAATTTACAAAATTGAATTGCTAAAAACCAGCATGTGTTCATTTAAAAGTGTCAAAAAGGGATCACGATATGAAGGTGTCGTTACGAGGAAGTCATCATGAGGTCACACTTGTACATCAGACTCGACAAAGCCAGTTTAATTACTGATGGGAGTGTCGCCTCGTTTTACGCATTAGCTAAATCACAACAACTTTTTCTTTCAGACTAATTTAGAAATGCTAACTGTGACTGGTATCTGTTCATGTCAATACTGTGCAAGTTTAATTATGAGTTTAATTTTAACTCACACAGTGAATTTGAACAGATTCTCCACTGAACGGGGAGTCATTTTTAATGGAATCGTGACCTCAAGAATCAGGATCAAGTCATGTGATAATTAAAGATTCACAGGTGTAGTATCAACATTATGAACAAAATGTTTTTCGCAACAAGTGTATAATAATTATAGATGATTTTTGATCGAATGCAACTTGTTAGTCATCAGTTATTGGAGCATGTGCAGCCCAAACAAATGTTGAATGAGAAAAAGTCTCAAAACCTTTTCTTCAATGAAAAATTCAATGATTTTTTTTAATTTTTTTTTTTTACTATTCTCGTACAAATATAAAGATATGATTTTATTTGCTACATAAATGTATACATTTCAGTGTGTATCACTGAGGACAAAAATAAGGAAAATATTGTTAACCTTGCCCTCTGACCACAATCTAAAAACCTTTCATTCATTCTGAATGTTATAGAATAGAATAGAAGAATAGAAAAAGAGACAGATTTGTACGCTGAAGAACATTTTCAGCGTCTAACTCTTTGGAGTTTTTCTAAACTGAATACCTAATAAACAAGCAAAGGCTGAGCTTCAAAAGCAGCAGAAGGGGAATGCAGTGCAGATACTGTAGGCTCATGTTGGCTGTAAGATGGAGACTCTGTGCAGTGAGACTAGGACAGCTCTTTGCACAGAACCCAACAGAGCAATCATCGAGGAGGACCTGAGAGGGGCACAGTGAGATTAAAACCTGCTATCAATTTATCAAAAACTGCTATAAGGGAACTTCAACTTGGAGGCAGAATTGGGGCATTTTCTACCAAATGACTACAATTTATAGTACAGCATTCATGGCAGGTGGATATGATGAGCTCTTAAATAGGTGTAACTCTGGGAATTTTGCTTGGTGATGGTGCCGGACATTCTTTACAAAAATGTGAGAGATCCTGTCAAAACAACCACACAAATGTATAACTTTTGGCTCAAGGACATCATGAAGAACATGTATGGGTGCTGTTCACAAAGATGAAATAGAACTGAGGTGGAGCATGAGGAGAACAGAGCCGTCAGTATTAAAAGTGGCCCAGTAGCTTTGTTATGGCAAGATGAGCAGAATATCAAGTTTCTTGTTTTTACCTTTCAATTCATGAAGCGACAGCCCCTGCAGCAGCATAAAGACAGTCGCCTGTGTGTAATAGCAATTGACCTTTTGGACCTAGTTTAGGTGACTTGCTGTCTTACCATAAAATCCCATGAATAATAAGTGCGACTGCTCTCTCTGTCACAACAGAACCCTTATCCAGACAGTCATTTTTTTCCTATCGTTCGCATGCGACTCAACAGAAAGACTCATTGCTTCTCTCCTGTGTGTTTCCCCCCCTCTATTTTTTTATTTTGCTCAGGGGCTTAGGAAGATAAGCTCTTCCAACCCTTCTCTAAATTATAGATTCTTCACAGTGGCGACATCCACACAGAGCCTGAATGTTATCGCTCCACAGCGGCACGAGAAGCTCTCCATTTTAGATCTCTGGAGGTACAACAGTTTTTGTTGCTAACCTTGGGGTCCACTGCACTTGAGTGAGGGAGATGAGCCTGCCTGTCGGTGCTTCTGTCATGCTTTCAGTGATAACTTCAGCAATGACTTTGTTTTTTCACGCTGGAGCAGCGAAAGGTGTGTGTGATTATGTGTCAGGACTGTAAACTGAAGATGTGACTGTGAGATGATCGAGTGGAGTACGCCAAGTTTTTCCCTCACATCATAGTTATAACACCATTTAATTGCCTACAAAGTTTATTGTAACCCGAACTTGCATACAGGCAGAGACAGATTAATCTAAATGACATCGACTTGTCCTCCAGAGACGATCCAGTCGGGGAAAAACAATCCAAACAGCATCTCCCTCTGCCATCGTGTGATGTTCAGGGTCAGCGGGTAGTATCATGCTCATTAGGAACAGTTTACAAGATGCGGTGCCAGGTAGCTTTGTTTTTGTTTGCATCTGTAATTTTGGAGCCCCGCAGCAACAAGGATGCCATCACTGCTGCACTTTTTAGTTAAATGAAAAAAAAAAGTTAACAGCATGAAATGTGCACTTAACTAAGCTAAAATTGGCTGTTAGATGAGCAGCAATTGTATGTGTCTCATTGTGTGATACCAGTCTGACTCCATGGCTGTGTTGGAAACCGCATACTACATTCTACATACTACATACTACATACTTGCATAGTCATCGATCACAGTATGCAGAGCGTTTACCCACAATGCATTTCGCTCCTGCCCGAGCCGAAATCAGCCGGCCTGAAGCTGATTTCACTTAAGCTCTAAACTCTGTAAACTTTAGCGACATTTGAATCAGAAAGTATTACAAGGTAGTCGTTTAGATCCCCAACGTGTTGAAAATCTGACAAAATACCGGCTATTTACAATTTTGTTCCGACAAATTTGGCGCTACTAAAGCTAGCCGTAGTGAGCAACGCACTTCCACTTATTTTCACAAAATAAAATACCCGTTGCCTTTTATCATAGGGAAAGACATTACGATACAATTGGTGCTTTTGTTTTGAAAACAGGAAGTGAACCTACCCTCGTTGTAGCTAGCTTGAAACTGCCGTTTTGACAGGAAATGATGATCGGCGAGGTTACGTTGCATCTTGGGTAGTTTGAGTATGATTAGTAACCTCATGATGCATACCCAACATTTCGGCAAATCTAGTATGCATCCGGGAACTTCTCGCTTACTCAAACTCGCACACTAACTGAAAAATTTAGTATGAGTAGTAGGAGAAGTATGCGGTTTCGAACACAGCCCATGAGACTCAGTGGAGGTTACAGCATTTGATGCAGGGCTTTTCCCCGTGGCTGAAGTTCTTCATGACCGATATCACAGCATTCTTGAGCTTGTTATACTCCAACATGATGAGTTTGAAAGCAATGAAAAGGTCCCCTGATGGAACTGCGTGATGGATGGGTCAGCCCATGATGGCTCTCTGAGCACTCCTGGTTCAGTTGATCCATTTACATGACAAAAAAACAGCAGAAACCTCCACTGAGTTCATGTGGCCCTTGACAATGTTGGAAAACCGAACAGAGCTATTGTATCGCATTGCATCAGATTTCACTGACAAAGAGGCAACATGGTACAGTAGTGCAAAGACCTATGAAATAAAAAAAGACTAAATTACACCCATTGAAAATTGGCAATTAAAGCCAAAGTCAAATTTATTTGTATAGCACATTTCATGTATAAAACAATTCAAAGTGCTTTACATAAAATAAAAGCATAAAAGCAATTAACAGTTTATTTCCTCGGGAGAAAGCTCAATATTAATGGAAAGGGTAATATAACAACTCTAATATGCATCTTTTTCATTTTTAAAGAAATCTTTAACAATTACATTTAAGATAATCATTATTAGGAAAATACTCAAAATCAGTTAAATCAAATTGTATTTGCGCAGATGGACATTAATTACTCCTCCAGTCTAAATGACCAAATAGGTATTTTTTGTGGGTCAGTGGTTCGATCCCGGCTTGCCCATTCCACATGCCTAAAACCTAACCCCACTTTCCTTTTTTCAGGGACAGCACATCTGTCTGTCTGCAGGGGCTAACAACATGTTCGCTCTGCAGGTGACGCTAGGCATTGATCGGATGCTGATTGGCTGAAAGTTACAACAACCGTTTTCATGACAAAGAGAAAAAAAAGAGTCAAAAACTATAGAAAGCAGAGAAGCACGGGTAAAAACCTCAGACTGCAGCTGCACTGGACAATTTAAGGGGTTTTTTAACCCTTAGTTTCACTCCATCACAAAGCACATCTTTGTCCACTATGACTTTTTTTTCACAGCCAAACAAACTTAAAGCACCAAGCTAGAACTGCATAATATTCATCTTGATAAAACAGAATAAGAAAAATACTGTAGCAAGAGTCCCAGCTCTGTTGAGCATGTATTCCTTTAACTCTCAGAAGTGATGACTTCATGAGCTTCTTTACCAATAAAATTACTTCTATCAGGGATAAAATTCATGGAGTACTTCCCACTATTGTCACTGATGTATCATTAAGCACAGCATGATTTGGACAGACTACAAGCATGTCTTAAAGACATAAAGACCTGGATGACTCTGAATTTTCTGCTGCTAAATTTAGACAAACATGACGTTGTTGTCTTTGGACCTGAGCACTTCAGGAAAAAACTGTCTCGCTATATAGTTGCTCTAGATGGCATTTACTGGGCTTCTAGTCCTACAGTGATGAACCTTGGAGTTATTTTTGATCAGAATCTGTCCTTTCAGGCACATATAAAACATTTGCTAATTCAAGATTGGACTACTGTAATTCTTTATTACTGGTCTGATGAGTTTTGATTATTCTGATGAGATTTAACAGCAGAAATCATATTTCTCCAGTTTTAGCTTCTCTTCATTGGTTCCCTGTTGAATCCAGAATAGAATTTAAAATTCTTCTTCTCACATTTAAAGCTCTTAAGCTCATCATATCTTAAATATCTCACAGTTGGATATTTTCCCATCAGAGCACTTTGCTTTCAGACTGCAGGTTTACTTGAGGTTCTCAGAGTTTCTAAAAGTAGAATGGGAGGCAGAGCCTTCAGTTATCAGGCCCCTCTCTGTGGAATCAGCTTCCAGTTTGGGTTCAGGAGCAAACACCCTCTCTAACTATAAGATTAGTTTTAAATATTTCCTTTTTTATAAAGCTTAGGGATGGCTCAGGTGACCCTGAAACATCCCATAGTTAAGCTGCTATAGGCCCAGACTGCTGGGACACCTCCCATGATGCACCTCTTCTCCCTCTGCTCCCTTTCCTCTCCATATGACATTGTTGCTGTCATTAACTTGTGTTTCTCTTTTTCAGCAGGAATTTCTTTCACTTCTGGGTTACACAACGACACTTAAATACTTTTGTAACTTTTTGATTGGGTTGAGGCAATAACATTGGGTTAGACATTAAAAATGCTTGATTTGGGTTAAAAAAAACTTCAGTGTCAAAATGGCATCACCTTTATAAATGCCATTTTAGATCTATTTGGACACTTCACATGCAGCTCTACGGATCACCAGAGGTTACATTTTCTTTGAGAATGATCATGGGTCACTTTTTTCCTGCATGAACAAACAAACCGTGGAGGCCTTTTAGTTAGGTGTCCACAGATACAAGGATCAACTTGTTATATTTTATGACTCTATCACCGTGACACTGTGCTGTTATTTAACATAACCTGGTTCTGGGAACTAGTAAAAAAAAAGAGTTAATAGGGTGCTACTATTGATTTGATTGCTGGAAATGGGAAATTATCTGTAGAGTTAAAAGAGGATTAGGGTCAATTTCAGCTTGATCCAATGAAAAGTGAGTTGCTGGGAAGGCTTAGAAGGAATGACAAATTCCATGAAGGCCAAACTGAGAGTTGAGATTCAAAGAAGATCCTAACATGAACTGGATGGGGGTGGGTAAGATGGCATGGATAAACAAATTTAATCTTCAACCTTTTACATTACCCTCATTTTTTTCAAAGAACGACAGGATGCACAAGATGCCTTGACCTGTTTTTGTATTTTGCTGTAAAAACACTCTAAATACAAAGCAATAAAAACATGTTCGATGCTATGTTGATATCCTACAATGACAACTTTTTCCATAGAGACCACAAGTTGGGAAATGGGAGAACATTTATGAGGAAACTAGCTTCTCCACCATAACTCTCTCTGTCAAAAACTGTGTTAGAGCTAATCGCTCCTTGCTGCCATGTTTGCAGACATTTCTACCACTTTACTCCTCCGAGGCTGTGATCCATGAAGCCTGTGAGCTGCAAATTACTGTAACAGGCAAGGGTACATTACACCACAAGTTTACTGACAAATATCCGTGTCTCTGTCAGCTGGGAAATGATTTGAAGAAGAAGATACTCAGAGGACAGCACCGTCATGTCTTTATGGGACTCAAATCAATCGTTTTTATATAATTTCCAAGAAAATGATGCATATTTTTTTATGCAAACTCCGCAGTCAGACACATTATCAATAAAACATCTCACATCCATCCACAAAGTATAGACATCACATGACTGCCCGCCACTTTCACTCGATCAGCGACACTGAAAGCTCAGAGGCTTTTAAAATATAAAAGTAAGTTGAAATCCGGCAGCTTGAGTGGGCTGTAACTGCTGACGGTGATGAATGAACCTGCCATTAAATGACGGGCGCCACTGTGTTCAAAAGTGCAGCAACAACAACAACAGAGAATTCAGGCGGGAGAGGAGGAAAGGGTCACAGCGAAACTGGAGCGTCGGCTCTCAGGCCTGGAAATTAAACAAAGGAAAGAACACGAAGCAGAAAAGGGTGGGAGGGATAAGAGGAACTTAGCTTTTGTAATCTGACTCACGGTGTTATTTTTCCTAATGTATATTAAGTGCTCAGTTGTGATGAGTTTAAGTCCAGACACAGTGTCGTCCTTGCTGGTTCCATAATCGCTCCAGTCGGAAAAAAAAATCTCCCTCCCGACTCACAATGTTCTCAAGTTTCACATCCGCTGCCATCTATGTCCCAGTGGTCATATTGGTCAGTAACCAGAGGCATAGTAATGTTCCGACTTGTGTTTCACAAAGGAAGCGAGCCGCCACCGAGCTCCAAGAGGTTCTCTCTAAAGCTCCAGAGTCTGCAGTCACTTTGATGAATTTTGGTGTCAAGTGCTTTCCTGCTGCGACGGTTAAGAAGGAGCGACATCACAGCTCAGCCAGAGCACCACCTGGACACACTGCCTGCAGGTGTGTCAACAGCAGCCAAAAGGGTTCTCATCCATCTCTCACTTGTGGACTGATGGATCGCCTCTATATCCATTTAAAAAATTTAAAAGATAATCCAAATAATCCAATGTGAAACATCAACTACAATGAAGTATTCAGTATCCTGCTGAAGGAAACTGTGAGCCACAGCTATGAAAAGCTACGTAAATAGAAATGCTCATTATGTGTTTGGGCAAAATCAATCTTCTTAATATTGTATAGATCTTGCATAAATATTGTATACACTAAATGGGATTGTTGGATTTGAGTGTATGGTGGTATTTCTACCTGCATAAGTGTCGTGATGCAGCTTGAAAAAGCACCAGGACTTCCTCTATTGCCCTCACAAATTAGGGTAAGAAACTGCGGCTCCAAACGCAGGCAATAAACTTCCTCTTTGTCACCAAAGGTTTCAGATCTGGGACTGGAGGCAGATCTAAGTTGGTTGTAGCCCAGAGCTGGTTTGAGAGCCACATCACTTTAAACATCTCTTCCTATACATGTCTGCCCCTCCTCTAGTAATTAACGGTATTCAGAGTTTAAGGACCACAGTGCAGGTAGACAGTTTATCTTCACAAATCAGTGTTTTGTCTCTTTGCTCCTGCAAAAATCAGTGCTTTAAGTGTAGTTTATAACCGTTGTTAGATCCAAGGACTCAGGTCAGCTGGTCCAGTCCAGAGTCCAGACTAAACATGGAGAAGCAGCTATTTAGCTGTTATGCTGCAAATAAGTGGAACAAACTGCCAGTGGAGATTAAACTTTCACCAGATGTAGACATTTTTAAATCCAAGTTAAAAACATTTCTTTTCTCATGTGTCTATGCATGAAATCTTTTAATTTATCTGGACTGTTGCTCGTTTTTAAATGCATTTTAATTATTTTATTTGTTTCTCTTTATATTCTTTTATATATTTTTAATGCTTCTTACACTCCCTGCTGCAATGCTTTTATTTTTTGTGAAGCACTTTGAATTGTTTTGTACATGAAATGTGCTACACAAATAAATTTGATTTGATTTGTTTCAAACAATGCTTTTTGTAACACTGACCAGCATGTACAAGCCCCAGCTGGTATTTCTGAGTGTGCTTCAAACATGACCTATAAATGCCAGCTGGTGATGTCAAAACACTGACAGTGCTTAAGAAATGTGAATGCAGCTCTATGCAGCGCATTGTTACAGAGTTCACAAACTCGACTGGTGACATGGAAGCGGTAAGTCTGGGAAAAATAGAAGAACATTAAACTCACTGTCGCTCAAACTTTGCAGAGTACGTGCTACACTGGCTCTGGATTTTTCAGCAATCTTGGTTGGTATAGTTGGTCTCCATAACACAGGCACAAAGAGTTTGAGCCAGTGTAGTAATACTTATTCTCAGCTGGAGCCGGCAATATGGTGGTTGAAACAAAGATAACTGTTTCTAAGTTAGGCTTTGGCTCCAAACCAGCACAGAAATCCCTTTGGTGGAAAAAACCCGAACCACAAACAAAGTAAGCTTGAAATTAAAGAATGAAATTCCGTATGTCTGGATGTTTTTGGTCTGTGCGTTCAGCGTTCATATTTTAGTCCGACTTTGTTCAGAGAACAGCCTCTACACCTGTTCACATGAAGCACTCCAACAGAATAATCGCACCAAACCACATTTTGATGAACCCAAACCTGACAAAGTGTGAACGCGGCCTCAGATTCAGTCAGCAGTTCCTTCTCTGCGAGACCAAACTGAAAAACCTTGGGATGCTTCTTTCTGAGACACTTGATACAAATTTATAACACAATAAGTGTTTTATCAAAGAATAAAAACAGTCACCCAGTGACAACAAACCCATTACCTAAAATCCAAAATATTACTTTCAGATCCATTAATCGATCATGAAGAAGGAGGAGGCTCCTTTTATGTGTATCATATTTGCTGTAGATTGCAGTTAACATGAAGCTGGTTTGACATTTTCTTTCATTTACACCATCTCACTGTCAGGTTGTTGTGATGAAATTCACATTCAAGCAAAAGTTTTACTGAAAACGTTATTGACTTGGAAAAGGCTTCAGGGTCCCCTATTTGAGATTTAAGAGGCACAGCTGAAGAGAAAAAACCCAAAACAGCAGTCGTTTTTTATGCTTAAAAGCCACCCCGTCCTTTTCAGATTATCCACGCTTGGGGTTTCTTTTCCATTTCATTTGTCTCTGGTTATCAGAACACATTTCTCATCACTGCACTTGTAAGAGCAGCTCAGTATTCCCAAAGGTTGAATGCACCACCAGGATTGTGTCTCGGAAAAGCTTAGTTTTCTCTCACCTGGATTACCATGACTGAATGACTAAACTTTGCCCAAATTTTACATTAAATTTCAACAAAACAAAATAAGAAAAGCTCCCATAAAATGTTTTGAAAGAAAGCCAATTTGTTTTATACTACAGGAATGACCATCTGGTTTCAGACATTTTGTTTTGGTTCATCAGGAAAGTCGTTCTTAAAGTAAATATAACAGTTTATATGTTGCATGTTTGAACATCCTTAATGTGGCATCTTTAGCCGTGCATTCCTTATTTAGTTTTTTTAACATTCCTCTAACGTTTACATTGAAATTATTCCCTTTAAAAATGGTTTTTAGTTCCTGTCACATTTCGGGATAATTCTGCTACTGAATAATCATGTGAAAAAATTCTCTGAATGTCTGATCTGAGTAGTACCACAGGCTATCATTAGGAGCGTCTGTGTGTTCCTGAGCTTTATAAAAGGAATGTAGCCTCAGTAGTGGTGAAATATTGTAATGTGGGATAAATAGTAAAGTGAACTGAGCTGTATTTAAGCATTTTTTTAAAGAATAAAGTCAAATCTTCAATGGAAATCGTTATCAGAACATTGATTGATTGTAATGTGTATCATTGTATCATATTTGTAGTCCATCATTATATTAAGATGCAAAGATCAGACGGAAATATTTGTTCAGAAAATTACAAATATTTCATGTGTATTCATGCAAATAAACATGGTGAAACCAACAAAAGAGAAGTCCAAGTTCAGACTTTTACAGAAAAAGTTCATTGTAGTTATCACTTTCTAACATCATCAGTTACAGGCAGGAGGTTAAAGTCACCCATTGGTTTGCACCCCTGAATGTAATTTTCTACATGTAGTCGAAGTAGTGCAGTTGAGTTGAAAAGAAGCTCCTTCATGTTGGAAATGGACACCATGGGACCTCCGAGGTCACTGTCAAGAAATGTGTTTAGTAACATGTTTTATCCCGGCCATAATGTTCCTACATCTAACCAACTGAACCAAAAAAGGTAACTGGACAAACACATCTGTGTGACACTGACTGACATTTCACCTCTTATCCCAGGGTTTAAACTCAGACCTGCTGGTTAAATCTTACAAAACAATCCGTGTTTATTTTTCCGAAAACTCAGATTGGTAGTTTGTGCACTGAAACGTAACACTAAAGGTATATCTGAAGGTTGAAATTGGAGGAGCCCCTGTGCAACTTTGGAGCAAGAAGGTGTTGGAAGAAGATCTTCGTGGTCGATCTGACAGAAATTACTACTGAAGGGGACCAGTAAAATGAAGGGAACAGATCGGGTCAAGAAAAGAAGGGATGGGGATTAGAGCAGTGGAAATCTGGATTTATGGGTCAGGTTTAGTGGTGACATTGTTGGCTTTCCATGACACCTGCAGCAACATCTGGTTTGAGCTGAGAGCAAACATCACTTCTTCTTCTACAGAACAGAAAGCTTAAACACACTCTCGACTCTATGAGGCCTAAAGTGCTGGATGAGATGACCCGCCCTCCAAACTCACTCAACCTAAACCCTCTGAGAATGTTTAGATCGAATTGAACTGCACAGTTCTGCATATGGAACTGATTTATGATCATCTGAGCAGTGGAATATTTAAAAGCAGGAAGGTGGAGGCAGAGAAGACTTTTAGGGAGGAGGCTGCTGTTGTGTGCTGATAAGATAGCAAGACTAAAGAAAGAAGGAAAAGAAAAATAGCTCTCCGGTGCTCCATCCAGACGATCCACCCGAGCAGCTGATGTCGTGCTGCACTATAGCAGCTGTACCATAGTTACCAGGCGTGAGCGCGAATAAAAGACCAACCAATGATTTGATTAATTATGGAAATGCTTCCCTGTACTCTGCATGGGAATTTAAAATGAAGCAGCACATGAAACTGCCCTGCAGCTGCTCTCCAGTCCCATGAAGTGTTTTACAATAAATCTATTATTCCACAACAGATCAAACACATTCGACTGTCTGCATGTCGACTCCTCCTGGCTGCTCATCTTCATTTATTTATGTGTTGTTGATGCATCCGGATCATTCTGCCCATGACGGTGACTGAATGAAGCTCTAAAGGACCAGTCTCCAGTTTTCTTCACACACACACGAGGATTTAAGGCTGAATCCCAACTGATTTGCGCTTAATAGTTCTATTGCAATTGTCTCACAGCGACCTTATTCCTCATAAACTACACCTGTACAGGAATTGAACTCCTTCAAAGTTTAATATAATAGTCCCAGTGTTCTCATTCCTCCAACCTCGCTCTCTCATAATTTCCCAGGCAAAAACACAACTTTCTAATGTTCTCTGGGAGCTTTCTGTGCACGTCAAGCTGCTCCCCAAGGTAAAGCTGCCCTACTTCTGAGAATGTCCTCAGCATCCATCTGCCGTACCCGTAAATTGCGTTCGCCTGCAATTGCAGGTTATCTCATCTGTCAAAGCAGCCCTATCAATTTCACTGAGCAGTCCCAACAGAGGGCATTAACCCTCCAGCGCCATTCTGCCATCAACCACTGAGAGACAATAAATGCTGCTGATACCGACAGATGAGCATAGCCGACACCTCTGTTGTGACTGTTCACAGTAAGCAACCAAAGACATGAATAACAATGAATACAAGGGGAGTAAAAATTAATGGAGCATGTCCCACTTATGTTATTCTCTAGTATGATTATCTGCTTTAACAGGGACGATAAGCAGCATTTAGAAAGCTAAAATAGAAACAATAATTGAACCTCGTGCAGCTCCACAAATAGGATGCTTTGCAGGTGATATAGGCAAGAGGCTATAAAACTGAATGAATAATTAAAATGGAACAAGTTAGTTTTGTGCACAGGCAGAAAACATATCTGTGCCTGAAAATGTGTTGATGGTATTTTTGTACAATCCACTCACGATGATAATAAAAAGTCATTTATTCCAGAAAACAAATTAAAGCTCATTTATACTAGAATATACTCCCAGTTAGAATATAAAGTAACACTGTGGGATTCTCTTGAAACTTGGCAATTTATACATTTCTCATTTTCATACGAGGTCTTTAGTTGCTTTGGATAAAAGCGTCTGCCAAATGCATAAACATAAAGAAATTGATTTTAAAAGAAAATTTGTATATTCACAAGTAAAAAAAAAAAATGGATCCTTCATTGTCCATAGTGGATTCTAAATGATCCACACTTATCGTAAGGGACGCCTTTCAACCATGGCAAGTTTTACACAAACAAGTTTTTTGTGTACAGTCACACATTGTTTCTGGAGACTGAACCACAACCATCCAGTTGGAGAACATCCGCTATAACACGTAAGCCACATGTGAATGAGCAGTGCTGCAGCGGCGAGCGGCGATGAAGTCATTCCACTAGACGCATGTGTAGAAAGCTCCCTTAAGCCCCCCCGATAGCCCCGGATAACAACAACACGGCAGCTCTGAGCTAACAGTGCAATAGTACCCGTTCATTCATTCATTCGTCTTAAAGTATTGGTGAAATAAAGACAGATAATTCCTTATTTAGAGGCTGTATTGTTTCTGCCCTGTTCACTCCTGTTATATATTGATATACGCTGATCTGAGTGATCTAAATATCTTCCGAAGGACGCCGACTTTCACCAAACTGTTATCGGTGAGTAGATTTGATGTATGATAGTATGGTAGTATGATAGATGAACGTATTTTATGCCAGAAACAAGGTTCAGGTTTAAAAAATAAAAATAAAAATCATATCATATCTGAATCACTCGGATATTTGAGATTAAGAGCAAAGCAGTGTGGCCAACTATTGCCAAAATAAAACAACAGAAAATAAATCACAAAAACGTTTTCTAGATGATGTCATAAGCCAATTAGAATATGGAAGACGCCATCAGGTCGCACTCTGCTTGGTTCCAACCATTTGTTTTCTACTATGCTACTTTCTGTGCTCATAAACAGAGTATATTTGTACAGCCGGATTCCCAGTAAAGCTGCTTGCACCCACTTTGTTTTTTTTCCGTTACTGGAGCGTGAAAAAAGGCTTTTTGTGACCAAAAAGCGGCCAATCGGGACGAAGTGTTCATCCACAGTTTATTTGTAAGTACTGTGATGCTTCTGCTCTGAAATAATAAAGTGTTGATTTTACAAGCAAAGCCTTATCTGACAAAACAACCATCCACTTAAGATAAAGACAACTGTGTGCAATGGTTTCAGCTATAATTACATGTACGATCGTCACTTAGAATGAGTTAAAAATGGTAAAGAGATCATTGACATGTATCAGCTGCCACGTTGCTGTTCCACTTACTTTGACTGCATGATTCACACACAACAGACAGACAGATTTCCTTATGAAGTCGCTATGGTTTATCCCAAAAGTCACAAGATTTGCAACTAGTTCCTTTTTAAAAAAAAAACAAGTCAATGAGTGCATCTGAAAAGTAATTAAATTGGGCAACAAATCCACTGGATTAATGAGAAATAATGGTAGGTCAGAGTCACCAAAAACAAATATTGAATACAAAACCATAGTAGATCAGTTTTCAAAACACAATTGGGATACAACATAGGGCTACTGTCTACAAACTGTAGGATTCCCCAGAGGTCATAAGTGAGGTATCTGGAGATATTCTCCAGAAGATAATAGCACATTTTTGCCATATTTACTTGCCATACTCCTTGTGTTATAATCATGCCATTTAAAAAAACGGTTTATTAGCAATGCTTGGCTACTTGAACCAGCAATAGCGTGCATCCCATGTCTTTCACCTCGTAGTCAGAGGGTCTGAAACTGAAATGTTTGGGAACCCCTGCGATATCACATGGATTTATCTTAAATGTGGATCCAAATATCAGCTACATTTTGAATGATATTGCTCTTTATTCTTGAAAACAACCCGTAAAGTTTGATTTTGTAATGTGAAATGGAGAAAGGTCATTTTAATATAAGGTAATAGAGAGTGCTCGTCAGAGCCATTTTATGTCCGTTTTCGTGAGTAAAGTGGTGTGAATCTGTCCCGTAGAGAACATGGCTTTGCGCGAGATAACCGCCACACTGTGCATAAAACAAATCCTTCTCGGGGGATTTTTAAAAGGCAAGGAAAGCAACCATCTAAATATCGATAAAAAAAAACCCACGCTGAGGGAGTGAAACGCTTCCTCGTGCCAAGTGAGACCTCTCGGCGCTGTCCGCGGTGCTGAACAGCCTTCAGCGGCCGAGCGGCGGTCCTACCTCCGGACACGGAATTCTCATTGCGATTCCGCAAGTGCCCTGTAATCCACAAGAGGGTGGTGATTACAGTGGGTGGTGGCGTTAGTACCTCATGGCGGCCATTGAGCCCCTAACCAGACACACACACACGCGCGTTTGCGCGCGCACACAAACCAATATTTTTTGCAACGAGGTGAAGGGAGTTTCATAACACAACCGGCGCATAACACACAAGTGATAAAAAAAACAAAAAACGCTTTGGCTCTCACACACACGCGCATCAGTCCATTCGTGCAACTTAAAGGGAGTTTAATAAACCTCTCAGCTTGATGTAATCACAGGGGAACGTTTTGAAAAGAGTATGCCCATCTCTTCCCCACATCCTCTTCACAAACAGAAAAAACATGGACATTTTCGCACAGCCGGGATTAATATGCGTCGGACACAACTATCCAGTATCTCCGCTCTCTCAATCTACGTGCACATACAGCACCCTTTATCTTCCAAATGTACATTTTAATTGAATTAAACCACCAGCTGAACGCTTCACCAGCTTTCCCCTGATTAGGTTACTTTCTGTTTAAAGGCTACCTGTAATTGTCCAGGAGTGTGAGCCACCCTTCATCCAATAAACACTTAATAAAGCACATTTTACTGTACAAACTGAAAGCCGCTTGAACGCTGGATCCGTTGCATTTAAACCCAAATGTAGATTTACAGCTTAAAGGTGAATTGTAACGACAGGATAGAGCACAATATTTTAAAAAGCAGAGCAATAAACTACCATGTCTAGATCTACTCACTGCCGGACAGTCCCAACTATTGCACATATCAGGCAGCTAAGGTTACTTGAAAGGAGCTATATAAAACCAAGTCATTATTATTATTTCTTACCTGCACCGGTGGACAGTTATCCATTGTCTGCCGCTGCAGGCTTTATACGGTGCACTCTTTTTCCCAGGTTTGAGGCTAGAGCCGCTCCCTTCCCATTCATCCACTAATTCCAGAAGACGAACTGCAAAACCAACTGCCTGCCCAGCCGCATATTGCTTCTTCTCTTGCACTTGACAGTGTTTTCCCCACCAGCAGATACAGTGAAAAACCTGCGCTTATGCCGGGAGTCAAGCTGCGACACGGAGCTTCACAGCATTTTTGTAGTTTCCCCTTCAAGTAGAAATAACAAGCTCGCTCCTGTGTGGGCTTGTCTGTGTATTTCCACGCGAGAGTGTGGCTACATGGCACAGGCGATTCTCTATTTTGTCCCCGCGGTGCAGTAGTTACACGAGTCCATGTCCTTGGAATCGTTTGCTCATCCAAAACAGTTGTCCAACCCGAAAGCGCGTTTTAAAAAGAAGA
This sequence comes from Odontesthes bonariensis, assembly GCF_027942865.1. Lineage (NCBI taxonomy): Eukaryota > Metazoa > Chordata > Actinopteri > Atheriniformes > Atherinopsidae > Odontesthes > Odontesthes bonariensis. The sequence continues at coordinate 8,291,653 of NC_134522.1, forward strand.
AAAGAAAAATGTAAGAATAGTAAATCCAAAGGGAAAAGTTTTTAATACATTAAGGATTATTTGTCCAAGAGCGCATAGATGGAGAGGTGCGATGTCTCTGCGTCAGAAAGACTGCAATGAGTCGTTGGATAACCCTAGATGGCACAAACAGCATTAAGTATGATAGAACCCACCAAGAGAAGAGCCAGAGGGGGCAAGTCATCCAGAATTACACCATCTTTGCAGTAACATACACAGGAGAAAAACTGGGGGGTTGGTTGCGCGTAACGAGCCATTTTGGCAACATCCGCATGGAATACAGAGCGGTCTGCAGAGGATTAGGGACCTACCTCGGATTAGCGTGTGCTTAGGGGTATTTAGCCTTCGCAGCAACAAAATAGCCTATCAGGGCTGCTGGCAAGCTCGGAATTGTTGTATGTTTCAGTCCGGACTTTTGAGTTCGTTTCTGTGCGCAGTGGCCTCTCTGGGGAGGCTTCGTAAAGTTGCAGGCTGGATGTTATTTGATCTTCAACGACCAGGAGAACTCATTTAACAGTGACTTTACAAGCAAACGATGAGAAGTGAATGAATGGGTATAAGGAAAAGAATCAAAGGGTTAGAATTAATGTTAGTTCCCCAATATATGTAACGCTGGAAACGAAGCCTGTGTAGGAGGTTGGTTTAGCACCTGTATTACACATTTACACACTGTGTTTTTGTTTATGCTCCTTTCATTTTTAATGTTACAGTTAAGAGAAGTCTAATACATGCACTGGCCATTGTACAAAATCAAACGTCACATTATAGTCACCTGAGAAACACACACATCTTACACATTTAAACAGATTTAAAAGGCAGACTCCAGTATGCTTTTGGGCTAGAATGACGTTTTTAAATCTCCCAATTGTTTGAACCCCTCAAGATTTTATAGATGCTTGTGTAAAAAAGTAACAATTACAACAAAAGAAAAGCAATAAAGTATTTTTTAAGATGTCATCCAAACTCACTCTGTAGAACAGCACTGAAACAAACAGTTGAAAATAAAACCGTTAAAAAAAAAGCTTATAAAATATTAATATGATGCAGGAACAAATAAATATTTATATTTTTCTTTCTCTCACAAGAAAACAGACATTTGTGTCCATCTTATTTATATATTTTAACAGAGCTGCTGGACCTGTAGTGGAAGCAAAGGCAGAAACAAACAAAAGAAATCAGATGAGGTTTGGAATCAGGTAGTTCTTATAATCATATATCATATCCTGCCGCTGATTCTGCAGGTCTAAGCCCAAATAACATTTATGAAACAAAAGAAATGAGCTCAAATCCTTTCAAAGACCAACACATGCACTCTGACTGCTGCAAGTAGGAGATGGACTGCTCAGAAGTACTTCAACAGACAAGACTTGCACACAGTTTATCTAATTTTATGAATTGATTTCCGGACATGCATAAATTGAAGCAAGAAACAGCACTGTTGAGACTATGTCAGGTCAGTTTAGAGGTAAAGCGGTTAATTTGGATATGGATTGAACACTGGTGATTAAAAAGATAAGCTATAAACCAAAACCTCCCAGGCATGTGTAATTTAATCGGAAGAGTAACAGTAAAGGTGTTACTGACAATAACTTCATTATCACATATGCAACATGATAGCGAAAATTTGTTATTCAGTGTAAATAAAGAAAACATAGAATGAGTTGTTATACATCACTACTTTGTTCCACCAAAACGATGCATTTCCTTCAGTCAGAGAAATGCTCCCAGGTATAATGATGCATTTACATTCCCAGAGAAAAGATAATCAGCAAAACTGAATTCTTGTATGGGAGCTGCTCAGGTCATCACAACAGTACACAGAAACAGGAGCAACAATGGTGAGTCATAACATCTGCAGCCAGACAGCAAACTAAGATACAGAACAAGAATTAACCCATCAAAACCAGTTAAAAGACAACAAAGTAATGTGTCCTCACCTTATGATGAAAATACCGTGTTAACATGTTAGTGATGACGTTGGAAGAGCTCAGTTACATTAATTCTGGAGGAATTTGACTGGTTTCCCAAAGTCAGAAAATTATAAATACCTTATAACAAACTATTCATGCATTTAGTGGCAATGTAAGTGTGTATATATTAGTAGTCATGCAGGAATGAAAACCAAACAAAGCAGTGATTTGAGTTTGACGTTTCTTTCAAACTTTATCTGAGGGGAGGGTAACTGTCTCAGACCATAAAACACTTTGTCAAAAGCTTGGGACAGATCATTAAAACTGCCTGCGCGTTGTCGGTCGTCATCTGTAGAGTTAATGAAATTATACTGGAGCTTGGAGGTGAGCCTGTCAGTGAATGGTTCTGCGGGAGGACCAAAGGAAGATTTACACATGGGAAGAATTCACTTCTATTCATGGTTAAATTTGTTCCCACCAATTTGAGTTTACTGAAAGTTGATGCACAGCTTGTTTTTTCTGTTTTTTTCCTGAGCTGTGAAGAATCCCTGGCAGCTGCCTTGTAGCTGCTGGTCTCTGTAAGCGGTCTCTTCCCTTTTCTTTGCTTTCCCTCTGTTTGTTATCGATGCACAGTGCGAGACGCAGCTGCTGTGCTTCTCTTGCCCACTGTGCCATTGATCTGTGTTTAGATCCTCCTTTGAAACTCACTTAAAACAACATTCAGATGGCTGACAAGTCTCATTATTTCAGACAGTTCAAATGCACCTGAAGCCAATTTAAGTTTTCATTTCTTTTTCATCCTGCGGGGATACACATGTAAAAACTACAAGCATGGCGCACGTGTTGCAACAATTACTTAAAACATCTTCATTTATGACACCACATTTGCCATTGGAGGAAAACAGAGTTGCATTAATTTGAATTAACAACCTGAAAGCAGTATTTGAAATTAGCTGCTCATTTGACTGGTGAAAAGGCTCACAATCCACACCGTTTTATTCCAGTTCAACATTTACCTGTACTAAAAGCTGTTCTTAGTTCCGCCTTTGAGGCACATGGAAGTCATTATGTTTGGAAAACAAGGCTTTTAGCTGAATTTTGCTTACAGTTTAAGAGCTGTAAGTGTCCTCGCACAAACAGAACAGCAGACAGAGGCAGATTCATTAAGTTAACGCATGCTTTATGGACAAAATGTCAAACTATAATTAACACAGACTGATCACAGATGAAAACAGCAAGGCATTGCAGAGGAAAATGTGAGAGAATATGAGGAAATATTTGGAAAACCACACTCAATCCCTTGTACTCAACTGTAAACATGAAACAGCTGACACCAAAGGCAGGGATAATAAGAAGGACAAAATGCAGTATCATTAAACGGGCAGCAGCCAAGGCAACAGTGGGCAGTTTTTTCAGAAAGATATAAATGAAGGCAAGAAAAAGAAGTGTGAAAGCTCTGAAAAAAGCAATTCACAATGGTCACATGTTTATCTTTTTCCATCTTTACAGCACTCTTGAAACCACAAGGCTTGGCCTTCACATTCAAAAACTAAACAGCTTTTTCTTTTAAAATCCACATTTTTTTTTATGAAGCACATTTAAAAACAACAATAGCTGACCAAAGTGTTGTACACTAAAATAATTAGAAAATGAATCAGTAAGTAAATGCACAATAGACACGAACCACATGGAGCAAAAACACAACATCTCACCAAACCACTCATGCTGAATGCAAAGAAAGCAGATGTGTCTTTAAGTGAGATTTAAAAACCGGTAATGAAGAGGCCCGACTAATGTGTGTTGGCAATTCGTCCCACAGTTTTGGTGCTGTAACCACGGAAGCCCGATTGAAGGAATGTATGGCTGAAGCAAGTCAGAGAGGAAGGATGGACCAAGGCCACGAAGACATTCATCCACAAATAAAAGAGCTTTAAAATGAAATGTTTAACGCACTGGGAGCCAACGGAGGGAGGTCAGAATTGGTGTGCCACGAGTCAAGGTCCGGCTTCTGGCTGTTAAACACAGCACGAATGAGGCTTTAAAATAAGAACAATTATTTAGAGATTGTCTTGATTTTCTGCAACCTGATAGCATGTGCTGCTTGGGCTGTTTAAGAAGAAAGCCAGCACACCGTGCTCCATCTGTACATGCATCTCCCTACTGATCATCTCCCGTATATATATTACATTCTGTTCCTTCATCCACTGCAGATAAGAGTTGCTGCCTGTCTCTGAATAGCATTTTCTTTTGTTTATAACCAAACTGTTTCTTGTTTTTAACCTCTGCAGGTTCCTTTGTTCTGAGCTGACAGAGCTGATCGCTTTTTATTAGCCCCCCCCCCCAATTGGCACGTGTGGAAATCAGGTTTCTATACGTGCCAATAGTTTCACGATTATTGAGACTTAATAACCATAAATGCACAAGGCTACATGAACTCACGAGGAGAATGCACATGTACATTTCTGTTTTTGTGCACAGTTTCATGCATCTGGCCCCTTAATTCTACTTTAGCGTTAAACAGTTGTCTTTTCACACAGTTCCACCTTTAAAGAGCAATTCCAGTTTCTTTGTAAATTCAACCGTGAGATCATGCTTTGTCTGTTTTCATCTTCGTTTGCTATTTAGTTTGGTTTGGTTTAGGTGTTAAATATTATAGTGTTTTATAGGCTGCCACTGTGTGATGAGCTCAAAACGCTGGGGTCATACTACCATTACCTCACAGCATCTCTGGTACATTTTCTGATCCATTTGTTAATACGTTAAGCATTTTGTGTAATTTTACACCATTAAACTGACATGTCAAATGGTAATGATTGGGGTAATAGAGCAGGGGAAGGTGTCATACTTTTACAGAATGGAGCACACAATGAACAAAAAAGAAATAAAACTATTGTAACGGCACACGGCATGGATTGTTACCTTAATTGAGGCATCAATGTTCCAACCCAGGCACTCCTTTTACTCTTTTACTCTGTGAATAACCCTGTCTCTGACCTGGCCTCATGTGGGGTTTGTTGGCCTAATAGCAATGACAGGCAGCTTGTACATCCCCAATTCACAGACTGAAATGTACTTGAGTAAAAACCGGACCTCACAGTACCCCAGATGTGTTCCTCACTTTAGTTAAAAGTGTCTGCTTATCCAATTGCCCTTTGCCTGCATCCCATTAGTCATAATATCTGAATTTATGGTCACTGGTTTCACGTCTGTGTGTTGTGATCTAAGTTACTTTGTTCTTTCTTGTATGTGTTAGAGTGCATGAACCCCTACTCTGAATGTCAACCAAATAATAAAAACACAATGAGAAGAAAATGACCAGAGTAAACATAGCTCTAATTTCACCAAGATATAGTAGATGAGACTGTCCTCCTCCCAAAATATGCTCATGAATCATATGTTCATGCCGGTAAATACAATCTATGATAATTTTCCAAGAAACTGCAACCTCTAGTAGTCACGAGAGCAACTGCAGTTGTCATACATTGATATATCATGTCTCCCTCCTGCTGCTTGTAGGGGTGGCTCTTTACAGGACTCCGTCATGAGTATAGTTAACAACAAACAGCTGATACGGTTGTGTTGATTGGAGGACTTGTTGGATAGAGAGGTCTATAAGCTTCAGGAAGCTGCTTTTGGTTATTTTTCATAGATTCTGATGCAACATTTTGTGTTTTTTAAGGTAATATTAACTTTATAGGCGCATGAAAGAGTATGAGTGCCTCCACACCTGAGGCGACAATGTCTCTGTTCAAGTAAATTTTTTTTTTACGTAACTCATACATATATTAATACACAAGGGCATAAAGTCACAAAGCATCAAACACAAAGAGAAAAATATGCTCTGAATGAACCAGGATGCAGTAGGACTATATTGCAAGTGGATTTTCTTCCTTCAGGGTAACATAGGTAATATTAAATAGCAATAGTGTCTGGGTGAGGGTCGGTATCAAGTCAGAAATCTTGGTTTTCTGATCATAGTTTTTAACAATTCCTCTCAGTTTTCACTCTGCTTTTGTACAGAGCACCGCAGAGTGAGGACAGAAGACATTCACTTCTGGTGATACAGTACATTCCTTCAGTGTTGCGTGGAGGTTTGAGTGGGTTTCTTCCCGTTGATAACACAAAAATGACATTTGATTTCTCTGACTCACTGCCGTGTCCTCAACTTCTCTTTTACTTTCGTTAAGCCAGGCAGCGCTTCACAAAGGATAGAGTTTTTATCTTGTTTGTTCTTGTCTGGTATGTCTTATTCCGTTGTATCAGAGAGCTCCATTGTAGTTCAAAAAACCACTTTAAAGTTTTATCAATGCATGAAATTTATCTGGAGCTGACAACCTGAAAAATTAAGAGGAATACCGCATGTTTCATGTGCCACATGATCGTCGTGGAACCAAGTAAAAGAAAAAATCCCTCTGGCAATGCGTCGGCTATCAAAACAAACAAGGAGAAAAGAAATTCCTTTGACTTATAATCCCACTCTAAACTTGTCAGTGAGAGACTGGTGAACTGCACTTGGGTCAGGATTTCATCATAAATTATTTTGCAAAGGATAAGACGACTGAAGGGCAGAGTATGTGGAAGCCGTCCATTCATAGAGCTGTTAACTGGCCAGCAGTGGCAAATGTGAAACAGGCAAGACTGCTCTGTTATCGGGCCAGGAGACAAGTCACCCCCTGACCACAGTAGCGTATCCAGGACATTTTTACTGGGGTGGCCAAGATGGGACACAAATCTAGTGTGGGGTGGCCATGGCATAGCGAAGTTTAATGGCGTAAACACAGCCGACCGCGGTTCGAATCCCAGCTGCAGGTCACATCCCCTCTCTAATTTAATCACTCAATCACTCAATCTTTCAATCAACCAGTCAGTCAATTCACTTTGAAGTAATAACCTAAATTATGTCTATTTATGGTATCTACAAATCACTTTTGATAACACAGTTAACACATCTTGCATCTCAAACATTTGTGGCATTTGAATGCAATTTACTCTGCCTCTGCCTATTTAATCGTCTAAAAATATGTGAACTGTGAAGATGAGCTAATTGATACAAACAAAAAGTCCTTTAAACAGCCCTTAAATCACAGAGCAAATAGATAAACCACGGCTTGTTCTTGTGTTATAGCTACTTAAATCTAGACTCTCACGCTATATTTCACACACTGTTTAGTCAAAAATATAACCAGACTTTAAATTACCATACCTCTCAGTCGACAGATTTTATCCGTATCTGTAACCGTCCTCCTGATTCAACGGAGCAGCTGCAGCACACAGATGCAGCGTGCATGGCAATTGGCAGAAATCAGCCCTCGTAGCCTCAGTACGACCATTACTGCGCTAGTTAGAAATGTAAAACTGACCCTGAATCAGCTCATCGGCTGTCATCATTGATTGACAGCATTTCTCTTGTTTCTTGTGTTGACGAACTTGAACAACTACCTATCAGTTGTGGGGTGGCCACAGGGGCGGCCAATGAGCTTTCAGGGGTGGCCCCTGCCACCCCGGGCCACCCCCCAGAATTGCCACTGCCTGACCAACCTCAGAAATATGCACATGATGACCAGCTACATGTGTAATGGGTTTGCTGAGGTAGGTTTGCAGTGAGAAGAGAGAGATCCCCAACTTCATCTTGTAGAACTTGTCAATCCTATATTTGATGACCAAGGAAGCCAGAAAAGACAATCCTTGAAATTGTTATTGAATGGCATTATCACAAGATAATTATCTAATTCATTATTGATTCAGTGTTACTGCTTTCTTTACAGAACTACCATGACCCTTGTTTTTCTATGATTCACTTTCAAGCAGCCAGACTTTCTTGTACTCTTTTAAAGTGATCAAGAGCAACAGCTCTTCAGACTTTCTGAAGGATCTTCAAAGTTTTCTTTGGACATTGTTACTCATTTTCAGTCCAGTCCTTGTTCCTGACCGTGATTGGAGAAATGTGTATTTTCTTTGTAAAGCCACTTAACACTGACCTATAACGCATTCAATTATAAAAAAGGCACTCGGCAAAGAACCAAGTTCTATTTGTATCTTTAGTCACTTTGTTACCAGCAGCCTGTCACAAAGACACTTCATCTGTTCCCATTTCTTGAAAAACAGCAAAGATAGCACAGTTTGACAGACAGAAAACAGGATTTCTGCAGCAACAAGGTGATTTCCAAAGAGCTGTTAGCTGAAAACTTGGCATATCTCAGCATGGTGTGCAGTGTGTCCTTAAAACATTTGAGGAAACTGGACAAGTGGAGGACAGAAGAAGAAGTGTCAGGCCTAAAGAACTATCTACAGCAGATGAACAGGATCTGAAAGTGATGTCCTTAAGAAAGAGGAAAAAATTCAGCAAAGACCTGACACAGGAGCTGAGAGACGCATCTGGAGCTTCAGTTGATCCATCTGCTGTTGGCCCAAGCCTCATCAGAAATGGGCTCCATGGAAGGGTGGCTGTCAAGAAGCCGTTCTTAAGGAAGAGAAACAGGGAGAAAAGGCTGAGCTGTGCCAAAGGACACAAGAAGTGGGCTGAAAATCAGTGGCAACAGGTCTGATGGAGGGATGAATCCTCCCCAGAGCCCGGACCTCAACATTAATGAAGCAGTGTGGGATCATGTTGGCAGAGAACGGAACAAAAGGCAGCCCACATCCAAAGAAGAGCTTTGGGATGTCCTTCAAGAAGCCTGGAGAACTATTCCTGAAAATGGGCATTTTTTAAAATACTGACTAAATTTCTTGAGGTCTAATAGAATGTTTGAACATTGGCGAAGGACAACACTGTGTGCTGGCTGCAGCTGACAGGAGTTTATATCACATGGTCTGGTTACATACTTCATCTGTCATCAAACCCAAGTATCTGGTTTGCAATTTAAGCGGTCAATGCAAACATAATGGAGCTATCCATCCAATCATACCATAAACATCCCAGCTCTCTATATTGATAAAGATAATTACTCTATTGATCTGAGAGGGAAATAGTTTAGCAGAGTAGCTGTAAGTTAGCAACAGATGCGAATAAACAATGCACTCTCATCAAAAGTAATGGACCAAACTGGAGATGTGCACCGTGTAACTCGTAGAAATCCATGTGTACCTTTAATTACTGTTTAACATTTTGTACATATTAATGTCATTAAGCAACTGCACTTGGAGATCTACATCTTTCTTCAGAAACATGCCAATGATGTTATGCTAACACAACGAGAGCTGTAGCACTCAGTGTATCAGTTAGAGTGAGGAGAGGACCGGTGTTGTGTTGAAACATAAAGAACATGACCTTTCAACAATAAACCATCAAATTAACGAAGTAATGTCGTAACAGTAATTGTAAACTTTAAAAAAGTAACAGCAATAACTCCTTAGAAGTTGATGTACATCATCTTCATTACCTAAACTGTAAGTGTTAGATACAGCTAAACGTGAAAAAAAGAATTAGCACCCTTTGTTAGCTCCTGGCTTCAGAACGCACTGCATGGTGGTGTCTTTAGACATAATGTACATCTTCTGCACACTACATGATAGAAATGTGGTGCACTAACTCGTGTAGAAGTGAAATATTGAGAAAAAAACGTCTGACTGACCGTACGGTGAACACAGCATATGTTTCTTCAAACATTTATGTCTTATTGAGTGCTGCTTTGCACCAAACGTTTGTGCAGCTTCACAACTTGACAGTTTTCATCCTCCATAGTTTCACGCTGCTCTGAAAGCATTGTGGTGAATATTCATGGTCCTGGTCCTACCTTCCTGTCTTGTGATCCATCAGGAAGAAGGAATGATGAGTTCAGTTTGTCACACCATCTCTGATGATCACTCGTCTTGAGCAGATTATCTATTTCTGGGACCTGCTGACATACTGCCTGCTGTGAATGTGAAGTAACTGAGTAAAGAACAGGCTCAGAGGATCGAAATAAAAGAAAATCCTGCTGCATGTCTTCATGAAATGATCAGGATGTGACTGATGATCACGACATCTGATTACAAGGCTGAACAGACAGGAGCAGTTTTATGTAATCGTTGCGATGAATTTGTAACACTGTACCACGTTTCTCTAATTTATATACGTGTTAGCTTATGCTGTCACATCACACCTGGACCTTCATACTGTTCGACTCAATATGTAGAGAACAAAGAATGTTCCTTTGTCTGATGACTTCATTTTGAGTTTTTGAATTAAACACCTAGTACCTCAGCAGTGGAAGGGAGAGCCCCTGTTATACTTTTACCAATTTTGATAAAAGGCTCATTACGTTTAAGGGAAAATTTAATTGAATAAAACTTTATTAATTTCCTAAAAGGGAAAATATTCTGCACATATCAATTAGAGAAAAAGTATATTCTTGTGGTCACGTCTAATTAATGAAAGGCTTACTTGAACCCACATCTTAATGAGACATGTTAGGATCACCCTGATTCAGGCTGTTTGCTTCTCACCATCTGAATATTAATCACCAGTGGTGGAAGCTATTAAATTATACGTACTCATACAGTACCGGTCCAGAAGGTTAATATATTTCCTGTAATCTTTGCGACCGACACACCAGGACTATGAAATAACCCCTTATGTGTGGATTTAGTTCCTGCTTTTCCTTCACTCGGTACTGAACCATGTCATTTTGGTTTGGAGCAGCGACCGTGGAGGTCAATTCAGTATTTATATGTTGTGAAATCACAACAAATATAATCTCAAAGGATTACAAAGATACAATCCAAATCCAGCCAAGTAAAATAAAATTAATTGTAATTCATTCATTATCCGATCAAGTCAGATCAGTTCAAACCAATTAAATCAAAAAGCTGTCTCAGGTCAGGTCGTCTGATGCAACACACCATCATTTTGCTTCCTGGTCAAACAGTTTTGGCTCCTCGTGGAATATAAATGTGGCTCCACAAAGCTCAAACCAAATATCCCTGCAGAATGATGTTGCCTTGACTTCTGAATGAAAGCCGGCACCAAGGGGTGTCCTCATTAGAACCAGTTACATCATTTTGTTTCATTTGAAGAAAAGATATTAAATACTCTCACTGACCTTCATGTTGTTAAGTAATGATGGACTATTATTTCCCCACACTCAGTTGATCTGTGGCTCTGGGTTCTGAGCTGGTTGTCTGCCATTTGTTCAGTCCCCAGTGTTGCTGTAGTATTAGCTGTAGTATTGGCTGCCATTACAAACTTCTCTTTACAGAACCAGTTATACCTCCTCTCTTCTGGGTATAGAGACTAACCTTAACCTTTAAGATGTAATTAAAGTGATGTGTTGACTTCTGGATTGATTTAAAACTGTTGATGAACCAATTCTACATTTAAAATCTGGTTGAATTGGGTTTGGTCTCCAGCTTTCTCCCACAACCCCTAAGCATGTACGTTCGGTTCATCTAAAATCTATTCTAAGAGTGAGAGTACAGGCTTGTTCATCTTTTTTGTCTCCACGTTGGCTCTGTAATTGACGGGCGACGTGTCCGCCGGGTACCCCCACCCAACGGATGGGATTGGCTCTAGCATCTCTTGCTACTCCTGACAGGATGAAGTGGGTAAAGTGCTGTTGTGTCACAAAGCATCTAAACACACATCTGATTAATCCTTGGATGATAATACAGCTTTCACAAGCATCCAACCACTACTTCAAAGGATCAGAGATAATTAAAGCATCTATTTCGTGATTTAATACTAAAGATTTAGCCGTGTAGTCGTTGTATGCAATTTGTGGACTTCGGTAGCAACTTGATAATATATTAAAAGACAGGTGTCTGCTTTCAAAAAGGGAATTATTAATGAAAATGTAGCCGTCTGTGTGGTTGTATAATGAGGTTGGATGACATTGAGGTGGACCAAATCCTTATCATGGCTAACGCTGAGAATTATTCAATAATTTAATCGTTTCAAATATATTCTGAAACATAATGTAACCAAAATCTTATTACGTGTATATTAGGATGCATACGATTAAAATATTTCAATTCAAATGTGCTTTGGGAAAACAATTTGTGGGAGAAAACAGTTTATTATTCATAAATAAGTAAGTAAGTAAGCAAACATTGGTGAATGCTGACTCACAAAACAAATGTACCAAACTAAAATAAGGACGTTTTCCTCATCACAACCTGGAAATCTATCCAGCAATGTCCCAATTTAAAGCAGAGCAAATAAAAACAGTCATATCTTGTGTTAATGGTAGATACATCAACTGTTATGGGAAACCTTGTGATTAATTTATCGGCATCAACGAAAACTTCAACACGATTCCTTTTGTTGGGGGTCTAAGAAAGGCGTCCATTCAGTTTTCTCTGTTAAAAAGTAATCTCAGCAGTTTCATCATCCAAGGCAAAGGTCTAATCTTTCACAAATGCCCTTTCATCCTTATGAGCAATGACTGAGTCAATTCAGTCTGTGTCATTCAGACCAAATGATGAATTAACCAGCCAGGTAACGGGAAGTGCTTGAATCAGTCAGTCTATATGGGACCCTGGGGAAAAGCACAAGTATCCAATGTCTTCAACTGATTTATTTACTGATCGTTGACCACTTGATCCACAGGAATAATGTGTTTATGTGCTTTAGAGTGAGAGACTGAGGCCCACTGTGGTATGTTAGAAATGATAAAGGACCCTAAAGTACTACTGGGGATTTCGAGAGGGGCAAATCCGTTGATCTATCCTTCACTAACTCAATAAATCTTCTCCTTTGTGACTTGTATAAAAACAAGAAATTCAGTTTGATAGCTTTTACGGAGCCACTTCTTTAACAAACAAAACACACAAGAAGATATTCTCTTTATTGGTTCTTATTTTCTTGTTAGTTTTGGGACGTTTTGACCCAATTAGAAAAAAAAAAAAAACCTGAATGTTAAAAGTAAGACATTTTTGTATTCTTCAAATTTTATTAGCTCATTTTGAATTTGATGGCAGCAACACCTCTCGAAAAAGTTGTGACAAGTCCATGTTTCTCACTGTGTAACATCCCCTCGTCTTTTAACAACATCTATAAACATCTGGGAACATCGTCTTGCTGAAATATGCAAGGCCTTCCATTAAATAGATGTTATCAGGATAAGAGTATATGTTTTTCTACAATCTATATATACACCTTTCAGCATTGATTGAGCCTTACCAGATGTACAAGTTTCCAGTTTCGAATGAAGCACTGATAACAAGCTGGCTGGTAAAAGGCATCCATGATTTTCAAAAAAAGAATTTCAGATTTTGATCCATCTATCCACAGAACAGTTGTCCGCTTTGCCTCAGTCCATTTTAAAAGGAGCTTTGGTCCAGAAGGAGACGGCAGTGTTTCTGGATCATGTTCATATATGGCTTCTTCTCTGAATGATAGAGCTTTAAACCTGCATTTATGGCCCTGTCACACTGTTGCGTATGGCACTAGCGTATGAAAATTATCACTCATACGCTGGTATACGCTGACATACGCCAGGGGAACGTTAGGCATAGGTTGTATACGTTTCAAGCACGCTGGCATACGTTGGCATACGCTGAGGCAGAAATAAATTTTTGAACATGCTCAAAACTTTTGTGCGTATGGTTAATACGCTAAGTATACAATAGGCATAAGCTGAATACGCTAGAGGTACGATATAGGTACGTTACTGATAGGTCGAGAACGCTGGACATAAATTGCCATATGTTGGCATGAAGGTGTACCGTACAGCTAGCGTTTTTATAGCCTCCGCCCGTCTGCCGCCTCCATCTCCGCCAGACGGGCGTAGATGGAGGCGGCAGGCAACCGACGATTCACGGGAGCGGTCAGCAGGAGGAGTTGTGGATCTTGATCGCTCAGAAGCATGTAACTCATCAGCCGCAGGTGCATCAGGCATTTCAGCAGGTTTGGGTGAGAATGATTCTTGTGTTTTTTTGCCTTTTCCTCGGCCCAGGGCCCGGGCAAACGACGATTGCTTCTTGGGAGGCATGATCGAGATGAATGTCTCGAGAGATGTTGATAGCGCGTCGTCTACTGCAATAATGGAGCAATGTGGAAAGGCTGCTGAGTTAATGGCGTTGCCCCTGGCAACCAATAGCGTCTTCTGCCAACATGGCCGACCGGCCGACCGGAGTCACGTGACTCCTCATTCTCAATAGGCACGTTGAAACGTACGCTGGGCATGCGCAGTTCATATGCTACTCATACGCTAGTCATTCTTTATTTTCAAGGACTTTTCGTGCGTATGATTAATTTTCATACGCAACTCATACGCTTCTCTCATACGCAACAGTGTGACAGGGCCTTTATGAATGCTACGATGAGCTGTGTTCACAGACAATGATTTCTGGAAGTGTTCCTGAGCCCATGCAGTGATTTCAAGGACAGAATCAGGTCTGTTTTTAATGCAGAGGTGCCTGAGGGCCTGAAGAGCGGGAGCATTCAGTATTCATTTTCAGAGAGACGTCTCCAAATTCTCTGAATCTTTTGATGATATTTTGTTCTCTACATTATGGAGCATTTGAAGTCTTCACAATTTGCATATTGCTGAACCTCTGCCCATCTTTACTTCTGAGAGACTCTTACAGTTACTGCCAGGCTGCCACTTAAATTGAATAGTTTGAACACGTCCCCCCAGCTGTTTCCTCTTTAACCACTTTTCCAGCCTTTTGTTGCCTCAGTACGTTTTTTGAGATTTTGGTGGTGCCATCAAACTGAAGATCAGCTTTTATTTTTCCTAAAAGTAGTAAAAAGGTCTCATTTTCAACAGTTTTTACGTTTCTAAGTTCTATTGGAAATAAAGATATAGTCAATGCAGAGAGCAAGTGTGGCACACAGGCTCTTAGTTCAAAAACACATCTTTTGATTTGTTTTAAAGGTAGAGGAGGGCTCCTTCTTTCACAGTACATGGTCACGAGCAGATGCCCATACCTCTCAGTTGGCTTTCTTTGGCTCCAGATCTATATTTTACAAAAATCTGTTTTAACTTTAACTGTATTGTTCATCCAAAGTTGTTGTGAACCAGATCAATGTGAGATCATTTACTCAAAATGGTACAAATGTTGCAACCCGGCTCGCTAGAAGCAGCATTAAAAAAGAGACCGATACAGTGTTTAGTGAATTGAGGTTAAAATCTGGGGGATACAAGTCATGCATGGTGTGCTGCAGCAACAAACCAGCAGTACACTTCTGCACGCCTCAGCTGGCATGTGTTTTAACTACACCTTCACAGGTGTGGCCAATTTTCTACGCAATTAAGACAATGAAGCCCATGCACTGCCCACGAAAGGCCAATGTGGATGCAGAGAGGCGTGACTGCAGTTAACTGTGAAAATGCAAGGTGTTTGCATTCAAACCAGGATGCAATGTTCAATAAAGAACGTGTCGAAGCTCATTAACCAGTAATTCATCATTTAACTAATTAAAGCCACAAAACCAAAATAACCTCCTCTGGGTGTTTTTCCATCACCAACTGGTCACATTGCTGCTTATATCTAATCTCTCTTTACTCTTATGTGAGTAACGTTGGTGATGTCACAACAAAGCTTACCTTTTCTATACAAAAAGGTCATCACATCTTCATTTTCTATTAGACATGTGAGGGACATTTTGACTTAGAAGCATCAGAATAGGTAGAAATTATGTGAGGTCACAGTGACCTTTGGCTACCAAAATCTAATCTTGAACTTAATTGGATCATCCTTGAGTCTAACAGAATGTTGTGTGGGCTAAATCTGAAGTAATTCCCACAAGGCCTCCCACAAGAACAGCCTGTGTCACCCGTCACAGGCTGTTCTTGTGACAACGGCAAATTACATCAATATTCAAAACCTTGCAAAATCTGTATGCTGAAAAAATTACCAATTTGAATTATTTTTGCTTATTACTTCAACTGGTATTAATAATAGATAAAGATAATTAATAGTTTATCCAGTAGGACAAACTGACTGAATCTTCCAAAGTACACCGCTGACGTACGACAGGAAAACTGAACAGGATTCATGTGAAAAAGCACTAGACCCCAAAAGAAAAAGATAATCTCAGATGCACATTCGTGTCATGTGTGTGTCTGTCATGAGGAGCGATGTGTGAAAACCTCGTGCACATTTCTAACCCTGATCATGTATTTTATAACTTCTAAACCCAACCACGTTTCTTTCAGCTTGCAGTTTGAAACATTCTTCAATAAGAGCACAGGAGAAAAGTGAAACGGTGAAAATGTTTTGTAGGATGGGAGATGGTGGGTTAAAGCCTCTGTGTTCTGCCTCCTACGAACGTTTGTGGCCAAATGCACATATAGTGTTGATATCATCACACTGCGACTCATCAAACATGAACGCTGTGATGGAGATAGTGAGCTTTCTAAAGTCTGCCTGATCCCTTAGTGAGATATAACGGATGTCCGTGTCATCATGTGGCATGATGTAAGATATGCCTCTATTTTCAGAAATTTAATGATTGAGAGTGCAAAGTTTTACCCTTTAAATCAGTGTAGCTGTTAAAAGCTCTATATTACTACATTTTCATACAGTGATCTGTCAAAACATTTCAACCACTGACAAATTAATGAAATATAATTCAGCATCTTGTAGAAACAGTGTCAACATCTGGGATATATGAGTTTGTTATTAGTTCATCGGATCATCTCTAATCAAGATCGTCAGTCACTGGCCAAAGCATGAGCAACAGGATATTGATGTGGGAATGTTCTTTGAACAATCTGTGGTGCCTTCAGCTCAGAAACTTCAGTATCTCAGAACCAGATACAACAGGATACCGACAGATGCTTTGAGAGATCATGCTTTAATGCAGGGATGTCCACATCCGGTCCTTGAGGGCCGCTGTCCAGCAGGTCTTGGATGTTTCACTGCTTCAGCACACCTGATTCAGATGAAATGGATCCCTTCAAAAGATTGTTAAGTTCTGCACAAGCCTGCTAATGATGCATTGATCTGAATCAGGTGTGCTGAAGCAGGGAAACATCTAAAACCTGCAGGACAGCGGCCCTCGATGGCCGGATGTGGACATCCCTGGTTTAATTGGGTCAGAGGTAACCTTACTTGTCACATAGTTTGTTTCACTGAACCATCTGAAATCCTCCCCCGTAACTGGTCAGTAAAGGGTTATAGATGAACCAAGCAGAACCAGCCAGTGAATATGATGGTCGTTACCCCTAAAACCTGCATGGGCCAAGATTAGCCTGTGAAAAAGGAAAGATCAGAGATGTTTCAGCAAGAAAAGAACCAACAGAAATGCCTTTTCTGTGTTTGTAGAACCTCTTTTTACACCTTTTAATCATCCTTTTTAGCTGAAATCTTATAACAGTATTAAATTTCCCACTTCATGAGGTTCAAAAGAGACACTAGTTTGATTTAAACTCAATTTCAAAACCCAAAACTTATAATTCTGTGCAGTTTTTGTCTCAAAGTATTATGCATTCTGGTGTCAGGCTGCCATTTCATCAAGCTGCATGTGGAGGGCTTTTCTTTGTTCAGCTTAAGCACATGAACTAGTGTGAAAATAAAAAGAATATTACTCCATTGTGTCTCATACTTGATGACTGAACGCAGAACTGATGAGACTGAGTAATGCTGTGGCCAGTAGAGCTCTGAGAGATTATATAAAAGAAAAAAATGTTTATAATTATCATCTTTCCTCCACGCTTTTACGATGAAAGCTGCTTTTCAAGCTGCTGCCAGATTATCACTTTGTCCACATAAGCAGATTTTGAACAGCACTCTTGATTTTCAGGGAAGCACAATTCAATGTTTTCAGCTTTTTTAGGCAAATTTCATTTGCTTCTTCCAGTTGCCAATTACCTGCTCATGTCTGACTGCTGACAGGACACAGTGCAGCGTTTGTTCCGTCAGTGGAAAATACTGCACACGCTTGTCAAAGAAAAATGGCACAGCTGCATGTAGAATGCAGGAGCTGTGGTGCTAAAGGGATAAAACTCATTACAGAAAGGTGCATGTACTATGAAAAACCATTCTATTAACACATATGTGCTCCTCAGATAAGGAAATATGCAGGAGAGAGTCATAATTCAAAGCAACAGAACTGCAGCAGTGACAATGCCAGGTGGAAATATTGTGTTTCTTATCATCCACATAGAAACAGACCTGGAAATAAGAAGTTGTTTGATGCACAACCATCAGTAATGGTGAGCGTCATGTCCCCTGGCTGTTATCCAAAAAGTCCTCAAAGCTGAATGACACAACACAGCGTTAGTCACTGCCTTCAAATTTGACAAGTCTTCAGATGTGGTGCCACTATAGGAGGAGTAGCATCGATTGTCAGTGCCGTACTGTCACAAAAAGGATTCTTCTGATCTTTCTTTTTATTCTGTTGATGCCTTGCTGTATTCCACTGCAGCCCCAAAAGCCAGAAGTTTTTCAAGTTATTTTCAAAGACCTGCTGGACCTCATGTTTGATTTAAAACGTCTCCTAAACTCAAAAAAGAAAAAATGGTATTAAAATAAATGCAAATGAGCCACAGTGTCTGGGCTTATTGCACACCTATGTACCCTCTACACCATCTCAAAGTTTCTTGAACTCATTCGCTGGTAGTTTTTACCACTCTGGTGTAACAACAAGTCCTCTAATCAAAACGAGGACATCTGTCTCCCATAACTGCGTCTTGTAAAGTACCGCCATTACAGGCTGAAGTAGGGAAATACGACTGATACAAACATTGGCCAATCGGAGCAGCCATTATTCTTGAGTGTTTCCTCTAAAAAGTAGTAAAATCCTCATAAGGAAGGAAGGAGCACAGAGCTTTAAATCAGTCATGATGTATGTTCAAGACCGACATCTGATTAATATAACAAGGCGACGGTCACCTTCATGGAGGCCATTTAGCTTGCTGCCAGGGTTACACGTAAACATTTTAACGACAAAATTCAGTCACTGATAAGGTTATTGTAATAACATTACTTTGTTGCCCATAGTTTCTGGCCCGTAAAATGTACATAACAAAGGTCAGTGTACTTGAAAACTCATCAGAAGCACACAGCTTTGCTTTATGTTTAGTAACACGAGTCATTGGACTGAAACCAAAAACCTACTGTGCTGTTGTTGGATTAATATATACATACTGTTAAAAATCTAAATGTACAACTTCCAAATATATTGGTCCTCTGTATGTGCTTCATGAAGTAAAATATAATGATAATAACGTTTCAAACGTTCAGTTTGCCCCTCCTGTCAGAGCAGCTGAGAACTCTACAAGTACTTCCAGATTTACTTGACATCCTTGTCAAAATGAACGTTACATTGAACGGAAATGAACACTTCCAACACCTGCATATTGCAGGCACCACTGCACAAATGGTCGCTTGTTGACTTCTGGTGCCAATTCTGACGACAACAGCTCTCTATTTTCTCCAACATTTGTCAAAGGTAATAGTCTGAGAACCATTTCCTGCCCAATGGTAGTCCTAAACAAGAACATAAAAATATATTTTAGAGCTTTACAGGTTAAGCTTTGTTGGCCTGTCCTTCCACTCTGACTACTTCCAATAGAGTTGTTTTTTTTGTGGTGATAACAACATCAAGCTGCCTCTTCACCAACTTACACCTCACTGTAAGGTGACCATTGTTTATTAGCATTAATCTCCAGAGCCAGGAACCAGATAAATTTATAATTCATTCGCAAAAAGATCACAGTAAAGTAAAGTAAATAATTGACTTTGTGTTTTAAATTTGAATGTCAATCATTACCTGCGACCTGTCCTGGGAGTGCACCACCTCTCGTCCAATTACAGCTGGGATAGCCTCCAGCTGAAGCCTATCCAGCCCCCATGTGACCCTAAATTGGATTAAGTGGGTATAGAAAATGGATGGATGTCAATCATTGAAGACAAAAGCTATTTTAGATAAAAGGTCATCAAAATTCTCAATATATTTAACTGGATGACACTGCAGCAAAATAACTGATTTCAGACGGAAGCAGTTGGTCTCTGTCTCCATCCAATCCAATTTCCTAACCTGCCTCTTCCCATCCAGGGTCACGGAGAGGTCGGGAGTCTATCCCACCATGTGCTGGGAGAAAGGCAGGAAAACTGCAGCAGATGTAAAACACCTGTGACAGGCAAACAAATTCACACCTGGGGGTAATTTAAAATGTAAGTTGGTCTGACCTGCATGCGTGTGGATGGTCTGAAGAAGCTGGAGCATCTATGGAGTCCAGAGACTGAAATTTTATTCACTAGGAAGGTTAGTGTAAGATAACGAATGTTTTCTGAAATGAAATAAACAAATAAAGACATCAACAATGATTAGAGCCATTAATAACTTTTTTTTCTGCTTCCTCTACCTAATTAGTCTCCCTCTCACATCATCTTTGTTACCTTGTTTTCCCTTATTTCCACCCCATTTTCCCTCCATAAACTCTGCAAATGATAGGCAAGCCTGCTGATTAAACACACCACTATTGATACGATTTAAACTTTAGATCGATACACAATTTCCAGCAATTTAATTACCCACTCCCACTGTGGATAAACTGCCTTTACTTGTCTTCTGGAAAAGAGACCAGAAAGCCTGCTGCATGTATAGCGATTGAACGTGAACCCTCAGAGCCAATTATGGCCTTGTTAGAGTCGTCCTGCAGGTGTGACGTTATGATGGTGCAGCCGGTTCCATTATTTACCAGTGTTGTGCTTTTATTTTCCGTGCATAGCAATTTCCATTCATGTATTTCAATTGCAAGCATCATTAGAGTCCAACAGAATGCACATCTCAGTATACAGCAGCTCTGTGGAAAAGATTACAGAGAATTTGTCGGAAACGATGCAAAGTGAAAGTTAAATCCCAGCTGCACACATGCGGTGTTGTGATAGAAGTTCCTCATATAAATAAGACAGGAATGTTTAGAACATTGGTAATCCTGTTGTGTCTGGTAGGCAGGGTTAAACTGAAAGAAAATTGAGGCAATATTTGCTTTCACTCTTTCCTCTCAGTCTTGAACAAATCTTTGTAATCCTACCTGCAAACCTGCTTATTCATTTATTCCCCAAGAGCTTAGATACCGAAGAGAAGGGTCAGCAGGGACAAGAAATGTGCTTTTTAGTTTTTCATTAATCAACCCATATTAACATCCACCCACTGATGAATCAGAGAGAAAGAAAAGCTTTACATTTTCACTTTAAAAACGGATCTCCGTTGAAGTGACTATTGGCCTAAACCTGTATGAAACATTTAAACTCTGTACACTTGAAAAGCTGTTTGAAATTGGTTTCTTCGCAAAGATGAGCAGCTTGGAGTGCCGCCATGAAATTTAAAAGTATCAGAACATCTCCATACATTTGTAGTTGCATTAACCCTGTAATGTCCGCACTGAGTGGCATCAAATTTAAAGACAGAATGCAAAGATCTCATAAACCAGACTTTTATTATCAGCTGAAAATGTTGCATTTTACCCAAGTTTGGGTGCTTGTGAGACAATTCTTTATAACAAATTAAGTCGAAAGAAGCAGACACTGGGGTGATGGAGAATGATAATTAGACAGAAAAATAAAGTATTTGGATCATTAAATGAAATAGGAGATATTTTTTATTTTCCCATTTCAAGAACAAAGTCGTAATGTAGAGAATAAAGTTAAAATGCTGAGAATAAAGTCTCCTTAACTCAATCTAAGTTTGGAAGGGCAACAGCTTGTCAAAATGTGTGCATCCACTGGATGTGCATCTGTAGACTGACATCCAAGCAACATCCGACTAAGACTGTTTGCTGCAAGGCTTCAATCGTAAGAATCCATTAGTCAACTCTCTCCATCTATCTCTCTCTGGCTTTTGCATGGTTTCTCCTTCTAAACAGACATGATATTCATCACTAGTCTGAATCATTTATGTGCGACAAACTAATTTCCTTGTTACTTAAACCTATTCTGATAATCTGTGGCAATTCTGGGAATCAAAATGTGGCCTGAGAGAAGATTTCTTAAACACTTTAATGTGATGTAGCAGTCACAGTGCCGTGTGGATTAAGAGTTTTTCAAACTTTGACAAAACCAACATTCCTGTGGGGGATGTTTACGTATGTGGATATAAACCAGATCTTCATTTTCTTTCCACAAAGGAAAAAGAGACAGAAACTGCTTAATTTACGTTCACCTTCTGCCCTCTTAAAAGCTTTTTGGGAGTGAAAAATAAGCAACAGACGCTTGCAATAAAAATTGGGATAGACTCTAACAAACAAAGAACCTTTCTGTTGGAGATGTTGGATACCTCACTATCTTATCTTCACCATGAATCGAAATGACATGTTAACACCCTCTCCCCCAGAGAAAGAGACCAGATGGCTACATACGAACTGAGAAGACTTCATAAGACTCACTTTTAGTCGAATCTTAAAACTATATTAAATGTGTTTGATAACCGTGTACAATTTCTTTCAGGTTTCCAGCTTGATCACAAGACGCATATAGAGACAATTTGTACGATTCTGGCTTAAATATTGACGAAGAAACAAACTTGTTGGAAAATGCCCAACCTGCCTGATGGAACCACATTGCCCCCTAGTGGTCTGCAGTGTTGATTAGTTGAACATTTAAATCCCAGAGGACTCAGTAAAATGGGCAAGATATATGCAGCTATTAACTTCTAACGATGTCCCTTCGGTATCTATTTGGTATTTGTTTGGTGTCCCCATTGTTAACACAGAAAATTAACATTGTGTGGTTCGCTATCCATGTGTCACGATTTTATAGATATCCATCTGAATTTTGAAGTCATAATTGTCTTTATCATGTGTGTTATTTTGATGTCTTTATATTACAAGTCTATGTTATATCTTTAATCTGCATATCTTAACAAGATGTGGTGTTTTCAGAATCACCGAGACAAATGTTCTATGAGACGGAGTAATGGAGAAACACAGAGTTCTTTGTCTAAATCCAGAAATCCCCATATAGCACAGATCACCTTACACAGACATGCACACAGTTCAAGCATGTCATTGGCTGAAAAAGTAGTGTAAGCCACGCCTCCGAGAGTCAAAACCCGGAACCCGCGAAAAACGCTCTCTCTAGTTCTCTCGTTTGCTGGCTCGCTTCAGGCGTCTGCTCTCTTGCTTCTTGCCTCTTGTTCCAGAAGGGTTCCAACCCAGAGTTTCAGAAGGAGATTTGAGCAGAGAACAGCTGCTCAGAGAGTTTTGGAGATGGTTTAAGCAGAAGAGAAGAGCTCACCAGAGTTTGGGAGTTTTCCCATAATCTCAGGAGAGAACGGAAGGACGTGTGGATAACGATGCAGCGGACGACCGGAGGAGACCCTCCAGAACCCAGTGAGACCCCGGAGACGAGAAAGAAAGACCCGAACAAAGAAACAGATTGAAATACTCTGAAGATGCACGTTTTACGTGTTTTTGTTCGTCCCTCGCCATCCACGTCCTTCTACGTCGCACGTCCTAACCTCCGCTGTTTCACGCCATCATCACCTTTTCCTACCAAGAAAGCCAACTCCAAGCAACCTTTTATTAATCTTCTGTGAACTTAAGTTCACTTCATCAGAGAAGCAACGGACCCACTGACACTCAGAAGATTCGATCATCTAACCACAGTCCTCGGCACCATCGTTTCGGTTTCCCGGTGAAAGAAGCAACTGAGAAGTCCGCTAAAGTCAGCCACCACAACCAGGAAGGCCCAGAGAGCGGAAGAGAAATCCCCTCGGACCCGCGTGGCCGCTGCCGTGGTCCGAACCGACTAAGCAGAACTTCAGCACAGTAAGACCGACCCGTTTTCACCTTAAAGTGGGTTTGATGGATGTCTCTAGGCTTTCACAGAATGATAAATTAATCCGAAATGTCAGTATTTAGCTTCAAATAGTCAGCCAACCCAAACTATTTGAATAAATCCAGTAACTCTCCATTCCCATATTTTATTTTATATTCACTAAGTGTTTTATATAATCACCCATATTCAATGCATCTCCTGTTTGTTTAAAGGTTCATGTCTAAGATCATATCATTGTAATAAACAGCTCATATATCTATATATATATGTTATAATCACAGATTGTGTCGTATGCTTTCTTTACGTAATGTCTGTCCAACCAAACGAGAACTTCACGAAAGTAGCGAGATATGAGACTGAATATTAATTGAAAGATTAATTTAACATACCAGGATCGTAAGATTTCGAACAGTTTTCCTACCTGACTGTGACTTAAATTAAGTCAAAACCTAGGTAGGTGGTGCCCTGAATTCGAGGTAAGGTTTATTTGAGACTGTAAGAACATCTCATAAATCCTTATATTTAATACGTATATAAATACCCGGTAATGCTACAGTGATCCAACCTGGTAACCCAATGAGAAATCTGTGTGCTAGGCTGGCTTAAACGTGGCTCGATCACATGAATACAAAAGTATTTTGAAAATGTTTATGCAGCTGTTTTTTTTCTTCTTTTCTTTTATAAGTAACAAAACTTTTATTTAAATAGCTGAAAATTCTGACTTGGTAAAACATGCCTCAAATTTGAAAGAATCAAAGTGTTGTAATAAAATGGATTTTTTTTTTTTTTTACAAATCAAGTAAATTAAAGAATCAGCTTGTAATTTGCATTTTAAACAGAGAGCTTTCAGAGCTTAACCCTTGTATGGTCTTCACTTTTGGGACCCTCTGGTGTCCCTCGGGTAAAATTGACCCGGGACATATTTGGGGCTTTAAAAACAATTCTAACATAAAATTTTATTTCATAAAACATTAACATATATTGTCTTTATCTCAATTTCAAACAACTGAGATAGCATACATGTTTAATGAATACAATCGGTCTCTACTAGAACACAATTTCCTAGAAAACAATGGAAGTGTGACTACTCTTTTTGTCATAAGGTTATAATTGATGTTAAAAATCCACTATACTCACGATTTGGGTGTCATAAATCATGCTTATCTTGGAGAATACATGGCATACATGGAAGCCCTCTCACTGGGGACGAATACCATTTGAATTTGTCCGTTCTTAGACAAATATGTCTGTGAGGCTCTTCCAGTGGTTGGCTCTTGGGCTGCTCCAGCGGTGCACCTGTGGTGCTCCTTGTGGTGCATATTCTGAGTGAAGGTCATCTTCAAATTCACTTTCAGAATCAGAAGAATCTGAATTGACATCTGAATTATCCTCATATTTGGAGACATGTTCCTCTTCCACATCACTATGTGCCTGACTCTCTTCAAATGTGAGTTCCGAAGCCCTCTGGCAGCTAAATCTTATGGTCATACTGATGCTGGAAGACTGTTCTGTGATTTAGAGGACAGTACAGTCCTAAAAAAAGAAAAAGTGAGAACAAACAGCTTCTCTGTGCTTTGATGATAATAATGTAACATTGTGTGTCTCTGTGTGTGCGGGTCAGAATGACCCAAAGACCATATGAAGGATGTAAATGTGTGAGGTATAGTAGCATGTGTGCTCAAAATTTTTTTATTTGTTTGTACATGTTTATCACAGAAAATAAACTAAGGCTGTTGAGTTTCAGGTAAAAAAAAATGTATTCTTGTACGATTTTTCTTCTTTTGAAAATTTGAAACGGGTCAATTTGACCCGAATACCATACAAGGGTTAAAGAGCTGTTGCAGCTCCTGATTGACAGGGAAACATAGTCCCAATAAGAGAGCTGTCAGTGGAAACAATAGAAAAGATTATAAGAATCCTTCAAGAAGGTAATTTAACACAAAGTGTGGCAAAAGTTAGCTGTAAGTAAATTCAAAACAGGAAGCTTGTTAAAGTGAAACATACTGGTCGACCAAGGAAGACGTTCAAGTGTCTAGAGTCTAGGAAATATCCAACAAAAGATGTGAAAAACAAATGAGGATGGAGTCCGTGTTAGAAAGCAGGATTATGATGTTTCTTGTCATCGAGCAAGCATTAGGAAAGTCATGTCAACTCAATGACATGACGAGCAAACAATGCGGTTCAGCATTAGAGTTCAACATTATGGTGGAAACTGAAAAAAGGTTACGGACAAGGCTCCATCCTGCAAAGCTGATCTGACTATTTCTGCAGAAGAAAGCTCAAACCTGATTAATGAAGGGGATTGTTTTTAATCAGTGAAGCCTGCAAATCAATAATTAATATCCAAACTGTCAGAATACAGATGACCGGGTTCATGATTCCATATTTTTCTGTTTAATCTGAAAAAAAAAGTTGTTAATTACCTCAATTTCATTCATCTGTGTTCTTAGACTGCTCCGTTGTTAAATAACAATAACAAAATAAACCGTCTGAATTAACTTTTTTAGCCGTTTTTTTTTTTTTTTTTTACCTCAGCTTTAAAAATGTGTCACATGGCTTCAAAGTAATGCCTGTAAATACACCTCCATTGGTGGCACTACAGAGCTCAAGGTGTAGCCGAGAGACGAGTTGGAAAACAATCAGGTCCCCACATTTCAGAATGGTTAACTCTGCAGTTCTCCGATGAGCAGAACCGTAAGAAGAGGTGGAAACAGTACGAGAGCCTCCTCAGCTTTGCTGCTTGGCCTCCAGTTAATCTTTCTTATTTTTTTCATGTTCAGGTTCTCACAGCATCTGGTTCAGGTTAGAAAAAAATCCCCCAAAGACTTAAACCAAATGTGTTTATTCAACCTTTTACACCCAACTGATTCAGTCAGTAACACCTTTGTTACTGTAAAGCTCCATTAATGTGAAACAGTTGATTCTATTCTGAAAAATGATTGTGATGGTTGTTATTATTTACATTTTTTGCGTCTTCTTTCCTCCTGCTCCCCCTGCGTATTCATCTTCCTTAAAAAGCAACCAGAGGTGGCATCTCTGCACCTCTCCGTCCCCCAGATCAGAGCAAACTTTGAACGCTACAAGCTACAGTTTTGTTTAAACAGAAGTGAAAATGTTGGACAAGTTGTCAAACTTACAGATGAGATCCAAAAGGTGACCCTGACTCTGTTCCTGAATTAACCTGCCTGTGCAAGGATGTGGCACCAAATAAAGTGAAAGCTGTGTATGCCGACGACCAGTGTGACAGTTTCCTGAAGTGCTCGTGTTTACTGCCTCCCTGACGCTGTTCTTTATGGACAGCTCTGTCAGCCTGGTGAACAGGCGTGTACATTTGTTTACCTTCAGATTCAGTCTTCTGCCGTTCCACCGGTCACATCTGCTGCTACGCATAAGCATAAAAATGCAGACAAACATCAAACAGATGACTAAGGAATGTGTCTGAGAAGCATGTTTTGTGTACAGGCTGTCAGGTGGAAAGAACAGAAAGAATAAAACCAAATCACAGAGAGAATATCTGCAACCAAAGGCTACAAATACATGACATTTTTCCATCTCCTCTCAATTTTTTTGCTCTTGTCAGCTGAGACGGAACGAGTTTAAAATTGCTTTGGAAATATTCAAATTGGCAACAAGAAACAACCAAAGTCATCATGGTTTCCATGCAGGAAAACACAATTGCTGCCATTTTTTTTTAGAACTGACCACGTCACAGTTGTGCTGTCATAGAAAAAACATAAAGCCTAACAATGCAACATGCTTTGAATGACTTGGGTGAATGAGGAAGAACAACTCTTTGTTCCTGTAATTATTGACTTAATAATGTCAGTCATTCCTGGAATCAGTGCTTCACAGCTTTTGTCTTTGCCTCGGAGATCTTTATCTTGTCAAAACATTCCCAACAAAGCGCAGCGTGCATCAGCGAGCAAAGTCAATTAATAAGGAATCGAGCCGTGGGCAGCACAGCACTGGAGCACTGAGAATAAGCAGTCAATAGTATAATGCAACAAGGCCACTGTTGTGTGGTCATTACACGCAGACAGATTGGCTTCGTGCCTGCAGGCAGGTTTCTGTTCGTCCTCACAGCTTCAAAAGACACACGGCACAAATACTCCCTTCACCGTCTCCATGGAAAAGAACAGAATCCTGCCCCATTTAAATAATGCTGACATGTTACTTTGTCGTATGTTATTCAACTGTCAGCGATCACACAATCCTACAGTCGGAAGGAAACGTGGTGACGTTTTCTACGGGAGACAGGATTTGCTTTTGCCTGCTGATTGCACATTAGAATAACATGAGAATTCTTTAAGTTAAATTATTTCGTGTTCAAATAACAGCTCAGTCTTCAGGAAAATTATGTTGCCATGTTTGTTGTTTTTTCAGGAAAAAGGAATATTTTGCATATAGTTTGGGCCAAAAGTAGGCTTTTTAAACACATGACTTCTTTCATTTTTACCTGGCTGGTTTTTAATACCAAGCCATGTATTTTATCCAAACCGACACCAGGCAGTGTTTAGAAGGTATTATCTGTCCTATCCCTTACCAGGTATTTCAGCTTTTACCGTTTGAAGGGCATGAAGAATATAGAGCACGCACATGAAAAACACTTTACACAAATATACCTACATACTGTCCACAATTCAAAATTGCAATTGCATTACATATTTTTGTGTCCTGAATCTTTATTTTTTATGTATTTTGGGATCTGGTTCATACACGTTGCGGACATTTTCACATTGCAAATGTTTTTGGCTTCTAGAAACAAAATGGCTGAAGATGTAGCTCAGGAGCAGATGTCTGCCAATCAGAGGATCGGGATTTAGTCTCTGGCTCCCCTGCACAAGATGTCCAAGTATCCTTGATGCTTCCCATGCGTCCATCAGTGTGTATTAAAAAAAAAAAAAAAAAAAAAAGAGCTTGCCAACCTATAATACTGTATTTATTAAGAAGTATGTAAGAATTTGTGTGAATGGGTGAATGTGACTTGTGTTATAAAAGAGCTTTGAGTGGTCAACAAAAACTAGGAAAAACCTTTATAAATACGGTCATTTTACCATTTTTAAATGACCTGTCTGTACTAAGCAGAATGACAAGCTTGTCCTCTGTTGACAACACAGTGTTCCAAAATTATACATATATATATATTTTATATTTAACACATCGCTATCAGATCAGCCTTTTTGGTTACTAAGGCGACAAGTCCTTTGTGAGATGGTGGCGATGACACCACCACGAGGGTCGGAGATTCATTCAGAGGTAAGCTGAAACTGAGTTTTAACTTCCGTTTCCAGGTATTTTCAGACTGCTTAAACCAGATATTATCGCAGCTCTAATGGAGTATATTTGGTGCCTAAGTATGACCAAACAGTAACTGAAAACAATTGTGAAAAATATCCTATAAGACGCAACAAGAAATCTGCTGTGTGAGAGATTTTTCGGATCTTTTGCTTCTTCAGTTGAGCGAATGCGTGCATCCACCACCACAAGGAAAGTTGTACACACACTTCCACAAAGCAGGAAGCTAAATTTAATAGAGAAAGTGAATTGTGCATCATATTAGGATACATTTTGGGTAATACAGTTTGTTTACTTACCTTCAGGCACACAATGTAAGACTAAAAATATGTGTTCGTCTACTTCTATTCAAATCCGAAACATGTCCTCCTTTAGCCTGGCTGACGCGTCCACAATCTCGATGAGATGGTGGTCTGGGAACTAGGTGTGCATTTTCTCGTATTTGAGGCGTGGTTTACGAATGCCTAGAGCCGTTTATTGGGCGCTACGAATGTCTATCAAATGACGTCAGGTTCTTCCCATGCTGCTTTGCGCGCGATTCATAGCCAATTGTATCACTTATACCAGATGACGACAGAAATTCGACGAGGAAGAAGAAAAAAATGGAAAATAAAAGTAAACTTGCGCTCTAAGCTACTTAAATTGACAACAAAGTAGGCCTATATGCTATATTCTACATGAATTTTTATGTTGTAGAGTTGTGAATTTATTTTAATAATGGAGAAATTGAGCAGCCTTGCTTTGTTGTCTACAGTAGTAGATCAACCCTCATCTTACTTTGAAGCTCCCAGCTCCCAGAAGTGACGTCAACGAAGCTTTAGCAGCAGCAGAAAAGCTATCAGGCTTGTGTTGATGATAATAATAAACTCCTGGACTATGTACAAACTTCCAAATGCATCGTTTGTGAGTACAGACCATATTTGTACAACTGTAGAAGTTTGGTGTCATGACATGTGATTTTAGTGTGGTAATTTTGGAGATACTGCCAGGGTCCGTTAGCGCTTGTACTAAGCTATTCGGGATAACTCGGTAACTCAGCTGATGTTCAGCCAATATCGGAAAAACTTCGGGTGGGCTACTTGGCTGGATGTCACGGTTCAAATGACCCTAGGGTGAATCTACTCCGAAACACTTTCTAAGGCTGCATTGAACGGTAATGTTGTGTCCGCTGTCATGTTGGATTAACGCTCTACAAGCTTCGGTGTAGCGCATAGACGTCGTCATCGTCTTGCTGCCCCCCCCCCCCGTTCTGTGATTGGTTCCCAAACTCTAGCAAAAATAAGGGCGGTGGTTTCCAGGCTGACTTTGCAGTGAGAATGAAATCGAGCGCAAAGCAGCATGGGAATTCCCAGGCTAGTCCTCCTTAAAATCTTTTAAAAAATTCTAATTTAATCCCAAACGCAGACTGATATTAACCCAACCCCGTGACTCAGCTAACAGAACACAAGTCAGTGCAGTATTAGAAACTTTTGCAACTGTATCAGTCTGAAGCGTTTAATAATTAACTCCGCCTCCCTGGTAGTACAACTTGACCCTGTCCCTCCATTTTGCAAAGAGACGTCTTTGACCACGCCTTTTAGCATCAAGAAAAGTCAGAATTGAGCCTTTTAAGAAGTATCCGTCACTTCTGGATGAACCCAACCACTGGCTTTTTAGGGGGTTCGTGTTGCTCCCCTCTGGCCGCAGATGCATGCCTGCATGTAAGACTAACAGCCTGAAAAGCTCTTTTGTCTCACCCACCATCAGCCTCTCGAATAGCTCAGTGTGATATTTGTTGTGCTGTGTGTTTTATTTTATGCACGTGAGATGGTTTGTTTTTCTACCGCTAGCTGTGCAGAAAATTGCCCCTCAGGGACAACAAAGACATCTCCGCCTTTTGACCTTTTGGATTCAAAAACGTTGGGACACTGAAATCCAAATCAAAACGGAACGCAATGATTTCCAAAGCTGAATATTTTAAGTTCGGCATTTTACTATTTCACAAAAAAAAGAATATCAGTTCAATTTGAATTTTAAGGCAGAACTGTCATTTTTGGGTAGGCAATGACTTCAGACACACAAATAAATGCTTTAAAGCCCAGAAAATAATTTTTTTCATAATATATCCTCTTTAACTTCCATATTCAAATCTCACTCAGACAGTCTGACAGTCAGTTATGTGCACAGTTGCCAATAAATAGAAGGATCCTGACAACAACTTGCTTGATCACAATTAAGGGAAGTTTGGATAAATTTGACCTGGTATGTTCCACCTTGCTCTATTGTCTGTTAAAGCCTCTGTTGTCTTTGCTCCAGGCATGGTGGCGAGCCCTGACATTTCCTCCAACACCATCACCCAAAGTGTTTGAAACGACACAAAAATAATCCTGACATTTCACCTCGGGGAAAAACCAAATCAAATTTGTACACAACACCCAAGTTCAGGAAAGTTCACAGCTATAAATAAACACGTTAAGCCTCCTGCTTCCTTTTTCAGCTGACGAGGACACTTTCTGCTGACATTATGTCACCCTGACCGAGGAGACGACTGCGTTTCAACAAATTCCACTGCTTCTTACTCTCATGAATCTCAATCTCAGGCCTCCACTGACAATTTTGACTATCTTTGTTGTAACTACACGTGCACATGTTGCTCTTTTATGCTTGTGTAAGCATTGAATTTCCATTACACTAATTGAATTCACTTTCTTTTGATTCTGTTATTGATCATATCTACTTTCTCAAACTTTGCTATGCTTCTGAATAGCAAGTCATGGGCAGTCTTTTATCTATTCCTTGTCAGTTTCATTCTCAGAGTAGGGTGCATCTCTCAGATGGTTATCTGGGGAGTACCAACTGTTAACTGGTGCCCCTGCTTTTCTGTCTTTGCTGCCCTAATCACAGGGTACAGCGCACGTACCCCTTTGATGACAAAGTCAAGGTAGAATCTCTCCTACCACAAATATATAATAAAAGGGTGGAGTAGCAGTTTGTTTGGAGAGGCCAGACCGGATTGACGCTTTCTACCGCACTGAGACGAGCTAATGCGGAGATATGTGGCTTTAACCTTGGATATTTATGTGTTGATGCATGTCAGCCAGGCGCCAGAAAGTTAAGAGAACGTAGAACGTGTGTTTCACGCTAAAAAGCAAACAATTTTACAGTTATCTTTCAGTCATCAGCCTTATTTCTGGGCACTAGTCTCATATCTTCCTTTCATCTACAGTATACATTTCCTTCTTCGTGGGGCTGCCAGCGTACTGATTGGAAATTGCCACCTGATGACACATAATGTGTAAAACAAAGCGGGGAATATGCTTCACGAGCAGCCGTTTCAAACATACTGGGTCCTTGTGAAGTATTCAAACCTTTTATGAATTGGATGAACATGCCAAATCATAGTTGACAAAGCCTTGTTTAGACCCAAATAGGCTTCTTCGGCGTTCTGAATTAAGAGTCCAGGCACTGTTATGAATCAAATATTCAAGTTTTTTATTTTTGAATTTGCAAACATTTCTATAAAAGGATATTTTCCTTTAGTTTTTAAGCTGAACTGAGTGCAGATTGGTGGGTAATTTTAGCTTACTTTCAACTTAATTAGGTAAAGAAAAAGCAAAGGGGCCAGAACACTTCGAGGCAACATAGCACTTTATGTAAATGTCGATGATTCATGTGAAGCCAAACAAGTTCTGGATGGACTAATGCATTGGGTTGTGGATTTGTGTTGGAATAAACACAGTTTCTTTACATTATATAGCACTGGATCTAATATAATGCTGGTGCATATCCAGTGTCCACTGTTAGATTAACAGAGCTTTAGGCCTGTTTAATCAGCATCTCATTTACAATTATAAATACATCTTACATGCAAATGTACCTGTTAATATTATCAACCTAACACAACTACAGATGAATAGGATGATAAGAGGATGATATGCTAACTACATATGGACTAAAGACACATGTGGTCAATGAAAACATAACTGGTTGAAATGATTTCATCATACCTGAAGGAATCCTTTGAAACCTGAGCTACATCTTTCCTCAGAAGGTTAAAGATCTGAGGAAAACAAATTTCAGTCTAATTCATTTGATGAAAGAAGTGTAAAGATGGGTATGAAATCATTAGCAAAAACATTCACAGCAGCAATTTGTTTATCTCTGCAAAATCTCAAAGAATCTCAAGCTGCCCTCAGAATTAAAACCAGCGTTACTGCTTTGTTGTTCGGAATTAGTGTTCCTTATTATTCCTCTTAAAAACTACATTTGTCATCATATCGCACTTTGATTACTGTGTTACTCTGACATCACTGATATTCTTTGATGCTTTGAAAATGCTTCTCTTTTCAGGTGTGATTATCGCTGGAGCGACATTAAGTCGTGAAAATAACAGAAGCTCAAAATGAACAAACCGCCTGAAAGGGCCGTTTTCTTCTTGAGCCACTGTTATAGAGGTCTGATGTATGAAAAACCGGCAGTTTCAGGAAGACGTTCAAGCTGTCAGTTCACACGTAGGAATGAGACTTTCGATGCTGCTTATCAACCTGGTTCATTATCAGTTTCCTTATCAGACCATGAGCTCATTTTCAACAAGGAAAGAGGTACACCACGAAGTTTTCAGCATTATCACAGGTACTAATTATCTCAAGTCCAAACATGGTGATTTGGTGTCTTTGTGTACTACATACAAGCAAGGTGAATGAAATACTGAACTGATTAGAGCAGAATATCAACCTGAAACCTGCCGATTCTCAATCATTTTACCCCACAGCTCAGAAAACGTCTTTTTGTCCGCAGGAGACTGAAGGAAACTATGTGACCGGCTCCCCTGGAAACGTGGGTTGTGCTCTTCTGTTGAGTAACACAGACAGAAGTGTAGAGAGATGCACTGTCTTCTCAGATTCATTAAAATGCAGTAAAGACAACTGGTCAAAGCTTTGCAGTTCCAACCAAAAACAAGCTGAGGAAACAATCCAGCGGGGATCTGGAGATGAATAAGTAGGATATTCTAAACATGGCCGAGTCAGCCAGCTGATCTCAACTTGATTCTTAATCCTGCTCCAGTCTGAATGTGAAAATAAAGCTGAGATTTTGCGCTTGGACCCATATCTATGACTCATCTAACTAGAACGTGTTTGGGGAAACAGCTAAAATAACAAAGAAAAATGTCCATTTCTAAATATATTCATGCCTAATTTTATGAAATACAACTCAAACAGAGTCAGACTGCAGAGGGTGTCATTTTTAATATCGCATTGATTTTTATTTATATCCCATACAGATTACTGTTATAGTTATAGTTCTACTAACTTTTCACCGATACCTCAGTCAAGATATTCACATTTCCCAACACTGTCTGTCTGTGTCTTTGACCAGCGGACTGCTCCTAACTCTGAGCGGCTCTTGATTAAATTAAACCGCATGAATGACTACACTATGGTTATAGTTTATCCCAAAGAAGGCGTTACCTTCCGCTGAACTAAAAGGAAGACAGTGACAGTGACCCAAAGAAAAAACGATGGCTGCAGACGCCCAACGGGAGTTTCTCGCCAACCGCTTTTTTTACCTCAGTTTGTTCCCTCTTGTGTCTCCGGGGCCTTCACGTTCTCTCAAGGTTGCGGGTGTTTACACTGAAAGTAAATTATTGTTTTTATCATTACACAAACACTGTACACAGCATCACTGTTTGGAGAGGGCTTCCAGGAGGAGAGACGACTCGTTGGGTTATGCTGCTCTTAGTGTGACCATGGGAGACAAAGAGATAGGTCGTGTGTGCACAAACAGTCTGGGTGTTTTTTTGTTGTGATGCAGTGAAATTAATTCAGTGTAGAAAGCGTATGGCCTCATCCGTCCTTTGATTGTAGGTTTTACAGATGCAGGCTTTTCAGAGGCACACAGAGCTCCACTCGATTGTTCATTTATCCAGCTTTCAATTAGAGGATTGACAACTAAATCACACACTCGGTCTCCGTTGGGCAGCCTGTGGCGCCGTCTAATACTTAATTGTTTTAATTCCAAAAGTAATTGTTTTTTCCCTTTCCAGTTTCTAAGCATCCATCTGTCTATTTAACACCAGGTTCTCCCAGCAGTGACAACAGGTCAACAAGGGTGAGACTGCCTTTCTATATCAGCCGTGATATGCAACTCTCGTCTGCTCCAGCCAGGGAACTCCTTTAGCAGACAACATTTCCACACCAAGGTGTCATAATCAGACATTTTTTTTGGCTGAAAATCGAAAAAGAGCAGACGTTTTACTTGGAAATATCTCCAAAGTTCCTTTTCAGATTGAGCTAAACTGAGCTGAAATCAGGAGAAAGTCAGAAACAGTTTGTTATGAACTGCACAGTGAGATTATTTAAGGATGCTAAGAAGAAGTTGCTGGAAATGGGTCACCTGGCCTGAAAGAAAAATTTACATCTGCAGATTTTTCTTCTGTTGGGCTACTGTGGCCCCGAGCTGCAAAACACAAACACATTTCACAAAACTCAACAACAACACAGAATGAACAACATCTACCAAAATAAAATGCAGCAAAAAAGGAAAACATTTTGCAAAAACAGAACAGAAAATAAAATGTAAAACAGAATTTTACACAAAAGAAGACAACAAAACATCAAAATCACAACATTACACATAGAAAAAGAAAGAAAACTGACGATACAACGAAATTAAAAGATAAAAACAATACAAAAAAGACACAATTCACAAGAAAACTGCATTTTACAAAATAAAGGGTTGACTCAACATTTCATTAAAACCATGACATAACAGACAGATCAACAAAAAAGAAAACGTAGAAATTCCACAACAAAACCAACAGAACACACAACATGTCGTTCAGGTGATGGTGATCCTGAGTTTAGATAAGAGCAACAGGACTTCTTTTTCTTGGGTTTCTTCGGTTCTAAACTAGTTGGTGGGAAATTTCAGCTTAGAAACAGTTGAAGTCTGTTCACACACGGCGGGCGGTCAAGGTGTTTACCAGACTGAACAAGCATGTTCTGGTTATAAGATCCAACTCGTGAGGCTGCCTGCGGACGAGCTGGCCCGCCACCACGCACCTGTGAAGCTGTTGTTCGGTCTCATCCATATAAAGGTCTGCATACCCCTCGCTACCCTGCTCATGAACCCAACACGTTCATTTCCTGGATCTACTTTGTGCGTTGCAGCTCTCTGCGTTATGCAAATCTTAAACCGAGTCCGGGAGAGTGGAGAAGAAGGTTGAAATGTTAACTTCTCCATAAAGTGACATGTTGTTGTGGTTTCTGTTTTGCTGAAGTGTTTTCTGAAACATCGTTGTGTTTTACACCACATGACTCTACACTGGATTCATAAATTATAAAGTAATAAAAACCAGCAGCTGGAAGACATTTCTTTATCCTTTAATCCTAAAAGCTTCAACTGGGAAAAAAAGCTCCTCTTTCTGTCAGCTTGGCCCTGCCACTTGAAATAAACGACTTTCAGCTCCATTTATTTGAAATCTCATTGTTTCAATCACTACCTTTGGTTCAGGCTGATAAGAGGTCATACTCGTTTCTCTCTTTGGTACTCTGTCCTTATTACTGTTGTTTTTATCAGTCATTCCGACAATCCGTCTTTCCCTCACTTAAGAATCCCAGGATACCCTCTCCCCTTCTTCCCAAGGAAGCAATCCAGAAATCGACTTCTCATCTTGTGCATTCGGATGTGACTCACACCTTCCCGACATCATATGCAAAAAGGTGATATGCAGAGGCTCAACGTCTCACTCTTCCCCTCTGTCACACTTCACTTTGACAGCAAATCCATTAAAAATGTACCAAAGCTGAATATATGACAAGTCACAACTGATGTCCTGCAGCCAAGAAAAACCTACATTATAGCACCACTACATATTCCAGCAATGCCCCAAACAAGATACCTCAGGGAGAGAATCCCCATGTCCACAAAGCACATTAACCAGATGGAGAAAGCTTCCTGCAAAGATAAAGAGCTGATCCATTGTTCCAAGAGGTGGACACAAACAGTCGGTGCAACATATTCCATACAAAACAACCGATAAGGAAAAAACCTGCAGCTTCCACAGGGGTTGGAACACAGCAGTCTACTCAAGAAATGAGGCCAAGGCCCAGGCAGAAAATACTTTTTCAGATATACTGTACAAGTAGTCCCACATTGTTCCACATCAGCAGAACTCATTAACACGACCACAAATTAAATAAAGGCTGCAAGGGTTGCGCAGGGAGAAATAAAATGGTCAATTTATATGCAAATCTCAACCTTTTACAGACAAGAGGCAAAAATAAAAACCCTTTTTCCGACAAATATTTTCTGCACTACATGTAATGTTGTGCTCAGTATAATTTGCTTGCCTGTTGCTATAGATTCTGTGTGTGCTCATTAGGCCATCTCAAAAATGTCAACCACTCCAGATTTCAACTTGTGCTAATGTGAAAGTCGCTAAATAACCTTTCCAAATAATCTAACAATATTCATGACTTGGACTAAACACGCAAAGGTTACGTCTCTCTTTTCTCTCTGAGTGATATCTACTGGAGTCGCATTAAAAATGAGGCGGAGCGAATACAAAAAAAAACACTATGCAGAATACATCCTTCTATCCTGCCAATTCATGACCGGGTCACAGAAGCAACAGATCGAGGAGGGAAACCCTCTCCCCAACAACTCTCCAGCTCCTCCTGGGGGATCCTGAGGCGTTCCCAGGCCAGATGGGATGCATAATCCCTCCAGTGTGTTAAAACCTCCGAAGAAAGGCGACCAGGGGGGAATCCTAATCAGGTGCCACAGTTGCAAGAACCACCCCAGCTGACTGGATGCAAAGGAGCAGCAGTTTTACTCCGAGCTCACTCCCGATGCATGAGCTCCTCACCCTAAGGCAAAGCTGAGCTCAGCCAACCTCAGGAAGAACGAGATCACGGATGCAAATAAGGATTCTTTCTGCCACTGTTTGAGTAACTCTGTGTGAGTATTGTACGAAGCTTGGAAAAAGAAGCATCACATTTGCATGTTTTTCTTGTTGAAATAAGTATTGTTGTGAGGGACCGAGCCGGTCAAGCATGAGGACACAGAAATGATTTTCAAGAAAAATGGGTTTATTCCCCAAAAATAACAAACTTTAAACGATAGTTACAGGGTCCTTAAAAGAGGTCAAATGAGGAAACTAAACTCAAAGCCAAAAATCAAGATTTTAACATAACCTTAAGCTAACGGTTCAAAAACAAACAAAACTGACCTCACACACAACAAACAAAGGGGACTTAAATATTGGCTGATCAGACCAAGGTGACACACTTAGGAAGAAGGGAAACTTAAACCAATTTAACTAACAAAAGTAACTAAACACAGTTAGCTTAAGAGTCAACTTAAATGATTAATAACTGAACAAAGTTAACAAAATAAGCAAATCACAAAAGCAAAGAGAACTAATGCAAAAATTAAAATGAAGACTCCATAGTCTTCCCCTATGGAACTCTAGATGGTATCACCCAATGAATCTGGGATTGGAGTGTTTCAGCCCAGTCCAAGGCACTCCCCCACAGCACCAGCAAAAGAAAGCACAACTAATTAAATATTTGACAAAAGTACATGTACAAAAGCTAACTAAATGTGCGCGCTACAAATAGAACTAATGTATTTTAATATCGTCAAATGAAAATAAACTATCTATATATTTGTGCTACAATAAACATGTGTATGTAAACTCAAAATGAAAAAGTGTCGGTGTGTGGGGTTACCGACTGTGTGGCTGCAGGTGTGGCCGTCACAATTGTACGAAGCTTGGAAAAAGAAGCATCACATTTGCGTGTTTTTCTTGTTGAAATCAGAAAATTCTGAAAAAGAAGCTACCTGGGTGGAGACGTAATGTTGTGGCAAGACTTCTAAGTCACTCAGCTTCAGGGGAGCCTGTAGAGATGCAGTGACTTTCATTCACATATTACAGCGTCCCAACTTTTTTAAAATTGGAGTAAATCTCCCGTAAATCTGAAGTAAAGCAGCTGGTGTTTACTGACTTTGAGTCGTAATAAAGGGTTTATAATGTCCCGCATCAGCAGTGCGTTGTGTTTCTGTATAAAGCTTTCCCAGACAGGAGGAAAGTTTTTTTTTTGGTTGGTGATGTGTTGAGCTGGCTGGCAGCAGGGGTCCAAACAAGCCTCACTGTGTGTCCATGTTAATGAACAACACTGAACAACCCAGTAAACTGTGTGCTGTGCTTTTAAAGGCTTCAGACGAACAGTGTCGGTCTCCAGCATGCAGGAGGAAACATATCAGCTGTTACCAACAAAACGCGGTTGGAAAACTAAACTGGGCTGTCGCCATGTTTTAATCGAGGCTCCTGCATATTTTCTTTGCCGTGACTACACAAGAAACCTTTTGATAATCAAGCAGAATATGGTAGGATGAGATTTTGTTATGTTGAAGAAAAACACAAACAAGCTTTGTGTCATTTCTCAGCTCAGTGGAAACTGAGGCCAGCTGAGCTGCATGAGTTTGCTTCTGATTTAGTTGCTTGGCAAACGTAACAGGCCTTCATAGATGGCATCAAAACAAGTTGAGAAAGGCTTGACAAACAGCACTGCTGTGTGTGAGTAGAGCCCCCCCAGTGGCTGCAGCCCCACCTGGAGCTGATTCACTTTCCAATGTAATTACCAAAAGAATCATGAAATGCATAGCCCAATTTGAGGTTTCTTCAACTTTAGGCATTTGATTTTTGGATGCAATGATGGCATCAAGTCTACAACACATTGGCATCGATAAACAGTCAGCATTCTTTAGGAAGAAATGCGTTTTTTAGACTTTAAAAGCAGCTGTAGCCGCTCTTTTTCAGCAGCGAAGGTGCTCAAACGTGTGTTTCACTGGAAAAAATCAAAGTCTTACCAAATATATTTGTCTCCTTTCTAGTCAAAATATCTCATTACACTTAATATAAGACAAAACTGCCTAACAAGTACTATTTCAGCCAGATGTAGGGACTTGTTTGAAGACAATACATCTGGAATATCTTGTTAAATGAAAAAGTCTTGAAAACAAATTGTTTTGAGATGGATTTCATATGAAACAAGCTTTTTGTTTTACATTTGAAGAGGTTTTTAAGCTAATTTCAACATCACTTTTATCTCAAATGTCCCAAATATCACATCTTATTTGACAAGCTGATTTTCACTAGTTCCATTGGCAGATTTTTTTTGATTATTTCAAGCAAAAACGTCTTGTATTTGTTGTTTTTCTTACTTATTTTTGGAGGGGCATTTTTTCCAGTGTTCTCCACACGTTTGACCTTTTAAGCTCCATTATGGTCCCACATGTTCACCATGCAACCAGCCTTTTTGACTCCCCAAGTTCATGTCCTTGTTTTAAATGTTTTTACATAAAGGTGGTCACACACCAAGCTTACGGTCAGCTCCCTCAGTCACTGGGAGTGTCTGCTAACATCTGTCACCTCTGTTTTCTGGTCTTTCCTCATGGCACAGTCGGCCCTCATTTAATTCCTTTCAGCTAATTCAACATGTTGAATGATGAATTAATTGCGCACTACAATCAGCTTTGTATTCATAAAAATACAAGAAAATGTCCGCCTCAGCCGAATGAGCAGTAATGTTCTAGTATGGTCATATTTAGTATTGCAGTTTTTTCCCAAAACTGATGCCTTCTAACCACATTGTGTCTAACCTGAACCAACTCTGCCGTTAAAATGAGAGTCACTGAGGCCTCAGCTACCGTGGATATTATTCAAAATAAATATTTTACTCTCAATTTAAAAAAAATACCCCCATTCAGACAAATATATGGAAATATCCACAAATATTTAAATAATTGTGCCCGGCCAGTCGATAACTATAGCGTCCACATTAACGACCAAAAGAATGACTTTGCAACTTTCTACCTCTGAGACTATTAAAACCATGAGCAACATTTAGTTATTATGAACCTGGGCCCATCTGAGCGATTAATGGCTGAGGATGAATAATTTGAACTCTTTCCGGATAAATTCCATTCATTTTCTATACCCACTTAATCCAGTGTAGGGTTGCGGGGGGCTGCAGCCTTATCCCAGCTGTCATTGGGCAGGAGACAAACGAGACACTCAACCATGCACGCTCACACTCACTCCTGGGGTCAATTTAGAGTCAGAAATTAACCTAACATGCATGTTTTTGGACGGTGGGAGGAAGCCGGAGTAGCTTAAGAGAACCCACGCATGCACGGGGTGAACATGCAAACTCCACACAGAAAGGCCCGAGCCGGGAATCGAACCTGGAACCCTCCTGCTGGGACCACTGTGAAGCCGCTGGACACATTCCTCAGCTGTTAATAGCTTCCTATAACAACTCCCAACCACATTACCCACAATGCTAGGTTGTACAGGGGAATTCTCAGATGATAAGATTGTCACTTGGAAAGATTTTTAAGAGATTAAACAAATAAATGCATGAACTGACCTATGATTTGTTTACATTTTTTTGTCTTATCTACACACTTGCTGCCTCAAGATGGTCAAGTTAATATAATAACTGGAGTGTTATGTCCACTGACCCAGGTGCAGATTGTAGATTCAGGCGGGGAGTTGGACACGGTGTTTGCAGGGTCTTAGCCAGCTGCTGAAAACATGAGAGGACAAGCAAGGGGGCCTCCAGCACCACTTTGCTCTCGACTTACGTTTTGTATGTCATGGTTTTGGGATGTTTCCATCTTTGTGATTCTCTGATTTACATGTAGATGTAAGCTCCAGCTTCAATTTCAATCTAATAAATTAAAACACCAGTTCATATCATGCGTTTAAGGGTCATGTTTTATGTAGGGCTGGGCAACGATTAAATTTTTGAATCTAATTAATCACCATGAATCGCATTTGTACGCAAAATCCAAA
Source organism: Odontesthes bonariensis (assembly GCF_027942865.1). NCBI lineage: Eukaryota > Metazoa > Chordata > Actinopteri > Atheriniformes > Atherinopsidae > Odontesthes > Odontesthes bonariensis. The sequence goes on from NC_134522.1 coordinate 8,333,371, forward strand.
AATTAATTCAAAGGTAGTGTGTAGCTTTTAGCATTTAGTTTTATTTTAAATGTGCTGCCATATAAATGAAAGTGCCATAACATTTGTTGTGCAAACACACATCAGCATCTTTCTGTAGTTTTTATGTAGAAGCCTCGCTCCACTGTCTGTTTCCTTGAATGACTTGCTGCTATCAGTTGTGTGTTTTGCCTTTAAGTGATATTTTAGACTGGAACTACTACGCTGAGAAGACAATTCAACTTGGCAGTGTTTACAGATGACTTTGGTTCTGTCGACTCCGCCGTCTGGAAGAACTTTAAAATGAAAATGGCCGAGTAAAAGTTCCGTACCCTTCTCCATGTTTGGTGGATCCGCCGATTACTTTCTTTTCCGGTTCCGCAGCAGACAGCAACAGACTTTTACAAAATAAAAGCCTGTGAGCAACAGACTTTTACAATAATAAAATAACTAATAAAAACCTGCGTTAAATAATTAAGGAGTTAACGCGATAATAACGAGTTAACTCGCCCAGCCCCAGATTTATGTATTATACGACCAATCAGAAAAAAACAACAACACAAAACTTGGAAATAATTATGAAAATATGTGATTGTGGAATGAGGAGAAAATAAGCCAACAGCTATCACAGACTAAACATAAAGAGGTGATTTTTTTCTTTATTTTTTATCCATTATACTTGTGTAACTGCACAGAATCCTGCGGTGTGCTCTCAGACTCAGAGCAGGGAACAGGGCCCACACCTCCTCCTGAAGCTGGTATTTTTTGGTCGCTCAGACCTTGAATTTGGATCCAAAGCCTCTCCACAGGCTTGCTCAGGCTAATGGGTGTCCTACGGTGTTTAACAAGCGCAGAAAGAAGCACGAAGGGAAGGCACGCTGGATCTGAGAACCATTCCTCCTTTACCAGCCCTGAGAAAAATCACAGGAACATATTCAGCTGCACCGCGTGAAAGCACTCTGTATTTGAATCCATTGTTGCCATTATTAAAGGCTTCTTCCTGCAACCTTCAGTCGAGCCCAGAACACAATGCTTCCAGATGACTGTGGAAATGCTCCAACTTCTCACTTTTCAAAAGTTTTTAAACTTCTTTCCACACAGTGACTCAAACTGTTCCTATGTAAGATGACACACAGCTGTTATCATTTTCTGGTGATATCAAAGGATTGTTTCATGGTTATTTGCATCTTAATTCATGAGCTGATGACCAACATATAAAATAAATATCAATCATTCTCACAGAAATATATGGAATAAGCATTCCTCCTTGACACAGCATGAAATGATGACTGCTCAGCCTGTAAGTGACACGTATCTCCTCAGCCGACTACACAGCCGTAAGATTTCAGAGTTGAGCAGAAATCCAATCTGAATATAATTTTCTAGGAAAAGTCAAGCTGTGAACAAACCCAGACTCAGAACTTTTGGTGCCTAAAGTTCTTACACCTGTGACCAATTCACCAAGGGATGCTAATATTTCTCAAAATCCATCTGTCGCTCGTGTTTAGTCACAAAAAAAATGTAAAAAACATTTTGGAATTACTCATGAAACCTGGTCTGAGCTTCATTTCAAGTCATAATTATTGACATCTAAGTTAAGATAACAGACAAATCTTTCACTTATCAGTTAAGCGGGTAAAAGATCTGAAGCGGACTCCAAGTGTGTCATTTACATTTACATCTGGAAACTGTTGATGTGAACCCACAGCATACAAATAAGCTCCAAATGCATGGTGTTGATACATGCTAAAAGCCATTTTAAAAGAAGGCAGGATTTAAAAATGTTCCTCATCTTAGAAGGTCCAAGGAGACATAAATGAAGGGTGCGTTCACACTTTTCTGGTGCAGACGAAAACAAAACATGTTCCTTTGCCTTTCGTACCCCCGTCAGTTTTACCGACCAAACAGATCCACACTGGAAAAAATCAAAGTCTTAACAAGTATATTTGTCTCATTTCTAGTCCAAATATCTCATTACACTTAATATAAGACAAAACTGCCTAACAAGTTCTATTTCAGCCAGATATAGGGACTTGTTTGAAGACAATACATCTTGAATATCTTGTTAAATGTTTGATGTTTGAATGTCTGAAAACAAATTGTTTTGAGTCACATATCATATTTTTTTTACATTTGAAGAGGTTTTTAAGCTAATTTCAAGATCACTTTTATCTCAAAAATCCTAAATATCCCATCTTATTTCAAGAAATCTTGACAATCCGATTTTTTGCTTATTTCAAGCAAAAATGTCTTGCATTTGTTGTTTTTTTACTTATCTTTGGAGGGGCATTTTTTCCAGTGCATGAGAAAGATGCACGAGTCAGGTCACAGTCTAACTGGACCTGTGTTTTAACGCATTTATTCTAGAAGTAGCTTCCAAGCTTCCAAAGCAATACTGCATGTGAGGATAAATGACCTAATTGGAGTTGGGTACACCATCAGTTGTTTAAAAGCAAAGAAAAAAAACAACATCACCCTGTTCTGTCAAAAACTGAAAGAAATGACGATGTCACAGTATTTTCAGGTCTTTGCTCGTTTTTTACGTCACTTTGACCTGCAGGATTACATTCTGTTTGTCGCTGTAATGTCACAACATGCAGTAAGTGAACATAGAAGATTAGGAGTTCACCTCCACTTTCTGATTAGATGTGACAAGCCAAGAGTCCTGATGACTCCAGCGAGGGTCAGGGACTCATGTGTGAGCATCTCGTGGCTCAGTGCAGAGCACAAGATGACCCATATTCCTGGCCTGTTATCTCTGATTGCCGCTCCGTCTCAAAGGCTTGATTAAGTGTTTGCAGCCACCGCGTGGCTCTTGAAGTGTGGTGGGAAAAGTGAAAGCAAACATTAGACTTTCAAATGAGCGAGGCAGAGCTAAACTTGGAAGCAGCATACAGGGTGAATATCGTTGAACGTTGGAAAATGGAAAAAAATATGGAGGTTGAAAGGAGCAACATATACAAAGGGAGACGACATCCTCGGCTGACAGACGTGTTATCGTCTAGAGAAACTTGTTGTGAGTAAACATATGAGAGGAAGTAGTGCTCTGTAAAGTGAAAGTGTGTCGCAGGAGGAAGGAAGGATGTGGTAAATAATCTGTTTCAATCTAAACTGTGACATTCAGCTGTCTGAGCTATTTGTTGTCACTGTGAGAGGGAGGAGAGGGGGTAATTATTGCACATGAAGTGTGTCAGTTTTCGGCATGTCAAAGTCAGAGCGCCAGTTGTGACAAACATCTGCTGGAATGTTTGAGGTGACAAATAATGCAAGGATTCCCAAATGAACAGAAGTCAAAAATGTTCTTTTGTCATGTGAGATCACACCGAGTGCAAATTGTTTGGAAAGAAGGTGCAAACGAAGGCGTGAGAGACGACAGGGGGAATTTAAAATATTCAGGGGGAAGAAATTGTTTTAAATAAAGAGGAACTTTTATAAAAGTGCCAAGTTCCCAGAGTACAGTAGCATGATATGCTGGTACTGAGCACATATGAAACTAGATATTGGATAAGATAGATATAGTCGTGTGGAAAAAAAATACTTCCTCCTTTGATTCTTATATTTCATGTAGGCTGTCATTAAAAAACAAACATCTGTTCTCTACAAGGCCCCAAAATAAGGTAAATACAACCTCAACCTTACTGTTTCCATAAGAATTAAGAAGGTAAATAGCACCAAGGTACTGCTAATCACATGCACTTGATTTATTAATCATCAAGTATGAGCAAGTGTCTGCTTTATAAAAGCAGAAGTTTGCTGGTCTGGAGCAATCAGGTGTGTGTTAACACAATGCCAAGGAGGAAAGACATCATCAATGATCTTAGAGAAGCAACTGTTGCTGCTCATCAATCTGGGAGGGGGTATAAAGTCATATCCAAACTATGTGGAGTCCATCACACTCAAAAAAATAACTCATTGGATGAACACAAATAAATTTTGGGCAGGTTTTCCACCCATTAAATTAATGTAGCCCCAACTCAATTTAAGTGTCTCCATGTAACATGATAAAATTGACTTGGTCAAACTCATTTTTATCAAATAGTGTCAAAATAAAATAATTACATTAACACTATTTGATCAAATTGAGTTGGTCAAACTCAGTTTTATTAAATAGTGTCAAAATAAAATAATTACATTAATAGACCTAAACTGATTTACATTTGTTCAACTCAAATTAATATAATTAGTGTAAAATAAAATAAGGCAAAATTCTTCCATTCTTTCATGTGACCCCCATTTCAGACACACATTACATCAAATCTGGTTGATGTGTTTTTATTTGAAACTGATAAAAACAGATCCAAATATACACATATACATAGATATATATGTTGAACTTCCACATGAAACTCATCAACGGATTGATGACATCTATAAACTCCACAACATCATGGCTTGTGTCAATACACAGAAAAACTGTCTTTTCAGGTAGCAAAGCTAAGGCAAGTTGTGATTAACCATGAACATTATTTTTACCATTAACTGTAATATGTAATGCCTAAAACTGGTATGAAATATACATATTACACATTCACACATAGAAGCAGTACAAAAATGGAAATATTTCCACCAAGCTCAGACAAAACTGTTAAATAAAAGGACTTTGAACTTGACTGAGCTTGGATTTATTCTCTTCTCTCAAGTTTTTTCTCTGTAATGAACACAGTGCATTGCCTATCACATTTTAGAAAATAATAGAAATCACTCCGCTGACTTTAAAATTAGTTACCAGAACTTGGAACACAACAACAGTTCAGACTACATTGGTTTTGACCAAAGTGGAAAGTCTGAGTCCCCTATGAAAATAGCTTCATTTTCAGCTGCTGTATTTTTACATTGAGCTTGTGTCCATCCAGGTTCATTACGATTTTCTGGAAGAACTCGAAGGTGTACTTCAGATTTTCAGGAAAGGCCAGATCAAGGGCATAAATGAGCCCGAATAGCATGATGAAGCCCATGGTGACACTTCCAAGGTTGTTGAAGACTTTAATACCCTCAATCACAACTCCCACGTCTTCAGGCTCCTCATGTCCATCTCTTCGGATTGTGTAAAGGCCCATGACTGTGGTGGTGATGTCCCTCTCTGCATCCTCAACAGCAGTGGGCTGAACAACACAAACACAGGAAACAAATTTAATTAAAATGCCAAATAACAAACAGAAAACCATATACAAAATATAAATGCAACAGTTTATCAGTTGTTTTGATCAAAAAACAGGTGCCAATTCTAAGATGGCTGTAGCCTACAACATTTGACCTAAGATATCTGGCCATTGGTAGTAATTGTGGTGTGTCAGATTTCATAGAATCGCCGGTTGTACACATCAGTGTTGTTTCCAGGGGGGTATTCCAGAGAGCGGGTTTTGTGACAACTCAGAGTAAGTGAACCCTGATACGAGGGAAACTCTGGGTTTTCCGTTCCATTACGTCACGAGCGCAACTCAGAGTTAACATACTGAGAGTCACCTGAACTAACTCAGATCAGCTGTTCTGGAACTGAAAACTGAGTTTCACTTCACAGAGTAGTCAACTCAAGAGTTGGGCTCAGAGTTTGTTGAACCTCCTTTCTGGAATACCCCTCTCGAGTCTTTATGGTGTTTCATAGCATTTCTCATTTTAAATGAAAGCCTGACTTAGACTATTCTTATAGTACTTATAACTAATCAGAACCCATCTTCACCTGCTGGAAAAATGCTTAAAAAGTTAGTCAACGACAGATAAGAGAACCGGATAGCAACAGAGACTCTCAGGTCACCTATTTCACAGACTACTCCCCAGAGGAGGAGGCATTTTCACCTCCAGAATCTGAGGCACACAACATGGATGACAGTGGACTGAGCCCAATCAACTTCAGCTCCAGCACTGCCTGAAACTGCAGCTGTCAAAGCCAAGGCTGTAGCAGTGCAAGAGAGCTGAGTGGTATGTTAGTAACAGCTTTATGGCTAACATTCTTCAGTTTTAAAGCTATGCAATTGCAGTGAACCCCTTTGAATCTAACATGGAAAATATTAAGCAAAACTCACTGAGAACCCAAATCCATCCCTACTTATAAAGGTGGTATGTGTCTGTGTATGTCATGTGTATCTTTGTATAATTCAGTCTATAGAGTGAAATAAATGCAAGAAATGTAGAAAAAAGGTGAGTTACAATATTCTTTATGTTGCATGATTACATTAGTGATACATATGGGTAACAGTTATACTACATGAGAAATAAATGTATTAACTTACCAAATACTCTTTAAAGAACACATCCGGGTCTTCATTGACGTAGACCACAAGGCTTCTTAGGATGCACTCCCTCCTTATGTTGATGTCATCGCACTAAAACATGGGTGACAAAGACATCTAGTTGTGATTGTGGTGCAGGTAGGTTTTCTCTGATCATGTAGCATCAATTTCCTCGTGTTATCAAAATACCATATTTTCAGTTGTTAAGTACTTCATTAGATGAGTAGCTACATATGAAAAAAACTAAACTACCACCTGACAGTGAAAGTTTATTTGAATTTACTAACCAAGTCTTTTATTGCCAGGATGCGCTTGATCTTTTGCCCCTTAACTCCTCCTTTGCGTGCGAAGATCTCCATTAGCTTGTCCGAAAAGTGGTCAAACTGTGACAGGAACTTTGATTGCAGTGGCTTGGTGGTGATGCGTAAGAACTCTGCATTCACCTGAAAAATTTTGCAACAATGTACATACATTTTACTTTTGTAAAAAAAAAAAAAAAATTAATCAATACTGCTTTAAAGGGATGCAGGATTATTGCAAAATACAAACTGCAGAAATGAATCACCATGAACAATAGAAATTGACAGCACACAAACATTTACTTACTTCATTCGGCTCAAACAGAGCAGGCCATCTGTTTTTGAAGTCTCCTATCATAGGCCTCTGCTCCACAACTTCGAGACGTCTGTGGGAGAAGGTTTTCTCCATTTTTGCTTTTATCACTACTTCATTATCACGCTTTTTCAGTTCTGACAATAAAGCAATTCTTTCGTTCTCCAAGCTCTCTGCAGTTTCACCTTTTGGGTGTAGAGGAATGTAGTTAACTTCAGCCTTTCTAGGCTTCTTGATATTAGCTGCAGCTTTGCCTTGGCCTTCTCGCTTATGTTTCAAGGAGTTCACACGGATTTCAGGATGACCGAGTCTCCCAAGCTTTGTTCGATAATTTTGCATTTTATATTTCAGAGACTGTTTCCATCCCCAAAATCCCGTCTTGGATCCTAGCTGCCCCAAACAAGGATGGGTCCTTGTCAAAGCTGCTGCTACCTCTTCACACTGGTAGTCTTTTGGGTATTTAGTGTATTTTATCATTTCCTGAGCTAGACCATCAAGGATGATACCTTTTAGCTTTGGGCCAGGGTTGAAGTATGTTCCATTTGTTTCAAACTCATTGTTATTTTGCTGTAGCTCAAATTCAGCCTCGTAGGTGAATTTAGGGACCACAAAGACTTTGGGCCAGGAGGACAACCCCCCATGCTGAATTTCTGGGGATGAATGTGGAGTCGATGTGTAGAGCGTATCAGCGCTGCTTGATGAGGCTACAGACGAAGAAGACAATGTAGTATTTATAGCCTCATCAGACCGTTCTACTGGGTACAATGTGATGTAGGAATCCTCAGGTGGTGTGAGAGACATGTATATTACTTTGAGTGTGCTCTTATTTTGGATTTCAGATGTTGAAGTTAGATTCATGAACTCCTTAAAATCAGAATCCATGTACTGCATACGGAAGTCCTCATGCAATTGAAAGGATGTCTTTACAAGATGATGCAGTTCAGGCATTGTTTCTGGAATTCCAGAAACCAGGTGCAATTTTCTTGAGTCACTTCCATCACCAAAGATGATCCGTAGAACAACTGGATCTGCCATTTTGGAACACCTTTACTCCTGATCTGAAACAACTGAGAAGTAGGACAACAAATTAATACATAAGCACCATATACTGTATTAAATGCAAATAAAAATAGTATTAGATTAAGCCACACACAGTTTTTGCAATGATCCCTCAAATACCATGTATAATATCAAACACTTGACACATGATTATTATGTTTTATAACCCATAAATAAACTTCTGAATTTGAATTGATCTTTTTTTTTAATCTCTTTTTGCAGCTAGTTCTCTGCAAGGACACACATGACACTGGAATGTAGATACTTCTAATGGCTTTGGAGTTGGCTGTTTAGCAAACACTTGACACATGATTATCATATTCTATAACCTATATATAAACTTAGGAATTTGAATTCATTCTATAACCTATATATAAACTTAGGAATTTGAATTCATCTTTTTTCTGAATTTTACTCTTTTAAAAGAAAAAAAAATTAGCACATGGGACAATGCAGACAATATGTCTTCAATCAGGCTCATATCAGAAAATTGATACATCAGCTGAGCTCCACTATTTATATTCAATAATATCACCAACCTTTAACGATGACAAATCTTTTCAACATTACCATGCGCAGACCCCCAACGCTGTATTCCACAAGGGGATATGGGTCCTCCAAATCACCAAGCTCAATAAGGGCAACCTCTTTAGTAGGTGAGGCAGACAGTTCAAAGCCACCATAATGCTCCCTATACCAAGCACAGACATCTCTCACTAGAAAACACAGCTTCTCCTTTACAATGCACAGCTGAATTATCTCATTAAATTTTGGAAGTCCATCAACAGATCCATGTACAATGAGCATCCCTTTGCTGTAACATACACCACTGTGAGACACATGTTTTGCCATATGGACCTCAGTCACCTCTGGATATCTCTGATGCAGGTTAGATCTTATTTCCTCACTAAGGACATCGACAGGCATGACAGAGACATCTGCAACCTCCAAGGATGACTTCTTGAGGGTGGAGGCATGTGTGTGATAGGCAAGCATAAACTGATGTTTAATAGCGAGTGAGCGAGGTATATTTTTAAAGCAGTTTGTGTGCCGAGCAACCTGCTTGAAAAAGCTATGCTTAGCCTCAAACCTCATTGTCCACAATGCAACCAGAGGTCCAAAGCAACGGATCATTTCCGGATAATGCTCTACAAAGTGATGTTTAGGTAAGAGCTTAGCATGTGGAAAGAGTTCAAGATAGCGCTGTCTGTGATCATAGATCTTGGCCTCAAGATATGCAATGGTCTCATCTGTGTGTACAGGGGCCACAACCAACTCAACAATATCCTTAAGATCCAAAATTACCAGCCATGCTGGTTCATCTTCTGGTACAATATGCCCAATCAGAAAGGGGAGAAATCTTAACAATGCCCAATTTTCGTGTGCATTACCGCCTACAGTGTTTCTAGATGTGAAAGAGCGTGGTATGGCATGTGCGCGATTGGTTTTGTCTCCCCATTTGTATGGAAATGTCTGAATCAATGTGTTAAGGAAATCAAGAGTAAAGTATTTTTTCCAGATCAATAAACTAATACAGCGTGCAAGTTCGACTGGAACAACACCCTCAAAGAGGTCGTGCACAATGTCTGGAGGATAGCCAGTGCTGACATGAAAATGAGAAAGGTGCTCTGTTAAAACACACTGTTTTTTGACACCACAGCAAATAGTTGCACTTTCCTGAGCAGACAGAGCATGAACGTCATGGATATCTCTGGTTCTAAGTTGAAAAGCACCAGACTTCACATCCTTGGTCTGAAATTCTGACTTATCTCCTGTACAAAATCTGCACACTGACCCACTAGAAAAACTCTCAACAAAACCACCTATCGCATGGGCACCAAGATTGTCAGCAATTACACACTGCACAGAACCTTTAACAAACTGACCAACCTGCGAAATAAAGACCCCGTGCTGTTCTAGTATATTCAGGTCTTGCAAAAGTGGCTCTAACACTTTTTTAAAGCCATAGAATTTGACGTCATCAGATTTGCAAAGAACAGCTAAATAGATTGAGGTTAGTTTGGAATGGGAACCTGGTGGCAAATTACCTAAAACCCAGTAGACACCACAGAGTTTGTGTTTTTTTCGAGACGTCCCAAGAGGGTTACATATCTCGAAATCATCAACATAAAGATGAACTGCTATTCTAAAACCTTCACCTTCAGACAGGAAAGGATTTTGTTTGAAGTACTGACCGTCTCTTATGGTTCGGTACTCTTGTAAGGAAGACAATAGCTGGCTTTGTATTCTTGGAGTTTCGAGATGATCAAGGACACCTTTATGAAAGAGCAACTGCTGCAAAGATTGCAATAGAGGTATGTACTGAAATGTTTTTTTCTTTTGGGCATCTAGTATGTACTCAACTGGCTCCACTACCCTAAAATGAGAAGTATAGTATTGTGTACGTTTATAAGCAGTAGCAAGAGGGCCATCCTTTGCAATAGCTATGCCTAATGGGTTAGATTTACATATAACAGTGGAAAGCTCATCAACAACTGAATCTTCAACTTCTAGATTATGGCTCTGAAATACAGCAGAAACTGTAGCTTTTGTGAAAGGCAAAGATTCTGTACTTAATACATAGTGAAGTTCTGAGAGGACCTCATCAATTACAGCTTTTGGAATATGAACAATATTTTCCAACTTCAACAAAATGCATGCAATTTTCTCTTCAATAAAATTAGTTGGGTGTAACTCTGCAGAATTATCACAACTTAGTGTTTCGTATTCATGATCGGTGTCTATGGATTCTGTTAGCCCATCTGCAGAATTATCTGACTGATTCAAATTAGTACTTGTACTGATAAGATTTGCTTGAAAGTCTTTTAATGAATATTGGTTGTGTTTCCTGTTTTTGTGTGTGTTAAATGTACTGTAAATGTTGGTTTTAAATTTACAGCCTAAAAACACACATGGAACTGTCTCATTCTGCCTGAGATGACCATTTAGGTGTTGAAAAAAATCTCTTTCTGTAGCTAGTTCTCTGCAAGAACACACATGACACTGGAATGTAGATAATTCTAATGGCTTTGGAGTTGGTTGTTTAGCATGACTTTTATATGTGTGATTTAATAGCTTAGTCCATGTATTAAATGTACAAGGGCAATCTGCGTATGGACATGGAAAATGACAACTACCCCTAAAATGCCCATGTGTCTGCCTGAAATGCTTCAGCAACAAATACCTGCTAGGTAGTTCTACACTGCATTCTTTGCACTTCCACATTCATTATCCTGAAATGGAGAGAAAAGTCAATAAGCACAATTCAAATTTAACATCTGAAAATTGTATAGATCATACCTTGCCAGCATTAAATAGGCTGTCTATTACTTACAATCACCAAGAGGTTGCCTCCAGTAGCATGGTACCATTAATGAAACTGCAAAAGATAAGACAAAAATCCATTCCATCATTTCTCAAACAAACAGAAGCACATGGCTACTTAATATGCAAAATTACTGTTTCCATTTTTTTTTTTTTCTATTTTCATGGCTGACAGACTGTTGGCTAGCCTTTGGTGTTGTACACTATAGATATCACATAAATCCCACACAAAGCATTCAAAACGGCGATTTTTGACAAGTTTGCACCAGTAATTGGTCTTTTATAAGCCATGAAAGTCAAGGACACAAGTGTGCGATAGTGTCTGTGAGTGGGGGAGGGGAGAGGAGCTCTGCCAAAACAGGTCCATTTCGAGAGGTCATGTTCTTGTTCACATTTTTTCCAGAAAAGATGTGTGGTTATAACCTCTTTTATATACAGCCTATGAGTATAACACTTGTCAGAGTAACCTCAGACACTTAGCCTACTCAAGTGTTTTTTCCTCTTGTATCTTAGCTAGCGACTTCACTTCACTGACGGTAAAACTCGTCCGGCTTCACGGTCTGTTAACAGCAAGCTTTATAAATACAACAAAATAAAGTACTCACCGTTGAGTGGAATAGTGGAAAACAGCTATCTCGCAGAGTCGCAGCAGTGTCAACAGAAGATGTTCAACTCCGAGAGGGTGGAAGCGAAAAAGACCGGGAGAAAGAGACGGTGGGAGCGTGTTACCTCGCACATGCGCAATGGGCGGTCCCAATTCAAATGAAACTCATTTGTTTTGAGTTTGTGAACGTCAGGTTGAAATTATTATGTCATCTCAACTAAATGTACATGTATAAGTTTTTAATAGATTTATTTGACAAAATCAAACAACAATTAATTGTGTCACTTCAAAGAAGGGCTTGAATCAGTTTTTTGAGTGCATTCTGCAGAGAGAAAGATTATTCACAAGTGGAAAACATTCAGGACAGCTGTCAATCTTCCAAGGAGTGGACATCCCAGCAATTTCACCCCAAGGTCAAAAACCCAAGAGCTACATCTAAGACGCTACACGCCTCAGTTAGCATGTTAAATGTTAAAGATCATGACAGCACAGTTAGAAAAAGACTGAACAAGTATGTCTTGTTTGGAAGGGCTGCAGGAGAAAGCCTCTTCTCTGTAAAAAGAACATGGCAGCACAGCTTAGGTTTGCAAAGCTGCATCTGAACAAACCACAAGACTTCTGGAACAATGTCCTTTGGACAGACCAGAACAAAGTGGAGATGTTTGTTCATAATGCACAGCAGCACGTTTGGAGGAAACCAAACACAGCATATCAGCACAAACACTTCACACCAGCTGTCAAGCACGGTGGTGGAGGGCTGATGATCTGGGCTTGTTCTGCAGCCACAGGAACTGGGCACCTTGCAGTCATTGAGTCCACCATGAACTCCTCTGGATACCAAAGTGTTCTAGAGTCAGATGTGAGGCCGTCTGTCTGACAGCTAAAGCTGGGCTGAAACTGGCTCATCAACAGGACAAAGATCCCAAACACAGCAGCAGATCTACAGCAGAATGTGTGAAAAAGAAAAGAATCAAGGTGTTGCAATGGTCCAGTCAGAGTCCAGACCTCAGCCTGACTGAGATGCTGTGGTGGGACCTTCAGAGAGCTGCGCAGAAACCAATGCTGCAAACCTCAAAGTTATTTCAGTCTGCACCAGACACAATGAGAGGAACCACCTGGTGAGCCCTGGTTATTTTACATTTCACCCAAAATGTCTCCCTCTGCAATCTGACTCAACAGGAGGTGATACAATTTAACTGAGTACTATAACTCAAGTACTTTTACATTTTAGACAGACATAAAGACAAATTTATCCACTTGACTGACAGTAATAACACTTTCTTTTATAAAACCTTGTCACACATACACTGGTTTCCATTAATCTGGTGGCAACTGAATGTGTTCAGTTGCCCCCCCCCCAGTGCATTTCCATGACATTTTGCAATCTGACTCAGTCTGGTCAGGCCTGGTGATGTATTTATACCCAGCTCAGCTACACTTAAGGCTGGACAGACTCTTTGCTTGTAATTGTATTGTTCCTGAGGGTTTCACTGTGCTGCAGTGACATTAAAAGACAACTTTAATCAGATTGCTTATGCACTGTTGATAAGTTATAGCTTCAGCTACTTCTGCCCACTGGTGCTACGATTTAGACAACCACGTCGATCTGGGAAATTGATCAATTGTTATGGCAATTTGACATTGTTGAGCAAAGTAGTGATATATTCAATTTACTGTTCATTTGCTGCGCATATGGAAAATATCACACACACACGCAGTGTGGCTCTTTCCTGTAGTTTCAAAGGCAGAATTAAGCATGAAGAACATTAGTGCAAAAATAGCCAACATCTTCCATCTCTTGAAAAGATTAATGTAGCCATAATGCAGTTCAGTTCAATTCAGTTTGATTCATAGAAATCAAATCACAACGAATGTCATCTCAAGGCATTTCAAACCAATTACAATCCAAGTAATTGTAATGCAATCGTACACCAATTAATTCTAACTAATTAAATTCCAAATTAGTCATTTCATACAAAGCCAATTAAAATAACGTTGCCTCGCCAGCAGATTGCACCGAAACATCTCTTTGATCCATTTCCCCCCATTCTAAGCATGCACAAGGTGACAGTGGAAAGAAAAAAAACTCCCTTTTAACATGAAGAAACCTCCATCAGAACCAGAAACAGGGATGGCGGCCATTTGCTTTGACCAGCTGCGGGTTGAGAGGACAGGAAAGAGGGGACAATAAGCACCATAACACCAGGCCAGAGATTCCTGCTGAGAAAGAGAAACACAAGTTAATGAAAACAATAATGTCATATGTACATGGAGAGTAAAGGGAGCAGAGGGAGGAGAGGTGCATCATGAGGTGTCCCAGCAGGCTGGGCCTATAGCAGCTTAACTATGGGATGTTTCAGGGTCACCTGAACCATCCCTAACTATAAGCTTCATAAAAAAAGGAAAGTTTTAAAACTAATCTTATAGTTAGAGAGTGTGTCTGCTTCCTGAACCCAAACTGGCAGCTGGTTCCACAGAGAGGGGCCTGATAACTGAAGGCTCTGCATCCCATTCTACTTTTAGAAACTCTGGGAACCACAAGTAAACCTACACTGGCTTGTATCAAGGAATTAATTCTTATTTTTTGTTAAAAAAGAATATCAATCTTGTCAAGCATGTTTTGCATTAGAAAAATGATCTCATTTTAAGAAAGTATGGCTAAATTTTTCTTGATAAGATATTCCAGCTAATTTGAGCTAGAATGAAACAGAAACAGAGTATAAAAATGTTTTACAATAAAACTCAGTGGGGCAACAAGATTATTTGCCTTATTTTAAGAGTATGGCCATTTGCACAACTTCTCAATTTAAGAATGCCATGAAACAAGAACAATTAAAGTTTTTAGTATTATTATTATTATTATTTCATTGCAGGCCAACTGAACCTGACAGAACCTGCTGCTTCAAATCTAACATATTAAGATGACAGCAGACTGGTCTTTACAACACAAAACATACAATCTAATACAGTCTGAGAGCAAAGTGCTCTGTTGGGAAAATATCTAACTATGAGATCTTTAAGATATGATGGAGCTGGGTCATAAACAGCTTTATATGTGAGGAGAAGAATCTTAAATTCTAGAGACAACAGAGAGAAGCTAAAACTGGAGAAATATGATCTCTGCTGTTAGATCTCATCAGAACTCTGGCTGCAGCATTTTGGATCAGCTGGAGGCTTTTCAGAGAATATGTGGGACAGCCCAAAAATGGAAAATTAATGTAAATGTTCCGACTCATGATGCTCCTGATCTGCTTTGTTTAAATAGATTGTCAATCAGCTCAAATCAGTCATGTCAATCCACTCAGACATGCCCCCAAGCATACACGTCACTGTAGCTTAGAATCGACTTAAAGCTGGAATCAGTTTCAAAAAGCGCATCCATCAAAGTACGGTGAAGCTTATTAGTCATGTTTTAATTATTTGAAAAAAGTAATGAAGTTATTATTTCAGGAGAGAAACTGATGAATGATAGGCTTCAGTTTCAATCTGTAGTCGCTAGCGTTTGGTTTTCAAATTGGAGCATTTTATATTCAACACCAAACAGCAGCCATCATGTTTGTCAGCTAGTAGCTTTTACAGAACTGTTAAACCGCTTTAAAACAATAATTATTTACCACATGTTGCTGGTTATCATTAAAGTCATTAGATATCTTGTTTTTTTGTTAACTTGATGAAGTTGCTTTGTATCCTTCTGAGCTTTAACATATGAAAGACAAATGCCTCCAAATCTAAAATCAGGTGACCTGTGAGCATTGTAGATATAACCTCCATGTAGTACTTGTACATCCGTCACTCTTTAGTAAATTTATTGCCACGACACCTCATCCTGACAGCCCATTTTAGGTCTAAAAGGAAACCTCGTCCTCCTTCCGGAATTACACCTGAAATATGAGACCCACTTCAGGCTAAAAATATATTTCCCTTCTCCATCAGAGCAAGAGCATAAAAAGCTGTTTTCCAGGTACGCTGGTGAAAAGGGAGCCCTTAAAGCCGATATCTGAAGCTCCGACACTCATTGCTGCACCTGGCAGACAAGCTCTTCACCTTGAGTCATTACACCAGTTCACTACGTCGGATGAGCTTCAGCAAGCGGCCCGACGAGGTGATTTTGTGCATTCATACAGGCCGAAGAGCGAAATGACCGAGGCACTAGAGACAGAGAGCGTGCTCAAATCTTCAGCCGACATCTCAGTGAGAAAAGGGGCCAATTTTCTTTACGAGTGCTTGTCTCCTCTAACAAGTGTCATGCGTGGAGATGAGATGGCTGCAGAGGATCTCTGATGAGCCAGGATGTGAGAATGAGAGACCCAGTAAACAGACCCGGAGAGATACTCCAGGTCCTACTGAGAGCAAGTCGCTGTCAAAGCAGATGAAAATCAAACGTGACCACATGCAGCTCTGACAGCTCTGACAGTCTGTCTTACTTCATCCAAGACTGATATGTGCCTCTGCATTTTTGACAATCACAAATCATGTTTGGAAAACAGTTTAATCAAAAGATGACAACAATAAAAAAAGTGGTCACCAAATGGTACGGGTGGCGGGAAAAGACAAGAAGATGGCACAAAATCCGTGTGTGTGAAGTGCAGGCACCATTATTGTACATAATGTAAAGCAGTATTTAAAGTGCTGTTGCAGTGTAGCGTCATGTCCATATTCAGGCTTAGAACCAAAGGTTTTCTGCTATATTTTGTACTTTGAAGTAGCTACCAACCACCAAACACCTCCGTCAGATGTGTTCCTATAGAACCCAGAACAGACCCAGCTGAGGAGAAGGAGCTAAAATGGTTATAGGAACTGAGGGCCATGGTCCGGAGTTCCTGTATGTCCGAATGCGGGAGAAAACGGCCCAGTGGATTAAAAGGTTATAAGAACTGCCAAAGGTTCCTACAGTCCGAATGCGGCTAGTGTAAATAATATTTTTTTGAGCTACTTGACTAATTTGAATTAGTATTTTTCTATTCTATTTCTACATGTGATCCAATGCCACATAATCTCATTTCAACGTCATTGAGCACTTCATCACAGGTGATTGGCAGATTGGCTGCAAATGAGCGATTTTTAATTTTTTTTTTGTCAGTGCACATAACAGGAGGATGTTGGTAAGAAATCTGATATTTTTTCTAAGTGATCAGAATGAATATTTGTATTAATTTACCACAAGTACGCTGTGATAGCAAACTTTTCTGTTCAGTCTGGTTCCTCTGCGGTGCTGATAAATATGTTCCTGAATGAAAACTGGCAACACCTCCTCTGTTGGTTTTTCCTCCAGCGTCAATGAAGAATTTGGCAATTTCTTTGCTTTTTGGCCCTGTTAAAGTTGTTGTCATAAAAACAAACCTCTGCACAGCTACATCCATCATTTGTTGTATGTTTTAGAGGCTAACAAAAGACACCCGCAGAAGCCAAGAGACAAAGCCGGGTGATGTTCCTGAGGGATAAGGCTGCTTATTTTCATATTCTATGATATGAACAAACGTGCCCACATAGAAATGACCTGTCAAACTGTTTTCATTTCAATCTGGCATATTTGTGAAATCATTATATGTGCAACGTAATACCCATAGTATACATTTCAGTGGAACGTATTGCAAAATAAAGGTATTTCCATGTCAGTCTAACCAAAGCTTCATCTGTGTAGCAGGGACAATGATAATAAGGTTCTAGTTTTCAATTCAATTTGTGATAAATAACCTAACACAGATGAACACGCTGCTCTTGTAATGTGGTGAATTTTTTTGTCAGTCATGACACAGAGGACTGAAGTAAATGTCTGGATAATACAAACAGGAATCAACCACGGCTTCAATCTCTTATTCACAGCCTACACAGTCAATTATTACTTACTGATAGCTGAAATGATGCTAATTCTGCATCCGTTAGTCAACCTGCTTTCTTTTGAAAATAAATTCAATTAAAAAAGAAACTACAAGGTAACTGCTAATAGGGGAGGACCCAACAATCTTCATCCTCTTAGTTAAGCAGCCACCCACCTTCTCAATCTTTTATAAGCATGTTGTGCACGTTCAGGGTGGTTGGTTGGTTCAGCTCATTGATGGTTTGTCTAACAGAGGTGTGTAAGTTAGAGTCCATGCCTCTGAAATATCAGAGGCCTAACCGTGCTGTGTATTGATAGATCTGTGGCGCTACAAGAAGATGATTTTGTAAACTGCCATTTGGCAGTTATGCCGTGGGTCTAATATTGTCTAAACTTGTGCTATGAATAAGCTGTTCTGCTCTATACTAACACTCTGTAGAGAAGTCCAATCTTCATGATCAAAGCAACAAGTAGCAACATTGGTCAATTTCATTCGTGCACTGGAATATAAAAATGATGCAAAAGTCACTGAATAGAAAAGGTTTTAGGAATAGTGGGAAAAAAACTGCTATTCTTCCTCTAACGTATAAACGGTGTCGGTAACTTGTCACACTAAAAATTACGGCTTTTTAACTAAACTTTTCAACTACTTTAAATACTTAGATACCTTCCACCAGTAAAGAGCTCCCGGCCAAGGAATAAAGAAACGGAGCAAATGTTTTGGAGACTTCGCTTTAATTTTGTGGCGGCTAATGAAAATACAGCGACATATTAAAAAAGTCACTAACTGCCTCATTTATTTACAAAACAAACGTGTTGCATTTTTGCACAAACAAGTTATGAGATCCATTTTAAGTATGTATTTGAAAAAAAGGTCATTGGACAATCAAGAGTGCTGTTATCACATGTCGTCGAGTTCTTTGGGGAGTGTCCTCGGTGTTGTTGGTTAATTGCTTTGACCCGACCTCCCAGGTGCAAACCACTCGCTGATTAGACAGCTGGAATGACCTCCGCCCCACACACTGCAGCTCTACACCACTATACCATTACCCTTAAACACTCCACCTTCATTCTGACTGACATTCAATTAAGTGTTGGAGGACAATCTGTCTCACAAGGAGCTGAAGACAGACGGAGTTTAACCCACAATCGCCCTGAGACACGATTCCTTCTGACATCACTCTCTGCTGACAAGGACAATCACCACCAGGTAAATACACACCCATCATTCAAGCCTGTGCTAATACTCTTTCACATATTGTTTGAGAAAATTATATGAATGGAGATTAAATATAAAACTGAGTAATCAACGAGAATGGTGAGACTGTGGAATGAGAATTTCAGGTCTGATGTTTTCATGTGCAGCAAGCATCAAATAAGAAAGCTGCAGTAAGTGCACCAAAGTCAGTAAGTCCACAGCTGTTTATAGTCTGAGGAAAACTTGACTAACTTTTTAAAGTTTGCAACCCAAGTCCACAGATATTTGTTCGTGCAGATTATAACAGGTGATAATTTGTATTTCCTGTGCATAAATGCAAATTTAAATGGGGAGGCAGACTGCGTGAACATATGAACACCTTATGTCTTTATAAATTGTCAGGAAAACTATTCTAACAAGTTTGAAAGTCATGATTTTGGTATTCTTCAACCCAGCATTGAACCCTCTCAGACAAGACAGCCATCTCTCTGTTGTCAAATTAGCAACTGTGTCAAGACGTCATGACCTTTCAGACCACTTCAGCCAAGTTTTTCATTTTCAATTTACAGGAAGCATCAAATGACGGATCTTCAACACTATCCTGTCAGGCGCAACATGATGATGTCAGGAACATGCTAATTGGTAAATGATGTCGTTTATCAAATCAAAATCAAATCAAATTTATTTATATAGCACATTTCATGTACAAACAATTCAAAGTGCTTTACATAAAATAAAAGCATTGCAGCAGGGAATGGAAGAAGCATTAAAAATACATTAAAAAAATAAAGAGAAACAAATAAAATCATTTAAATGAATTTAAAAACAAGCAACAGTCTAGATAAGTTAAAAGATATTTCATGCATAGACACATGAGAACAGAAATGTTTTTAACCTGGTTTCAAAAATGTCTCCATTTGGTGAAAGTTTAATCTCCACTGGTAGTTTGTTCCACTTGTTTGCAGCATAACAGCTAAATGCTGCTTCTCCATGTTTAGTCTGGACTCTGGACTGGACCAGCTGACCTGAGTCCTTGGATCTAAGAGCTCTGCTGGGTTTATATTCTCTGAACATATCACAGATGTATTTTGGGCCTAAACCGTTCTGGGATTTGTAAACCATCAGCAGGCTTTCAAAATCTATTCTGTGACTTACTGGAAGCCAGTGTAAAGATTTTAAAACTTTATGTTTAGCAACATTTAGCAATTTCTCTTGCAGGTTGGCTGTCTTGAGCCTTGATGTTCAGGACTGTCCTTAACTATTATGGTGATTAGGTTAAAACCAAATCTGACATTTTTGGAAGGCCAGAGGAGTCAATATAGAATCAAGGCAATAATTTATCCTTTGATAGGTCAGCATTAGTCACTGAAACCTGAGGTGGATACAAAACATCTCTTTGTGTCGCTGGATGTGACGATTCACGTTTTATGACATTCAACAAGCAACGTAACCATGGCAATCTGCTGGATATGTAAAGAAATCGTTGCAGCAAGGCTGCAACAATTTCCCTTTAGAACTGGCCGTACGTTTTTACAGAATGGATCATATTGATAAGAGCATGGTCTTATTTATTCCAATGATCCAAAGGACTGACTTGTTTATTAAAGAAATCAAACATTTCTGTCAGTGCAAAGAGAAGGATGAAGAGTCAGGAGAGAGAGCAAAGAAGGAATCTGAATGATGATGTTTGTCATCTGGATGAGAAAAAAGGACACTGTGATCCTCCCTCTCTAACCACAAGGATATCTTTCATATTGTCTGATAACAGGAGTTTTTCTTTATCAGAAGAAAAAAATCTTCATCCATCAAAAAAGGGCTTAAATATGAAGAAAAAATACCGTTTCAAGTCTGATTTGACTACATTGTGTTTGAAGATAAATAAACCTAGATTTTCTCCAAACCTCTCCACTTTGGTCTGGTCTGTCCAAAGGACATTGTTCCAGAAGTCTTGTGGTTTGTTCAGATGCAGCTTTGCAAACCTAAGCTGTGCTGCCATGTTCTTTTCAGAGAGAAGAGGCTTTCTCCTGCAGCCCTTCCAAACAAGCCATACTTGTTCAGTCTGTTTCTAATTGTGCTGTCACGAACTTTAACATTTAACATGCTAACTGAGGCCTGCAGAGTCTGAGATGTAGCTCTTGGGATTTTGACCTTGGGGTGACCTTGCTGGGACATCCACTCCTGGGAAGATTGACAGCTGTCCTGAATGTATTCCACTTGTGAATAATCTTTCTCTCTGTAGTATGATGGACTCTAAATAGTTTGTAAATGGCCTTATAACCCTTCCCAGATTGATGGGCAGCAACAATAGCTTCTCTAAGATAATTAGGCGCTCACACTTACGGATGAATTAATCAAGTCCCTGCATTTTTTTTTACCCTCTTAATTTCAATGAAAGCAGAAAGGGTGGACTCGTCTCATTGTTTGTTAAATTACGACACAGTGTAACTTGAGGTTCATTTTAGATTTTAATTTTCCTTATTTTAAGACCAGAGCATTTAATTCATTATGAACTGATACATAAAACCTTTTCTTTTTCACATCCCTGTATGTAGTGGATTTTTATGTTTTTAATAAGCTCACATTTTTCCATTTTTGTCCAAAATGAGCTGCTCATCAGCTCTGCTTTCACCTAATGAAACCGAGCGTTAAAACCTTCATGTTGCAGTGTGAGGATCAATTTTAATTACAACGACGTCTCCCAATAACATGACAGATACCTGGTATTATTTGTACATAACCAGATTCCCATGATCCCCACTGACACGGAGTAAATGACTTCGATGACTGTGATGTAGATATTTTCGCGCAGCCCTGTTTGTTTACTGTCAGATAAGATCACATTTTATTAGAAACAGTGGCATGAAGTACACAGCAAAATGAAATTATGGTCAACATTGTATTAGAGAGATGAATATCCTGCAGTCAGCAGCTCTTTGCATCACATTAATTCTTTGGCAAAGATTAGCGCTGCGTGCACAGGAAAGTTAAGTCGAGTCGTTTGTCTTGGAATTGGGGCCTTCGCTTAGGATTAATTGTTCTACATACGTGGAGGCATAGCAAAAAAAAAACAAAAAAAAAACACACTCTATCCGAACTTCATTTGTTATAATTACCAACTGGAAAAAAAGGAGAATATATTCTGACATGTGGGGTAATTTGACCCATTCATCAGCTGCTTCTGCAGTCAGACTGCTCAACAGTTCTGCTAACAAAAATGGGAGGAGACCAGAGATCAGAGTCAGTTGAGCAATTGGTAAGCGCTATCATTATTATTAATGGTAGCAGCAGTGGTTGTGAACACTATTGTTTAGCCACTAAATAAGCAGATAAAGCCATGTTGAGATAAAAAAAGACTTGAATTTTTAGAAACTCACCAAAAGAGCGAAAGTTACCATGTTTTTAGGATTTTTCTAATGAAATGGGAGGGAAAATTGTAAATTTGCCTGCAATAGCTTCTTCTTTTGTTTTATTATTAATTACTATAAGCAAAACATTTTTTATATTTAAATAAATAAGTGCTAGGGGCTGCATGGTGGTGTGATGGTTAGCACTGATACCTCACAGCAAGAGGGTTCCAAGTTTGAATCCCGGCTAGAGCCTTTCTGTGTGGAGTTTGCATGTTCTCCCCGTGTATGCGTGGGCTCTCTCTCACCACCCAATAACATGCATGTTAGGTTAATTGTTGACTCTAAATTGATCCTAGGAATGAGTGTGCATGGTTGTTTTTTCTCTGTGTGGCCCTATGATGGACTGTCCAGGGTGTACCACCCTGCTTACCAATCACTTTTATCTGATGTGACCAGACTCATTCAGAAACCTCTGAAAATGAAAAATCAGATAGCTTCTTTTGTGTTTTAGAACCATTTTAAAGAAATAAAACTGGCAATTTTCCGTTTTAAGTAATACAAAACCATAATAGATTATAGAAAAAACAAGATTTTAAGAGGTTAAGTTAATTTTGATATAAATTTTGGAAACTTTAGAAAGAAAACATATACATATATATATATATATACATACATACACACACTGCGGTACCTTTGTTGTAACCTTACTTTTAAACCCAGAGTTGTAAGTCTATTCGAGAGTCTGAGTCTGTTTTATTTAAGCTCTCACGTGCATGGATAAAGCTTTTGTCCAAGCATAAGAACAAAGGCTTTTACCTTTCTGGGTCATTTCCTGCTTTTGTAGTATAATACTCTGAGTGAAAGGAAGATGGAATATTATCCACAGTAATGGTCTAAGAACACGAGGACAAGATAATTCAAATGGATGCTGCTACTGGGTATGCATTTGCATGCAAATCATCCTCTGAGGGTTACTGTTTAAAATCACTTAATATTTGTTTAATTTCATTAGTGCACCTTCAGGCAGCCACAGTCAGCTACAAGTTCACCCTCCTTTCCTTCCATCTATTCTATTCTCTCTGCACGATGGAGCATTTCCACCGTGACACTTACTGACCAGTGCATGTGGCGGACAGACTGAAATCAATGAGCCACTGTTGAGATTATGATCAACAGCAGACTGGTAATCTATAACTGAAGCATGATAAGGAATCGATATTACCAAAGCTTAGTAAAGAATCAATATTTTCTCTTAATCAAGATGACTCCCGAGGGACTGAGGAACAGAAAAAGTAATATTAAAGTAATTTAAGATAACTGGATGAATGCAATTATGTGGAGCAACTACAGGGAAAAGATCAAATTAAATTAACCAGGTCTGCATAACATTGTATTCAAAATAAGGAAATGTATTTCATTCACACAGACAGACATGAATTCTTTCTTTATTTCATGACACCCGGCATGACTTTTATGTAATGTATTTAAATTGGAAGTATGTGGCACCCCATTTTTGCTACAGGCGGATCTGTCACCCTGGAAAGCCAGAAAAGCGAGACGCATATTTCCAAATTACATCCAGTGTGCATATAATGATTTCCCCCTCTTTTAGGAAATACATTTGTTTTCTGACTGAGTCTCGGGTCTCGTGTTTCATTGCGTCTCATACTTGTTCTGTTGAACAAATAAGTTCATATTTCCCTGCTTGCTCATTGATAAAGCTTGATGATTTCATACTCCAACTGATTTGTCTTTATTTGGTTTAATTTTTGAAAATGAATTCAAAAACAGCACATCAGGATTACATTTCCACAGATTTGTTTCAGTGGAGGTCAAATATTGTGAATTCTGATCATGTTTCTGGGGCCTCTCTGTGTCTACAGGTAGCTACAGACGAGCTGCACATGCTACATCATGTTTTTATGTAGACTTTAACCATAACAATTACCTCAGAATTAATGGATACTATACTCAGTTGCACTTGTGTTCTTCCATGCAATATCTTGCAATATTTGATCATGATAAAAGGTTCAGAACACTTCACATAAACAAGCTTCTGCTGACACAACTCAACTAGATATTATTTGCTTAAATTTTGCTAATTTTTTTTCCATCAATGTTTGGCTTTTTTCCATTTTTTTCACAACGGTGCACTTCAGTTTGTTCTCCTTTTGAATTGTTTGGTTAATAGACATTGGTCACGGCATCAGTTGCATCTCTAAAGGGTCGTCCTCTAAAGACAGTTTTTTGTTTCATCGCAAGCTTATTGCAACTGATCGCACAGCACAATCACTGTTGAGGATCCATAACTAAAGATGTAACCATGAATTGTTCGAGTTTTCCCTCCTTACAATTACGATCCCATGAATCATAAACTCATACAGGAAAGTGCAACCACTCGTGATATAAGATGTAAAGATGGCGTCCATCTGTATAAGAATGTATTCCAACCTAAACCATAACTGATGTCTAACCGAGTCAAGTTATTCCACAAATCTATAGGCCAGCATACGCTTATTACTTAAGGGTATGAACAGATGACCTGTACGGTCATTTCAAAAAGGAGGACTTGTTGAATTTGTGGCAAGGATATCTTTCCTGGCTTTAACGTGGGGCAGTATTTTCATCCAACATAGACTAAAACACTATAAATCATGCATATGCACAGCCCTCTGTAAATATTTCTGTTAATGTTATCTGTGGCTGTGTTGAAAAAAAGTCAGTCTGGGCCAGAATTTGACTCAGGACTCAGTGTCCAACACTTTAAGAAAAGCACCTAAAAAGTAACTGGAATCTAAAGACACAGGAGTCAAAAAAGGTACTGGAGATGATCAGAGTTGGATGTAGTAGAGTTTGTTCCATCAAAGAGGATATAAAATCAGAGTCAGCCCTGGAGGAGACCGATTTTCCGCTATTTTGTCCAGGCTTCTACAACCTCTAGTGAAGCCCTCTCTTTTCACAAAAAACAAAGTATCTTTAAGCCCGGAGTTAAAGGTGCCACAATCAATTTCTTTCACCAAATTGGTTTTATTTTCAGCCAGCACGTCTATTGTCCTGGCTAGAAAAGCCTGGCTTCTCTAATGATTCCAGGCTGCTCCTGGCTGATCTATATTGGTCCAGTGGTATCGGGCTGAAGCTGTCAGCTCACTTACGTGTCAGGGACACACCCAAAATTATTTCTCCACCATTATTTCAGGGCCTTAATTCTTGTGAGTTATTTCAAGGCAATGTTTTACTTACTTCCCAGTAATACAGTGTACACAGTATTAAAGCCTATGTTAAGACTTTATTTTCCAGCCTTACAGCAGCACTCATGTTCAGTAGTTGTGCATAAAATTTGCTGTTCTGGTGCCACCAGAGGACTGTACGGCTGCGTTTGTAGTCCAAACATTTCTTCTTTCCCTTGCAAGATGACTTTATTGAACTTGCAGAGCTAATTGGCTCTGTCCAGAACTAAGGAACACGCTTCCCTCGTGTCTTCTCCTCACAGCTTAATCCCTCCCACCTGAGGTTCAAGTGGAGGAGATGAGGAGACTCAAGGAGAAAGAAATCAGCAGCAGGCATTTAACAAAATGAGACAGCTTCGCTTTTGAACTGTCATTTCAAAATGACGTCAATAAAACATGACGTGTGGCTCATCTGCATCGTATGTCAGCTGCTTTGTTATGACAGCTTATATATTTTTTATTTTCATTTAGTTCACAATGTGGCATAATATGTTGCTTCCTCTTTATGAATCCCCCTATTTAGTGTCCCAGTAAGCCATGACAGCAGACCATTCATTTCCTAGCAGTGGCTTGTCAAAGTGTCCTCCTATGCACTGTAAATAAATACATGGTGCCTACATTTAAATGAATTATGGGCTTTTTTTTCCATCCACCAACACAATTAATTATACAGAGACTGTAAAATTCGGAGGTAAGTTGTGTTTTATCAGGCTAAATTAATTGAAGTGGTTAATATCACATAAGACACACACTAATGCCTTGTTACAGTGCTAACTAAACAGGCCTTATCTTTTAATAACACGCAGCCGGTTCAAATGCTGTGCTCTGTTAGTTTTAATAGTTTTAATCTGTGCATTTAGCATCCACTGCAACAGCCAAAGATGCTAAATCACCATACAGTAAATGTACAGTAACTTCAGTGATGCAAAAAGAGCACAATTATTTTTATTAACCCTGGAGCTCGGGGCTCCAAACTAACTGGCACTGCAGAAACACATGCTGAAAGAACCAGGTTTATGAGGCTTCTCTGACCCTCCAGGTGCCTACAGCTGCACTGTGTCCTATATGACTATAATAACTTGGGTCATGTTATTAAAGAAAGATATATATATATCTGTGCTTCCTCTCACATCAAAAGCAGAAGGACATCAGGGTTTATGGTCAAATGGCATTTAATGGCACTGAAAAAAATCCTTACGTATATATATGGTCTTTTTCTACCTTTTATCAAGGAGAAGAGTTGTATACTTTAATTTGCTTAGGACAGTTCCTCACTGAGTTAATTGACCCAAAGTATTTAACCATGTGCGGTCTTGACATTGTGTTTACTCCCTTGTCCTACGGGTCAAAAATGACCCGCCCTACCAAAGCCCCAAAATAAAGCAACTTAATTGAATTTTAAATCCAAAATCTATTTTGTATGATGAAACCACCTGTTATTTATCTATTCAATTCAATTCAATACATTTTTTATTTTTTGTTACACAATACAAAAAGACACTCACCAGTTTTCAGGATTACACTTTTTTTTTTTTTTTAACCACAAACCAACTGTCAGTTGGACCAACAGTTTTCTTGTTTTCGCAGTTTTCTTTTACATAATAAAGGTTTATTATTGCTATCATATAAATGTGAAGTAATTACTTCTGAATTAATTATATTGAAAGGGAAAAAAACAGTGAACTTTTTTCTGGTGTTTAAATGTTTTTATAATTCACGTGTCAAAAATGACCCATAAGACAATATTTGTACCCTAGTGGTGTACAGCCCACATGGAAACGTAAACAAAAATAAAAGAATGACTTTTTCTAATGATGGGGTCCCTTTAGGAAAAGTCATAAAATTTCAAGTTGGAAAAAGATAGTGTAAGGTATTTTTTCTACAGCTAAACATGGTAGTGGGACAACAGGAGGGTTAAACGGCTTTCATCAGGGATGCTAAGACAAGGAGTTCCAATGTTTCCTTTATTTTCTCCACTAACATGTGAAACACTGGAGCATCCTTTATCTAAAAAAGGAAATAATTCAGGACCACAATTCCTTGCGGCTGCAAGTTTCAAAGCAGCACTTTGTTGTACTAACTGTTATTTATGTGGATAGATATGAGCACAATACAGTGAGTGTGGGCCTTCTGTGGCAGCGTTATGCCTTTTCCCGTTCCCTTTTTAAATCACCAAACTTGATAATAAAGTAATATTTCATATTGTATCCTATTACATATACTTACGATATGTCTCTGTGTTAAAATATGATAAGATTGTATTTGATGTGGAATCTAAAGCACTTTTTGTAGAATATATACTGAACACATTTGGTAAAACAAATTTATTTGAGCTATACCAAGAGATATAGGGACAGGTTTAGTATCCTACCCAAATAAGTATGTGGTCACAAACCATAACCATTGGAAGTGTCCTATTCTGCAGGTGAAATCCTGAAAGAGTTCTGATCTACCAGCACAGGCACAATCTGCTCATTTCAATATGATTCAAGCAGCCCCCCAGGAGCAGTGATCTGCTCAAATCTGATGCTAAGCAGGCGCAGCTGGATTCTTGTTACAATACAGGACATTTAAATATGAACTATGTCGATTGCTCATGTGAAACATTTAGGATGAGCTATGATCAAAAGAGATAATTTATCAAATCAGACGTTAGAAAATAAAGTCCTCTGTGAGAGTCGTAAGACTTCAGTTTAACTATATTCTAATTTCTTTGTGTCTTTTATTGTCTTTTTATGGTTCAGGATCAGCCATCAAATATAAAGTCATTAAAGCCTAACATGCAGCCTAATGACAATGAGAAAAACCTCCAAGAAATAAAGGAGAGCTGGAGCTCACTGATTCTTTTTGCAGTTTTTCTTAATTAGCACAAAGAGACTACTGTTTATAACACTGTGTTTCTTTCTGAGTCTTCATATTGTGTCTTTATCTCGACTCTGATGAGGACACAGTAGTCGTGAAATGTTTCCAGCCTCTGTTTGCAGCTGCAAAAAGAATAAGTGAGTTCCAACCCTCTTTTATTCTTTTGAAGTTTGTTGTTTCTTAGCTGAGAGGCACCGGATTCAGCAGCATACAGCCAGAGATTCCTGTTTTTTGTTTTGTTTTTTTTTTAGTAAGAAAAACCTGTTGGCTCTCTTCAGCTTGGAACAGCCAGCTATCAAAATGTCCTGTCTCATCCCTGGATACCTGTGTACAGCCATCATTTCAGAATAAAGAAAGCATGTGAATACTAACACAAGGTAAGGTGATTTATCCTTAATATTTGGTAACATTTCTTTGCTTTTGGAGGTGCAGGTGAAAATATGGACAATCCCACTGCAACTATACTAGTCCTTCGGTTAAACAGCACTTCCTCAATGCAACGTCTCACAGCCACTCAAGAGCAGCATTTTATAAAAAGGTAGGTGCAGCCAGTAGTGAATTGTGTAGCACAAAGCTGCACTGTGTGAGATGCATTTAGATGCACTCCTCATCAAATGAGACGATCGAATAAGACCTACAGAAACATGCATGCAACAGGGCCAGGAGCAAAGGTAACTATGTCTATGCATTTCAGGTGCAAACGTTAATATTATCATTTCAATTTTTTCAAGGTGCCAAAACTGCTCCATAATAAATCAAACGAGGCCTCCTCCTGATGGGACGTCTCCAAAACACCCAGGGAAGCAGCCAAAAGGCATCCTGCCATCCTGATGACAGATCATGAAATACTCACTTTAGTCCACTCCACAACATGATGTAATTTTATAATGAATCCTCCAAACATGTACATGTTGCCACATTTCTTTTTCTCAGTTCTCCACTGTGATGCAGCTCCAGCTGCACTACTGATAACGTTTCCACTCCTGTCACAGCGTGAGGACACTGATGTCAACAGCTGGACTCGTAGACTAAGACTAAGGCCTTATGATAACAGGGCAGGCGGGGCTCGGCACCTGGTGTTAAACATTTGACTCGAGTAAGAAATTCAAATCTCCTTTTGCTCTTTATTTTCCACATACATTTAATCTTTCTCCTCCCCTCTCATCCACAAACAGTTAGGGTTAAAGGTTAAAGTTTCATCCATCCATCCATTTTATATACCCGCTTAATCCGATTCAGAGTCACAGGGGGCTTGAGCCTATCCCATCATATTATTATTATTTAGTTAGTAGTAGTAGTAGTATTGTTGTTTTATTGTTGTTAATTCAATCATTGTAGATATTTAAAAAAAATGTTGAGCTACTTGACGAATTTGAATTTCCCCCATTGGGGGATAAATAAAGTATTTTTCTATTCTATTCTATTCTATATGAGTAAGGGCTGTCTGTATTTGCAATTTTTATTCTTTCAAATAAAATGTGGACAAGGCCTTCGGGTGCTTTTTCTTTATACTAACTTCTCTCATATCCTGTGACCTCTAAGTTTTTACTCTTTATATTTGGGGCAGTCATACTGGCTCATATGTCCTTTGAAATAGGACTGCAAACACTCTTTGGCATGCAAGGAAGTGGATGTTCTGGGAATATACAAACCGCACTAACCTGAAGAGGCTTTTGTTTTTTACAAGGTTTAAATTTGACAGCAGACAGGCAGACTCTTAAACCCGATGGTAAATGTTAAATGGGCAGCATTTGTATCGCACTTTTCCAATATAAGAGCTTTACACAACAAGTTACATCTAACACACATTCATGCAGCGTTTTCTTCTCCCATTCACACGCACACTGATGCTTCATCAGGAGAAGTTTGTGTTACAAGGTCTTGTCCAAGGACACTTCATCATGCAGACCGGGGAAGCGAAGGATTGAACGAATTCACCTTCCATTTAGTGGATGAACTGCACAACTGCCTTTTATACTGTAAAGCAGGGGTCTTCAATGTTTTTCAGGCCAGGGACCCCCAAACTGATGGAGAGTTGGAGCAGGGACCCCCCTACTATTTAACGGGGGCCTAATGCCGTGTGTAAACATAGCTACTCTGTTATTGTACATTCAACACTGAGCTATTCAAATAATCCACAGATTTTAACTTTAAACATGCATGTAGATGGGACAATGAATCCTCAAACCATCTGTGGATGGAACATGTTTGCACACAATTTGTGAGAAAAAACTGTTTAAAATTAAAAATTAAAAATTGTCTAATCAACCAAAGATTTCGCGACCCCCCTGCAGTACCTCAGCGGACCCCCTGTTGAAGACCTCTGCTGTAAAGAAAGATCAATGCCACCTTCTTGTCTGTGCTGACCTGGAGCCACAAGGAAAGTGGCCTAGTTAAGCATGAAGACTGAAAATGGAGATATAACCAGCCTAACTCAGGAAACACACATTTGGTGGGTTTATAGGGAGTTACATGCTTTCACCAGTTTTTGGTCAAAAATAAGAAAAAGTGGGCAGTCTCAGGTATTTTGAGATGTTGGTGCTTTATGTCTGACAACTTTGTACCGATGTCAAAACAACAAAAATAATAGGACTTATCACCTGGATGGGGTCGGGTTCACAACTTTTGTAAGAAATGCTTAACTAATGATGTCAATGTTTTCAACATGGAAAAATGATAAATAAAGTTGTACAAAAAAATAAAAACAATAGGACTTATCACCCTAGAAAATTCTCACTCTAAAAGGAAAGGTGGCATTTACATTCAGCATCCGTTTCAGGCAGGAGCACACGCAATTTAAAGTTGGTAAACAGGGTCTAAAGCAGGGTGTGCCAGATCTATTATTCTATTATTGGTACTTTATGGAGCTTAGCAACAGGGGTGTTCCAAATTATTTATGAAGTAGCAAAGAAACTATGATTTTTACCCTCGTGTTTCACTGTTACCGTTGAGCGATTTGGCAGAGTAACATTAAGCAGCTTGAGAATGTTATTGAATCAATGTGTCTCTGTCTTTTTTGCTTTAAACACACACAGAGAGAAACAACAGCCTATTTCTGTCATTCATGAGGTCATTCTGTTGATTTGTTGGTACATTTGAGGTTGGTTTCTTATTCAGCACAGACAGCCTCTGGGGAGTGATACCTGACAAACTAACAGAAAACAATCCACATGTTGCATTCAAACAATCCGATCGATGATTTTTATTTTACCCGTCGGTGGACTTCATGTTTGTGTCATTGCTGTGTTTGAGGGCAGACATCCCTCATACACAGAGTGAGACATAGTTTAAACAAAAGCGTAGAAGCAATCCCTTGGATTTCAAGAAAGGAAGTGTTATTTGTATATTAGTTCGCAGACACAGGATGTCAGGTATGACTGCATGACAGATCCTTTACCGCATAAGGAAGAGAGGTTGCAACACCTCTTAGCAAACCAACATATATATTTGAGGTGACTATTTACATATGTGTTTTCTAGTGTAGAACGTATGTTTTGCAGAGATTAGTTGATATATTGTCACAAGAGGCAAAAGATGGACCTGAATGCAGGACTGCAAGCGGAGGAGGTGGAGAACTGAGCAGAAATAAAGTGGAAACTGAAGACTGGCTAACCCTAACCCTTAGAAAATGCATGCAAATCTTTAAAAAAACAAAAAAACAAGTAATATAGAAAATGATTTAACTACTTATCAGTATTAATAACAAAGTAAAGTCATCTAAATGGGAAAAAGTGCCTTATAGGACCTAGAGCAGTTTAAAAAGTGCTGAAAATGTCGACCAACTACTCTAAATTTTAGTTCAGGAAAATGGTCGACATAACTGTTACCATCGTGTTTTGATCTTTTAGCTTTTTTACTCACCATCAAAGAAATTAAACAGCAGGACAGGGAGCACTCATCCACCTCGGCTCATCCCAAAAAAATTTGTCTGGCTTCAAATCAAGTGTGTGAATGTAAATCCAAGGCAGCACAGAATACTGATTACTCCTCAAAGACTAATATATCATATTATATTAATTCACTCTCTTTTTACAGTAGATAAAAGTAAGATACACCCTCTCAATTCTGAAGTAGTCAGAACTTGGTTCAAATTCATTCACCATTTTCCTACCCTCATTAAGATCAGATTTATTGGTCATGCATACACACAAAATGTGTCCTCCGCTTTTAACCCATCCAGGTTGGCACACATGCACATGGTCACACACTTATAGAAACAGGTGCCATACACTGGAGCATGGGGGTACGGTGCCTTGCTCAAGGGCACCTCGGCCGTGACAAGGAGGTGGACTGACACCCCTCCAGCTGTGAGTTTCACCAATCATTTTTTGAGTGGCGAGAGTGGGAATCGAACCGGTTATTGGACGAACGACTCTAACCACTGTGCCACGGCTGACCTTAACAGCTGTCATTTCTTTTTAAACCGATCTTCATCATCACATCCTTTTTTTTTTTTCAAAGATTCTCTTTATGTTTATGAAAAAATTAATCTAATTAATTAGAGGCTTTGTAATTAATTAATCGTATTTTAATCACATAAATATTTGACCTGAGAACAGTGAGAACCTCTTTTTGTCACCGTTTCTGCATGGCAGCTCATGTGGTGTGTCAGATGATGCGATCTGTAGTACCTTTTGCAGCCACTTATCTTCTACCACTCCAAGTGGTTTACAGTCGAGTGCAATTAGCTGCAGTTGTCTAACTGACTTTAGGTAGACCTGTAAAGATGCTGTTACAGTAGTCAAGCCGACTGTAGATGAATGCATGGACTAGTTTTTCCAGGTCCTGCTGAGACATCAGATCTTTTAACCTCGATATATTCTTAAGGTGAAAGTAGGCTGACTTTGTTATTGCCTTAGTGTGTTTTTCCAAATTTAGGTCTGAGTCCATCAGATTTCTGGCCTGGTTAGTTTCTAGGTGTATAGATTGAAGTTCTGTGGTGACCTGTGACAAAATGTCCCAATCCACGTGGGCCAACCAAAGCGGTCTCATCAGCCTCTTCGTTCATGTTTGACTATTGTTCACTGTGGTTTGCTGTTGTCTGAAGTCATGAACGTTAGTTGGTGCTCCAGTGTAATCGGTACGCCTGAAACTCATCCAGTGAGAAACGTTCGGTGGTACAAAAATAATTGCGATTAAAATTGCGTTCATTTCTGTGTAATTGATTAATCTCAATTAACGCGTTAAAGTCACAGTGCTGTGAAGCATTTCATGCTCCACAAGGTATGGCAATAAAGCTTTAAAATAATTGCTCATCTTAAAGGTTACCTTGAATTTGAGTTGCAAACAAAAACTTTGAGGATGATTAACAGAATGCTGTTTTTTTAAAACCACATTTCCATGAAAAAAGTTCTGCCACTTTGTTATTATGGCTGAAATAATAACAAAACTACAAGACTTATAGCAAAAAAAAGTTTAGCCAGAGAATGAAGTTAGCATATGTGGTCAATGGCAGCTTCATTTGCAGCTGCAACATTTAACAAAGGGGGAAACTTTCGCTTACATATCTGCGTTTGGTACTCACTTTGAACTTTACAGCCATACCTGTTCTGACAGAAGATTTTCAGCCACCGAGAGACTAGCAGGCTGAAACATTGGTGTATTCCATGCTTTCACTCTCAAGTATGAATCCCAGAATGCCTCAGGGGAAAATCACAGAGGTGTTAGACAAGGAAGAACTTGTTATTCTGAGGAATTATGAAACAGTCGGGATAAGTTTTGAGGAACTTGCTGCAGACGTTTGAATGTCGGAAATAGCCTGTGTCCCTGGCGCCACTGAAATTATTACATATCCAGAGACTGTTCGGAGTTCAAAAGGAGGACAGAGTTAGGGATAGCTGTCACAAAGCAAATATTTATTTAATATCTATGGTAAGCAACAGGATGTCACTCAAATGAGCAACATTTTGCTCAGTAAGTCTGCATTTGTGGCTGATATTTTTTGCTTTGTTGCCAAAGGTTTCAAATTTACAGTTCACAGGTGAATTTTCTACAACTTGACTTGTGTTCACCTGTATGTAAATGGGTTAACTGAACATATTTAAGAGCTCACACACCAAACGTCTCATAGTTGTTGAATATCAGACAAACGAAGCACGACATGTAGGTTGAAGACAAGATCTGAGGTAAGATACACGAACATCTGTGCAGCATTCAAAGGAAAAACAATGGAACGTTGGCAGTATCTCTGTTTTTAAGACTCAGTTTTTATATTCAGATATTCAATTGTGAGACAGAGTAGGACTAAAGATAGTGATGTCTGTGTTTCTGTTGGCCTTCACTTTAATCCAGCCTGACACTTCTCATTCGACTGTAAATAATGGTGATAAAATGAAATATAAAAATAACACATTTCTGATTATTATTCACCATTTTTTGAGGGAGAATCACAATCTTGAATCCGATACTCAGGTGGCATCAGCACTTTTTTTGCTCTAGACAAAATGTCTTGAACAGCTTTTGGATGGATTAGCACAACACCTTGCACATGAGGTTGGATAGGTAATCAATATGCCTTAATTACAATCTACTTAGACCCTAAGCCAGTGAGGCGCCATTGAGTTATACGTCCTAAACTATCTGTAGCAACACTGTAATAGACGATAACATCAGGGATCCAACTCTATGTCTGTTAGAGGGATCATTGATTATGAGCTCACTTTTAGATTCACAACTACACATCAGAAAAATGGGACTCATTCATGTTAGAATGGGCACACCAAGCAAGACCTCAGAGCTATTTGTATCCGCTGCACATACAACAGGTATCAAGT
Organism: Odontesthes bonariensis; assembly: GCF_027942865.1. Taxonomy (NCBI): domain Eukaryota; kingdom Metazoa; phylum Chordata; class Actinopteri; order Atheriniformes; family Atherinopsidae; genus Odontesthes; species Odontesthes bonariensis. Next base: position 8,368,419 of record NC_134522.1, read on the forward strand.
GATCATAGACTGAATGTCCACTGTGTTGTAAGCTCTTTAAAACATGTCTGGGAGCTGTGGTGAAGGTCAAAAAACATTTTTATTTCCTCTGCGTTCGTTGTGATACAAGCCAAAAGCCTATACAATGTTAGTGCATGAGGGTCACATAAAAAAAAAATACATAAATCACATTTCCGGGATGAAAAACATTGTTCTGGCACACAGTCTCAGTCTGAGGCTTAGTTTGCGCAGCAATAAACTGAGCTACAGCTGCATCTAACCAGGTGATGATGGAACAATTGTTTAGAGTTGGAATTAGAAACCCGATTTAAGATCAGGTTGCCGTGTGATGGTGGGTGGGTTGGCAGGACACAGATGCGGACTCAAAAGATGTAAAAAGCAAACTGGATTTATTCACAAAAAACAGGGATATTTGAGCCGGATATCAAAACTAAACTGTGGAAAATAAAACATGGCTAAGGAAAAACAAAAAAAGGAACATGACTTGACATAACATGAATAAACACTTATCTTAAATATGTGCCGTGACGTGACGTGGCGTGGCAAGGGAATGGTGAGATCGTAGAAAGAAATCACCAACTGAAAGGGGAGCCTGGAAACTAAATAGGGAACTGGGAGTGATTGTTGAGTGAGTACAGCTGGGGAAAATGACAAACAGATGACTGAAACTTATAACCTGGCATGGGAAGTGAGGGGGAAAAACAATGGCAAAACATGAACTCAAAAACCAAGACGTGAAACAACCTAAAACATGATAAAACATAAAACTAAAAACATGGGGAAAACCCCATGAACGTGACATAGGTGATCTGAGTTTGAGTGCCATGACTGCATTTTACATGTTGTTAAACTCCAGTTTTCGATTGCTGGTCCCAGGTTGTTCAGACCCTCGCCTATGGTCAATGTGATCTGGAAAAATATTTTTTAAAGATGTAGAAGCAAGAGCCATGACTGGATTTTCATGGAATTTGAGACAATATGTATGTTGAATTTAATGCATTGACACAAAAACATAGGGAAAGATCAAACAGGATGAGCAATAACTATTTCTACAGCGGTATCATATGTCACTGTGGAAGACGGTTGATGTGAAAGGAAAAGAGACAGTTTTGACAGTCAGCTTCTGCATATGAGGAGTGTGACGCTCTGCTGTCAGTCATCCGCTGCTCTCTAAATGGATGCACCAGACAGGAATGTGGAAGGAATATCTTAAACTACAAGACTTTCCACTCCATTTCTCATTTGGCCAGTTATACGAGTGGACACGAGTGTTTCTGTGGGACTTCAGCTCAATTTTATATCTATCGCACCTTTTTACAACAGAAAGCATACAAAGGGCATTTTACATATTTAACAAGTCCCTTTGCACAAGCCCTTGGCCACAGTAAACATAACAAAGAATTTTAAATCTGAAAATTATTGGCCACATGATGATAAAAAGCCAGAAGAAGGGATTTCTCTGAGAAGCTTGTGTATTCTCCCTTTGTCTGTGTGGGCGCTCTGTTTTCCACCAACAGTGAATTGGCAGTATGAGTATATATGCCTGTCCGTACATGTTAGGTCTTCTTCAACCAGGAAGCACAGAAGGTGGACATCAAAGATTAGTGTCACCAGTTCATTGTCTGACAATATATGAATCATGTTCATAGTCCCTCTTTAGCTCCTGAGCCATGCTGTTGAGCAACGAGAGAAAATGCTTTTGCAGGTCACAATGGTATACGAGTGTGTAAAATATATATATACATTTAAACATCCTCATTCAATCAATCATTTTCTGTAACTCTGTCAAAGTTAGTTCGCATCTTCTGGTATATTGTTCATGCAAATCTCTCTATCACCTCATTTTGCTAACAGACAAATAACCTAAACACAGTTTCTACACATGTGTAAGTGACATGCTGATGAATTTAATTAACTTCAACTGATTTCTCTAACAATTGTTACGACTGACTACATAAATTCAAGAGGACGCAACTTACATTGTGTCCCTGTGACTTTCAAAGAAAAAAAAGTCTCTTTGGTCATAAGAAATAAACCATCTGGTGAAATAAGAAAGGAAAATAGGCACAAATTCCACTTTTTCACCAACTATAACTGATTACAGCATGCATTCACCATAGCAGAATTTCGATAAGCTTATGCAATGTCACAACATTCCTTTTCATTAAGTGGTTTCACCAAGATCTTGTACTGATGATGGCAGAGTTGGACCACTGCTTAAAGTCTTATAACACCTCCAGCAGACACTCAATGAAGGTCGAAAAGGTTCTCTTCTCTGAAAAAACAAGCATAAGTGACTATTCATAGAGCTATATACAAAAGAAAGTTTGGCTGATAAATGCTGCTGGAGAGCAGATGAACTGACACCAACTGGAGAGCAGACCCCGGCTTATGAGCAGGAGGCAATCAGTCAGTCGCAGGTGCATCGCATGAGTAATCAGCCACTCAGAGCACCGCTTGTGGTAAGTCAGTAGCAGAACAGAAAAAACAAGGAAGACATACCTAAGAAAACTCCCTCAGACTCTGGGTGCCAATCCTTGTGTAAAAATGATATCACAAGCGCCCCAAACCCTTCTTTCATGATTTAAGCCTCATGAATCCTGCGATTGTCACCTTGAAATAGGCTTGCACCATCGGGGAAGAAACAATCTATGATTTATTCATGAAAAAAGTGGGTCCATTTAGCTTCATTAATCAGTGTTTTCCTTAAGGCTACACAGCTGTTTGGTCCCAGTATCCCAGTACTTTGAGTCATCTTCGCATTGCATGGGATTGCCCTTACTTTCACACTGATGCAGGCTCTTCTGTTGATTTTCTTTGATTAGATTTCACCAACATTTCATTGATCTCCATCGATCACAATCATTTTCTCCCAACCACATTTCTTCCTTGAAGATGATGGTTCCCTCTATCCTTCTCAGTTTTAATAATGTTATTCATTTTTGCCGTTTCTTCGATCTTTTTAGCTTTTTTGTTAGCTTCTTCCAGTCTATTAAATTCACTCCTCAGAAACAGGGTGGTCATTTTTTTCACAACACGAGGATGCATCTTCTGACATGGTGATTTGAGGAATGAGAAGCTGCTCAGTGCATCATTCAAGGTTCAGTAAATCGTTGGCAGCAGAAACATTTAAAATCACTGTTGTACTTTTCCAGGAGGGAGATTCTTAACCGTTTATTTAGTTTAATCCAGCTGATGACTCCTCTGGCCAGGGACTGAAGTGCAGTTGAACAATGTGATGCTCAGTCTTTATGCATCTTCTGTAAATGATATTTTTCTTTTTACATTGTTGTTTTACTTTAGGATTACCTTCATATCAATTGAAAGTTATTGGTTGTTTTTTGTGTCATGAAAACTATTTCTTTTTTTAATTGGGGCCTGCCATAGCATTGCATAGGAGATGCAAATGCATGGCAAGGCACCTATTACTATTCCGTTGGCAAAAGTGTATGGGATTTAACATTGAAAACGTGTCTCTTTATTTATTTATAGATTTATATATTTATTCTTCCGTCCACATTAATGCGGGCCCATAGGGTCCGCACATCCCAACAATATATATATATCAAAACGACCGCCTCGATGAGTTTTCGCGGGCTATTACTTTTCTTGAAGATTGGAGTTACCATGGCGACGTAATAAGCAAAAAACAGCCCCCCAAAGCCCCCCTAGGAATAAACAGGGGGATGACCTGGAAAAATCATAAAAAACCCAAAATTTTGAGCAGTTACTGTGTCATCATGCATTAACCTTGAAACGACATTCAAATGGCAGTTTATAGATACGTCCGTGCTGTGTTCAGAAGTGAAGACGCCATGTCGATACCTGCTACGGATTTCCCACAGCATGCCTCCAAGCGACCCAAAGTTTTGGCCAAAATCTGCAAAATTTGAATTTTTAGAGCACAACTGCCATTTCATTAGAGTGTGGGAAGAGCAAGAGTTCTGACCTCAGATTCATTTTCGAATCGCCCTCACGCCTACAAATATTGCTCCAATGCCATTATGTACTCTCATAATATAGGCACGCATGTTGGGATTCATAAAATGTTTTCATATTTCATCTAGGGCTAACCGTTTACTCTCAGAGCCCCTCAGAGCAAAGTGATGTCGGGGCTCAAAGACCTCAAATCCCCATTTTAATTCATCCAATTCTCAGAATCTCAGCAGCTCCTGCAGCCCTTCTTTCTCTCATCCGTACTTTCACTGTGAATGTGTTACAGATCTGAAACGCGGGAATATTGAAGTCCAAAGGCGTCCCTCGCTCATTCTGTGAGAATTTTTTCCGTAGCTCTTACGGTTTCCGAGTGGGAAGCATCTGTTCGTAGAGGTTTTTTGGCTCTGAGAAGCCTGAGTCTCATATAATTAGTATAGCAGCAGCTGGGGCAGCTTAACTGTCAGTTAAATGAGGGAGATTAATTACCATAGAAACAAGGCTATTAGTGGCCCAGCCAGTCCTTTTCCGATTTAAAGGGACAGTTCGCCGCTTTAAAGGGACAGGTCGCCGCTTTAAAGGGACAGTTCGCCGCTTTAAAGGGACAGTTCGCCGCTTTAAAGGGACAGCACCGATTTAAAAGGGATAGTTCGCCGCTTTAAAGGGACAGTTCGCCGCTTTAAATTTTTTAATTTAAACGGCTTTGATGCCGTTTAGGCTTGAATGCTTCTTCTTTAGGCCTTGTGAACCATTCCTGAGCAGACGTGATTGGTTGAGCGATACGCACACTTTGGCAGGCCCCTTCTAAATTTCTTCAGAAATTTTCTAGTTGACTTTAAAATCAGGTTGATGAGGTGTTTATGTCATTCATTTTATTTGCCAGCAATCACACATTCTCCATGAGAATGAACATAAGAGATGGTTTAAACCACCTTCTTGATCTCCATATTGCCCCAGCGCTACTTTCTGTACATCTCATAAACTCATCAGGTTTTAGTGTCTTTGGAAAGCAGTCAGCTGTAAAACTTTCCCTTCGGCACGTTTAGTCATGCCAATGTGCCTTAATTAACGCCAGCAAAGCATCCAATAAATGGAAAAATCTTTTAAAGCAAATTTGAATTTTCTTGGAAAAAAAACCCTCATTTGAAATTCTCAAAAAAATTACAATTATAACAACGATTTCATGTAATTAAAAAAAACACAATACGAAAAAAAGGAGAGGAGCTCTGCAATAAATTCAGTTGGTGTCCTGTTGATGGTTCATTGTTGTTTACCATTTGTTTGTATTCCTTGAAAATCTTTTTAAAATGCTTGAATTTGATCACTTTTGCATAATTTTGTTCCCATCATTGGGTCATTGTTCTTGTGTTAAGACCCTGACTTCCCCAGTTAGCAAAGAATGTTTTGCCCAAACACGGCTCACATCTACAGTTTTCTCTGACCCACATTTGGCCTTAAATTACAGAGATGACTCAGAGTGACCGTGGCTGCCTAAAGTCAGCCATCTAACCAGCAGACCTGGACCAAAAATACCTTTGTCGTTGGGCCATTTTGCCACTTCAAGCTCACATAATACTTGCCAGTGCTGTAGATGAACCATAAGTGCCAAAAGTAGCACAAATTAATCCCAAATGTGTCTACTATCTGAATGTAGGTTTACAAAAAGTCCACTGTATCATTGTTTTTATGGCACGCCAGAATCCTTAAACCACTTCTGTTGACTTTGTTGACTGAGAAGTTACATTTGAAACTAGTAGCAGTTGGTATTGTGGTAATTAGCCAAACTGCCTGTTTTTTTTTTACATTTTCAAGATTAGTCATCAAAAAAAGCTATAATGCAACAAATATTGCTATAGTGCTAAATCTTTTATAAAATCTCAGTTATTGTTGTACATATTAGTGGTTCTACACACAATTAAACTTCAGAACATAGCATTTAAAGACCTTCGTTTTGTTAAATTTCAGAACTCATTACATTAAAAGAGCACGCTCTGTGTATAAAAACCTTCTCAATCTCATTTTACCTCCATCATTAGCCCTCTGTGTCTCATACACAGGCATTCCCAATCATCCAGTGCCTGCATGCAAGCTTCCAGCACAGCCATCTACAGAACAAATGCCTCAATAAAGGTTGGCGTGCGTAGTAAAGTATCGCCCTCAATTTAAAGCTTTTGGTGAGTCATACCAGGGGTGCACTGTGTAACGCAGGTGAATCTGACAAGCTGCTGAAGTACTTTTGTAGCTAAGAGCCATAAGTTCACCCAAACAAGAAAAACAACAACATATTGTTTTTCCTATTTGGCACACACAATCACCCACTCTCACCAAATGTCACATAATCCCATCAAACAGCACAAATCCTCGTGCTCAGAAATGACTCAAATGACACGCTCAAAACCAAAATCTTAAAAAGGTGATTAATGCTTTCATCTCTATTTTTTTCTATGTAAATAAAAATGCACTTGTGATCTTTTTAAGTCCTCACTCAGTCTCAGCCTCTTACTTTGCCACAGGACTCTGCTCCTTCATGGCAAGAGCGTCGGAGGCGAGCGTCAGGACCTTTGATGTGTCTGAAGTTGACAGGCGAGTCCCAGGGCTTTGTCACTTCACTCCCAGTGTTATCTCAGCGCAGATAACGGCAGGATCTGTTAGCAGGTGCCATTCAAAGGTGTGTGGGAAGTGCCTGTGCTCGGTTGGCAAACAGCAGATGACACTTGAGCGAGGAAGGTGATGCCTGACGGGAGACAGATGTGTCTCACGGTCTGTCACAATTTCCATAAACTGTGCAAAGAATTCCAATGAATGAGCTGCAATTTTAAAGTTATAATACATTTCAGATGAGAGTTAAACTTTTATTATTCATCAAGAATCCAGTAAGACCCAACCAGGAACGTAGAAGTCCATCTTTCCAACCAAAGCTTCTCAGTTCCATATAAAAGATTTATGTTTTTCTTCTCTTTAAAACGGGTTTCATCGATCAGCTGCTCAGCACGAGTCGTGCCTGTACAACAGGAGCACAGAGAGCTGTTCTTTCACATGAGATATTTGTGTTTTGTTCTTGTTTGCTGTTTTCTCTCCTTTAAAGTGGGTGCTGCTAAATTGGTGCCAAATTGGAAAAAAACACAATCCAACATACAGTATGGGTAATTCTTTAGCAACTCGCCCTGACCTTCCAATTCATGGAATGGAGTTTCTAAAAAAAAACAAATCTTCTCTAAACTTCAAGTTTGGCCACAACACTTGATTATTTTCAGAGTTGAACTGAGGTTTGTTGCGTTTGGTGCGTTACTGTGAGTTTGTGTATATGGACGGCAAAATCTGATAGACATTGTTTGACAAACTAAATAAGATTTGGTGACGCGTTGCTGAGGTCAGCACACGTATTAGAGTCATCATAGTTACAGTTTTTATTGTCCAAGCTGATAATTGCACTCTGTGTTTCTGTGTAAACTACAACAATGCAATCGCAACAATACATTTAAGAGAAATATCCTTTTGGTAGTTACACTAAACTGGAATTGATTTATGTTTCTTACAGTAATAGAAAATACACGTTTTCAAATGTCCCATGAGTCCCATAAAAATGAAAGTCACCAATTCCTCACAATCTTAAAAATGCTCCTGAAAAGTGAACCGAGTTTGCTGATCTGCTCGGTAAAGCCATAGACAGAGAAGTGGACTGTAAGAACTTGTGTTGTAGATGCTATTATGTGCTGTAAATCAATAGGGAAATAAGGTCTTATTTCTCCACCGTGAGCCCGTAAATATTCAATACAGCCACTGAGAGAGTTGGGGAGAGAGGGCCGAGCTGGAGTGAACAATGGGCCTCATGCAACAACCGTTCGTACGCACAGATTTGTTCTTAAATCGTCCGTACGAGTGATATAAGAGAATTTGCGCATTCACCAATCTTTTCGTATTTTACGTTTTCTTTGAGGTACGAACAGAATTTACGAGTGATCCAGACCTGTCGTAGGAGTTTCGTAAAATAGTCCGCTGTTATTCCAATCAAGTTTGCTTGACTAATGGATTGTATATTTAATTACTTTGAAGAAAACATAAATAAATATATACATTATACCCAACAATGATGCTGACATTATTCTGTTTTACTTAAAATATGCACTAATCGAAGGTTAATTTGAATCTGTATATAACGGGAAGCGTAACCAGCGGCTGACTTGAGCGTGTGGAGACAGACGAATGGCTGAGATCGCGATTTAGATTGCCAAGGACTGTGCTGCTACAAATATGCAGCTTAATTGCTAGAGCCACAACTCCAGAGAGAAACACGCCGATCAAACCCAATTCCACCACACGTCCATCTTTGGATTTTTGGCTACTGGAACCTTTCAGAGGGAGACTGGAGACAGATCGGGGGTGTCCCAGTCCTCTGTGAGTCGTGCGCTCCCCTTGGTCATCAAAGCTCTCATCAGTTTATCACCCATGGTACATCAGATTCCCATACACCGCTGTCCAACAAGTGCAAATTAAGAGGGACTTTCATGCCGTGGCTGGACTGCCAATCATAATTGGAGCACGAGACACATATACGCATCAAAACACCCGTGCTGTTGTGGAGCGCACTGCTGAAGGCCAGGTGGGTGTGTCTCGATACAGCGGGGGGCAAAATAGCCCAGAGAAGGCATGCCAGATTTGCGCAATATTGCCATGAACGAGGGTCTCCCACTACCTGAACAGACCAGAAGGTGTGGTGCCAGAAGACCCTCATGGACCCCCCATCAAAGTGCCATCATGATGAGGCAACAACTGATTGCACGGCTTTAGTTGCAGTCATCGAGCGCCTGCCCATGGCGAGACGTTTTTTTTAAGCCATTTTCATATCAAACCATTTATTTTTTTATTTCGCTGACATGGTATTAACAGCACTCGTAATTGCTTCCCATTTCTTCACTTTAGCAGGTCCCGTCCACTGCTTACACTGCTAAAAATTACAGATTTTCCTTTTTGGATCTCTGAAAGCAGAACTTTAATCTCAGAGCCCGTATTCTCAGCACTTCCTGGCACAGGAGAGAGGAAGCACAGCCTTATATGGTATCATTTAGGGCGTGCAGTATGCAAATCTACTATCCTCGTGCACGTGAACTTAAGATACGCACAGGTGTGATTCATCATTTATGCAGGTCGTTTACACACTTTTCCCGAAGTTAAGAGCGCTTGTTGAATCTGACGTGGCGTGTTCGTACGAGACCTTCGTACGAAAAAAGTAAGAGAAATTTAGAATAAAAATACGAAAATGTTCTTGCATGAGGCCCAATGTGTATTTCTATACTTGTAAGCCTGAGAAAATGCTAAAATAGACATCAAAGATATGTGAAGTTAAGCATCCCATGATGGCAAAGCTGATCCTTGGAGAGCCCCAGCTCCTGCTTATTTTTAAATAGATATTGAACTAGATTGTTGTTAAATTCCAGCAACATCCCTATTAAAAGCACAATCTACTGCCTAAAACTTTGCCTTCCATCAGAATCAGTGTGACTCACCAAAGATGAATACATTTTATAACCTCTGATAAAGTTCTCACGTTAAGCTTGACAAGTTCTGTGTGCCTTTGCATATTTAAACATTTCCTGTCAAATCAGAAGTTATGGAGGATGCCCTCCTCCCTATAATCGTATGCTCTGATTTGTCAACTTGACTGGCCTGATCAAGCATTCCTCACCAGTCAACATCAATTCTGCTGAAAAAAAAGGATTTAATATGACGCAAAACACCTCCTATTGCTAGACTGTTTTAAAGTTTTCAAGTTAATTTGAAAGACCATCGAGAATACCTAAAAATAACGGAAGGTTGACAGTTCGATTTCCACTCTTGTCACTCAAAAAGATTGGTGAAACTAACAGCTGGAGGGGTGTCAGTCCACCTCCTTGTCACTGCCGAGGTGCCCTTAAGCAAGGCACTGTACCCCCATGCTCCCCAGACCCCACAGCAAGACCACAGTTCTGATGTGGTGACGTTATTATAACTGAAGGTGAGAATGGCTAAAGGCAAAGCATGCTTGCTTGGGGGAAGGCAGGTGGAGGTGAAGATTACTCAGAGGTGGTGCTGAGTTCAGCTGAATGACAGAGGTCAGGTTGGAAATCAAGAGGAGAGGGGAAAGTTCAGTGCAAAGTTGAGGCACATTCCAACAGGATGAGTGTAAAAATAAACAAACTGTGCATGCAGTGTTAGATTTTAATATCTGGTAGGGACTGAATGGAAACCTTGAGCACGTATGCTGCTGTCTTGATTAGCTGATGCTTTCTCCAGAGTCAGAATAAGGAGTAACGCCTTACCCAGAAAAACAGTTTTCAAATGATGCTTTGGTCAAAAATACCAAAAGAATGCAGTACAGCAGCTCCTTTTACCACCATGAATTTACACTTCTATTCAAATGGGGAAGTTTTGGGGCATGAAGTGACCAACTCAACTTACTCTACTCCCATCTTCTGCAAAGTCGGCCTTTTTTTAGACTGGCAGTTGTCAATAAACCCTGAAGTGCAGTAATTACCATATGGGAGAGGTCACAGTTCATGTTTAACTGCAATCCAAGCTCAGACTAACAAACACCAAACTGCTAGATAAATACTTGACTCCGTTTACCGAGCCTTTTAGTTTAGTAACACATTTTTGGATTGAGGAACAAACTTGATTTTATTTCGATTGGCAGGCAGCGAGTAGAAATCTAACTATCATCCATGTCTGCCCAAGTATTGAGAAGACAAAACAGAGGCAGTCAGAGCCAATGTGGAGCCCGAGACAAACCTAATCACTGGCACAGCATATCATTAAAAACTCATATTAATGCATGGTAATAGTCAAACGTGCTGACACGATAGAAGCTAAGCTTTCCTGCTCAATCAGAACCAAGAGCCAACAAAAATAAAAAGTTTTTCAAATGTAATTAAAAATGAAAAAGGTCTGGATGGTCACCATAAAGGCTCCATCACCTCCGCCTTTGGGACTGTATTCAGGAGTGTCCTTGAGTAGTTCTGTGCTGAATGTGAGCCTTTTTAATAGTTTTGAGACATAATGTGGCACCATGCTGTTGAAGCTCTTAGAAACAACGATTTACAATTAAATTGGATCTAGAAATGAACTGGAAGTCTATGGGAGGGGGTCAGCATAGGTGTGATGTGACCACATCGTTTCTTTCAGAAGGTGGGCTTCTGCAATATGAACAGCCTGCCAGCGACTACGTGACAACTCATAAGGATATCATAAAAATAATTAGAATAATGCAAATGACAGTTGAAGGCTTCACTTTACTGGGAAGCATTCATTGAAAAAGATAATTGTCTCGACACCCTAACCAATATGCCTATAAAATCTGGTTAACCGTCACATTCTATAATGCTGATGGCACACTTAACTATCTAAAACGTTTGACTTTTTCAAATTGTACTGGATGTCTTTGAAGCAGAATTGTAATCCTTCTTTAGGGACAATGTTCAGCAGCCGATTAAAGTAGCACCACATACTTTGACTAATCTTTTGCTCATTAGCTCCCCCTACAGTTATTCAATGTAACAACAAATCAATGTGTATGTGCAACCAGACACATGAATTTGTTGTCATATTGAAGTGGCCAAAAAGACAACAATCAAAAATGTTAATCACCTGGGGTCCGTTTCACAAAGCAGGTTCAACCAACTCTGAGTCTATTCCTGATCTCTGAGTTGATCTACTCTGATACTACTCTGATAGAAAACCCTGAGTTTTCGGTTCCAGAAATGCTGATTTGAGTGAGGTTAATCAACTCTGAGTAGGTTCACCTTGAGTTTAGCGCGTGCGCCACAACTTTAAAAAGCCAGCATCAATGGAGCCCCGATTCGACGAGTCACCTTGGCAACGGGGAAGAGGAGGGGCTACGTTTTTCACCAACCTCGAATTGGAAATCTTAATGCACTCATACGGCGAGTTTCAATACGTTTTTAGAAATAAGTGCAACACCGCTGCGGCAGCAAAAGTGTAAGTTTAAATGTAGTCCTTTGCAATCCCAATAATATTACAGGGAAACTGCTTGAATGGTAGCCCATTCATTTATTTCATTTAGGTGCAATCCCGCAGGGGAGAAGCGCTCTTGGCAGCAGTTTAAGATGAAATATAAAAACATTGTTGAAACAGGTGAGACCTCGGCATGGAGGTACCTCATTTTGATCATGTTTTACACTGTAAAATAAATATTAAGTGGCTACTTGACTGTGCAGTTATTTTATTCCCAACATAATGCTGTTTTTACACACATAAACTATGTCTTCTCATCTATACCATCCATCCATCCATTACCTACACACCGCTGAATCCGTCAGTCGGGTCGCGGGGGGGCTGGAGCCTATCCCAGCGGTCAATGGGCAAGAGGCAGGGTACACCCTGGACAGGCCACCAGTCCATCACAGGGCCACATAGAGACAAACGAGACAAACAACCATACACACTCACACTCACTCCTAAGGACAATTTAGAGTCATCATCTATATCATGTTCTGTTAAATAATTAAGCCTCTTTAAACTAACACCGACTTCTACTCAGCCAACAGAAAGAAGGCAGATGCCCGTAAAACCGGTGCTGCCCAGCACCGCCACCTCTAACGGGAGGGCAGTGGCTGAGGGAATCCACCCCCAAGACACGAGTGCCTTTATAAAATATGATAGGCCTATATATGTCTTTTTTAAGCCTATTCATACAAATACTTATTTGTCTTTTATGTCTTTTTTTTCCTTTTGTCCCAACACATTCTGATGGTGCCGCTCAAAAAGATAATTGTCTGTAAATGCAAAAATCTATGCGCGGTCTGATAACCATCTCCGACGAATATTTAATTCTCTGCGCAGTAATGCTGCACCTTCATCCACGGGATCGTTGTCAAAAGGACATGTCATGTTCGTGAAAAAAAGTTGCCTCCTACTGTGCCTAATGGACTTCTAGAAGTAGAAGAACTCGCTCTGCTGACTGAATGAATGAGGAAATCAAATGGCGTGTGTGGCTGAAAGAGGGCGGAGACAGAAAGAAACTCGAGGTTTCTTGAATAAAACCTGGTCCCGACCAGGTTAGGTTCAGAGAGTCTGTTACTCCGGTAACTGACCAAGAGGTTAAAGGTAGGGTAGGAGATCCTGGATTTTGAGTCCAGCGAAGCTGCGTTTTGAAAATACACAGGTAAAAAGTCCCAACCCTTTTCTTCACTTTCCCCCCCGAAGGCACGCCTCTAGAGTACATGAACGTGCACGAGCACGAAGGTGCACGAGCGCTGTTCTGACAGCAAGCATCGATCGTTGCCGTATTTAGTATTTAGTATATGCTAACTATACGTTTAATAATGCTAGGTGCTAGCCAAGCTGGCTCTAGTTTAGCTTCCTGCCAAGCTTCTGGACACGTAATTCGTTCACGGAGGAGGGTAGGGTACGCGCACAGGGGGGAGGAGGGGGAGGGAGGAGCAGATTGCAGTTTGATAGACGGCATCAGGATCCAATCAATGTGAACGGTCCGTTCACAATGATTGGATAGTGTTTTTCCTAGATTGTACGTTCTAGAGGCCACTAAAACTTTTCATATTAATATCAAAACTTTTAATTAATTGGTTGCAATGGGGGTGTGAAGAGTATTTCAAGCAATATGTAAAAAAATGTTCCAGAAAAAGATCCCCTACCCCGCCTTTAAGTTACCTCTCTTTGTGAAACAGGCTAGAGTTACCCCTCTTTCTCTGGGTTGAGTTACCTCCCTTTGTGAAACGGAAAACTCAGGGTTTCCCTCATTTCAGGGTTAAACAACTCAGAGTTTTCACTAAACCTGCTACGTGAAACGGACCTCTGTAAAGCAAAACAGTGCCATAGGGCTCAGAACCAAAGTTGTGTACTGCGGTATCTCAGCCACCGGGCACATTTTTCAGACTCGGAAATGTGCATAACAAAAGGAAATCTTCAAAACAAGTCACACACATAGTTTTAAAGTTCATAAACTTCCAAGGTGTTGTTTTTAAACACATTTGAGTCTTACTTGTGCACACAAACACAGATGTCTATTAACGAGTTTCTTGCAGCTCCGCCGCATAGTGTATAAATATCTTCACTGACAAGTGTTTAAAAAAAAAGTTTGAGCTTTAAGACTTGCCGGCAAAGCATCAGCTTTCTGACAGCTGTCCAATCACAAGCCGCAAGGCCTTACTCTAGCAATTTTGAGAAAGTGAAAAATGACACTTTGTGTGGCACATTAGCCAACAGTATGCCACAAATATGACATTTATGTCAGGGGTTAGCTTCACAATGGACTCTGTTTCCCAAATATGTTGATGTGATGATGTAAAAAGGAATGTGAAAAGGAAACGCATTTATTTAGTAAGTAATTAATATGGAGGCTTGAAGTGAAAAAACCTGCAACCAGCCATTGTAATTGGAAATTTAGGCCTTTCATTTAAAATGATCAAATAGGTTGATTGTTCATACCATTAGATAAGACCTATAAGGGTGTCTTATGAAGTATCACCGCTACAGACGTCAGGAGGCAATGTAACACATTCAAGCAAATGCAATTCTATTTCTATTTCGCGGAGGGAGGTATGGAGGGTGAGATTACAGACAGCTGATTCAACCATGGGATGAAAGTTTCAGTTCAACGTTCAGTCAGTAATGGAACCCTTTAGCAAAACACTTTTTTCTTTGTGGTTGGATTCAGGCAATAACATCTTAGTTGTTATGTTTACCATTGAAATACATTCTTTTTACTATGCTACTGTCACCGTAATGGGCACTATTTTACACTTTGCATACACATATTGTAGCTACGAAACTTGAACTTCAGTTCACAAATTCTCTCTTTTTCACCCCAAATATTTCAGATTTTGCAACACATATCCATTTACACTCATGCTGATATGATGAGGTTGGTGTGTCCACATCTGGGTCAGTGACAATTTGCGCTCCACTACTCTAACACCGCTTCCGATTGGTGTCTTTTTCATAAAAACAAAGCCGATAAAACTGAAATCCACACAGTCTCTTGATCCTTTTCAAAAGTCTTTTAAATGTGTCAAAATGAACAGTAAAGAAGGCGGTCGTTTTGCAGGCTCCACTTTGCACATATCAGTTATACTAAAACCGCAGCTTGCATATATTCCTCTTGGTTTGGTAAAATGAACTCTTCTTTTATCAAACATTTGCGTTGAACGGAAGCCTGTTCTTTGGGGTTTCACTCTAACTTGAGAGTCCAGATGGTTCATTACACCGTCTGAGCAGCTGTTGTAAAAAAGTGTCTTGGAAAAAGGTGGGCACTTATAAATAAGTTAGCAAGTAAGTAAATAAATAAATAAATCAACAGCAGGTGTGGTGAACATTTGTTTATGACCATCTGTCATGGGCTAACCAACTAACCAATCAGCTGTACGCAGTAGAGACCGGTAAAGTCAAACTTTGACCATATCAAGCTGGGAGAAAAGCGAATACGTCTTCTCTTTCAGTGTTATTCTGTACTCATCTTTCAGAGAACTGTTCTCCAGATGTGACATAGAACAGATGCCAACTTCTTCAGGGGCCACAAACACGAAAACCTCTTTGAAAGATTGATTTACTCAGTTTTGTGATAAGTTGCTATAAAAATGAAACCGACCTAAATCCTTTGAGCCTTGTTTGAGGCTTGTGACTTCCACAGTCTCTGTTGTGAAGGTGCTGAGCAACAGCAACCTTTTGACTAGCCAATTGTCTAACCTCTTCCATCACGTTGTTGCATTTACCCAGAACTGCCCTCCTCAAAGTGAAAATATCTCAGTCCAATGGGAAAACACTTGATTGTAACTTTGACGCATCTGTTGACACTGAAAATGTTTATCTTTTAATTTTTTCAGATACAATCCACATGTATCTGGGCTGGAGTGTAGTACAAGGAAACTTTTGCAGAAGTCTTTGGCTTCTGAATTTCCACTATTGATTTTTAAAAAAAATTTGCAATCGATGTGTTGCTGTAAATCTCTCAATCTACTGCAGCGAATCTCTCAAAAATATCACAGATTAGGGATGTCCAAAGCCGGTCTTCAAGGGCCGCTGTCCTGCAGGTTTTAGATGCTTCCCTGCTTCAGCGCACCTGATTCAGATGAAATGGATCTCTTCAAAAGATTAAGTTCTGCACAAGCCTGCTAATGATGCATTGATCTGAATCAAGTGTGCTGAAGCAGGGAAACATCTAAAACCTGCAACACTGTGGCCCTCGAGGACCGGATCATGTGGATATCCCTGACAGAGGAAAGGAAAGGCATGAATTTCATTTCAATGGTGACAAGAAACCCAAAAACCTTCCTCCTTATTGGGCGACTGTGCCTTGGGATTCCACAAAAAAAAATAAATAAAAAATAGTACAGAACATCCATCACCCTGCCCAGGAATGCCAAATCTGAGACAAAAGCCAAGTAAGAATATCAAATGTAGGCAATAAAAACTGCCATGTAAGGACTGTTAATCAAAAGACCTTGGAGCATCCCAGATTTATCAAAGGAAGGTCATAAAAAAGTTGAAGAGTTCAGTCCCCCTCCTGCATTCTCTTGCCTCTTCCATGATCAAACAACTCACCGCCGTTACGTCTCCTGCCCTGTGGAGGTTGAATTGAAAAATTGGCTCAGAGAAATTCCACCAAAAATGCCAAGAACTGGACACTTATCTCGTCTAGTGCATACCGAACGGGCGCTATGTGTACTGCCTGATTGTCTCGGAGTAAACTGGTTGATGTCATATATGACTGTTTGCGAATAATCTACACCATCTTTGCAGGTGTGTCAAAACTATATCTATACAGCTGCTACAGGAGTGACTATAAAGGCACAAACAACAGAGGCTGCAGGACCCTGTGTACCCCAGCCATGAGCATCCACTGCTCTGGCTTGCTTGCTTGCTGCTGCCTTCACTGAGCTGGCTGCATTGTTTTATATCACACAACACACAGATTCTTCAGTTTTTATAGTTTTGTAATGTGTTTAATTGAATGAAAGTAATTTGATCTTGCCTTTCAAATGACAATTCAAAAGCTTTTTCAGGTGCCACTCGAGATCGGTGAACACTTGCACTCAGCACGGTTAAATACTCAACTGGGATATTTAATTGGACCGCTGTTCCTGTCCTAGTACACATGTACAGGATTAAAATTAACCTAAGTATGTCCAAAGTCCAAAGCTGTAGTCTGTATGAGAAAACTTTCAAGACATTCTGCAGCATCTAACTTTCTCTGTAGGAGATCATGGTACAAGAACAGCTGAACTAACTGCACAGACGTAATCTTTAAGATACCACAATGGTGATTTTATAAAATCAGGATTTTAATAAAGTCCATTTTCATGTAAAGTTTCTGCCCATTTAGCCATCTGACCCACGGAACAGAAAAATATGTGAATCACAGCAGCCTTTCGAAAAAAATTTGGCTGCATCAGCGTATGTGCAAGAGCGCCCAAGACCATTTGAGTCTAGTTGTGTCTATATGCGCAGGCGTAATCAGCCCAAACTCTATTAACTGGCTGGGAGTTTGGATTTGACAGGCATAACTTCATATTATTTTAGTCGAATAAAAAATAAAAGTCCAGTTTTGGTCAGACTTACTAAGTTCATGTAACAGATATGAATGTAACAGAGGTGTGAAAAATCGCTCACATTGTCCGCTCAAACCTTCATGAAATAATAATTGCTTATCTTGTGGCACCGTTTTGAGTTAACTTAGCTTGTTCATTAGGAACATTTTTGGATTCTCCAAACAGAGTGCCCTCTGTGACCATCGTCTACTGTAGGTAAGACAACCCGATTAAAAAATAAAAAATCCTGAAATTATGTCAACTTCTGAACAAAAGGCCTTGTGCTCTCCTGAAGCTTCAGAAATGCATCGGATGTTTAGTGTTTTGAATTGGCACTTAACGTTTTCATTTTTGCGACTGTAATCAGTTCACCAAGTGCACTCTCAGAAATAGGGGTACAGTACGAGTCCTTTTTTGTCCCCTGAGGTACAATCTATACTATCTGTACCCCCTAAGGTTAATTATTGGACCTAGAGGTGCCTATATGTACCGTTTTGAGGGTCAAAATGGTATGTTTTTATTTGAACAGGGACAGTGTACAATAAACATTGACCATGAGGAACGATGCTTTGTTCCAGGTTATAGCAGGAAATGCTAATTTCTACCTGTAGTCCCTGGGCAGGTTGGTGTAAAAAAACTGATTCTAAAAGGTACATGAGCACATGACCATTTCACCATACAATTTCACATATAAATAACTATAATTTAATTTAATACACAATACAAGTTGTTCCACTTTTTGCATGAATATAATAAATGAAAAATAAAAAACATCTCTCATTACACACAACATTCACTCTCTTTGGGCCAGCCTCACTCTTCCACTCTCTTTGGGCCAGCCACTCTCACACTCACTCCTCATACATGTGTACAGGTTTGATTTCTTAAGAGCCATTTTTTGCTTTTAGGCCAGTGCATGTTATGATGTCTGTTGGTAACGAGTTCCACTGGGTCACAGCTACAGACGAGAAGGCTGACCTACCAAAGGAGGTCCTGCATTTGGGGATACAGCACTCTCCTCTAGTCGAGAGGTGCGTGTCATTCTATCAGAGCATAGCCTAACAAATTTTCTTAGGGGAGGAGCTGAAAGACCATGGATTATTTTAAATAGCAAGCAAACGTTATTGTAAAATATTTGATTATCAAAATTAAGAATGTCATATTTAGTTAAAATCGTACAGTGGTGGTACCTTCTTGGCTTTTTATCATGAATTTTGAGGGCACTTTTATACATAGATTGAAGCGGCCGCAGGGCTGTTTTTGAGCCCTGTGACCAACTTGAAATACAATACATTCAATTCAATTCAAATTCAAAAATACTTTATTTATCCCAGAGGGAAATTAAATGTTGATGTAGCTCAATTAAATCAAAGAGTTATTATAGATGCTGATGGCTGTGGGCAGGAAAGATTTCCTGTAGCGGTCCGTTTTGCATCCAAACTGAAGAAGCCTTTGACTGAAGAGACTCTGTTTTCCGATAACAGTCTCATGGAGAGGACGTTCAGGGTTGTCCATAATTCTCTTGATTTTATGCAAAATCCTTCTTTGCATTATTGTCTCCAGAGGTTCCACAGTCGTCCCCAGAACAGAACCAGCCTTCTTTATCAGGTTGTTGAGTCTTTTTAGGTCCCTGGTTCTGATGCTGCTGCCCCAACAGATGACGCAAGAGGAAATGACGCTCTCAACAACAGACTTGTAGAAGATCTGCAACATCTTGTTGCAAACCTTGAAGGATCTTAGCTTCCTCAAGAAGTACAGTCTGCTCTGTCCTTTCTTGTAGATGGCTTCACTGTTGTGTCTCCAGTCCAGTCTGTTGTCCACATGAACACCATAAGGTGGAGGGACCCTCTAATATATCTAAAATTGGCAAGATTAAACTTCATACTGTTTCCCATTTTTTTAATGTGATTTTTAAACATGAGAGTAGGTGAATTCCTCAACATTTTTAATTTCTAATTTTATTTGCCCATAAATGTAAATTGTAGGATGATTTAGGCGTTTCACTCGATTTGTAAAATACTTAGCGACTGTTTTTTCCATATTGAGTGTGAGGCAGTTTTGGTACAGCCAGTCAACAACCTTTTGTAGATGGTACATATATGTATATGTACATATATGTACATATATATGTACATATATGTACATATATATGTACTCAAGTGGTAAAAGGTACATATATGGATTGGTCTCTGTAAGGTACAAACCACAAGGGTACGAAACTATACCTTCTGAGGGTACTGCCCCAGTGACAAGCCATCGTACCCCTAAAGGTACAAATCTGTACTTTATTTTCTGAGAGTGTGGGCGGTCAGGATGTAGAAAAAGGTGTCATTTCATCTTGTTTTGTCCAGTTTATGATCATGACACTCGTTACTGTGGTTGTCTCAGTCACACATGATAATTCTTTCAGTCACACTCATGTATTTGCAGCATTTGAAAGACTGAAGTAATTTGAATGGCTGTGTATCTTGTCTTCAGGGAATCAGCAGTCAATAATACTGATGTACCTCAGTGATTCTGCTAAAGTAAACATCTATATTCCTTCCCCGGTGTCCAGCTTTTATAATCACAGTGAGTAAAGTCCTTCCCGGGAGGCTTCTCTTCTTAAATCAGCAGCAGCAGTTGGTGGCTGCACAAAGGCAGACACTGCAGAGGCTGCAAGACATGCTTCATGACAACTGACATTTCACTGCTGCTTCCATGTGGGTGCAAAGGCTTGGGGGTGGTGACTGAAAGCATTCCAGACAAAAGAGAAGTTCAATACGCTTGACAAAGGTCTCTCAATATTTTAAAAGCTCTTTTCCCAAGGTCGATTGGGGTCCAGAGAGCTCTTCTGGTTCTCTGGGTGAGTTGAAAATAACAATCTTCATCCTGCTTGACGTTGCTCACTGCCACTCATTCTGTTTTTTAAAACCTACAAAGGACAAATTATGTGGATATAATTGGAAAACAAGTATTTTCTCGGTCAGATTTTCTTCTTTTTGGATATTATTTACATTCAGTTTGAATCCAGGAAGTGCAATATTCACTCACAAACGCATTATTCTCAAATCTAACACTCCTCCTCTCTGCAGTAGATCAGTGGTGTTGTAGGAGCCATGGGGAATTGATTGATTTTTGTATAGGGCATTGAGTCAGGTCTCACTGCATAATCAGCGGTCATGGCTATAGGTAGGAACCTTCTTTGTCTAGGTATGCGTTTCACCCGGAAGGGGAAAACAGTTGTGGATGTTTTTATGTGTACGAGTAGGAAGAGGAAATAAATGGACAAAGTGTTCAACTGGAAATTCTGACTCGTACCTTAATGATATCAAACAAGGTAAAAAAAATAAATCAGCGCATCAATATTACCTCAGTGGCTTAAAGCTTTGGCTTGGCCTCTACAGCTGTGATTAGATATATTTGAAAAACAAAATTCTAGATCTAGAAATATATTTACATTAATCTCTTGCCCTTTGAATTAGAGTATTATAGTTTTTTTTAAATTAGTGCTTATTTTGAAGGTAATGAGTAATTTATAATACTCATCAATACCAAGTCTCCAGTTTAAATAACTGCAAATATGCAGAGAGGACACTGATGCTGGTGTTTTTGTCACAGGGCCACAGATAATAAATGTACATTTTTATTTGATTATATGGGCTTTTCCTCACACTAATTGTAATATGCTTTTCAGGTTATTAGAGAGGTGATGCAAGTTTGCTCACTCACTTAGACTTCAGTAAATATCCCCCATTTATGGAAGATTAACAGCTATGGCAGCATACTGAACCTGGTTCTCCTAATAGCCGCGGTAAATTAGGGTAAAACCAGAACTCTTTAAAGTTATTTTCCAGTCCAGCAAAATGGCTGAAAAGGCCTTCTGTTCTGACATCTAATGCTCATTAACACATCTGAACTATTTCCACGATCATAACATTTTGAAAAAAATCAGAATAATTAAATATAAGAACAATTACGTAATAAACAAAAAGCATGATCAAATCAAAAATCAAGGTATAAAACAACATTTTATTTG
This sequence comes from Odontesthes bonariensis, assembly GCF_027942865.1. Classification (NCBI taxonomy): domain Eukaryota; kingdom Metazoa; phylum Chordata; class Actinopteri; order Atheriniformes; family Atherinopsidae; genus Odontesthes; species Odontesthes bonariensis. The sequence continues at coordinate 8,389,908 of NC_134522.1, forward strand.
TTTAATACATAATCTTATGTCTCTTTTTATCCAGTATTTTGTACGTTTCAGTTTTGTTTTACTCTTCAGAAAAATATAATCCTCCAGATTCAGTTCATTAATGCTCCAGGTCAGTCCAAAATGTCTTGAACTTCAATGTTTTATGAAAGAAAAAGTGAGTAATATATAAATGCTTTCCGAAAACATTTTTGCTCCATCACACAGGCTTATTCGCAATTTTCAGAGAAAGTTAAACAAATAATGCATTCAGGTGAATATCATTTTAAAAATGTTCTTTGACCTGTTCAGCAACCCTTCTGTATTCACTGCCTTCTCTGATGCTGCAGCTAAAACCTCCCAGAGGCTGATCAAAACGTTGTTTTGTCTTCCCCTCACTGTAGATTTTACATTTTGAAAATGGCCTTAAAAGTTCTGAATAGGCTTTTAGGAAGGTGAGGAAGAGGATCAGGGCTATATTAATATTGTAGGCCTTTGCTGGCATCTTTTAAAACCTTTAATAAACTCTATGAAACTACAAAGAACACTGGCGTAAAAGAAGAAACTCAGAGTCATGATATAATTATGGGCAAATTAACATTTGTTGTCATTTGTTAAGAACAAATGTTTAATGTGCACGGTTCGCAGTATTTTTCATGTGTTCAGTTCACAGCTTCAGGGGAAAGCCTGTTCCTCAGCCTGCTGTGACAGGGATTCTTTCTGCTTAACGTAGGGTACCTAACCCTTTTTGTTTTGGGTACTTTTCACTACCCACTGAAGTGACGCTCTATCAGTGGCAGAGCAGCTCCCATACCACAATCAGTGGGGTTACATGGCACTGAAAGGATCAGATAATTGGCTAAATTACAATAAGATTGAGTTATTAAGTGCATGTATACACCTTAATCGGACAAGACATTGGATCGGATCGCATTACTCGCGATCGGATTAAGACCCCGAGATAACTCGGTTGAAAGTCAAATTAAACGTGGTTATAGACGGGTGAAGCACGTGGTGAATTAGACTTTGGGTTCTACGAATGATCAAGATTTTTTCCCAGTGTCGGGAACCGGAAGTCGGAAGAGACGATATTACTGTTGTAGTCGCTGCCTTCGGAAAGAAACAAACAACGCGATGGAGAATGCGCCGTTGTGAATCGCGTTTGTGCAACAAGCAGCTCATCACAAACGAAATATAGAGGGATGTAGCTTCATCTTGCTTTCTCGAAAGCCTGAGTTTGTTGTTGTTGTTGTTGTTGTTGTTGGTGGTGGTGAAGAGGTCAACCGGAAGTGGCTCTATTACCACCAGTGTTGCCATAGTTACTTTGAAACAGTAATTCGACTACTGACTACTGATTACTTCTTTAAAAAGTAACTTAGTTAAGTTACTGACTACTTGCTTTCAAAAGTAACTAAGTTAGATTACTTTTAGTTACTTTCAGCAGAGGCTGATCTCCCGCCCCTATAACATGAAAATGACTACCAGTTCTGCCAATACTCACTTTATTGACATGCATTTTAACCAGAACATCAAAAATGACACTGGCATTTGCAAACTTTCTTCTTGAAATAGGCTTACATGTTTTTTAAATAAAAAAAAAATAAGACAGTCTTTCTTGACTTTACTTAAAATATAAAAAACCTCTTACGTAAAAAAGTAATACATAATACCTATATTGAACATCCCTTGAACCTGTAGTTGTCTAACATTAGAGCAGCAAGAAGTGGTTTTATGAAACAAAAACAGTATAAATAAATCTAAATACTCTTTCTTCACTTCATTTAACTGAAATACTTATTACAAATTAAATGCTTTTTTGACTTCATTAAATATAACTTAAATACTTCTTATAAGAAATAAAGTAGCGTTTCTTGACTCAATTTAACATAAACACTTCTTTAAAAAAAAAAATACAATAGACATTCTTGACTCCATGCATTTAACTCTGATTGCATCTATCTATGAATTACGGTAACACTTAAGTTATATTGAACATGTAGTTGTCCCGCATTAGAGCACTGAGCAGCAAGGAGTGGTTTAACAAAATATCAGTCATTCACTCGCAGCGATGCAGACAAACGGACGGTTATATCACGTAACCTGCTGATAATTATGGGCCCAAGCCAGTATGACAGTCAAGTTCTTGAACGAAAAATGTCACGTTTATCCACCCGTTGACCAATAAAAGTTTAAACAAACCTGATTGATCGTCAGACCCGTCGCTTTGCAGAAATGTTTGTATGCTAGTCGCCTACAACTGCAGCTGTTACTGGATTACCCAAAGCTACACCTGACGAAGTATACATAGATAAACACCCGTACACTCATTCAGATATCATAGAAGATGTAATACAGTACAAAGACGTTAACAAGTCATCTTTGAGTCATCAATTGCAACCAGGTAACTAGCTAGCCCTCTCCATAGCACTGCCTGAAACGTAGGCTATATGTTATAAAGTTAGCACGAATAGCTAAACCCATCAACTATCGTCTGTGACAGGCACTGATGAAAACTGTGGTTTAGACTGGTGTATTTATTTAAAATGATTAGGGAAAGTGAGTAAAATGTAACAAATGATATCGCTGGTGTTTAACATTTTAGTGGGACAGATCCCTTTTACTGGGTAGGTAGATGTAAAATAACGAGTGACTTCCCGTCGCGGACACTGATATAACTCATAAGAAAACGAAATTATCCCAAATTATTTCAATAGAAATGTATGGTTGTAATAATCGTGACTATATGTTGACAAAAGCCAAATATATGTTCCCCTGAAATGCAGAAATAGTAACGCACGATGTTTTAGATAAGTAACTTCAATCTGACTACTAGTTTTGAAATAGTAGTTGCGTTAGACTACTTGTTACTGAAAAAAGTAGTCCGACTACAGTAACGCGTTACTAATTAACGCGTTACCGGCATCACTGATTACCACTAGTTGAAATGGGTACAGCGCCACCTATCGTATCGGAGTATTACATGCTTTGTGCCTATGATTCGATTAATTCACCGCCATGTATCCAAGGATAATTACCCTTGCTCAAATAATAATAATATAATAATAACTCAGTCTTATTGTAATTTAGCCAATAATCTGATCCTTTCAGTGCCATGTAACCCCACTGAGGGTAATGCAGTGGATAAAAGTTCACCAAGAATCTGTGATAAAAACTGAGCTGTTTTATTTTTCTCTCAACGAGCCATCTCTGTTCTCATATCATCCCTGTCCCCGTCCAGGATAACTGGCCAAATGCAGCTGTAAAGCAGTAGACTGCATCTAAAAGTGACAGTGTGTTGACAACTCATGCACAAGGGTCTTGACCTAATGTCAGTATGTGATGAGTTGAGAATGAGAATGTGTTGAAACGTAAAGCTAAAGACATGCTCCAGCTCATACCCGTTCCCATTGATGGAGGTGTGAGTACTGGCTCTTGTTTTTCCTCAGCATTGAAGTCCAGAAGGTCCTCTCTGCACCATGTCACCAACAAATGAACCTCTTCTCCTTAGCTAGACTCCTCACTGTTGTGTATTCTTCTTATCATCGTGATGTTGTCTGCAAACTCAATGGTAGTATGACTATAATGTTCAGCTTTGTGGTGAAAGGTGAAGAAGGGAAAGATTGAGAAATGATTTAAAGGGAAAAGGAATTTAGAAAGGGACTGAGGACACAGCCCTGAGGGACCCCAGTGCTCAGAAGATAAGAACAACTACCAGGAAAAAGCACAGAATTTATTCCTATTCCCAGGAAGTGCATAGTGACACTTCAGACATTTCACTGAGTGTCATCAGAGCCCGAGTCAGTCATGGCAAGTGGGGGCGGGGTCAAGGTATTACTCATCTTGGGAGGACTTAAATCTTTTTAAACCGAATTACAGGGAAAAAGCAATTCAGCGATTTTCCATAATGCAAATACTGAAACTTTAAAGTGAAGATTTGTCAAAGGTGATAGTTAGGGTTAAGCAACACCTTTATAAACGAGGTAGAAAGGTAGAAATTTTCAGAGATGACAATCAATGGATTCTGGCGTTCTTTTTGTAGCCTAGCAACAACTTAACAACTGATGTAACACACAGTGCTTACAAGTGAAGCCGGTGAAGTCTCAGGAACTTTCAGCCAACAGTTCAACATCTGTCTGTCCATATAGCCTTAAATCTATGTAGAGAGGTGTGTTGGAGTTGTTCCTGCAGCCATGTCATGGTAAAATAAATATTTCGTTCTTGAACTCCTGCTGCATCCTTTTTACTCTTCCAAGTGTCCATTTTGTCTGCCAGTGATCTCACACTTTTTATTATGATGAAGGGAAGAAATGTTTAAACTCCTCCTTTCTCTCCATTTGTTCCTGTTGTGCTTCCACAACATGTCCTTTCCAGCCTTTTTCTGAGGTCCTATTCCAGGCATTACTTGGGCTTTGGAAAGCTCAATCATCCGCTCCCTCATGCAAACAACTTTCCCATTGCCGCAGTTATGCACCGTAACAGATTTAAACAAGTGCCAGAATTAGCTGCAGAAATCATTCCAGCAGCACAGCATCAAAACCAGAGGAGAAAAATGTTTTTAAAATGTGTTTTCACAGAAATCAAGCTCATGATATCATGACGGAAACAATTTTATAAACCTATTGAATTGTTTTCCAATGAAAAATCTGATCGTTTTAATAGCTTCCTATTATGCTCAAAATCATCTCCTGGCATTTCAATCATCTTGTACATAAAAAAAATATATGTGGGCAACCGTATGGATAGCGCAAGATCTGATTACAGACATCAGTGGAGCACATTTCATCCTAAGATAGTGACGCAATGTTACTCATCTGTATGTAAATATAGGGCTGCACGACTGTCTTTTCTTTTTATCCTGATGATTTAATCAATTTGGGGAATCACAGCATATATTTGTGGTAATTTACACTCTCATTATAACAGAAATTATTTTATAATAGTAATAACTTTATTTCATTACATGCCCAAACAGATATGTGAACTGAATTCAATTTGTGAGGCATCCAAGGATGCAGAGATAATTTCATTATATAAAGCGAAGCCGTGAAAGCAAATGAGTGAACTGATAGATCTTCACCTTAAGACACGACACACAAAGCTTTATTTGAAGTGATGCAGAACCATATACATTACCTATTGTCATCAGTAAATGTTTTTTTTTTAAATGACAAGATTTTTAAGATTATCATTCATTCATTTTTATACCTGAACATTCCTTAGATCATTTTGTAGCATAGAGATTCATGTTATGAAGCTTTCCCTTTTCCCTTTCCCTTTCCCTCACAGCTGAGAGAATAGAAATAGACTTGGCTTGATTTGCCTCCATTATTAAACATATCACATCTCTGCAGTGCATTGTCTGTTGCCAGGCTTGGCAGTGTGGTTTCAAGCACAGTGAAAAGTCATCTCTCCCCACTAGTGGTGCACATTGAAATGCCCATCATATTCAAATAGGCCGTCCTCTGTTATTATTTTGGCTTCCACATAACCTTTAGGATTTGGCTCAGCAATCCACTCAACCAAACAAACCGCCTGATATTTCTCTGCTGAATGGAAACCAGACATTCGTGTGACAGGATGCTTTGGAGAACTTTCATTAATCAACAGCTGAGTGTCACCTTTAACTGGGCACAGACATGTAAACTGGTAAGAGTCATCCATTAGGCTGAAATCCTTTCATTTGTAAAGAATCGGTCTCCCAATTGAATAAACTGAGATTATGGAAAGTATACAGTGACTGAGTCCTTCCATATCTTTCCATTTTAGAGCTCGTCTTATAGTCAATTGATGTTCATCTCATCCTTTGGTCTACCAGAATAGTTTTACATGTTTTTTTTTAGGCATAGGACATCATAGTAATGTTTCCCCACCCTTGACATATATAATGTTTATATTTGGTTATTATTAAAGCATTGCTATGTGTTGATGATTCGCTGTCACTTCCCCTTGCAGGAGGGACTACTTTCCATATAAACAGGGGTGGAGCTTTTCCTGTGGTTTAGTCTTATCATGTGAGATGGCTGTCCTCTACCAGGGGCCTGATTTAAAACCTTCCAGTTATTAAGTTTATGTTGCGAGAGGACTCATCCCCCCACAGACATTATGTAAATGTGTTTCAGTGTGATGTAGATAAGTAGAGGGGGAAGCACATGGGCTCCAAGGTCATCTCAACACCAAAGTGCTTGAGATGCCCTTGGAGCCCATGATGTAAGCTCTAATTCTACTTCTTAAGAAGGTAAAGGGGGGAAAAAAGCATAAGAGGGAGCTGAAGCCACCTGACAGTTAATCAAGTCCAAACACTTTCAATCAGGCCTCAAAGGCAGTCTGACTTCAAGTGCAAAAACTTAAGATTTTGTCACTGGGTCCTTTAAAAAATATGGAACTTTAAAGTGAGATTGCACCAACATTTGAAAGATAAAAAGTTCATGTAAAAGTTGCTCAGTTTGACCTCTCATGATTTAAACCGGTTTTGACATTGTTGACCTTTGAAGGAAATGACAGAAGTTCCCTTTTTTTTTCCACTCATTGTTGCCAACTTGAGGAGTTTTTGTTCCCTCAGGAACAAACATCTCCCCATCATATTCAGTGAACTGCAGAGCAGAAACATTTTATGGGTCTTTGTCTGAATGAAGGTTGTATGCTGTGCCCCTCTTGGCCTCTCTGTGAGGGATAGTTCCAAAGCCATTTAAAAAGCCACAGCAGTCTTTTAAAGTCCCTTTTGAAGTATGTAGGGACTTTTGCAGCTACTGCAATCTTGTATTTTGTCTACAATGTCAATAAAAGGAAATTGAATTGACTTGAAAATTGTTTCAAATTACAACCAGCTGAGCACCACCTACCCCTAACTATACTGGATCATCCCTGAGTTGGGTTGTCTCTTCGGGGTTACACATGGCAAAGGGGCAATGATTTTCATTGTCACACAAAGTATTGCATTTTGGTCTAGAGATCCCCCAGAATGTTACAAACTGAGGTGTAAGGCATGATGAGCTGAAGCCTAGAAACGAATCGTGACTGAACAGAAAAATAAACACAAGGCTCAATGCGGTGACGCTATGAAAATGCTAATTTGACCATGACTTCATCCAGCGAAATTTAGCCACTTTTATAGCTTAACCTTTACTCAAAGTATCTGGTAACACTCCTTTTGTTCAGTCTTTGAAAAACAAAAAGATTTTAAATTGGGAGGCAAAAGGTAAACATTCCAATGAATATGTTCATAAAAACTCAGTGTCATTCTGCTAATAAACAGATACTGTGACTGTTTATTGGTATTAGCTTTCCTTTATATCTAAGCACTGTTGTTCTTTCAGCTGAGCAGTTGTGTAAGTATGAGACCAAGTCTGAGTTATAGTAGCAGAAAATAAAAGCACACTTTATATCTTATAATTCAAAAAAGAAAGAACAAACATTCAGAACCCCAGAAAAGAAATAGGATTCATAGTTGTGTTTTTTTTTGTGTGCCACATGCTTCAGTTTGAAACAGTACCCTCTGGAATCACACTGCCATGTTCAGGATTTATTATTCAGCAACTTCCCCAGAACACCGAAAAAGTATCACAGTGCATCTTTACTTTGATGCATTTGCAGTAAGATATTCTGTCACATTTTTGATGGATGCGCTATTAAAATCAAAGGCAAAGCTTACATAGATGTCTTATTTATCACATTATATTGGTTGCCCTGTGATTCAGACCGGCACATTACGAATCCTCAGAAACCTCGGGCTCACTACAAGAATTTAAAAAAGGCTTATCTCAGAACTTTAACACATCTCAGCTGCAAACACTAGCACTAATCACCCTCAGTGTCAACAGCAATCATCAGAACAAACCACATTGGTATGCATTTCGTTTCCCCGATGGATTAAATGAATTCGGATTATTTTTAGTCTGTCATTTTTCACTTTATCACACAATTTTCACATCTTATGACATTGTTTTGGGCTTCAGGATGGCCACTTAAATGTGGGTTCATTATAAAAACAATCCGAGCAGGAAACCACCTCAGCATTAATCCTTCCAGAAAGGACAATTTAATTAGCTTTAAAGGTCTCTTCACTTTGATGTATTCAGACTTTTTTTTTGTCTCCTCCACCTTTCATGCTGATGCAGATAACTGAGGTGCATCATCTGAATGTCATCGACTTGTGTAACCATTTTCAGATCTCAGTAGGAGATCGATATATGTGTATTTGCTTTGATGTGGCCCATTTGACATTTCTGGCATCAGTCATCACTAATTCATCGAAACGATATCGTCTGAAAAGTCAGCTGTGTGTAACGGTGCCTGTTGATTGAAAAGCAGAGAGGAAAAATAAAACTGAAAGATATGTAGGGAAGTATGATTAGATTAGAATGAGTAAAACCTAACAATTAAACCGAGTGAGTGAGATGTGCAGAAACATGTTGAAGTGAAATAAATGTGGTCAGCTGATCCTCTATTTGGCTCCTAATTAATGAAATGTGAATACTCACTTTAGATAACCTTTAGTGCTGAATTACAATCAGCTATTTTAATTACTTATTGGATCCACAGACCATGAACTAATTAAGCACAGCTAAATAGGCAATTTACTTTAAACAAATGGAACAATGTGTAAAGGCTGTTTTTTTTCTTTTTTAAAAAGGAGCTGTAAATTAAACTCAAGTGAATGTGACCTGCTGGTGGGTTTCATATATACAATGTGTTCGACAAATAATAATTAAAAGGGGACTTATTATGGAGAAAAAAAATAACTTTTTGTCCTAGGGAGCATATGTATTTAGGTGTCCTTAATCCCCAGCAAGTAAAAAAAAACTCCCCCAAAAACACAACTCTGGTATTTCTTTTGTCACAGCCCGGCTCTAAGGCTGCGACAATGATGGGACACAGACGAGGGTTTTTCAAATACGAGAATTAATTTCATTCCCAAAGTTAAATAAACTAAAGAAACGTGGAAGACAGTTGTCAATAGCATATTGTATGAGTGTGTGGATGTGTAAACGATCAAAACAAGAATGGAAAAACAGCAGCCGCCCCGTAACCCGCTCTAACCAAGAGGGGGGAGTCTGTAACTGGCAGGAGAGGAGCTTTTAAACAGAAGCCCCATGTGTGGCTCAATCAGCCTAATGAGCCCTCCGCCTTACTCCCTGCATAAGGGGAAAAACAACAACAAAGACAGGGACAACTAGTGGAGCGTCATCACACCCTCTTTAGTGCCTCTTTGTTTGAAATTTTCTGTTTTAATGAGACAGTCAGATTTTAATTTCAAAATGATATCACTCCTCAAGTTCCCGCTGCCTCTTCTCCTTAGCCTCCACCTGTGAGCCCAGGCATCTAGGCTTTTAAATGCTTCCCAGGGTTTACTGAAGATCTGCAAACCCTTGTGAAGTTTGTGAAGATCTCTTTGGAGACCAATGGCTTTTAAGATAATAGCCACCTAGACCAGAGGTGGCAGCCATGTTGAATAATTTTCCACTCGTGGGACATGTCTTGAAATAGCAGTGATGTAGATGCATTCCCTCTATTGCTGTTGACTGTTTCAATTTCCAAGAAACAATGAACTCCTAAATTAATCCCTCAGTGAATCTGCTGTTCATATTTTTTCTCTCTACAGCACATTTATCTTGTCAATGATTAATGTCACAATAAACTCATAAACTCAAATCATCCCTGTTTTAAGGTGGCTTTCTCTAGCTAATGTGTTTTCTCTCCACGTAAGAGACATACAACAACTTTTCATCCCTTATATCCAACTTTAGCAAAATGGAAAAAAAGCAGAGCCAGTGGAAGGCAACTTCTTGATCAGAATGGAGTTGATTCACGCACACTTTAATTAATCACACAAATCTTTAACCTGGTTTTGATAGTAAATAGAACTTGTTATCCACTGTGAAATGCTTGCACAGTATTTGCTACCAAATGTTTGTCCTCGTTTCCCCTCCTGAGAAGTGGATTAGGGACGCGACTTGTCCTCCGAGACCTCTTCTGTGCTGGTTCGAGCATATGGACTTCTCCAGTCCATATGCTAAAAGTGTCCTTGAGCAAGAGACTGAAACTCACAAAATGTCCTTATGTGTTCAATGGTGCACAAGTTTGTTTTTGATAGAGAAATCTGCTTGATGTACCAGCCCACATTCATTTCCAGGACAGTAAAAACTGCTATTTTATCAAACCCCTAGTGTCTCTGAGATATGCACAAGGTGTCCTCTGCCTCAGAGAAAAGACACATCAGCTGCAGCACCAACCAGCATACAACCAACCATGGCTGCACAGCAACAGAAGATCTGGAAAACCAGAAGGAATATACGTACTGTGAGGGGTGTTAACATGAGTGGATGCAGGTGAGTCAATGAACAACAAGGATCAGGTGCTGAGTGGCAGGCCGAGAGGGAAAGTAGCTGGAGACTTATCAGAAAATGAAGAGCTGAGTTCAGAAAAACAAATGTAAAAGCCTAACATAATTACAGAGCGTGGAAAATTCTAAAAAAAAACCCCGCTTTATTTAAAACACATGATTGGATAAAAACAGGAGCAGAGGAACATTAGAAGTTTTAAAAACATGGGATTTGCCTTCAAAAGTTGTGCTTTTCACCTCCTCCTTTTCATTCACTTGCTCTGCTACTGTTTGGTTAGGTTCAGGCAGCAAAGCAACTGGGCTAAGGTTAGAAAAACACTGTATTTAAATACAGTTTTGTTGCAGAAAGCTCCTACATTTTCAAGGCTCTCATGATGACTCCCACCAGCTTGGGAACACCCTGATTGTTGAAAAATAATACTGACCAAGCAGCAGCAAAGGTCACATGATCTTGCTGCATTTTCTACAAATTGTAAGCCATTTTAGGCATATTCAGCATGTTCCTTATATGTATTTTTGAGCTGCTTTCTTGTCTCACAGGGCATTGTGTGATCCCATCACAGGCCAAGACATGATACAAGACACGACGAGTTGTAGTGACACACAATACCTTGACATGTTATCACTACGCTAAGGGACCTGTCAGGAGTGAGAGCAGGTTGCCAAGGTGGCTTGAAATACCCGCAGTATGCGATGCCTTCATTATGAAAACAGAAGTTTGGATAATTGATCTTTACAAATGTATATATACTGAGGGAGCCGATGACAAACAACTCAGGTGATTGGCAGCCATTAACTGAACCCAGGAGTGAAACATGCAAAGGAAGCAAAAAGGCTAGAATGCACAAGATAGACAGTTTTACAAAATTAAATGCTTAATACAAGGATCCAAAAGTAAAAAAAAACTAAGATAACACTGAAATGAAGTTGATGATAATACAAAATCATACAAAAAGACAAGGTCAGCCCTACAACAGAGAAATGAAGCACTCATAGAGACTTACAGAGGTTCTTCTGTCTGGCAGATGTTAGAATTAGCAAACAAATGATCATTTACAAAGTAGAAAGAAAATCTTATTATAACATATGCATGCAAAAAAATTAAGATGCCACAGGTTTATGATGTCATTTACTGTACAACCAATTTGAAAAGTTGTGCTATTAAACATAAATGCTGCAAACAAGCACTCAAAAGTCAAAGTGCAAATATATGGAAAATAACTATTATATCTGATCTCTGTGCAGCTTCTCTGCATATTTAAACGGACCAAAAAGTTAATGTTAAAATGAAAATGACTTTTCACCTAAAGTCTGTTTACGCCTAATCATTTAACAGTCCAAGCATCGCACAACAAAGAAATAAACAGAAGAAGTAGCAGTGCTACTTTTTATTGTGAAGCTACTTGAATCAAGTGGATGATTTATGCCTCACTGTTGCTGTTATCCTTCCACTCCTACAAGTCCACTTCTATAAGCTGTATACGATCCCCTTCCACAGGGTGAATAGTAGATCCGGCTCTGAGGCCTAAATCCTGTCTCTCCGCCGAGCCCGTGTTAATACAATGAGATTTGTGAGCCCCTTGCTACAAGCAACAGGCCAAAGCCAGGCAGAGCCAGCCATCCAGATCAAATGACTCAAGTCCCTGGAGTGCTATGTGCTGTCAGCAAGAAAGATGCCATCCTGATTTGTTTTGATTAGTGAGTATAAATCTGTGGGAAACAAAGCGAGGTGAGAAAGAGGAGGATTCCCTGCTTTACGCCTGTGTGCAGCGCAGCCTGACCACAGTGTTGTGTGACACACTCAGTGTTGTTTTTCTCGCTCTCATAGATCACCGACCGTCATTCTGGAGGACACACAAGAGCCGCGGAACAAGTCAAACATCCTCTTCGTTTTCATCGATGGCATCCCTGAATAACCAGGGCGAAATCCACCGCACATCAGATATGACCTTCCACTGCCGTCACCATCAGCTCCCACCAAAGCCATTACCAGACAAATCATCTCTGGAGATTAGAGGTCACCACTGACTCTGTTGCCCCTCCCTGGCAGTGAAAGCTGAGGTCCCGGCAGACATCTTCTGTCCTTGAGCATGTGATCCAAGGTCTGAGAGGCAGGACGGGTGTGGTTTCATGGGCTCCATTAAAGCGTGAAAGTACAACTGCTCAGCTCAGTCTCTTCTCCAAAAAGGAATAAATGTATTTCGGTCCTTTGAAAATATCATCAGACTCAACATCTTAGCTGTGTTGCATTATATTTCTGAAATATAACACCATAACAGGGCTGCTGTCAGCTGATTCTCCACTCTCAGGCTTTTTAAAGGAGTTATTCTCAGATTTAGGTCAACACTTTGTGGATGTTGAAGAATCTCCAGTTAATGTTTCTTCACACCATTTAATCATTTATAATCAGTCTGAGTGTTAAAAAAGGTCCATATTTAGAGTGTGTTGTGATAGAGTTCAGGAATCAAAGTGCAAGTTCAATTCACAGTTCCAAAATGAACTATTTGACAATCATTTCTCACTTTTTCAATGACCTCCTCCTCCCCTTTCTGCATGCTACATAATACCATGAGGTAGTAGAATTGTGGCACCTTGATCATCTCAGCAGATGCACGCACATCTCTGCAAACATCTTTTTTATTTCAGACCATCAAAATACTTCAACTTTGATGAAAAAGAACAATCTGATGTTTTCAGGTGCATGCCCAACTTCATTTGATCAACTTTGATCAACAGATTGTATTTGAGACCCTGTTATTCTCACAGGTTTAAATACAAGTTTGGCCCCTGAAGGCACATTCATAACACCAATCTTACCACGGAAGCCCAGCTCCTGCCACCCTGCATGACACATCTTTGTGTTAAATGATTATAAACTGCAGAGATAAAATCAGTTCACTGTTAAAACTCATCAAACAAAATGACATACTTTCATATCGCACTCTGGTGCCCATTGGGTAATGAGTCAGCAAGGGCTCCACTGCAGGATGCTCGAAGTGGGCCCTGCCCATCACCCTTCCTTTTCGCTTCTTCTTGTCATATTAGCCAGCAGAGGGCCAGTGGCTAATGCATCATTCTTTAAACGATCAACACAGTGACAGAAGGTAACTTTAGCAGTCACACACTCCACACACGTATGAAAATATTCTAACAGAACGGGACGGCAGCTGTGATATGTTAAATCGCTTGTATTTCCTTTATAGCTCTCTTCTGAAACCCAGTTTTTGTTTTGAAATGCAACTTTATGTCCGGTTCTCTCACGTCCATGATAACCATGACGCAGCATTTCAGACTGTTTAATTGTGCCTTTGGTCCTTCTTAAAATAATTGATCAATTTAATAGATTTTTGTCCTCAAGTGTCAGTCTGGCTGCCTGTCCAAATATGTTGACTTCTGGCATCAAAGAAACCTAAATGACGAACCAGTTAAAAAAACAAGAACACAGAAGGACATCCTGGTTGCTCCTTCTGTGGCAAAAGCTAAAATGTCTTGTTGAATATATATTTTTTTAATTTCATACCATTTAAGTTTGAAAAAGGGTTAGGGTCATAAAGTGAATAATAGTCTATGATCTCAGTGAAATAGGTGAGAACAAAGAGAACAGGTTTTGGATAATTCACCTGTCTAAAGGTCTTTTTTGACAACTCATTGATTATTATATAATGCTTTTTCTCCAGTTTGATTAAGGAAGCAGCAGGTGTACATGTTTAGCTTGAAGGTTTAGCTTGAAACTTGCCCCAAAGAGCACCGGAACTTAACCTCTGGAACCAGAAGCAATCTGCCAGTCGTTGACCCCCAAACCTCACAGCGGCGGCTGCCATGTGAATGATAATGAGTCTTTCATCAATACAGAGGCGCATCACTTTGTGAATCCGGCAGGAATTTTCAACAGAAAATTGCTGCAGTTGAAGCACAACAATTATCAGTTTTCAAAAAAAGTGCAGTGTCATCACACTGATTCACATGTGGGGCAACCGCCTCCTTCTGGCTCTGCCGTGATGAAGTTATTTTTGGTAAACCTTTCAACCTGTTTTTTTGCTCCAGCAGTGTCGCGCTAATTGGCTTGTGGCTCAAGGCTCGGGGGAACGTGTTAACTGTATGATTCCTCTATGATCACCATCAAGACTGTGACACTCCTGCTGAGTTTATATCAAAGATTGTGTCCTCATTTTCTCATCTGTGAAATAAAACCATAACCCGTCTGTGAGGGTTCAACGATTACAGTGAGGAACTGGAACTTCGGCCATCCAAAGCTTGTGTTTGTGCTTACGGTCCATCTGGCCCTCTGCTTTAATAAGCCTCTCCATTGTGATTTGTTGGAGTGTGTCATCAACAGGCCACTGGTAAGGCTCTGTTTACATTAATTAATTTCACCATTTCTTCGTGTCGGCGTCTTGCAAACTATTTACATTTGCACTGAAACGGGGATCGGCTGATTCGCTAGTCACATGACTAATCAGCCATCACATCACATGATCGCCCTTGCATCTGGAGCATGAGCAACTGCTTTATATTAACAGATTTATCAGGGCTGCTCCTGTTTCTCCCCGTTTACAACTGCTAAACTCAGCATCGTATGCGAATGCTTACGTGGGCTCCGGCGTATTTGAATCCTTCCACCTATGAAGTCGTATTCCAGTATTTTAATGTAAATGGACAGTGCATCCGCGATAGAAACGATATAGAAACAGATTAGTATAAACAACTGCTGGTCATGCTCCATCTCAACGGTCACCAATAGAGGTCAATAAGATTTTAAATAATGTCTAATTAACACACACAATAAGACAAGTCTGCTCCTCTCTTTGTCTCCACAGAGCAAAGTGCTGAATCTGATCTGTGGTGCCTCATATTTAGCATATGAAGCTATTTGATACGTTGAGTATGAGCAACACCATCTTGTGAGAAATGACTATTTCATGGTCTCTGAGCCCAAGTATCATCAATCTGAGGTCAATTTCAACATCCACCTATCTTTGCATAGTCTTTAAAAGTGATGCGTGTGTTGTTCAGAGATGTTTGTACAAATCTGCTGTGGCTGTGTGAATCTGCAGCTGGAAAGCAACGACTGTCCTTAATGACGAGGGCACTAATAACTGCTGTGATGATTATGAGCATGGGGTGTGTTCCGGACTGGGTAAATTAGTGTTTACGCACAGCAAATTAGCCCCCATTTTGTGCAATATCATAGTTTCTGAAGGGAATTCATTGACAGCAATCCTCAGAAATTCATTATAAGCATGTTCAATATTTATGACCACAAACCCATTCACAAAAAAGTTAGCATATGTAAAATGTACATTAATGTAGATTTATACCCAATATTTAGCTGAAAATGGCACAAAGACATAGTATCGAAAGTTGAGTCTGGGATGTTTTACTGATTTTTAAAATGTTTTTTTAATTCAGCACCAGCTGCACCTTTAAAACAAGTTGGGACAGGAGCAACAGAAGATAGAAAAAGCTTTTTATGAATAAAATAAACCCTTGTGCAACAGCTTACAGCTAATCAGGTTAATTGATAACAGTATGTCTCAACTGGTAAGAGGGTTTGAAGGTTTGTGTGGCCAAATAAAATTGTTTAGCAATTCAAAAAATGTATTTCATCCTAAAATAGGAAAGAATTTGTGGATTTCCTTATCTAACATCATTAAGAAATGTGAATGCTCGTGATCTTCAGGTGCTCAGGCAGCCCTGCTTCATCAACAGATAAATGAAAACGCTACCATATAAAGAAAAAGCATAAACAAGATCCGAACTGAAGAAGCCTTTTGGATGAAAGTTGAAAAATCTTCATAAACTCAGATAAATTCTCAGATAAAAATCTCTTTAAGCTCTTAGGATTATCATGACCTCTTTACTAACAATCAGCAGACTCACAAAACAAGATGTAGTGTGATAACTACCTTCTTTCAACCTGAGCTCATCTAAGATGGGCAAATGGAACTATCAATGTTTTGATTTAAAATCCTCTCTGGAAATCATGGACGGTGCATCCTTTGAGCTAAAGGGACTGCCCAGCTTTCTATCAGCTCATACTTCAGAAGCTATCATCTCTGCTGGTATGGGTGTGCATTAGAGCTTTACGACATGGGCAGCGTGCAAAGCTGTGAGGCGACCATTACTGCTGAATTATGTATGTGTTTGGAGCAGCATATCCTGGCATCCAGTGGAGAACCTTTGTCTTGGTTGTCAAATACTGTCATCGATGTTGGTGGAAGTGGTCATGATGTGTGGCCTGTCCAGTCTTTGTAGAATTGAACTTCTACAACATGTCTTTGATTGTTGCCTGTGGTTAAGGGAAAGCCACGGGCACGACTTCGGGCACTGAAAAAAGGAAGTGCTTAGAGAATGCAAAGTTAGGAAAATTATTTAGCTTATACCAAGGCTACTAGACACAACTGATCATACCAGTCCAAATAGGGGTGTAGGACCAATATATGAGTGCATTACTGAGTTCTCTTGATCTGTAAGGAGGTTGTATTATTATTTTATTTTAAGTTACAGAGGGTTTCTGAATTAGATTGCAAATGAAAGTGGTGGAATAAGCTTAATTTAAAGGGGTGTCTGGGCTCTCATTTAGGTTTGGAGTGAAGGTCATCTGGGAGTGGCTCTGAGTGGCTCCTCCACATCCAAAGGAGCAACAGTAGGTTGAGGTGTTCTGCACATCTGGTCAGGATGTATTTTGGATGCCTGCCAGGGGGGTGTTTCAAGCATGTCCAACTAGGAGGAGACCTCAGGGGAGACCCAGGACTTGCTGGAGAGATTAAATCTCTTGGCTGGCTTTGGAAAAACTGTTGTGTCACGCTGGAACAGCAGGGGGATATAGCTAGAGAAAAAGGGAAGACCGTTGCCCCCTGACCTGGTCCTGGTAGAAAATGGATGCATGAGGGCTTCTGTGTTCAAGCTAAGTCTTGATAGTCAGCGTAAAAAGAGTATTACATTTTCATGACACTAGAATTGTGTTACTCTCGCATGTATACTCTCAGTTAGAGTCAAATGGCTCATATGGCACATATTCCAAATTCCCTTTTGTAAAAACAATTAAGCAAAAGTGTATAATAATAAAGCTGAATTCCCAATAAAACTGGTCTCTGGTTTCTTATTTTCAGACGGCTAAATGCGTCATTAAGAATGCATATCAACTTCAAACATTTCCAGACTGTTGCTCTGCATCACCTGATAAAATCACCACAAAAGTAACTTAAAGACAGCATGTATGATGATCTCCAATGGAGAAAGTTCGAAGCTGCAGAATGTCTTCAGTGTCTGCGTGTAAACACGATCCACTTACAGTATATGTCCAGGCTGAACTTTTATCGTAGCCTGACTCAGCTCTGCATGTAACCATACAGAGAGATTGTGCATCCGACAGTTTATCACAAGTGGCAACCTCCCAGGCAATGAAATTAAACCAGCATGGAAACTGTAAAAACTGCTGTTTCTCAAATTAACAGTTGAATCTGTCTCCAAAAGCAGCTGATCGTCAAAGGCTCCCAGCATCACAGCTTTAAACAAAACAACCTGCACAACGGTTTGATTTTTATTGATAATTTTACACTTTAAGATATATGTCTGAGCAGGTGAATTATTGTGCACCTCGTCTGGATTGTACGAATACTTATCAGACTATTATTTATTTCTATAAAGATTGAACTGCTTTTTGTAATGGATTAGTGGCCTCGGGTTAAGACGACTCCAACCCAAGGACATAACTTCTGGCTGTAGAAACCAAAACACTTAAGGCTTAGAAACAGCAGCCACAAACCGATGGGTTACGCCACACTGTCCCTTTTGTTGTCCAATTCATGGCTGATTATTAAAATGGCACAGTGATGATATTTTATACATACGATAGCTCAATCTGGAACATTTCAGTGTGCAATCCTGAAAAATACACAGTCAAAAAAATGTTTTAAATAGTGACATTTATAGTGTGATCTGTTTGTTTTCCAATTAAACTGAAATGAGGCCTACCAGCACCTTCAGTAGACCTCATAAAATTCATACAGTGTTATACAACAGTGTTATCTTATCTCCAACCTTTATTTATCATTAGAGAAAAGGCTTTGAGCGGGGTGGACCTCATGAAAGCGCTGTAAGAATATTATGTGCGACAAGAGATGTATGATGACCTGGATTTTATTATCATCAATGTGGGCATCCTAACTAACGAACCTATGATGTAATACAGTTAACATGCATGCCACTAAAGAAATATATGCTAATTAAATTTCAGATACATCAACTCAAATGAATTTAAAAGGAAAAGCGTCTTGGCTGAGCAGTTATTGATGTTACAAGTGAAAAATGAACTGGAACTGTCAGTTAATTATCAGTTACTAACTCCTTGATTCTAAATATGTTTCCACATGCTACAGTGATGTCTTTACCACCAGAACAGTTCAGACATGAGGCATGCACAGCTATAAAACGGTGCTTGACTGAGACTGTTAAAAGAAACCTGATAACAAATCCCAGGTCCTACATGTTTACAGCAATTCAAGTTCTCTGTGAAGGTAAAAGCGTGAAGCTGAACCGTGTTTTAGCCTGTTTAAAGCTTTCCAAACCATATGATGTGCAATGCATTTTCAATTTAGGGAGAGCAGAAATGTTGCCTCGCAAAGGCATTGAAACTTTCCACTTTGGTGACTGGCTGTAAAACTAGCTGAAAGGATAAACAAACAGTGAATTAACAGTTAATGCGGTCTGCTTTAGGTACAGCATGTACAGCAGTAGGGATAATTAATAATGAATGGTACAGAGTGTATATCCTCCTCTGCATAGGAATGAGCTTCATTCAGAGGGAGTACTGCCACTAATTCAGTGAGGAAATTGAGAAATCAAGTCATGCATTGACAGTTTGGTTGTTTCAGATCAACTCAAAGCATTTGTATGTCCTTTAATGGAGGAAAATATTGATTATTTGAGCTGTATGCATTGGCTAGGATTTGCTTACTTTAATATTTTGCAGCAATTTCATACCAGCTTGCTTGAGGGTAAAGTCACTGACAGTGCAGACCAATGAGCCACAACATTAAAACCACCTCCATAACACTACTGGTAAAGAGGATGTGTCGGTTCCTTTGGATTTAGGGCAATGGAGGTCGTGGCAGAGCACTACAGAAGGTGCTATTTCTCAATTTGCACACACTCTGTTCATCTTCTCAACTCATCTACCAAAGATGTTAGAGGAGTTAAGGACACACTCAAAGAGAGGTGAGGCAAGGTGACATTTGCATAAATGCATTTAACTAAAAGAGACATCTTTACTTCGGAGTCTCCTCATTTTAAATCGTCAATAAAATATTTCCCGTTACGGCTGTATTTATTTTTTTCTGTCAGATGATCATTAAAAGTTCTGACGACATTGTATATTTTCTCTTATAATTCAGTTTACAACGTAGGATTAATGTGTCAAGTTCTCTTCAAACATCATAAATGACAAATAACACACTGAAGTATCCTTCAACTAGCCTCCTGCCCCGTCCCGCTCACTGTGGCTCAGGCTCATGGGAACTTCCCAGTTCCTGTTGACTAAGAAGCTGAGATAAAGCCACAGTGTTGCAGAGAGCAACGGCAGCTCACCGGATGAATGCAGCCGTCACCACGGATAAAGCTCTTTAAAACTTTGTGTTGTTCACAAATTACATCTGAATAGGCAATGTTCAGAGATATTCAAAGATTTTCCAATCTATTTTGTTTTCCATGCGTGGAAATGTGGTGACTTTACAGATAAACTCATGTCTGAAGTTTAACATGAACTGAAACCAAATGCAAGGAATCATTTTAACTGTGAGGCTGCAGAAATCATTGAAATATAAAGCCGATTTATGGTGATTTAACAAGTAGAAATGTGTTCAATCTGAAGGGATCGATTAAAACGATGGAAGAAAATGTATTGATTTTCAAGGGATGGATGTGAAATCTTTTTGGTTGGTGATTAGACTCTGATGTAAAGCATCGTCGTTGTGGAACTATGACATGATGGTGCAAGATGCTGGTGGTGGATGAGCAGAGTTAGATGTGGTGGAGACTTATGGATAACCAGGAGGAGGCGGGTTGTGCACAGTCAGCCTGGAGGGAGGATGACACAAGGAGAAGACAGTTTTAAAAAGCAAGGATCCGAATAGCTGCTTGAAAAAAAGAAGAAGATCACTGAACCAGAGTACTGACGACAGATTCAAGAAGAAAACAGAAGTAACAAAGCATTTCAGGATGAAAGGCCTAAACTCCAGGGAACTAAGGCAGACCTCAGAGAACAGACCGTCCTTATCAAACTTTATCAAAAGTTTTATGAAAATATGTATCGTGTGACAAATAAAAGCATGTAATGCAGACAGCATGTAATGCAGACAGCCTGCGCTAGCGCTGACCTCCGCAGGTACACTTTACAACAGAAATATATATATTTCCCTCCATGACACCTGTAGGAGGTTACAATAGTTTAGACATTAACAGTGACAAATGGGTTTTTTTCCTCAGAGGCTCCCCTGTCACCCCAGGAAAGGTAAGCTCTTTATCTTCTAATAACTCAGTTTCTGAGTCCTCTGTCTTCCAGCGAGAAGGAGGTGTGCAGCCACCCAGGAGTAAATGATTGCTTGGATGACTGTTGACATCTTCATAAAACTGTAGGTGTGGTGGGATCCAGGCAACGGCTGTGCTGTTTAAAATGACATGATCAACGGAACCTTTAATAACTGGGGGAAATCTTTTATCCAGGGCTGGAAGGCTTCGTAAGTTACCATTGTTTTATTTCCCCAGTTTTGCTGAATCACTGACTCTGAGAGAAACTGTCACATTGAAAAAGTGAACAACCCTCGCTGGGAGAAATAAGTGAGGAGTCCAGAGTGCAATCAGGAAATTGGAAGAAAGACATCAACAGAGACTGCCTCATGGGCCTTTCGGGGTCTGTGATGAAAATACAGCTGGACGTCCACTCATAGATGCTCAGGGGTGAAGGCAATGTGGGTTTTATACGCAGCAATCTCGTAAAGCGCTCAGGAACAGCATCATAAATTTCTGGGAGAGGCGATGTAAAGCAAAGGAGGTGTCAATGTAAAAGCCCTCTGAACTGAAAATATCTATTATAATGGGTATGTATGGAAAGCAGGAAGCTTTTCAGCATGATGAATGCCCCTTGTCCAACAAACCCAATTAAAAGATCAGTTCGTCTTTTATAATAGTCCTGTAGGGGCTGAAGTAATTGCATACAGGAAATCAATTCAGCTCGTGTAAAATCTATAAATAAACATCACCGTTTAGCCATGAAATAGATGAAATTGCTTTCTTTTTTACTGCATCCCAGGACTACACAAAACAAAGACAGTATAATAAAGTTTTTTTTCTACGTGGCATCTTAATCACACTGACAGGGGAGACATTTCCACAGACGGAGTACGATTGTAAACACGGCTCAGGAAAGCTGACGGACGTGTAGACTTTATGATTCTCATTGATTGTACTCTACACAATTTAGCACTTTAAAGGGCACATACATCTCAGTTCATTTCTCACCACCCTTCTTGTTAGACGTGGTGTTCTGTGAGACATCTATTTACATCCAGCTAAGAAAAGTTTGCACCTACACGTATGAAAAGAAGGAAATTCATATGTTCTGTGTTTTAGCTCCATGACGCACACACAGAAAAGAATGTCACTTGAAAAAGCAAGTAGCAATGCACTGAGCTATTAAAATCTCTGCATGATAGAAGTTTTAAATAAGCAATTGCCCCTTCCCACCATCTTTTTGACATAAACTAAAAAAGCTTTAAGATGATGAGAATTATTTACTAAGCTTGGTGCTTTACTTTGCTGTGATTGGCTTTTTTCCATCGGCAACTGAAGAAAAAGACCATAAAGCAGCTCCTCTGGTCCATTGTTGACT
Organism: Odontesthes bonariensis; assembly: GCF_027942865.1. NCBI lineage: Eukaryota > Metazoa > Chordata > Actinopteri > Atheriniformes > Atherinopsidae > Odontesthes > Odontesthes bonariensis. Next base: position 8,412,110 of record NC_134522.1, read on the forward strand.
TTCAAACAGCTTCCAAATAACAAGAGGTCTAGAAAGACAAATAAATAACTGAAATGCTATAATACGACCCTTATTGAAAGCAAGAATTATATTAGCATTCACCTGAAAGAAATTTGCTGCGCAAAAATTGTAAAATAAATGTCTAAACTCAATATGATGCCATCACAATTCTCATTTTGTCCAAGCATCAGCCTTTTTTTCCTAAATGATCAAATTTTCCAAAATAAAAAGCAGGACCCTTGGACTTTTGAAAGCATTTTAGCCGCCGTTCTACTTTCAAATTCAGTGCACAGCAATAAAACCTTATCTCTTAAGCTCCTCACACATGTTGCAAACCAAATTCTTAACTTAAAAAGCTTTTTTCTGATTTCTATTCAAGACTTGGTGTGATGGAAGTCATGGCGAGTGAAAGACACATTGTGCACGTTGGATGAAAATTCAAGGGGAAGCTTCTTCAGTCTTTGACAGGACTTGAACTTTTCAGTGTTTTCCAGAATCTTTCTGCCTCCGTCTGATCAGGTAACTGTTGTCAGATGTAACAAGGGAACAACCAATAACTGTAGCTGCTTTGTCTTTGTTTTGATGATATTAAGCTCAGTCTGGCCCTGCACACCCAACCCTAGTGGTAATGATTTTGGCTTTGCTTTCTGCCCGCTGCAAATGCCATAAAGGAAACTGTGAGAAACACTAATATTTTTGAATAAACCTTTTATATTTTCCATGTTTTCCAATGTTTCCAGCAGTCATTGTCTGTTTCATCCACTTGTGATTCTTTACTTTTCTTCTGCAGGGATTACAGACGTGACTGAGACTGAACAGGGCAGCAAGGTTTACCTCAGATATGTTGGTTATTAAATTGACAGCCACTGATCTGTAGTTTTGTTTATTATTTGTTTTCCGTTCATTGAAATGTCACCTCTGTTGGTGCAGCCAGCAGTGAAAAAGTGGTGATTTGCTGACAAAAGAAGATTTGAGATCTGTCATGAAAAGATTAATCAAGTAAATGAGAACAAATGAGACTATCTCTTTATTTATCTAAATTCTCAACTTTTGTATTCCAATACAGGTTAAATTCACTCTGTCGACAGTGTCACCTTTTAGATTAAAACTGATTTTGAGGCAGCTTATTTTATTTTCTACCATTTGAGGTCAGGAATGTACTAATTTAAGCATGATTGAGCTCTGGTTTGATTGCAGTAGATTTTTCTATCTATTGTCAAAGCATTGTTTGGACTGTATTATAGCAGAGGGGTAAAATGAGCAGAAAAATAAGCACAATTATATGTGTAGCAATTAATCATCAGTATACGTTTCATTGTTGACACAATGCCAAGGAGGAAAGACATCAGCAATGATCTAAGAGAAGCAATTGCTGCTGCCCATCAACCTGGGAAGGGTTAAAGGGCAGATTCCAAACTATTTAGAATCCATCATTCTAGAGAGAGAAAGATTATTCACAAGTGGAAAACATTCAGGACAGCTGTCAATCTTCCCAGGAGTGGATGTCCCAGCAAGTTCACCCCAAGGTCAGATCATGCTATGCTCAGAGAAACTGCAAAATAACCCAAGAGCTACATCTCAGTCTCCACAGGCATCAGTTAGCATGTTGAATATTAAAGTTCATGACAGCACAATTAGAAAAAGGTTTGCAAAGTTTCATCTGAACAAACCACAAGACTTCTGGAACAATGTCCTTTGGACAGACCAGACCAAAGTGGAGATGTTTGCTCATAATGCGCAGCAGCACGTTTGGAGGAAACCAAACACAGCACATCAGCACAAACACCTCACACCAGCTGTCAAGCACGGTGGTGGAGGGCTGATGATCTGGGCTGGTTCTGCAGCCACAGGACCTGGGCACCTTGCAGTCATTGAGTCCACCATGAACTCCTCTGGATACCAAAGTGTTCTAGAGTCAGATGTGAGGCCGTCTGTCCGACAGCTAAAGCTGGGCTGAAACTGGCTCATCAACAGGACAATGATCCCAAACACAGCAGCAGATCTACAGCAGAATGTGTGAAAAAGAGAAGAATCAAGGTGTTGCAATGGTCCAGTCAAAGTCCAGACCTCAACCTGATAGAGAACCTTTCATACAGAAAATAATTACTTCTAGTTGTTGCAGCTAAAGGTGGTTCCATAAGATGTTCACTCATAAGGTGTACTTATTTTTTCCACGCTTCTGATTTTAGCGTATTGTCTTCCTTGAAAATAGTAATAGTAATATATCATGTGTTGTTGTTCATATGAGGTTGTATTTACCTAATTTTAAGAGCTGGTGAGATGCCGGAGACCTTTATGTACTAAGAAGTTTGACCAGGTGGACCCAAATTTCTCCTTCCTTGTGTCATCATTTATGATCCAATTCTAGTTTCAATACAAGATAATCCCAGTTATGTGTGTATCTGGATGATAGATGCATCGTAACAACCTGACCCTGTTTTGTCTCATTTGTCTGACGAGCAGACAATCCAGAGTCTCTCACATCCTGTCTGCTGTGTCACTCGATCACTGCGCCACACTCGTATGTGCATCAGCACGCTCCACATGTGTGTCATGCACACAGAACAGAGATGCAGGTTAAGTGATTTGTGTCCTGCAGTGTCCTGTGTGCAGTGTGTTACCAAATGTCTGAGTGTTTGATTGCTCCAGTGGAATATTGTCTGAAGAAACTGATTATGCTGCATGGGAGTGAAACTCATTATGAATTATGGATGAATGTCTCTCTCAGTGATGAAATTCTGCTGAGTGAATTCGGCAAGAATAACATTGTTTACTGAGTTGGAGGGTCCTTGGCTTTTCTTTCCATCAGTCTTTGAGCTTTGCAATTATTTTATAATCTGCACAACTTCAATATTATAGTTTAATTAACATTGGTGTAAAAGCTAGTGAAAACATGCTGGTACAAAAGCTAAAGCTCATATATTGGATTTGTCAAATACATTACAACTGTGGTGGAAAAGTAAAGGCAAATTACGACACAATATGACGAAAATATGTCGTTTATGCCGTTTGTTTTATTGCAATCACTTCAGCCACATTCATGCAAGCAGAGAGAAATACTCCTCCTCCCGTAGACAGTCCAGCCATGTTTTCATCATGTCGAACAGTGAACGCTCATTTTTGAGGTACTTGTTTATGTTTTTTGCGGTATATGTTGGCTGGTATGGTCACACTGCAACAGGGGTCAGTTTCATATCAAAGTCTGGGTGTTGCATTGTGGGTTTTTATGGCAACGACATTAAATTGGCATGGCTGAAGTTAGTCCTGGATTTTGTAGTGTCTTTGACTGATTTAACAGATTTCCAGATGTGAGCTTAAGTACACTCCAGTACCGAACGGACTGAATAATTCCATCTATCAAGGGAATCAAGGAACAAACCAAATAGTACAACAGCTGTCTTTGTCTTTATCTTTGTTGACAATTGCAACTAAAACTAAGTATGTGTCACTCAGAGTGTTTAATGAAATCTGTGTATGAAACCAGTGTCCAGATGCATAAAACTGTGTGTGCACATTGGTAGAAATCTGCACGTGGTTCTCTTTTATGAATTTCAATCATTGTTTGATGGATGGATTAATTAGTCATTTGCATTCCTACTCTCGTCTACTCATTACATCATTTTTTTTTTCTTACCCTCTTCAAATTCTTTTATTTTTTCTTGCTTTGAAAAATGACACTAAGAGTTATATCCATAAACATGTGGACCAGGATTTCGCTTGGAGTTAAAAAAAGATATTCCCAGATGTAACTTGCAAATTAAAATGTTTGAAAGAACTTGACCAGTTGGAACCAACTGTTTATCTTGGGTGTACACGTTTCCCTTTGCTTTTACCCAGTTTAGGTTTCTTGTGTGGCGAACTGGCAGCGTGCTTGAGCGTGTTCAGATGTTATTAAAGCAAACAACTATGACAATAAAATTATAAATTGGGGAAAAAAAAAAAAAATTTGCATATTAAATTACCACTTGCACAACAGCTAAATAGACACAATAATGAAAGCAACAATACAGAAAGAGAGCAGTTTTACCAAATGTGAAAGTAAGATACTCATCAGTCACGTAGAGAAGATGAAGTCTGTTTCATTATGTGATCTCAGCTCTGGAATCACTAACAGCAGCGGGTTGTTGTTCTGTTTCAGGGAAACAACCCTGAAGATAAAAAAGAAATGGATCACAAACATGAGAAAAACACACATCAGCTCATCAGCTTGATGGCGGTGTTACAGAATGACGAGCATATGTTTTTTCTTTTCTTTTCTTTTCTGGTTGTCCCTCTGAAACACATTATTATATAGGCACAGATGTACAGAAGGATCACCTTTGCTTTTCTTTTAATCAGCTTTAGAATTCATTGTTGAATCACTGATTGCAAACCTCTCAACCCCCAGGGCAACAAAGCAACTCCATGCCATAATTCTTCCACCACCGTGCTCCACAGTTGGTATGAGATTTTTATTTCTTCTTGAAGAGATCATATTTCTACAACAAGTACATCTACTGCCAACGTTTTTATTAATCTGTCCAGATCACATCATTCCAACAATTCTTATATTTGCCTTTTTGTTAAATGGCACAATGTAGTGTTGCTCTATCGATCGTTTTGGTTTTCCTGCCACGTCCCTGGTGCAAGTTAAAAGTCTTAAGACCGTATCGACTCTCGTACTTCAACAGCAACAGTGGCAGAGCTACCTGAAAATCCTGTGATGAAATTTGGGGTTAGTGGAGATCAAACACTCTTCTCGGGCTGAATTGGAGCAGACAATTGTGGATAATTCAGCAGTCACTTGAATTTTACACCACGTATGTCGCGCCTCTCGTCAAATTGTCAGAACTCTTTCAGCCACTTGCCAGATTTAAAGGCATCCACATGTATTTTATTTAAGTCAAAGAGAGTATGTGAGATCCAGGCATGATGACATATAAGACTTTGATAACAAAGAGAACAGAATTATATGGCTTTACATGTCAGAGGTTTAAATAAGACACCTGTCACTTCATGAGGAAGGCTCCAGTAATTGACTCCTTATTTGGAACTGTTGATTCAGATTTTATGGATCTGATGGGCTGATAAGTGTAAACTGTAGACTTTGTTTCAGAAATAAAAATAATATGAAGAAGCCAACAAATTGGACTTGTCTTTTCACCACTGTATTTGCTGCATCCATGTTTATATTTACTGCGGTAGCTAAATGTTTACCTTCATTAAACAGCTAGATATATCTTAATCTACTTTAAATATATTAGTTTTTTTTTCCTACAGTAAAATATTGGTGCTACTTATGAGCCCCTAAGTATTAAGACAGTTAAAAAAATATTAAGAGTGATTTTTTAAGAATTAAAAATATTTAGCAAATTCCATTAGAGATTTGCTTGTTCAGTTAGGAATAATACAGCAGATTTTTAGTGAAGGTAACGGGACTTGTCTATAGGTCCAGTTTAAAGTCAGAGCTCTTGGGCTGCACAGTGGTGTGGTGGTTAGTACTGTTGCATTACAGCAAGGGTTCAAATCCTTTCTGTGCATGCATTTCATTCATATTTGGCTGATTTTTATTTTCAAATGAACCATAGGAGTGAGTGTTAGTGCTTGGTTGCTTGTTGCTTTTTTAAACGGTCCAGGATGTACCCCGTCTCTCACCAAATGGCAGCTGGAATAGGCTCCACCCCCCCTTGGGTCAGGGTCAGGGCTCCTGGACTCTGCACCTGTGATTCCCAACTGAACTTTGTCCATCTGTAATCTCAGCTGAAATCTCAGAATAAAACTGCATGTATACGTTGTACATGGCCTTCTTAGCGAGTTTCAGATAAAAAATTCTCAAGCCCATGACCTGGGACCTTGTCCTGGTTTAATGCCATTTCTAATGCTTTGAAAACCAGACGGACGGTCCAATAAAAAGCAGAGCCAGTGGAGAACACATCTCTCAATAAACCTTGTGTGAACCCAGAGCTGTGTTGAAATTGCACATTGGATGTTTTTTTACAGATAATGTCGGTTAAAAATGTGAGCTCTCATCGATTGAACACACGCACAAAGACCTAAACACAAGCACTGTCACTGCAGCACAGACAGAGTGATAAAGGAGGCTGTAGCTGCTCCATTTATCCAGCATGCAAAACTCCACACGTTTGTTCATTTTGCTGTCTGGACAAGGCTGAACGGAGAATGCTTACGGCTGTAGTTTTTCCTAAGCTTATTAAGTAAAGTCATTATTACTCAGCCTTGAAACTTTGCATATTATCCTTTGTGTGCAGGGTGTGTGTAAAAACACACTTGGCGCCGCAGATAGGAACATGACTCACAATTTAGTTGCACGTCCTCAGTCGTATCTGCTCAGTAAATCCCTCGCTTCACTATCAGGGTCACATTGCAGGCATGAAATTAAAAAGCAACTTTATTAACAAAGTGAAAATGCCACAATTTTTGTGTAAACCTGTGAATAACAAGTATATTTTTTTCTTGTTTACAATCAAATTCTAAATACATGTGGACAAAGCAGAGACGAGGAAAATGAGACAGTTAAGAGCTGTGTCTGATATCATTAATCAAATCAGACTTTTTAATGAGTATTCAAATCATTTCATCACTTTGCAGGAGTGAAAGTGGCCTTGGTGTTAAATTAACGTTCGCAGCATGACGAGCCCAATATTTACTGCTGTCGCTGCTAATTTGTTATGAAACTGTGCTCATTCTGTTGGCCACTTAGCACCATGTATGGGATTAAGTGATGACATATTCTATTTTTTTTTTCTTTCTCTCTGCAGAAATAACCCAAAAATATCAGACTAATTGCTATATACCTTTAATTAACAGTTCATTGATCTGGAGCGCTGACAAAGTTCAGGTAGAACATGAATGCTGCCTCCAAGAGTTTAAGGTAAAGTCTGTGGAAGTGCCTGAAAATGCAACAACACGAGGGATCACAGGGTAATAAATTATTCCCACTTCTCATTAAGACGCCATTAGCTAAATTTATTCTCACCGATTAGTTCACCGGTGCTCTTTCTGAAAGTAGCTAAATAATTAAATGGATTATTGAGTTATTTAGGCCTCAAAGAGATAACTGTGGGGACATATTTGGCTTGATTAACAAGACCAGGAGTGAGTGGGAAAGACTGACAAACTATTTTGGGGAGGGGGGGGGGGGGGGGGTAATCCAGTAGTAAACACATTAATAAACATATGCATACTGTTTTTACTCATGATTGTCTATCTGTTGTCGTCAATAGAGTAAGCAACCCAATTTCCACTATTTCTGCTTACTTCTCAGATAATCGGACTAAAAGACCCACAAATGACTCCATTTTCTATTGTTTTATGTAAATAAATGTTTATTTTCTTGATAGTTTCAAGTTTGGAAGAATCGGTTTATGCATTTCTAACACTAAGGATGAGCACAATGACCTCCTTTGACCCAATAAATACAGACAATCTGAAACAATCTGAGAAGTCTGAGGTAGAAACAGCCTGAGCAGGCACTTTGCAAGTGAGTGGATGAAAGATCTGTTTTTCACAGAAGCAAGTGAACTTCCCAGCAGAAACGCACAGAACGAGGAAGATTGTCATCACACCAGAAAACAAACCCATTATCAGACGGAATATCCAGACTAGAAAAATACAGCTAATCAAAAAAGGAGTGGAAAGACACAGAGGACACAAACCGTCTCTTTGTGTTTTTCTACCCTTTAGTGTTAACTGCTTGCATTGTGTCCTTGTTATTTAAGAATTCTGTGTGAGACTTTATTGCAGTTCATGAACCTGTCTGATGAAATAGTGATGTCAATGCAATCCCACAAGGAGGTCGGCTCATGCAAGCAGACAAAGAGCAGCGATCTCAAGGTGACACCACCAAGCCTCCATAAATATTTGATCAAAGCGTGCAGAGCTGCGCCCCGTGTCACAAAGCATCATCTGTGTGGGCTGCTACAGAAGGTCGTGTGTTAAAGAGAACACGTGTGTGTTATTTTATGGACCCAAATAACAACATATGTGAAATGCTCGATATTAAGTATTTCAGTGACAGTCAGTGAAACGTGGGAGGTGCCCCTGGTTGGCAGATTTGATTATCTGCTTTGACTCTCCCATAAAGGCTTTACTTGCTTCAGAGCTCAGTCCAGTGCCGAGTTTCTCTGACACCAGAGAAGAATTGCCTTTGGCTTTTCAAAGAGATGCTTGACTTCACTTTTATTTCTGTGTCCACTTCTAATCTCTGAAAATCACAGAGTGTCAGTCAGCATTTAGTCTCCCTCTGACAGGACCAAAAAAGGGGCCAAATCTGCAAAAATATATGAGGACCTCAACAGAAAAGGAGTCAGTATGTTGGCTGTGATCTGTGTATGTGGACAGCTTTTTATTTTCATTATGTTTTGGGAGACAAACACATCAACAATGAACATTTCAAGACTCAATCTGGCTAATTTTTTTATTATGTGCTTGCTAATTTTTAGGTTAATTGCATCTGCTGAGCCGCTGGGTCACAAAGGCAGCTCGGGTGATCAGTTCCAAAAAAGGTATATGATATTATGATATCATGTCTAAACTATGACAGAAAATAGGTCTCCACAGAGGCAGGTGACAGCACACCTGTACCTATGAGGACTGCTTCCGTTAGCCCTCAGGTGCTTTGAGCCATACACTTCTATGCTCTCATGTAAGTTGTTGCTTCCAAATTAATTTAGCAAAAACACAAAAAAACTCTTAAGAATAGCCTTCCACCCGTTTCTTGGGCTTGGTTGACCTTTGACCTAACAAAATCTGCATAGTTATGAGTTGAGGTAAGTTGTGATTATTTTAACCGTGACGTGTTGGCAGAAAAACAATTACAAGTTAACCTGAACTTAACCCGCGAGTGTGCAGTTCGATTGATATTTAACAAAGTCATTGTGATGAGATTTCTCTCATTGTGATCAGACCCCTGATCCCCTGAAGCTAGAACTTTGAAAAGCATCTGTTCTGCTGTGTTGAGTTTTGAAAGATCAAATTGATCAAAATTTGGAACATAATTTGAATTTGTAGGATGAAGTATAAAATGCAACGCAGTCCTGCACCAAACGGGACACCAAGTCACTCAAACGACAGCCTCAATGGAATGAATGCAGAATTTAGCAAAATAAAAGTCCAGATTTAGAAGACAAGGGAAACTAGTATGTGATCGCAATCATACACAACACCAATGGGAACTACAAGTAAGGACCAGAAAATCCTCTAAACTACAAATACAGGCACAACCAGTTCATTTTAATCCTGACCAAAGCAGTTTACCAGCAGCAGAGTCACAGAGAAGCTGACCTGTTGACACTCAGGAGCCGGAAGTTCCCGAATGACACGTGGAGCTTGTTTCTTGTTACAACACAGGACATATAGACACCATTTTCATGCTTATTTCAATAACACCATTGCAACAAAAACAGGTCGTCCTCGATGCACAAACATTCAGCTTTTAGTTAGTTTGGAATAAAATGTCAGGATATCTGATTCACTTGGATTTTTCTGTGTAAATATGATTAGCTTACAGAGTGTCCAGAAAAAAAAGGACAGCATCTCCACATCATACACCACATTTAATTGCTCCATGATTGCGACAGGAGGATGTGCCAGATAAGGTCTAAGAGTGAGTCAGATATTTTCAAAGAGTCTTTGACATGAAATGAGTCATTTAGAGATAATGTGGTGATGTTTCATCATGAATTGCCCATTAAATATATGAGTGGTCAGGTCTGTGGCTAAAAGCTTGAATTATTGATGCACACATAAAACGTCCAGTGAGAAGTCTCTTTTCTTCTTGTGCATTATTCTTTTTTGTGCAATCTCTTTATCAACCGACATGAATGACCACATCTGAAGAAGACCCTCACTATTATCTCCATTGTGAAGATTCAGACAGAAAGCTGCAGCAGCACAAAAACACCCATTATTTGCGAAAATAGTTCATAAAGTTAATTCATGAAAAATTTTAGACCTAAGAATATCAAAAACATACAGTAGCCTGGAGACCTAAGGCTACAAATTCACTAGATCATTTTTGCTTGCATTTATGACTCGCATACTTAAAAAATACCCAGAGGCACAGTTGGTTGATAAATATGAGCCTCTGAGTAATATCGTCCATTTCGTTGCACTGCAATGTTATCCTGGGAAGTGGAATTCATCTTGATGTGACTTTGTCAAACATCTCCCATCTGAACATTTCTCCTGATTAGACCACAACCACCACTCCAACATTTGAGGAACACAAATCAAAAAGCCAAAGACATTCATCCACCTCCAAAATTTTCAAATTAAGCATCCACTGAAAGCCTGAGAACCAACTCGACTCCCTGTAACCTCAAACAGTGATTATTCTGGGGTTCATTGCTCAAAAAGGTTAAAAACTACTGACTTCAAAGATCAGGCTGAGATGTAACAAATTAGTATCTTCATAAAGTGGATATTTTGTACAGCTTGCATATACTTTTACCTACGTATCTATGCTTTGAGATATTTGACTTGAATACATTTGTCCTCGTCCACATTCAGGGAACATCGAGAGCCAGAAAGGTGACCACTAACTTACTTAGTGTTCATTCTCTTAGTTCAGAAAAAAACAAGAAGAGAGATGTTTATAAGAACCTCTGCGTCTAAGCCTCACATCATTGTTCAGGCGAATTAGTTAAAAGAAGCCCTTGAAGCAACGTGTATCCATGGTAACTATCAGTCCCTATATTAAAGGGGAACTCCGGGGCATTTGAAGCGCGTTTCCATTGCTAATGGTTGTCAAATACTGATAGTAGGACACAGTGAGGTGCAAATCTGCGCTCCCTGTGTGGAGATAGCGCTGTTCGCACACCCTGTCATGCGAGGCTAATACGTGGTGGCTAAGGGGCAACTGCTAACCCTTCCACGTAAAACAACAACTTGCACACAGCAGAAACGTCACACCACTTTATAAACCATCCGACAATAAAATCACAAGCCTTACCATCAAAACCACATGCATGGTTCTCACATTACTGGCATGGGGACGTTACAAAACAACTTTATAAACAGCATGTAACTCACCGGCTGGTTGTAGGCTCGCGCATGTGAAAACCCAAAAGAGTCGATGGACGATAATCCCATATACAAAACAATTATTTTCTCTAGAAAAACTGCGTTCAAGTATTTAAAACATTACAACAATACATGCCCAGTAATATTGTTGTAATGTTTTAAATACTTGAACACAGTTTTTCTAGAGAAGATAATTGTTTTGTATATGGGATTATTCTCCATCGACTCTTTTGGGCTTTCACATGCGCGAGCCTACAACCAGCCGGTGAGTGACATGCTGTTTATAAAGTTGTTTTGTAACGTCCCCATGCCAGTAATGTGAGAACCATGCATATGGTTTTGATGGTAAGGCTTGTGACTTTATTGTTGGATGGTTTATAAAGTGGTGTGACGTTTCTGCTATGTGCAAGTTGTTGTTTTACGTGGAAGGGTTAGCAGTTGCCCCTTAGCCACCACGTATTAGCCTCGCATGACACGCTGTGCGAACAGCGCGATCTCCACACAGGGAGCGCAGATTTGCACCTCTCTGTGTCCTACTATCAGTATTTGACAACCTCTAGCAATGGAAACGCGCTTCAAATGCCCCGGAGTTCCCCTTTAACTGTTTTACACAGGTGAAAAGGTTTAGTGTTTGTGTGGACCTCTTGGTCGAGCTAATCTAGTTAGTTTTGTGTAATGAAGCTTGAGACATTACCTTTCTGGTTGACAGGGGTGGTGCGGTGAAGATGTATCAATGACAGAACCAAGATTTTTATTCATATTTCTGTGTAAATATTGGCTTGCTATGTGTCTGAGTAAAGTTCCCTGATGTGACTCGTGCTTTGTGGTGGTGACAGCTGTTCATTCAGAATATATTCTATAAAGGTGGCCGGTCGTGTGATTCATGCAGTTTAATATAACTGCATTAAGTCTGACTCCTGCGGTGGTGGCTTTGTCCTTCTTCTGCCTTAATCTAGTCAGACTATTCTGAGGGGGGCTGTTACGTATTCAGAATTTACAATCATTCATTTGCACAAGCTTGCCTACAAATTTATTTAAAGGCTTGATGTGGATCCGTCATGATGGAGTGAGGGATGCTCTGATTAAACGAGCTGATAACTCAATGCAGTCGTTCTTGGTGAAGTCTTCTTTAATCGAGTGGCCTTGTCGTAGGACATGTAACAGCAGAGCTGCTTTTCATTTTCACTCATCCTTATAAAATCGTACTTTTAAGTGACCTACTTTTTCTGTTTGTTATGTGTGAGTTTAGAGAGGGGGAACGCAGGAAGGCAGCCAGGCAATAATTAAAAGAACTTGTTGAAACAGACTGGGGCAGAAAATGTTTCCAACACGGAGGGAAAAAACTAAACCAGGTGAGTGGAATTACATGACACAAGAACTCTTTGAAGTAGGGAAACAAAAGAACAAGAGCACTGACGCCAACATCTAGAGGGAGACTATCCTCTGATCTCATTCCCTAATTTCTGCATCCTCGACTCGATTTGTTTCCTAATGATAAATCCCTCTCACTTGCAATGTGAGCGGAGGAGGCGAGGAAGAGGCAGGAGGAAAGAGGAGTGGAGGAATGAGGCAATAAACAAAATGAGACACGTGTATATGAGGTGAAAGTATTTGATAAGGTGCACTCATAAGACAAAGAAAGCACTCCCTCTTTGGTTGGGGTAAATGACAATCCGAGGTTGTATTTACCTAATTCAACACCTGCTTGCTGAGGACTAGATTATCTTTTAATTATGGGCTTATGTGTAAAACCATATTACGTAAAAATTGAATTTAAGGGATGTCCTATAATTTTCCTTACTTTTAATTTACTTACAACGTGGATTGATCTGTTATTCCTCTTTAAACACTGCGAATGCTGAAAAGGCTCCTACAAAAAGATAGGTGAGAAAAAGAAGAGTGTCCTCGCTTCCAGCTTTTCCTGCAGACTCCCCTGTCCTGTGCATGCATTTTTTTAGGAACTGAGACATCCCTCAGGATATTTAGCTGAGGTGGATTTCAGGATCACATGGATTGGGACATAGAAGAGTCGAAGAGGCTCAAATTGGAGAAAGAAGCTTAAAGACAACTGAGCACAGAAGAGACCTGAGGGATGAAATTAGTGTGAAAAGCAAAAGCTATTGCACTCTTATATACGCAAGTATAAACAGAAGTAATTAAGTAGAAATATGAAAACACGAGTGCAGTTTCCCAGTTAGTTTTTCTTTCCATGCACAGGGCACAAAAGATCCACTGCCAATGTCCTGGGGGTAGAAATCAGAGGACAAACTGATGGTTCTGTGTTCATGACTATTTTGGCAGCAGAGATCCATCCATGTCCGACAGAGGCTGTAAATCATGCAAATAGTGTTTATAAATATGCATCATATGTCCCCTTTAAAGTATGACATTCTACTAAAGCCAAACTTTTCTTTTCTCTCTCAACTGCAGTCCAGTACAAACCATTACTGAGTTTGGACAGCATAAATAGCAGTTGGTGTTGGAGTATCAAACCACCGCTCTGGGCAACTCTGACAGCATTGACTTCCAAAAAAGTGTCAAGGGGAAATGTTTCGGAGCCACAATAGCGCACAAGTCTGACAAATAGTTGCCACATTTATAGCAATTACATGCAGATGAAAACATTTTTGTTCCCACGGGTGGATCTCGCTACTGCCGGTTGAATCAGCAACAGTGTTAATGCTGCAGCTTTACTTCTAAAAACCCTAATCATCAGGGAACGTGCAGAATTTGACATGCCTCCCCTCTCTCTGAGAGAAATCAGCAACACAAAGGAGCTGTGTTTGTTTTGGTTTCAGCTGAACTCGAGCAGGTTTTTTCGAGCTTATTAAACAACCTAAAGGTCACGCTAAAATGAACTAAAAATATCCCCTTGTGACCCCTCACGACGGTGCTGATCATGCCTTTAACATGGCCAATTATTTTGGGTTCAGTGACTATGTAGTGGAAGCTCGGATTCAGCTGGTAAACAAACAACCCACTGGCTTTGTTTACGAGTTGACCACGAGGGATGAGTTTTTTCTGTCAGTGTTGCAAATGTCACACCTGACGTGGACTCTTGATTTTGGTACGTGAATAAATCTCCTCCTTAATCTGTAGTCAGGGCTGTCCTGTTAATTGATTTATTTATGGCGAACACCGTAATCCAGATTAAACCGGATTAGAGTAAAGTATATCTCCCGTTTTACCAATGGGGTAAGTAATTAGTCCTTCTTTTTCTAATTAGAAAAGGTAGTTTCAAATACCAAATAAGACTTGGTTATTTTTGCTTTTAAAGACATTTTAGCTATTCATATTTTTTTTTGGTTTATGCCCCGGAGTCACCTCACCTCTGGTTTGTGTTGTTTTCACATCTCAAAGTAATGTGTCTCACATCATTACCATTACCAGTAATGTTGTCTGATGCTATTGTGACTCTCCTCAAAGGCAAAATCATTAGACACTGTGAGGTCATTCATATTTCTTTCTGAAAATAGCAGCAGATGACGCAGCGTCCGCTAAGCACTTTGCTTCTTGGATTGAAGCGAGCCACAATAAAAGCCAAAAGGCAGCATTAAGATAAATCCCTGCCAGCAGGTGATAAATGAAGTATTCAGAGCCTTTGCTTTGTTTCCCTGGTTCCACCTGCCAGAATCAAGCAGAATCTGCTTCAAAATGTCCTCCAGTCATCTATTTGAAAAGGTAACTGTTGCTGGACCCATCATGGCTTTCTTTCAGGGTTTTTTTTCTCCCTCCTTTTCAGGAGATGTATCAAAACAATATGGCATTTCAAAATGCTACAGATATACCTGGTGCTGTCTCCCAAACATATGCAGCATCTCAGACTCGCAGAGGCACTGCTCTCTGCTTATTTTTATCTGGTTATTTATAAGCAATGCGGGTTGTTCTCGTGGAACTGACAGTGTCATGAGATGGGAAAAAGGCTAGGCCTCATTTATATGGACAAAAGGAAGCGAGAAAAAATATACCTGTATATTAAACCAAGATGGTGTTGTTCTACTCTATCTTGCCTCCGTTAAACCTTAAACATTTTGCGGAAATGTAGTACTAAACAAACAACTAAATTAGGCACACGTCTAAGAAAGTTAGCTCTGATCCTTGCTGGTTATTTTATTTAAATTATTGTTGAAATTTACCTTACAGCTGAAGCCAGGCTCTGGAAACACACACTTTACTCCACTAACTGTATATAAGATGGATGTAGCCATCAAATTCAAGATTAGCTCTTTTGTTATGAAATTTTAAAATAGTTATAAAAGAAATGGCTAAAATTTCTATGTTCTACTCTGAATGAAATATGGGTTTATGAGACTATGTCTTGACTTTCTTGGATTTGGGGATATATCTTTTTGGTGTGATATCTATTTATTTATTAAATTAGTTTAACACGGATCACCAGCACACTGATCAAAGGCTCATCAGATTTTTTTCTGTAAAACCACAAAACTGTCGGTCCAGATTAGTTCTGAATCTTATCCTTGCAAGAAAAGTGCAGAAGTGGATAGGTAATGTATTTATCAAGTCAGGAAATTGAGCATCAGCTCCAGATGTCTAAAATAAAGTCTGCAGTCTCTCATTGCTGTTTTTCTTCCATTTGACTCTCACCAAAGCATGAAGGCAATTTGTCATCTCATGTCCAAGGGCAGCGTGAGAAGATTCAGAACAGGCTTTATTCCACTTTTCAGACCTCTTCAGTCTCAAACACACACCCAGGAGAAGCATTTCTCTTTCTTTTCCAGCTGTGTATGACTGTCATTGGCAGATCATTGCTCCTCTGCTCTGTAGCAGGAAGCTGGCAGCGGCTGGGAGGGGTGACCGTGATGTGTGGGATGAGCTGTGTGAGGAATGCAGCACTGAACCATGTCCGTCAGACTAAAACTGAGACCATCAGCATGTCAACAACCACATGCTAAGAACTTAAATCTATAAACACGACTCTATTGGGCGCTTCCCTAGCATCATTCCCTGTTGTAGACTATGAGGTCCACAAATAGAAATTATACACAGCATTCTCTGCAAATGTGTATTTGTGAGATGGGGTTCCAGTTCTCTCTGTAGATTACAGCAACATTTGGCTTCATTCTCTTTTCTTTTTGAAAGTTTGTAAAAAGATAAGTAGCCTCTGACTTCTAGTTGAATCTGTTGGTGAACCAGTTAGTCAATAGCTTTTCCTCATTTTAAATGCAATATCTGTGTTTTCGTGCAAGTAAAACCATAGTCATTAAGTCAAGTGTCACTCAGTGGATGTAACCTAAAAAAAGACTCCATTTGAAACCAAACCCTTTTCTGCTACTTTCTAATACACAGGCTCAAGTATTTTAACACGTTTAGCTAGCAATTCAGAATGAACTTTTAGCAACTATCACTCATTAATTAGTAAAGGATGTGCCTCTACCTTCATAATATTGTAATATTGATTGTATACTATTTAGATATGTCTTCTCTAATAACTAATCATTGATATGTTGTAGAGTTGTGTGATGTGTGTCTCCTCCGGTAATGCCAAGCACAGTTAAATGCTTTATTTACCAGCTAACTGTGTTAGCATTTGCTTGGACAGATAACATGCTGCAGTCTTTTATGCCATCTAGCCTCTGGATATCTCCAGAAACACACACTCAAACTCACTGTTACAGGTTCATGGAGAAATATCTTTATCACAGTTAAACTAAAAAAAACTGACAGGGTAGTGAGGAGAGAAATATGATGCTGTAGGGACGTCCTACAGGTTTTCATCCATCTTGATGCTAAATAAAAAAAAATAGCATTCAATCTCACTTATTCAATTCAATTGGAACTTTCTATGCCGTGTTTTTGTCACTTTTCCGTGTCTTGATCTCTAAACAAGTAATTTATCTGAAATTCACCTGTTTGGTGCTTTCTGCAGTTACCCCTCTGGATAAATCCCATGACAATATAATCATGAAAAGTTTGACTGCATTAACAAAACCTCCTGCTCTTCAGTCACCCTGATTGCTTTACTCTGACACCTTAATTAAAATAATGAAAATAGGACAATTCCTCTGGTAGCCTGCCTATTACTTTCTGTTTATTCTAGACCTGCCATGGCTGTACAAAATACATTGGATCATAATCACTGTATGGGAAGGAAATTTACATTTGCAAGGGGATCTCCCGCAGGGAGCCTGTGCCGACCTTGGCTGACCTGACCTTGTGCAGCACCAGTGGAGGCAAGGGTGCTCAGTCTAAAGTGCACTCTTCATTTGTATGTAAGATGATCTCAAGGGTGCAAGTTTAGATGAATGTGGTTTGTTGGAGAAGGTGGGTGCTGGCAGACCTTGCATTCATTATTCCCTTTGCTTCTTTGCATTCTGGCAATGCTGAATTATTCAAGGGCGTTAATATGCTTAAAGCTGACTAACAATACATTAGGGAGGCAATGGTGGACCACAGTCACATTTCAGATCCTAATTATGATGGTTTTGTTTATTTTCTTAGTGTTTTGGTGTTATGGCACATTCTTTAAAATTTTACTTTTCTCTCAGTTACGACTGAAGAGTGAATTTGAATTGCAGAAGTCACTTAGAATGTTGGGCTGTATATCAAATTTGCAGTGATGATACAATGTAAGCTGTCCAACACAATCAAATTGATGTATAATTATACACATAAACTGATACAGCATCTCTTGTTGATAAGAAACTCTAAAAAGCTAGACAGAATACTAAAATGCTACTCATTAACACAATACAAGAGATTGTTCCCAGAGAAGATAACTATTTCATGTGCAAATGAAGGACCTAATTGCAGCGGAGTTAAATGCGATAAATGAGCGCTTTGTTCTTCCCTGGATCACAAACCGGACAAAGACAGGAAGGACCCAGGGCCTGCAGTCTCTTAGGGAAGCTGAAGGCCGCAGGCTCACTATGTGTCTGACAACTCTGTGGTTATCTCATTTCAATGTGTTTGGGAATAAGCAGCACTAAATTACAGGGGTGACAGTGATATTTTACTTCAGCATAACAGGAGATGTTCAAATTCTAGATTATGACAACTGTTGTACATATTGTGTATTCTGTTGTTGACGTGTCACCAACCAAATGGAGTGCAGTAACAATTAAACTATTTATATCGTACCCTTAAAACAAATCAAATTTGATTCAAAGAGCTTTTGTAATGATTGACAAATGGATTTTGACTAATGTTTGTTTCATGCGGTAATAGTACAAAGTTATAAAAATTTTAATGACAACAATTCTAACGAATACATACAGTTGAAATGAATTGTTAAAACAATTAAAACAATTGCATGAATAAAATGACTAAAAGCATCTGTCTGTAAGAAAAAGTACAAATATATACTGTATGGTCCTAAAATTGTAAAATGAATTATCAAATTTATTATCACACAATTTACAATAACAATAGCTTTGTAAAAGAATATATTTCAGCCTTAATAATGATCGTCTAAATCTTAACCTGGTTTTGATTTCTAAACAAAACAAACGGTTCCTTAACCTTAACCCCCCGCACCTCTACTATTATTAATACCCTGAAAAATTCCCTAGGGATCCTCAAAATTGTAAACTTAAAAGTTTTTGCCATGAAAAGAAAATTACCCTTAAAATGACTTGGTTTGAGACTTAAAGCTTTTTTCCTCAGTAAGTGAATGGGATCAAAGAATATGCTGCTGCGGCCCTGCCCACATCCCTGCCCACCAGCAGCAGCTGGCACCTGGTAGCTTAAGTTTTGGCTTAATTGGGGCTTATTCATGCTGGCCAGTAGCCATCCTTGTTAGACCCTGACAAACTTCTCCTTGTAACTTGTTGTAGATTCTCATTTTATTGGTTCAGCAAAATACCAGTTAAAAAAAATAACCACTAATCTTTAAGTAGAACATACTGAGCTCACCTTTTGGAGAGGTAAATTGCAGTTTGATGCATTCATCCCCAAACTTATCATTCAGCTGCGGCTGATCTTCTGGACATGTTAGTGTACGGGACTTGAGTGAGTACAACCGTCAGAAGAAGGGTGAATGAATGAAAAGTCACATCGTCATCTCGATCTGGTGTCACTCGCTTCACACGCTGGGGCTATCAAACAAGCGACGTGCTCAGGTAAACGCCAATGTTCGCTCTGTGGAGATGAATAGGTGAGAAAAGCCTGCGAGTAAAGAAGATTTGCCATCAATGGCTAAAAGACGAAAGGAGGGGCTTGCCTAACAGTCTTGTGTATCATTACTGATGCTGTTTCATGCACTCATTATGAACCTAAATGAGGTTTTATTCTTTCATGTCCCATTTCTATTTTTTGCTGAGGTAAAGTGATCACTGCCCTGCCCCTACAGACTGCAGGCTTGTTTTGTAGTTCAAACATTCAACATTTAGACAACCAGATGTGCAGTAAACACACTGTTAGATTGTTTGCAGCCCGGCTGTCGCTTGAGAATATAAAGCTGAATGATATTTTCTTTATAGGTCTAAATACAAATTAATTACATTAGGTCTAATTAACAACTGAACAATTTTCATTTATGTGTGCAACAACTTTTAACTGGAAAAGTAAATAAGGTTTATAATGACTCATACAAACTTAGAGTCTAGTCAGGGCTGTAATGACTCACTTACACAGCTCATTGGGAAGATACGAATATTTGAACATAGTGCTATGGCAACATTCACATACTGTGATAAACGTTCAGAAATCTAGCTAGAAATGCAAAATATGACTTAAAACTATATTTTCATTTGTGTAAAATCGTGTAAAATTAAGAATTGTTGTTTTTTCGTGATCTTAGGAACAAGCTATCTATTCAAAGACGCTGCAGGCCACCATTTTCCCCCATCTGCCAAGTTACAGCTTCATTAGTTTTGGGATGGGTGGATGGTATTCACTTGCTCAATGGACCTTTAGATTATGGAAAGCTTAGCTACTGTAAAACACTTGTATATCTGAACAAAGACAGCTTACAAAATATGGGCATATTACGACCTTAAAACTGTCGAGTCCCCTTTAGATGGAAATCTGTTTTTAGTCTTAACATGTCCATGTTAGGGCTGTCAGGTTAGATTTTCACGACACAATTCATGATACTGATATTATCACATTTTCAGTCAACTTCATCTTTACCTTTAATTGCACACTTGGCTGATTATTTACATTTAAAATGTGAATGTGGAAATGTGTGGACTACAGCAGCTTACCAAAAGCAGACACCATAAATGCAAAGTGCCAGTTACAGAAATGCAGCATCGCTGAAATCAAAACAATCCTTGGTCCTTTTCTTTATGGTTCTCCGTGTTTCTGCAGTACCCCAGATTGGACTGATATCACCTGCCCTTGGAAAAGTCTTTTTGTTCATTATCCTCAGCAAACAGCACACTCCTGGAAGGTGAGTGCGTGGTGGGGATTTTAATTTGAATGGCACTACATCCTGTGGATTGGACCTTTATGATAAACAGGCTAAACAACATACAGGGTTGGTTAACACAGAGAACATGCAGTGCATTGTTAGCCTCCTTCGGGTCTTACCAAGGGTATTTTTTTTAACTGAGCCTATTTCACAGCTAAACTAAACTCAGTGTTTCCTCCTTTTTCCTCGGAGGCCACCAAAGGACTGATCAGCAGGGGTCGAACCCCCAAAACGCTTCTTTTTCCTGACATAAACAGACCCCAAGGAGACACATAGGTGACCCCACCAGGACTCAATGATGTCTAGGTTTCCCCTCATTACAGACATTATAGGGCGCCACACAGGATCGTGATGCTTTTGTCATGCATGTCGTCTACTCTTAAGTAGGAGAGGAAGTAAGAGTTAAGCCTGACCTAGTCAAGGAAAATACAGATAAAAGTTGTTTACAACAATTCAAAAGAATCCCTCCTCTTACCTATTTCATCTCTCTTACCCCCTACCTCTGAGCTGATTCAACATCTGGCAGTTTCATTTCTCTGAGGTGTTGATGAGGTCACTTATGTCAGACAGGATCTCAGCACTCCCCGCTGGGCGGAGATATTTCGCCCTGAAGGAACCACTGAACCTTAAAAGATACACACTGTCCTGAGCTCCCCCTCTTTACTCCACCTTTTCCGATATCCACTGGGGATGATGTCGGCCCGCTGTTGGTCCTTGCATCTGTAAGACTGCATGGCTAAAGGGACACCTCAGGCCAAAAAACAAGCAGCCGGCGAGGGATGCAGGAGGAGCATCAGCTGCCTTCCAGTGGCTCTAAATGAATATCCAAGGAAAAATGAAAGACCCAGGGGTGCATGTAAATCAATACACTCACAGCCAATCAACAGTACACATTTATTTTCATTTGCTATTTGATTTCACCGACTGAATATAATGTTCTCCCAGCTGCGAGCAATGCAGCATTTAAACAGAAGAAAAGCTAATTTCAGTGTAAAGTGGTTAATGTTGCCGCTCTTCTATGTTCCACCTGGTAAACTGAGAGCCAGTCATGACTTAAAAGCAACTAAAAGCCGTCTGCATGATCTGAGATAGGCTGCTTGTTCAACAGGTCAGTTTCCAATGCGAGTTAGCAAACATCGTACTGTAGTAACTGGGGAAAAGTCATTTTATAGGAAGTCCTAAAACTCATTGTGTATGTTAAAGCACTCAAACTTAATCTCTGTTAGACGTGTTATGATTATTTTTCATTCTAAATATATTCTTTTATGTACCTGAAATCATTGAGTACACACAGCAACCATTAATTCCAAATTCCTGGAATTAGCTGATGAACAAGCCAACCAGAAGTATAATTATCTTCATTATCATGGCTATTACTTTCATTGTGTACATTTTTCATTTAAGGATTTTATTGTTATTCAGCAGTTGCTGGAGTGGTTTCCTTCTTTTCTTTCTGCATAAAACAACACAGCCCAGCTTCTTCATTCAGTATTCAACATTAAGATGAACCATTTACTCGTCTAAATTTTGAATTCTCAGGTTGTAGCAGGTGTTCATACTCTTTCAGCTGGACAATTAGATGGGAGAGGAGACGCAGACAGGTGTGGAGTTTATTCAAATTAGGCAGCTTGTTTCTTAGAAAATACCTCTCTAACTTTGTGCTGGGGATAGACGTCCCAGAGCCACATCTGTTTCTGGCACAGCATCAGTCTGCTGCTTCTCTGGCAATTGTATTAGCAAGAACAAACTGTATTCTTAGAGCAGATAAGTCAAAAAGTATTTTCATTAAACAGAAGATGCACCAAAATCTGTGGCAGGAATTATACTTTAATGTATTTAAAGCCTGCAAATCATCCTGCAAGACACAGGATACAAGAAACTCTTTCCAAACTTAGCTGTGATGGTAAGTTGGTCGAGATAAATAAAACCACTCCTTCTGACCAATAGATTATTTGGAAAATGACACCAAAAAGATGTAACTGAGTGGGTAATGAAACGGTTTCTCCTGTCTCATAATGGACATAATGGCAGCAAGTCTTCCTCAAGGAATTCCATTCCCTCAGTTCTCTGACCAGTTTCCCACTTCCTGATGATTGTGTTCCTTCTTCTTGATGTTGTCGTCATTTTGGATTGCTACATTTATCACTACTGACTTTCTCTGCGGTTTGTTTACTACAATAGTAGTAATCTGAAATCCTTTAGGATCTTTGCTGTCATTTTTCACCACATATGGAAGTATCTTCCATTTTGACTTTGGGACATCTGACCAATACTTTGTTCCTGTACATTATTTACTGCCATCTCTTGTGGTTCTTCTTTATTTATCACCAGCTTCTTTTTCTGTGTACTGGATGGGAATTGTGAAGCTTGTAGAGAGCACCAAGTCCAGTTTGAGTCTCTCATCGTATTTGTTTCTTGTCTCATGTAAATGCACTGAATATATCATAAGCAAATGACACCAGACGGCTACAAAATGACCAACATTTGTGCACACATCATCCAGATTGTGATTTGGTATCTTTTAGCTTATGCATAACACACAGGATTATAGGTCTTGCTTTTGCATTAAAACCAAATCTAATGTATATATCAATCTGTTCTTTTCCAGCTTGAAGCGATATGAGTGTATTTTAGTCAATACATATTGCTTTTTATGTGTTTATACCAATGAAAATGAGGCCAAAGACAATAATTTACATCAACACTTGAATGTTTAAGCTCCCAATGCTTTCATTTTCCATTATTCTATCTGCTTGAGGGTTAAGGGGGAAATCAATCATCAGTTCATAATGTACTGTTGCTGTCTTCTGCTACAGCGTGACAAACCGTGTAAACCATAAATGAATGACGTACAGGTGACACCAAACAGCTCCGAAATGGCAAACCACAAATTGATTGTTACACATTAGATGGGTCATGACTCAGATTGCTATTTTTGCGGAACAAATTAGATTATCAGGCCTTGATATCAAGAGACACTTCTCAAATTTACATCTGCTCCAATTTGTTGAGCTCTTGTGTCAAACACTAAAATTGGCTCAGCTGTTTCAGAAAGATGGGGAGCACTGATGTCTGAAAAAGCATAATTTGCCATCAAACACCCTGATTTCTATTCAACTTCAGCCAGACAAGTTGCACGGCTGTACTTTCATGAAGCAACACAGGACCTGCTTCTATTTTTTTGTCTCCCCTGATGAATCCATTCCCAAACTAATTTTCAGCAGGATATCACGACTGAGTTTTCACAATATCCTTTGAACTGAAAAAGTGAATCGTGAACAAATAATAAAAAAAGCAAAGACACAACAGAGCTTTTATTCTTCAGATTTACATAATTGCGGCTGTTTTGAGATTGAAACCAGTGACTGATGAGATTTGAGAAGCACAGTCAAAGTCATTTTAAGTCATGGAAAGGAATCTAAATCTGAGACTATCTATGTTTCTCCTCTCATGAAACACTTTTTCCTTAGTCTGCAGCTCTTAGCGAATCAAAAACAGTATAAGCACGCAAAGACCTAAATAGAAAAAAGAGGCAGAAAGCTTTCATAGGAAGAAGTGAAATCATCACCAGTGTTGATGACAGAGATGAGAGCTGCAGTCCATTCCTGCTTCTCCATCTCTGGACGAGCAGAAAAATGGATTTTCATCGGCTGCATTCAGAAATCTGTCAGATAAGTCTCCTCTAAACACAACTCTCATCACTGTAAGAATCATTCCATATTGTGTCAACAGCACTGAATCTCATTTTCCATCTTTTGTAGAAGCATGCACCGTTACAGTACCCTCCCCCTTCAGCTGCAGTGCAGGCAATTTTCCACACATTGCCTCACATCATGCCATCACGGATGACAATGCAGAGAGGGAACGGGTCTGCTCTTCGACACCGCTGTGCCGTACAGACGACAACTTGTTACCACAACACATAACTCATACATACTTCAATGTGTTTACAGATATGTAAAATACACACTTCTCTTGTTTTGTCATGTGCAAGACAAAAGAAATGCTTCTCAGGAGTTAAAGCAAGCAGTGGTTCTGTTTGCAGAGAAATGAACAGAAGAGGACAAACTAAATGGAAGTCTCATACAAGCAGTTAAAGAAATCTTCATACTAACCGACTTGTTTTATGTTTTTATTAATATGAAGCTATAGGCTTCTTTAAAGAGGTCATGTTGTTTTTTAAGATTAAAAAAATCACTTTTCTGTTTTTGGGAGTTTATATCCGAGTGTCTGAAGTCACTACCAACTGAAAGCTTTTTGCCTTTCTGATAACAGCAAACTCTCATCTGCAGCTAAATAGTTCACAATAATGCTCCTCCAGTTCATCGTTTAATGTTTTATACCCTGAATATAAATACCCTACTAGTGTCCTTTCAATTGTCTTCTCATAATAGGTTGGAAACTGAGATTTCCCATTCGTTTATGACTGCATGCCCGCAAACATTACACCCTTAAGCTTTGGCTAAAAGTAGCTCATGTCAGCAACACATCTTCACATTGGACTCTTAAAACTTGAACAAAACAGAGAAATGGGGACACATTGAAGGGTTTATTGTAGTGATGGAAATTCAAACTCTTATCCTTCATCCATTATCATCTGCTTATCTAAGGTCAGGTCGCAGAGGCAACGGGTCCAGGGGGCAATCCCAAACATCCCTCTCCCCAGTGACATACACTATATTGCCAAACGTATTGGCTCACCTGACTTGACACGTGTATTAACTTAAGTGACATCCCATTCTTAATCCATAGGGTTTGATATGACCTTGGCCTGTTTGCAGCTTTCAGAGCTTAAACTTCTGGGCAAGCTATCCACAGGGTTTAGGAGGGTGTTCGTGGAAATTTTTGACCATTCTTCCTGAAGCGCATTTGTGAGGTCAGACACTGATGTTGGACAAAAGGCCTGGCTCGCAGTCTCCACTCTAATTCATCCCAAAGTCTTCTATCGGGTTGAGGTCAGGACTCTGTGTTGGCCGGTCAAGTTTTTCCACACCAAACTGGCTCATCCATGTCTTTATGGACCTTGCTTTGTGCTCTGGTGCGCAGTCATGTTGGAACAGGAAGGGGCCGTCCCCAAACTGTTTCCACAAAGTTGGGAGCATGAAATTGTCTAAAATCTCTTGGTGTGCTGCAGCATTCAGAGTTCCTTTCACTGGAACTAAGGGGCCAAGCCCAGCTCCTGAAAACAACCCCACACCATAACCCCCCCACCCTCCACCAAACTTTACACTTGGCACAAGGCAGTCAAACAAGAACCGTTCTCATGGCAACTGCCAAACCCAGACTCATCCATCAGATTGCCAGATGGAGAAGCGTGACTCGTCACTCCAGAGAACGCGTCTCCACTGCTCTAGAGTCCAGTGGCGGCGTGCTTTACACCACTGCATCCGGCGCTTTGAATTGCACTTTGTGATGTATGACCTGGAAGCAGCCGCTGAGTTGCTGTTGTTCCCAATCGCTTCCACTTTGTTATAATTCCACTAACAGTTGACTGTGGAATATTTAGTAGCGAGGAAATTTCACAATTGGATTTGTTGCACAGGTGGCATCCTATCACGGTACCACGAAAACACGAATTTAAAAATGAGAAACCCACATGTAGGCTAGAGAAGGTTTCATCCACAATGCATCAAGTTAATTTGTGCTTCAGGACAAATTTCGAGCATAGGGCATCTGGTTCATTAATGTATTAATGACCCTGTAATCCATGTTCTACATACCTTCAATGTGACAGATGTTGTGTATGTTATCAAAATGTGTCCAGATGTTACTGTTTTTTGAAACTCACTCATCTGTCATCCCCACCCTCCTCTGCCCACATACTGTACCACTGTTTCTGTTGCACTGCACCCTCCCCCTCTGCTTTTTATTTTTTTCCTGAAGGTTTGATCCTTGTCTGTTAACCCACCTGATTGGTCACCTGACATCAACACAGTCAGGGGGGGACTTTGGCGACTGCCAAGTTGTGCAGCTTTAATTCTGTTGAATATACAAAAAACATACAGTATTTAATTTAATTTTCTTTCTAAAAAGCATCTTTCAGATGGGAGCCCACTTCCATCATTCATTTCAACGAGCCAGCACATTGAAACAACACATGACTAGATTATATGTGACTGGGGAATTATTGGATAACTTTGAACTGGTGCCAGCTGACCATTATATCAGCGTTCCTATCTGTGATGTGGTGTTAGATCGACCAATCTCTGGTCAACGCATGACTTATGATGAGATAGTGCCAAAAAGACAGATTAGTATTTAGTCGGTTTGGTGTGTGGAAATGTGAGCTCATTTTGTTATGTGCCTTACATGTGAGCCATCAGGCTATTTGGCTATATGGTAAGAATGTGTTTCAAGGTTTATGGACTGTCATTTGTGTCCAGATACAGTTTGCATGGCAGCTTGCAGCAATGAGACCGGTCCCTATTAAGACACAGCCTGCCAAGGAGAGAGATGGAATGGAGTCAAGTTGCTCCTCCACTAAAATAAATTCATGGTTTAAAAGGGAAGTGTCCTCTATTTCTGTGGTATTTTGACAAAAAGTGTGTTACATTTTCATGAAGACCTCAGTGTCTTTCTTTATATCACTGCAGTGTGTTTCAGTTTTACAGTTATATTGGTAAAGTTAGAATCCTTCTATAATTGGGAATAAACAGAGTTCCAAAGGAAAATGCAACTGTGTGCTGTGTTTTTTTGACCCACAACTTTGATGATTTTGTTGATAATTACTCATGAGTGTGATTTTGAGCATAAAAAATGAAAAATTTTCCCTCCCTTGCAAACAGCACACAGACACAGTTGTGCAACTGGCTAGTAGAGAAATAGATGCTGCAAACCAGGAGCAGGTCAATAAATAACCACAAAATATTGAACTATGGACTTAGTTTTCCTTGTAAACATGCCAAAATATTCCCTGTACGACAAACAAAGGTGAATACATGATAGTAATGCATATATAGCTGGTCCAGCAGCTTCTAAAAATCAGCTCTAATTGTTTTAAATCTCTTATTTGCTCCTCCTGGTGTCCTTGAGCCAGTGCCTCAGGAAACAACCTTAAACATTTCTTTGAATGTCTCTGTGGACCGGACCTGGAGGAGAGAGGAGGCTGCGAGAGGAGCTATGATCAATTGAAGGTCCAGATGCATCTCCTGTGTCAGGTCTGTGCCGGATTTTGTCTTTAAAGACATTGATGTCAGATTCTGTTAATCTGCTGTAGATAGTTTTTTCAGGTGTATTATCTCTTATTCCACTTATCCGGTTCCGAAAAATAAAATCCCTTGAAAAAGGGTATACACTGCACACCAAGCTGAGATATGCCAAGTTTTCACCTCGCTGGTATTTTCTGTCTGTCAAACTGTGTTACCGTTGGTATTTTTCATGGATGCAACTAAAGAAATGGGAACGAATTATACGTCTTTGTGACAGGCTGCTGGTAAAAAAGAGCCCAAAGATACAATTTAAAACCGGTTCTTTGTCAAGTTGTCTGTTAGGTGTCGACACAGTACAGATTCATCCTTTTTTTTATTTTTTCCCATTTCCTTTTTTATACTTCAATGATTCATAGGTCAGAGTTAAGTGGCGTAAACAACAAGAGCAACAAAAAAATTGAGCTGAACTGAAAATGTGTAAAAAGCAGCCAATATCTTAAAAAAAGACCTTCACAAAACCTGGAGAGCTGTTACTCAAGACCACCTCAAAACGATTCTGAGAAACTGCTTGGAAGCAAAACATAAAGAAAAGATCATATAAGATGCCTTTGTTGAACTGAGGGTACTCTCACATCGGTGTGAAAAACATTTCAAACATCAATTTCAGCCATACAGAGGGTCAAGCAAGGTGACACAGATAATAAATTGCACCAATAGAAATATAACAAATGCATCTCTATATAGAGAGATATGACACATATCAGATGTCACATTGTTAGAAAATATTCCACAAATAGGTTAAGAAATATTGCCCATGTAGTGGTATTGAGTAGTAAGTTGAATACAAAACCACTGAGTGTTTATTGGGGGTCTGAATGGCTTTGGGGAAGAAACTGTTGAGGAGTCAGTTTGTTCACGTTTTAATTGACCTGCACCATCTACCAGAGGGCTGAAGGTCAGGTGACTGGAGCGAAAAGTGCCCTTTCGGATGTTTGTGATCTGGAGTCGATGTCAGCAACGTCCTTGAGTGAGGGGTGAGGGCGGACAATGATTTTTTTTGTGCTGCCTTTATGAAACACTGTCGGGCTTTTCGGTCAGATGCAGAGCAGAGTTAGCGCAGGCTCCAGCCAAACTTTACTTGATTTAAAAGTAGGATTGTACTGTTACTGAAATACCAAACTGATTCATTTAACATTTGCTAACTCAGTTCCATCACTTAACGTCACCTCGATGATCGGGCAGCTGTCAGCTGTGGAAAAAGAAGTGAATCACCAGCCGCTCTGCTGAGTGTAACAGGGCCAATGATGGAGCTCCAATGCACATATTTTGACTGTGACAATGACACATTTGACCCTTTTCACACGCTATCACGTCAATTTTCTCAAGCAGTGAAAAGTGAATTAATAACTGATAACAGTGTGAAGAGGAGACTGACAACACACACACACACACACACACACACACACACACACACACACACACACACAGTGTCTTCTGTGGTCACTAGCTCTTTATCGGCCACTGTTGTGCATTAGAGTAGTTCTTTACTGAAGATGATGAAGTTTCAAGGTCTTTTCTTTGATTTTTGATCTGTCATTCCTTTATGACATTACAACTGCACCACTTATTGTTTATAGCCACCAACAAAACCTGTACAGAATAAACAGCTCTGTACAAATATGCACCAAAAGAGTTACACATTTGCCGTCTTTCGGTTTATTATAAAACTAAAGGAAATGAACTGTTAACCCACGTAGCAAAACTACAGAAAACTGTTTAGCCAACCACAATTCACTTAAAGATGGGTTGTTGGTACAAAAAGGACAGCTGGATCCATCACAAAAGCAAAAACCACATAATAGAAGCCATTCAACTTTAGACTCAACATATCCAGGGTTTCCTTTAACTAACCCTAACAAGCAAATATATCTGATCAGATATACCCATCAGAACATTAAAAAACATGAGAGAAAAGTTACTTACCCATCTGAACAAAAAGAACGGGAGTAGGTAACAAATAAATCATGCACCTAACTCTCAGGTATAACATTGGACACAATGGTCTTTTTCTTCCACAATTCGAGAGGTCTGGTTGTGTGAAAACACCATTTCAAAGTTACAATTTCTTTTCCCCACAATGTCTATTGTTATAATTGGGTGTAATTCAGGCCAGACCCAGAGAGGATTAGGAATTAATCAAAAGCTCATCCAAGACAAGGGGACAAGTAGCTGTCTGTTGCTGAACAGAAATCAGTGCTGAGCATTCCTGGTGAGACACGGGAGGTTTCTATGAGTGTACTTAGGCAGAGGTGGTGGCAGTGGCAGAAACAGTGGTGGCTAATTTCTAATTTATTTATTTGAATAGGGACAATGCACATTAATGAACATCAGTATAAAAACAAATGTAAATATGCCGGATTATAGCTACAAAGCTAGTTTTCATCCGTAGTCCCTAGGCAGGCAAATACACAAGAAAGAAAATACATAAAAAAAATAAAATAATAAAATAAAATAAAATAAAAATATATAATATACAATAGAAGCATCACAGGGAATGTTTAGCGTCTAATGGTCACATGACTGGTTTGCTTTCAGCCATAGTTTGAGCTGAGCTCTAAAGCTGATCAGTGTGGGGCTCTCCCGTATGTGCATAGGAAGACGTTCCAGATGTGCGTGGCCCTCACAGAGAGAGTGTTCTGTCCAAAAGTGGTTTTCCTGTGGGGGACCTCATAGTCTCCTCTGGAGGAGGCCCTTGTTCTCAGGCCACTTGAATTCCTAGCTTTGAACAAGGTAAACACTGGAGGTGGGGCTAGTCCATGTAGCGCTTTATAAATGAAGCATGCATACTTAAAATTAATAAAATTTTCAAAATTCAAAAGATAGTACTTGTTTAAAACATTACATACATGAAAAGAATTGGGTTTTCGGTCAAAAACTTTAAGAGATTTTTTGTACAGTGAATCAATTAATTTCAGATTGCTAGCTGTGGTGAGAGACCAACTTGTGATGCAGTATTCAATGTGAGATAAAATCATTGAATGGAGAAACATTCTGGCAGCACCAAGTGTTAAAAAAGACCTGATTTGTTTAAAATTTTTAAGCTTAAATTTTACAGTATTGGCCAGTTTTTTAATATTATTTTTGAAGGTCAAAGTGGAATCAAGTGTCACGCCGAGGTACTTGAATTCTGTGACAAGTTGTAATTCTTCTCCTCTCAAGAATACTCCGGAACTTTTTATTTCTTTTGATTGCTTTGAGAACATCAAACAGACTGTTTTTTTGGAATTGAGAAGCAAACATGATTTGAAAAGCCAGTCATTTACTTGCTCCATGGCTGAGGTCAGAATAGAAGCTGCCTCTTTAACGCTCCTTGCATGACTATGAATTACAGCATCATCTGTATACATTTGGAAATTCACATTATTACATGGTTTGGGAAGATCATTTATGTACAGGGAGAATAACAGAGGACCTAGTATTGATCCTTGTGGCACACCGACAGAGACATCCAAGACCGATGATTTTACACTGTCAATTTGTACATCTTGTTTTCTTGAGGATAAGTATGATTTAAGCCACTGAACTGCCTCTGGCGAGAAATTGTAGTCTGTTAATTTTGTGAGGAGAATTTCATGGTTAACAGTGTCGAAAGCCTTTTTAAGGTCAAGGAACACTGCACCAACACAGGGATATATATCCAATTTACTTTTCACATTTTCTATAAAGAAGCTGTTTGCTGATTCAGTGGAGTGATTTGCTCTAAAACCAAATTGCATTGCATGTAAACTAAAGGGACTATTATTTAAATGTTCATTTATATTATTTGCTACCCATCTCTCAACAACCTTGGAAACGACTGGAAGTATACAGATTGGTCAATAATTGGATATATTTGACCTGTCACCAGATTTAAAGATTGGGGTGACTGTGGCCAACTTCCAGGACGATGGGACAACTCTCTGTTTAAGTGATAAATTAACCATGTCTGTTATTGGTGCAATAAGGGACTCTTTGCATAATTTTAGGAGATGAGTGTCTAGTCCATGAACGTCTTTAGCTTTCGAATTTTTTAGTGAACCAATAATTTTGGACACTTCCAGCCCTGTTATTTCACGTAAATTAAAAACAGGCTGTGTGAGATCAATGGACCTAACTCACTTATTTCCCTCACAGAATTGAGAAAATAATTATTAAATTCATTTGTCAGTAGATCTGGACCAGTCACAGCAATATTGTTCATTTTTAGCTCAATTTCTTGTTTTACTTTTTTATCCTTCCCTGTTGATTTATTTAAACTTTGCCAGATCTTTTTGGAATTTCCATCTGCTTCAGAAAATATATTCATGAAAAAAGTTGCTTTAGCCTTTCGCATAATTTGAGTAACCTTATTTCTTAGTGCGGTAAATTTATGCCTGTCTGTGATGAGACAGGATTTGATATATTTTTTTAGTTGCTCATCTCTGGCTCATCTCTGGCTCCAAAATGAACAGTTGAGGCTCAGTGATGCAGTTCAACTGGCCAGTAAGCTCCAGTCCCAGCAAAGTTTCCTGAAGAGAGGCAGAACAAACCAGACTTCTGGCACAAAAGCATAAAAACTTGACTTAATGCTAGACAATAATTTGGTTGAGTTGTACCACGTAGGATAAGAAACAATCTGGCGATGATAGGGTAGAAGACTGGAGCTTAAATGCACAAAGACCGGGAGTCCACCACAGGTGAGCCCCGCCACCCCCAGCAGGAAGTCCAGGAGCCACGCAAGAAACAAGAAGTACGTTAATCAAAATAAAAGCATAACAAAACACAAATCCTGATATTTTCCAAGTTTGATGCCCCATTTTAAAACATCAGCTGGTCGGGATAAACACAGTTTTTCTTTGATGTGTTCATGCAGATTTCCTTGTTCAATTAAGGTTCTTTGCATATCGCTTCAAATAAGTCCCAATGAGGTCTCTTCATTTTGCAAGTGCTGTTTATTGAGGATGAAGCCAATAAAGTGAATAATTTGTTAATTAGAGATCCACAGCGTCCTGATAAAAGTCCTTTGGTTATCTGTGGAAATAAACCCGTCTAACCGATCCAGAAGAAGCCTTTCAGCTAGGTTTAAAGACAAACATGGCACAGGCTCGTGAATATATGCCCGAAAAGAAATCATAAACTACAACAGAGGTTAAATAAAATCTCTTGTAGTTTTCATTTATGCCTCAAAAGATTTTGACTGTCTTTCAATCACAGAAAGCATTTGGGCTGAATGGTTTGCCCACCAGAGCATGCAAACTGAAATTAAACAGCAGTGTTTCAGCCCCATTTGAGGCGAGTATGGTGCCACACTTGGAAAGGATTTGGTTTGCTCTTCTTTTTAATTTCTATATGCATGATTGGTCCACACAGCTAAAAGCTTGTCAAACTGGGTGTATGACAGGTAATTAACAGGTGAAGAATATTAAGTATGAATGTGAACTTTTAGTTTTTAGCCCAAGAGGCACTATCCTCCAGCAGGAGCTTAATGTTTATTCTGCATATAGAGTACCAGATGATGCATAAAACCAAATAGGACAAAATGATTGAAATTCCCTGGCTTTACATTGTCCGATAATGATCTTATTTTCTGCAGTGAGGTTGAATATTTAGGACAAATGACAGATAAAGATATTTATAGGCAATGCTGCATGATGCACAAGCAGTTATTCTCCAACACAAGTGTAATGCATTTACAGATGGAGTGAAGATGTCTGATGAGGGGCATTTTGATCACGACTCTATACTGCACATTTTTCAAATTACAGGAAAGCTAGCCCACAGAGACATGAAGTTGCTTATAAAGGTGCCATTTTCTTGAAGAGACCCTGATGGGACAGCGTGAGTCCAATCGTTGGAGCTGCGGCACTCAGCACACCTCAGACTGTTTTCATAAAATGAAGATGAAATTTATTTTCCGCCTCATTGTCTCAGAAAATGAAATTATCTGGGGGCTGTGTAATGTATGGTTTAGGACTATGATACCGAACACAGTTGTGGAGAAACTGGCATACTTGTCTCTTTGTGATAGACTGACATTATGGCTGTGTTCGAAACCGCATACTTCTCCTACTACTTCTACCACTCCTACTAACTTTTTGAGTTAGTATGCGAGTTTGAGTAAGCGAGAAGTTCCCGGATGCATACTAGATTTGGCCAAAATGTTGGATATGCATCATGAGGTTACTACTCATACTCAAACTACCCAAGATGCAACGTAACGTGACGTCGCAGATCGCCATTTCCTGTCAAAACGGCAGTTTCAAGCTAGCTACAACGAGGGTAGGTTCACTTCCTGTTTTCAAAACAAAAAGCACTGATTGTATCGTAATGGCTTTCCCTATGATAAAAGGCAACGGGTATTCTATTTTGTGAAAATAAAGTGAAGTATTTTGTGAAGTGCGCTGCTCACTAACGGCTAGCTTTAGTAGCGCCAAATTTGTCGGAACAAAATTGTAAATAGCCGGTATTTTGTCCGATTTTCAACACGTTGGGGATCTAAACGACTACTTTCTCGCCTTAAAATGTTTCAAATGTTGCTAAAGTTTACAGAGTTTAGAGCTTAAGCGAAATCAGCTTCATGCCGGCTGATTTCGGCTCGGGCAGGAGCGAAATGCATTGTGGGTAAACACTCTGCATACTGTCTGATCGATGAGTATGCAGTATACAGTATGAAAGTATGCCGTATGCGGTTTCGAATACAGCCTATGTCTGTATGATAAATTTTAAAAAAGACAGTAAAACCGTTTTGGTTCTGCTCTGTGTCACAATGTGGTGTTGTGGAGGACCCAAATACAGACAAGTGTAAAGTAAATAAAAACAAAAAGCACAGCAGAGGCAGGTACAGATGTAGAGCCAAGGAGTAGCCATGGCCACCCTACACAACTAATAATGAAGTTCTTTAGAGGGCTACCACTGTTCTCAGAGAAGTTGAGCTGCATCCTGAACCTCCAGTTTCATCTTTAAATCATTTAGACCTCATCTGTATCACACTCTTCATACCAAGCACTGTTTGCTTGCTCAAGTGTAAAGCACAACACTGTAGAAACAATAAAAAGGAGCTTTAAAAGCAATACATCCCTAAACCCCACCTCAGCGTCCTCCATCCCAGCTTCAACCCATCTCCAAGCCAAAAAAACATAAAAGCACTGTGCACTGAATAAAAAGCAAACAAACCTGTACTATAACATTTAGTTCTCACAGATATAGTAAATGTTTTAAAAGGGGTAGAAAAGTATGGCAAAAACTTTCAGACCACAATCGTAACTTAAGTGTCAGAGATAAACAGATAAACCACACAATGAAACAAGAAAAAAAAGAAGAAAAGTACAATAAAAAAAAAAAAAACATACAACATAAAGTAAAATTGGCTAAAGCTGCCACTCAATAGCTGAGCTGAAACTGTATTTTATGTAGTTTTTGCCAGTTATTCAGAAAACCCAACAACAGAAGCTGCTCCTGATCTCATTCCACCAGTTGAGGGTTATATGAACATGGTGTCCTTCCCCCTGGCAGTTAAGCCTGCATATGTAAATCAGAACGATCAAGAAAAAAAAAAAAAAGAACTACATCCCCCACAGGTACGTGGCAGCAAAACAATAATGTGAAATAATGTTCTGTGCCACCCCAATAAAATTGACGGTCTCAGCCTGGACACCCCTACAAATATTTTATGGCTCTGCCGCTGGGTAGGTAATCAAAAACCAGTAAACAAATGTGGCAGGAACGAGCTAAACTTGGCATGAGGAAACAGAGCTACAACTACAACAAGACTTGGCACTGAACAAAGCTGAAACCAGGGGGCATTCATACAAAGGAGCTAATGGCAAACCAAGGGCAGGTGTGGTAATTGGCTAATTGCATCCAGGTGTGCAGGGGGGAGCAGCAGGCAAAACCAACTGAAACAAACGGGGTAACAGACTGAGGTGATTAAACAAGAAAACAGGACATGAAACGAAACAGAAAGCCCAAAATGGACTTCAAGTCTAACAGAGAAAACATTGGAACAAGATCGACAAAGTTGGGCCAAACACCACGACGCACTGAATGAACAAATCTCAGAGATATCATCACAATTATCTGGATTAGAACTCCACAACCTGGCAACCTAACTGGCTGGCCTGGCAGAAACACAAGAAATAAGGATGACTTATTAACACTGCGTAGTCAACAGAGAACAAGCTGGTAGCCAGAAGTTGTTCATCACATTACGTGTTGCGCTTGTCTTGTGTTTTTAGCCTGCCTCTGTCCATTTTCACCGGAAACAGCCAAGAAAAAAAAAGGCTAAAAATACCCTTTTTTTTTTTTTTTTAACACCTCCTGTGAAAGGTGAACAGGTCATTTATCCTGTTTGGTGTTTGTCAGCTCTTATCCACCTGACCAAGTGACAGTGTCGTCAGCTTCTCTGGGAATTCAGGCGGCTCGTGGGCCTTCCCATAAACATCACTGTCATCACTGAGGCACAAAGCGGCCATTACTGTCCCGGCTGAATAGCTGACCCGACCTCCTCACTGTTTGAATCCATGTTCACCACTCCAGTTGACCCCAAATCAATCCTTTCTCAGGAAGGTACTAGCGGTACCGTAATTTTCAGTGGTTTGTTAAACTGTTCGCCCATTTGCATGATGATAATCTTAATCCATTGTTGAATACCTGGAATGAGTAACATCCCCCCTAAAAGGTAACATTTGGCCGATCATTCTTACTAACAATCTGACTGGTTTGAGTAGAGCCACTTAACATGTTTGGTCTGTATCACAAGAACCAGAGGACAAACAAACCACCAAATGTATAGTGTTGAGCTGGTGAATGAAGCATTCAGCATCTGTCACCCTTTTTTGTTTTATTTCTTGTGGTTTGTTCAGATGCAGCTTTGCAAACCTAAGCTGTGCTGCCATGTTCTTTTTAGAGAGAAGAGGCTTTCTCCTGCAGCCCTTCCAAACAAGCCGTGCTTGTTCAGTCTTTTTCTAATTGTGCTGTCATGAACTTTAACATTTAACATGCTAACTGAGGCCTGTGGAGACTGAGAGGTAGCTCATGTGTTACTTTGCAGGTTCTCTGAGCATTCTGGGGTTTCTCTGGGGTGAACTTGCTCGGACGGCTACTCCTGGGGAGACTGACAACCGTCTGCTTATCGTCTTAATTCCTATGAAATCAATCAGGGTGGACTGAGTTTTTTACACATTGTTTCTGCATTTTGCTTTTATTTATGTTCTGTAAATATAGCATGGTCTGATATATTGTTCATCTAAGGTTCTACTTGTGTTTTCTTTAATGCCCTGATATGTAAAACCTTAGAAGTTAAAATGGGTGTTCCATCTTTTTCACATCACTTTATATCTCACTGGCCCACTCTGTAGTTAAGAATGTATTCAGTTTATTTATGGTCTTCTCTACCTGTAACGTTCAGTGCATCTTGTGAATGTGTCTCTGTTTATCCTCACATTGTTCCTTCGTATGGTACGTCTTTACAATGTCAAAGAGATCTGTGCACGCAGGCCAGTTTGTCCTTTCATATAGAGCTAAATCGGCAGTGTTTGCTGCAGTGTTTCTCAAACAGTCACTGTGCAGCAGCCGTCATTACACAGTAATGATGATGTGCATCATGGATCAAGGTGAATGTAAAAAATAAAAGTAACTGTTGCTCATATTGTCATTAAATATAAAACATATACATATACAACTAAATATAAAATAAGCCAAAGAAAGTTCAGAAATGTGGTATTTTTTGTGAAACAACTAATGTTGGAACAGTTCTGTGACTCATCTTACAATGGAGACAGATCGTTTGTCTTCTCATCAGTCTGTGCAGTTCTCCACAGTTCCAATAAATCAACAAATTGATGGAGTGTTTTGTTAATTTATTAAGAGTAAAATAATTAAATATCTCATTTGATTAAGTATGAAGACCCTTCATTTAGTACCTGGTGAAATCTCCTTTGTTAGGAATGGAATCTATTTGGGAATATTTCCCTCTGGAGTTCTCTTCATTCTTTCTTCAAAACCATGAAAGCACAGCCATGTTGGATGTGCAGCATTTTTCAAATTTTTCTAGTCTTTTTCTAATGATACTCTACGGGATTCAGGTCCAGACTGTATAACTTTTTCTGAAACCACCTCCACAAGAAGTGGACTGAAAATCAGTGGCAGCAGGTCTGATGGAGGGATGAATCCTCCCCAGAGCCCGGACCTCAACATTATTGAAGCAGTGTGGGATCATGTTGGCAGAGAACGGAACAAAAGGCAGCCCACATCCAAAGAAGAGCTTTGGGATGTCCTTCAAGAAGCCTGGAGAACTATTCCTGAAGACTCCTTAAAGAAAGGACAGAAAGTTTGTCTAAGACGGCTCAGGCTGCATTGAAGAATAAAGGTATTCAAACCAAATATAGCACAGTACGGTATTTCTAGATATTTTCTTGTTAAAATGTGAATCTTATGTTAATATTAAACTTGATTGGATTATTCTATTGTTATCAACCTTGAGTTTAGGATTGATTTTCAAATACTATTATGTGGAAAAGAAAGATATTTTTCTGTAATACTACTGAGCAATTTTGGGCTTAGATTTATAAATGTGTATATTTCATTTCAATGTGTTTAACGTGTATTAGGTGTTGCCCAAAATGAAACGTAGTCAGCGGTCACAGCTGCTGCACTAGTTACACACTTTCCATCTTACAAGAAGAGACTTTCTGGCCACTATCTTTAGCTGTATGTCAGCCTACCTTGCCCAAAGCGACCATGCTCCTGCAAACAGAACGATCATTTGTTTCCAGTTACCTCTTTCTGGGAACACATTAAAGCTGGCCACTGGTTCCCTCAGGGCTCTGAGCTTTGGTACATCTTACTTATCCAGGTACAGTATATGTTCCCTCAAATCCATGCAGCAGTTTAAGTTTACCACAAAGACTAATATGTGTCAGTGGAATCATATCAAATGCTGGGTTAGGTGTGGAGCTGAGACCTCTTTGGTATGTTTGGTGTATATTGAAGGAGAGAAAGAAAGATCGTGAGATTAATACGGTCTAGAAATATCTGAGGAACAAACAGAACTGCGCGGCTTTCCTGAAAGGGAAATGTGAAGAACTTCATTAGGTCCAAACAACTGTCACCTGTCACTTATGTTATGTATTTAAAAGACCATTCAGAAAGTGAAAAAGAAATGGCCACTTATCAGAAAGTACAGTTAAATCTGAAAAGTTTGGCATTAATGTAAAGCAATGTGATTCAGTGAATCAGTGTGAGTCTGTAACATTTTGTACAGACTGAACTCACGAAGAACCGACATAAATTACTTTGTCACATTCTGCACTGATTCTATGAAAATCACACAGGTTGGCTGTCTCCTGAGGGCTTATCCTACTGGCTTTGGATCTTTTGACATATTTTTCTTGTGGACAAGTGGGAAATACCATTAGGCTGACATTTGTGTTGAGTTGTAAGCCCCTGAAATTTAGAGGGTATTCAATGCTACCTGAGGAATGAGTTCAATCTCTTGAGTTTGCCCCTTATGTCACCCCAGTGTTGACATTTGTGGAGTTAAATATAACAACAACTATGTGGAAACCCCATTAAATTGTCCAATGTCGTATGCTGCTGATCGACAAACTTAAAATGAATCGTCTTGATTAGCGAACAGTGGCATGTATGCACAGAAAAAGTTTCAGATTGTTAATTGACAATGAACTAATTGATTAATATACACTTAAGCTTTGCAAAAAGTGCAACTTTGGAGAATGCACGCAGCATCGAGCCTTTGAGACTATCCACTGTGTACAGTTTCAGTCAAACTAGGATTTTTACATTGTACATTGTATTAAAAAAGTCCTGATTTGAACAGGCTAAATTATTATTTTTGTTGTATGTTTTAGCACCAAGTGGTGCATTGGTTCTTGAAGAAGAAATGTAGGCATCTACATTGGTGTCTGATTTTTTTTGTGCAACTTTCTGCAGCCTGCTCAGCCCCAACACAAGGCTCAGATATCAAAACAACACCACAGGAATGCATAATCATGACACAGAGAAGCATTTCTAAACCTAGACTGCTTAGCATAAAGTGCTCCATCGAAAGCTATAGGAAATCCTTCCTCCCAGCAGCCATTAGACCCCGTGGCTCCTCCCTCAATCACTCAACCACTCAATAAGCCGATCCCTCTCTTTTGTGCTTTATCTTTTAATTCATCCTTTTAATACTATTCAGATGCATAATAATAGGTATGATGCTGCTCATAAATGCAAATGCAATATCTTTGTGTGTATATGTCCAATATTGTGCAATACGTCTGCTTCAATGAGGTATTGCTTTTTGTAATTTTATGCTCTTTTTGAAACATGTGTACAGTACTTACCTTATCGCTGTGTGTTACAGAGTTTTTGATCCTCTCATTGTAGTTTAACAGGTTTATTTTACATTATGATTTGTATTCTTCTCATACAATGTGTTGGACACCCCTTTGTGTCAATGGCTTTGCAGTTGGAACTTAAATAGTTCTCTGCAAGATCAAAAAAGTTATTTTGATTCTGGAGCCCATCTGAGCAAGCACTTGGGAAGTGTGAAGAAAAAACAAAAATCGTTTCCAACAGAAAGCTTCAGCAGAGTCAAAGAAAACAGTCATCTGCCCTGAATGGGTGGAGCAAGGGGATAGGGAATGAAAAAGTCTCAAAGAACAAATAATGTACAGTACATTCTCATACTGCTGCTTTTTATATACATGCAACAAGTTAATGTGCAATGTGGCCTTTCATTTCTTGCCCACGGTTCAAATCACTCATGACCACTCACCCTACAAAGCCGCTATAATGAGCTAAAAGCAGCAATGCACTCAGACTGCAATCTTTTGCCTTCTGCTGCAGTGAGGCTGCACAACATTTCCCTTGTTTCAAACTATTTAAATCAGCTTTGAACTTATTTGACATTGTGATTAGCAACAGCTTCAGCCTGATTTACATGAAAATGCATTCGCAAAGATACCCAAAAAGCAATAAATGTTTGCCATCCACTCTTGCATTAACTGCACGAAAAAGAATTGTGTTTAGCTTCTCGTGCCATTCCCAAACTTCCTCTGTGCACTTTCTTGGTCAGCCAATTACAAGGTGAATTAATTAAGTCGTGGTGTGAAATCCTGGTTAGCAGGGCCCTCCAGCTGCACACCTGCTTTTCTCATCATTGGTTGTACTTCCTCAAGATGTTGTAATTAGTTGGTGACATGGCAAGGGCCACAGGGAGCGAGAGAAAGCAGATGTTTAGGGGATTGCAGATCCACGGGGTTAGAGGGAAATGAATACAGATGTAGCCTGCAGGCTGCTTCTACTCATTCATGCATTTCTTTGACTCAGTGCAGCAGGTGGAGGATGCGAAAGTCAAGACAGCTCAGAGCAGTTTGCCAGGCGAAGTCCTAATTGTTAAACAGCTATCTTTAAATGTGTAGAATTTGTCCAAGTGCTGAATGTTTGGAAAATTCTAGGTGCATTTACAAAAAAACGAAAGCATGTCAGATGGTCTTATAAATAATCATAGAAGCACCCCGTTTTCATTTAGCATCCACAAAATTCCATGAGTGACCGTGGAACCATTCAAAACCCACAGAATTCATCACAGCCTCATAGCAAAAGGAACATTTTGCATGTTCCAGCAACTTAAAGTGTGCAGTTCCTGAAATCCTATTTCCCCTAAGCAGATCAAGATAATCCTCAACTGAAATGATGGAATAAGGAAGTCTGGACAGGGACAGACGGATATAATCTTATAATGCCGCATCACAATGGAGAAGACTGAAAGTCCTATCGCTGACCAGTCAACCCTTTCTGACCTCTTAACAACATGTGGGATCAGACCACCTTGACATAAACTGCACTGGAAATAGTCCAGGGCAGATTGTTTTTTGTTGCATATTGTCAGCAGCTGATCGTGACACATTTTAAAGAGTCTCCAAAAAAACTTTAAAAAAACCCGAACACTGAGGGAGATCTGATTTGTACCAATCAGCTCTTCCTGCCCTGTCGGAGCTTAGCACTCTACTACAGAGGTTAGTCACTGGTCCATATGAACGCCCAGGCAGCTGTAATGTTTTTTGATGACTGCTTTTTTTAGCTGTTCAGGCCTGCAGTTGGCAGATGTGACAAATTTTAATAGGCATGCAATAATTAGGTGCACTAGCAAATGTAAACAAAACAAAACCCTCTTTAATCTCGTAAAAGAAAATAGAAAAGAACAAGAACAACACTGCCAGGCAAAAAAATTGCTGTTTGCTGGCTCCTTGCCTTACTTACTTATTGTCTCTAAACCCGCTCCCAGAGCAGCGTGCAGTGATAACGGTGGCAGATGCTGCACTAAGAATTCCGGACATGTCTCAGACCTGTCAGGATGAGATCAGAGTCATCCGTTCATACAGATGCCTCGGCTCAGAAACAGAGGCGAGGCAGGGTTTGTTCAACTGATGATTCAACAGTTTGACTCTGAGGGAGCAGAGGTTTTTTTTTAAAGTTTCACACTCAATTTCTCACAGAAGTAAGCAAAGAAAATCTCTGATTTCCACCTTTTGGCATTCGACATGACAATGGTTGCACACGGGTTTTGTAGCTTTCAACTTGGTGTGCTATTGTAGCTAATAAAGGCACCTCTTTTTAAAAGAACCAAAGTGCTCTTGAATTTGTTGTTCACTTTATTTGATCAAAATTCGAAAAAAATGACACATTATTGCATTCCATCCCCAGTTTGTATGTATTATGTCATCTTTGCTAGCTCTTGCTAGGTTTAAAAGAAAGTGAAGACTGCAATGCATTGGTTTCACCCATGTTTACATTATCCTGCATCATCACAGCTTATGTGGAAATCAAATATCAGTCCTTATATAAGAACATTTAATCTTTATTATTCAGTTGATCAACTTTGCAGAAAACATGAATAATTTCAATTTGAGCACAATTAAATACAGTTCAAACCAATTCTTTAAAATCAAAATCCAATTCATGCTCCTGTTATGGTCCGTTTCATATTTTACATTATTATTATACCCCTATTTTGACAGACTCAGTTCATCTATCTCATTTCATATATCTGCATCATCCTCGCTGAACAGATTTCTTGTGATTGTCTCATTCATGAGTTTTGTCCTTTGTTGCCTGTTGGTTCTGTGGAAAACATTTCCCCCGAGCTCTTGTGTGGGCTTTGACGTGTTTTATGACATGAGTAACGCACAGGTTAAATTGTGTGACTGTACTGCCTATTGAGGCCCACACGCACCCTCTCTGATTCCTGGAAGACATTTCACAGCTCAGCAGAGGGAACACGAACGAACAATAGCCCCAGTTCATTAATGGCGATCCTCGAAAACACTACTCAGTCTCCCAATAGGTAACACTCTTGTTATACACCCTCATCTACAAAGCTGTTCTCACTCAGCAGCACACCAATCAATTCTGAATAATGCCTCCAGAATAATCCAATTGGCTCGAGGACCCTTGATGATCCTGAAGATAAAAAAGAATAATGTCTCTCTACTTCCCCCGTCTCTGCTGCCCTTGGGTGCTGTGTTCCTCTCTGACCAAGTAACTGTCATGCTAAACACTCCAAGCATAATCATTAGTGTGATATTATTTATTATTCATTAACCTGTGGTCAGCAGCCAGGCAGGCAAACAGGGGAGGGGACTGTCCTTTCTAATGAGAGCAATAACTCTGCTTAAATGAGATTGTTCTGTCACTGGCTGATGTGAGGGGGAATTCATTTGCAGGATCTGAGAGTAAGAATACCTGCGAGCTGTCAGCCATTTTGACAGGCACTCCTAACCTTAAGCTTCTGTTTTTGATGATTCTTGTAGTTTCTTTGTTTTGTGTGTGCATTTTTGGTGCCATTAATAATACTAAGATCACAGTATGTGACACTAGAATGTAAAAATGGGTCACT
The DNA here is from genome assembly GCF_027942865.1 of Odontesthes bonariensis. Classification (NCBI taxonomy): domain Eukaryota; kingdom Metazoa; phylum Chordata; class Actinopteri; order Atheriniformes; family Atherinopsidae; genus Odontesthes; species Odontesthes bonariensis. The sequence continues at coordinate 8,455,572 of NC_134522.1, forward strand.
GGACACATTGGTTTGCGAAGAAAATCTGAGATTATTCAAAAATAGTTATGAAGAATATGACTGAACAGCAGAACAGCTTTAGGAATCGCTTCCCCTTTTTCACTTTGTGTTGCTTGTAGATATCCTAACTGTTCATCCATTGTTTGAAGCTAACTCTTTATGCCTTTAGCAAACCGATCCAACTGCGGATCTAAAAAAGTTGCCTGTTTAATGTCACACTTCTGTGTTTGTTGCTTGCTTGTTCCTCAGTTATACTTTTGCCCATCTTTTGCTCTTTTTCATTCAACACAGGCTTCATTAATCTTAGGCTACAACATGCCAGAGTCAATTTGGTCAGCAGCTTTTTTTTTATTTGGCTTTAGACTTGTTATTTAACTAAAATGTTTTCTAAGTTTCAGAGATATTTATTCACTCACTCCAACTGTTTTTAGGGAAGATTACAACTTTGATGTAATATTTTTGATAGGTTTTTTGGTAAGCTATTTTTCAAAAAGAGAGTTATGACTATTTGTGAAATAAAAATAAACTGCTAAATTAGTTTTTAAAAGAGAGAGTTATCTTCATTCTTATCTTTAAAATTCATCATGGGTTTGTATTAGATTCAATTACATGGTCAATCTACCCTTATGCTGTGAACTTATCCACTGACCCAGATCAATTAACAACTAACCTGGGACAAATTGAGCCACAGGAACACTTTTCTATAAGAAAAGAAAAGAAATAGAATAATTCTGACCAAATTTCAGGATGTATCTTATTGGATTAGAGGCTTTCATTTTACATCTGCCAAATTTTCACATATCTTGAGGACCACATAAGAAAAAATGGCTCATCTGACACCCCTCTCCCTTACCTGCCTTTGATCTGTTGTCTCTGTTTGATTGTGAGCTCTTCATCAATTGCATCAACGTTAACATTTAATAGTTTTATCTTTTTTAAGGTAGTTAGATTAAAGTTGATTTATCCAGCAGTGTATCAGTTACCCTCAACTAAATCCTTGGTAAAAGTACAATTTAAAGGATTAAACAGCCCGGGGAGTACCACAAACCAGAGTCCATCTCCAGTAGAGATGTAAAAAAAATGTATATTGGAAGTTCTGTTTACTCACCTTAGATAAATGAAGTTTACATTAAATACTGCTGATATAGTCAGCTCAATCTGTCGAAGGCCTGAAGATTTTGGGAAGAGCCAATAACATTGAGCTATTTTCTTACACATGCAACCTTGCAAGCGGCTCCTGGTGGAAAGAAGATGGACTTTAAATTTATTGACCTGAACCGTGTGATTTTATGCCCCGAGTCTACATGTGGCAAACTGCTTGATTTCTTCGCACATCTCCACTGTGTTATTTGTGTTAATGTTTCTGAGCAAACCTAATCTTCGCTCATCCCTCATGCAGCTCCAGTGCCTCCAGCTGTTTGAGAAGTAATTTCCTCGTGCACACGTTTCACGGAAAGGGAAACGTTCAGGTAAAATTGAGTGTAAGGTTTGTCCTCTTATGTTCATGTAGCAGGTAAAGTAGACTGCACACTGAAAATACAATCCTCATAAGTACAAAATCAATGCAACGAGATGCAATGAAGCTACACGTAATCGCTTCCAAACAACAGCAAACGCATCCACCCTGTTTTGTGTTCATTCCACTTCCAGCATCAAGCTATAATTTTCCTGATGTTACGGTCTGAGTATAATTTGCTACAAAGAGCATTTTTTTGTGTGTTGAGGAAACTTGTTTTACACCTATCATGCCATGGAACAAAGAATTTCACGGCAAACACACTGGCTGATTTCTTCATTTTGGAGAAAACACACAGCTGGTAACTGTTGATTCTTATCAACAGTTTTATTCAAAATCCCTTAAAGGGACAAGGTCACAGTTCTATTCCGATGCTATCAGAAACAATCCAGGAAATTCCAAAAAACTTTTCTCCACCATCAGCTATCTCCTCAAACCACAATCCCCTCCACTGATGGGCACTACAGCAGAGCAGTGCAATCGTTTTATGGATTTTTTCACCTCAAAGATTGCTCACATCCGCTCAGCCCTTTCCGGCCCCCCCACTCAAGCTGATCCCCCAACATCTGCCATCACCCAACCCCTGACCTGTTTTCCTTTGGTCTCACCAGAAGAGGTGCGAAACATCATCAGGAAGATGAAACCCTCAACTTGTGCCCTTGACCCCCTCCCAACCTCCCTGGTAAAATCCCATATTACTGTCCTAAGTCCCCTGATCACCTCTGTCATAAATCACTCTCTCCAAACCGGCCATGTCCCCCCCGTTCTAAAAACAGGCATTATCAGACCACTTCTCAAAATACACAACCTTGACCCAGAGGTCCTCTCAAACTACAGGCCCATCTCCAATCTACCCTTCATTTCAAAAGTACTTGAGAAAGCAGTTGCCACCCACCTTCAGAACCATCTACAACTAAATAATCTGTATGAAAAATTTCAGTCCGGTTTCCGCCTCGCCCACAGCACAGAGACTGCACTAATAAGAGTCACAAACGACCTTCTTATGTCATCCGATGCCGGCACTCCCTCCCTCCTCATCCTCCTGGACCTATCTGTTGCTTTTGACACAGTTGACCACACTATTCTCCTGAACAGGCTCCACCTCACCACTGGACTCACAAACACTGCCCTCACTTGGTTCCAGTCATACCTTACAAACCGGACAGAGTACATTTCCATGGGTCACTCCACATCGAACCCACACACAGTCACCTGCGGTGTCCCCCAGGGGTCAGTCCTTGGCCCCATCCTGTTTATCCTCTACCTCATTCCCCTTGGTCAGGTCATCAGCCGCCATGGCTGTTCATTTCATTGTTATGCCGACGACACACAACTATATGTAAATGCCACTGCTGCAACCCCCCCCTCTTCATCACCGTCACAACTCACCGCCTGTCTGGAGGAGGTAAAGCTATGGATGGAGCACAACTTCCTCCAATTAAACAGCTCCAAAACTGAAGCTATCCTAGTCGGCACTCCTCACCAGACCAAATCATCTCCCATAACCAGCATCACCTTTTCCGGCTCCAACATCCCCCTCTCATTAACTGTGACCAACCTTGGTGTTAAAATGGACCCCCAACTCAACTTTGATTCTCATATCAACCTCCTCTGCAAAACCTCCTTCTACCACCTCCGGAACATTTCCAAACTCCGCCCCATTCTTTCCCTGTCAGATGCCGAAAAGCTGGTACATGCTTTTGTGTCATCAAGGCTGGACTACTGCAACGCACTTCTCATCGGATCTCTAGCAAGAGCCTGCAGAGGCTCCAATACATCCAGAACTCTGCAGCTAGGATCCTGATGAGAGTGCGTAAACATGAGCACATTACCCCCATCCTCCACTCACTCCACTGGCTTCCCGTCGCCACCAGGATCGAATTCAAAATATCCCTCCTCACACACCAATGTCTTCATGGACATGCCCCCCCCTACCTAAAGGAACTCCTGGACCCTCTCAAAACTTCACGTCCCTCCCGCTCCACTCACTTAAACCTCCTCTACCAACCCAGAACCAGACTGAGGACCATGGGAGATAGGGCCTTCTGTGCTGCTGCCCCACGCCTGTGGAATGCCCTCCCCGACACCCTGAGAGCACCACAATCAACCGATTGTTTTAAAAGGGGTCTAAAGACATTTCTTTTTAGCAAGAGTTATGGTCCCCTCTCTTAGATGTTTATTTCATTGCTCTTATTATTCTATTTTATTTTATTTTTTTTCTCCTTCTTTTTATCATTTTTAAACCTGTAAGCCCTTTGAGATCTCTGATATAAAGGGCACTACAAATAAAATGTATTATTATTATTATTATTATTATTATTATTATTATTATTATTATTATTATCAGTCCTTTGGAAATAAACATGCATTGTGATAACATTTAGTTACTGCAACACACTTAAGGGAAAGCATTTGAAAGGCTGGAAGGGTTTGCGTCATACAGTAAAACATGTTTAAATAAACTCCACTGTCTAAGATACAATCAGATGATCAGACCATATGCTGTGGATAAGACAGTAAATCATCTTTAAAATGTTTTATCTAAAAAGAAGAGTGACACTCGTTTGGTCTCATGAAAGAAAGTGTTTAGATATATTGGCCTAACATCGGTATCAGCAGATATTCATCTTGTTGAGGCCAAAAGGGATGACTTAAGCCCTATTCGGACGGGACTAGTTCAATGGGGGGACGTATGGTAATGTTGGTTAACCAGACGACGCTAGGGAGAAGAAATGACCAATTCGGACGGGACAAGAAATCCCTGTAATATTCATCTAACATGGGAGGAGTTTTCTTGAATATAAAGCATTCTTCTCCAAAATTATTGTATACAAACGCAGAAGACTTTTTTGTTTGTTTACCTGAATGATAAGTATTACTAAAACGTATTGTACAGTATAACAGAACAGAAGATTTATTCATTTTTGACCTTAATGTAAAGTACTGTTCACCAAAAGTTTTGCTCAGGATACTTATTTTACCTGAATGTAAAGTATAGTTTAAAAAAAGGATTGCACAACGAAACTTAAAGGGATAGTTCGGGATATTTGACATGAATCTGTATGGCATCACCATAACCAGTGTCGTGCATTCAAACTGACTTACCCCCGACAGTGTCCTGTGAGCCGAGTTTTTGTCCAGTGTTGGTCAAGGCGAAAGTAGTCCGGCTTGTTTGCTGGGGTCAAGAAATTAGCACGTTTTTCTTCCCAAAACAGTACGTGTGCTAAAGAGTGATTTATTTCATCACAAAAACCGAAGCCGGCAAAAGTCACTCCTCGTTATCACTTGGGCCCTATACTGTCTCTCATTGTGTATCAGTGCGCACGTCATTCTGACCGCAAGCTGTGCGCACGAGTCTTTCTGTTCTTTGGCAGTGCTCAACACTTACTCTGCAGACAACTGGCCATCGGGTCCAGCTGGTCTGGGACGCCTCTTCCAGTTGATCTTGGGAACATGGAAAAAAGTTCTCAGACGCCTGCATTCAGGAGTGCAGGGAAGTCACCGTTATTTGTGATGCAGGCAGCAGCTGTCCCGCGGCCGCCGACATCCTCATCTATGGAAAGGTTTTGTATCTGGGGCATAACTAAATCCCACTCGTGGCAGCAGTAACATTCCACCTCTGTCTGCATTACTTCGCACTTCAAACAAGTGCACCAGGATTTGTCGGCCACCCTGGGTATCGCAGCTCCAGCACTGGCTCCAGCTTCTGTTTCCATCACTTCTCTGTCCACCCTCTCTCTTTCTGCCCGATCTAAGTCCATTTGGCGAACTTCCTCCTCAGTATAAACGGGTTCATAAAGATACCCCCTTGGCTCTGAACGGAAGTCAATATGTTCCTCGTCGCTCTCGTTGTCAGACATCTTCCCGAGCAGTAAACAAAGTGAACTCGTGCGCACAGCTCGCGGTCAGAATGACGTGCGCAGTGATACACAATGAGAGACAGTATAGGGCCCAAGTGATAACGAGGAGTGACTTTTGCCGGCTTCGGTTTTTGTGATGAAATAAATCACTCTTTAGCACACGTACTGTTTTGGGAAGAAAAACGCGCTAATTTCTTGACCCCAGCAAACAAGCCACTGCACGAAAAGAGGGATTTGTGTCACTGTGGACGGCAGTGAACTTCCGCGAATTTGCCTAATTTTCGGACGCACCTGGGCGCTTGCAGGCAGACAAACTTTAAGTTTGTTGAGCGACAAAATCGTCGGAAACGAACCCAACTCGCGGCGGGCTCTCACAGCGGGGTGCTAATGGCCCAGCGATTAGCACCCCGCTGTGAGAGTGCCTGGACCTCCCACTGGCCTCGCTGGTATTGGACGAAAAAGGCACGTGATTACATGAAAAAGCTCCTGTAAAGCTGACCGCCCATTGGCCAATAAGGTTAATATATGCATACTTTATATGGGCATATCATTCAGCAATTATGATTAATAATTGTGATTATGATTACTAATATTCCTGGGATGTTTGTGTACTTCATATATTCACGTCATTCTTATAAGCTGCACTATGACTAGGCTAATGCAGGCATGAATGACATGAATCTATTGAGGAAATGGAAAAAGGAAACTTTTTTTTTTAAAGCGCTTTTATTGCCACACCACACAATGTACATAGCGTACATTGTAATAAGAACCATATTGATAATAAAGAATTGAAAACTATATACACACACACTGCTGTAGCCTACGATATACACAATAAGCCTAAACGCCGCCGTTTGGAATCCGCATTCTTCGCATTACTCCGGTCCCTGCAGAGTCTGCGGAGTTGTCAGACGTCCTCATCCTGGATCAGAAGCTGGCTTCTGGGAGCTGTTGGAATAACTAATAAATAATCCATGCACAGCATATTGACAACTTGTCTATAAAGTAACGAAATTCATATTTACAGCGTATATGTTCTTACTCTCTTTCACTCTTCTGTGGTGAGACTGTGAGTATTTCGGGTTGGCTTCAAAACGCGCCTGTAGCACAGCACACAGGTCCGTCACGCAGCTAAAAACAAACAAACAAACAAGAGGAATGAATAAAATGACCAGTGCTTAAAAGTATCAGTGCCAGCCGTGGTAAAAGTCAGCGCCGCTCACCCTCGATAGTGTCCCCGTCTGCCTCTCTGAAGTTCGGACTGTTTGCCACCGCCTCCTTCAAGCGACTCGTTACATCCATATTGTGAGGTGACAGTAGCCTGTAAAAACAATAGATTCACTTATTCTTACCCTTGACCTGGATTATAATGCCACGGTGAGTTATGCAGGTGGCGAACTGCTTCCTATAAAATGAAAACACGGAATTAATTTTTTTTAAATAAAGCAACTCAAACTGGTTTTCACGTGATGGACACAATTAAGTTGAGTTTAGCCTAAAGCCACAGTCAATAACCTACTCTTACCGCGATTTTCGGATTCTGTATCCGCCTTCTCTTGGGGGTGCGCTCTTCAACTTCTCTGGAATGTCCACACTCCAGTGTGTTCTCGACGGCCATCTTGCCTCCAACCTAGCGAATCTCTGGTCGATTCCCTCCAGAACCCTCTCCACGACCGTATCCACGGTGCTGGCCACCATACGAGACATCCCGGTCATAGCATTCAACAGGACTTTCATTTTATCTGCCTGTAAGCAAGTGAGTAAGTAAATTTAATATACAGCACATTTAAAATCAGCGAGAACTGTCCCAAGTGCTGGACAGTGTCAACAAGACTAAAATTAAACAATCAAATGGTCATGTGCAAGTAGAAAAAAACACACAAACCTGTAGACCCGCAGAGAGTTGCTGGGGAGTTGAAAGCTAGTCGTCTTCCAGCCATTGTATTCTGCAAACCAGGGCAGTTTTCACAGCACGGGACCTCAGCGATTTCTGTCTCCCTTTCTGCCGCCAGATCTGCTCCTTAAACTTTTTGTTTACACTGCACGGCACAATGTTTCTCATACGTGATTGGACGAGAGCTTAGCCGCTAAGCTCCACCAATGATATGCGTATACGTCATTACACGGAATACTCGCGAGACAACCTCCCGTCCTTTTGCTATTTAATGTTGTCTGACCACAGCTGGCAATTTGCACTGTTTTGACACAAAAATGGACTCTGCGAGGACAAAGAAAAGACCTCGGCGATATTGTGACCATTGTGACACCGAATTAAGCCATACACAATAAAACACTGAGCGCACTACTGCACATTATGTATACAGGCCAGATTTCTATATTTTTATTTCTATATTTCTATTTTATTTAAGAAACCTTTTAGAATATTGCTGTTGCATGCTTATTTTATCTTTATCTTATCTTTATTATTATACATTTGGACATCCAGTGCGGGCAACAAAGAAAATAATTTCATTGTTCAGGGAAACACGTTTCTAACTGCACACATGACAATAAACCTTTGAATCCTTGAATCCTTGAATTTTGCCCACAAAAAGCGGTTACAAAAGAGGTGTTTGGGAGAAAAAAAACCAGATATACATCACCTGTCACCAGCAGACAGCGTGCACCTCTTCTTTTTCAAGACAACACAGCAACAAACTTGGCTGGAGTTGGAGGTGATGGTGAACGTGTAGAAACAGGCCTGCCCACCCCCCACCTCACCTCACCCCACCCCACTTGAAAATGACTGTGGCAGCTCCTGACCTGATCACTGGCATTTACATATTAAAGGCTCTCCTAAGTAGGGGAGGGGAGGGGGGCATGGGGGAGCAGTTGCCAGGTCAATTTGCGACAACTTGGGCCAAGTTTTCACTTTTACCACCGCAAATGCAGGGGCTCAACGTATGCGGACATGTAAGGGGCCACATACATCCGCAAATCCCTCTTTTCATGCAGTGAGCCGGACTACTTTCGCCTTGACCAACACTGGACAAGAACTCGGCTCACAGGACACTGTCGGGGGTAAGTCAGTTTGAATGCACGACACTGGTTATGGTGATGCCATACAGACTCATGTCAAATATCCCGAACTATCCCTTTAAGTGTCATTTTCTATTTTACACCTAATTGTTTCTCTCTTTAAAAGGATGTGACGACATATTCCGTACTTATTACCGAAGGTCGCATTCGCACGGGATTAGTATTACCTATGGTAGATACTCCGGACCGTTTCACAGGAGGTAGAATTCTCGGCAAAGTTTACCGACATACTCCGATATCTTTACTGACATGGCGCGTTCGGACGGGACTAGATTTCCCGGTTATTATTACTTTATCCCAGGTCCCCCCATTAAACTAGTCCCGTCCGAATAGGGCTTTAAACTCATGCTAGTATGTTATTGTTTCACTGATATCAGATAAATTATTATTCTTAACATCAGTTTTGGTCTTGGCCCACAATGTCACAATCACTGCATCCCTTTATGTCCCTTTTTTCTTTTCGGTCGACACATTGGCAGAAAAGTGGCTCCACATGAGTGTGATGCCCAAACAGTAATGGTGATGTGTTTTTAAAGTATTTTCAGCACTAGGAAAACATTGCACTGCAGCACTAAACAAAAGAAAATCCGCCGACCACTAGAATATGCAAATACAAGTATGAAAGACAGGGGGAAAAAATACTATGGATCAACACTTAGTGTAATTTCTGAACCCCACATGCTGTTAGCTTTTTGGTAGACTGCACATCACATGTATGAAAACATTTATGGGGGTTAAGAGTGGAGAGATTGATACCTTTGTGAAGAATAACAGGCCATGAGAAGGATCTAACATGCTCTCATCACAGAGGTGTGCTTGCAGAGCCACACTGTACACACAGTGAAGGCGAGCATCCTCATAAGCGTACTTCTCTACTCGTTATTATTGCTCTGCAGGTTCACAGTGCAGAAATGCTTCCACGCAATCATAGTTTTTCACTCAAGGGTACTATTTCACCGTCTTGTATCACGTTTACAAGCTTTATTTTTTGCACACGATGTGTTATCATGTCTTGAAAAGAACCCAACCGATGCCTGTGTTATGAAATGAGTTGCAGGAATCTCTCATTGGTGTGAATGGGGGGAAAACTGGAAAAGTAGATAGTGAAGTACCTAAGCAACACCTAAATGTGAGAGGTATCACTATTCTTGCACACAGGTGCTGAAGACTGGCAGATACTCCTCTACTACAGCTTCGTCCCTAACTACCTGTTCTATTAAGACAGGAAGAAGTGAAGGACAGTGCAATATGCCACTACATTTTTTCATCCGTTGATGTTCAGTGTGCAGTGAAACAAAAATGGAATAAATGTGTTTATATCATATGTAATCTCATTCAGGTCAGTGTCTCCCTCCTTCTCCCACCCACACTGGTTTCCCTGAGCATAGATCCCATTTTCAGCAGTGACAGCTCGAGTGTACCCAAGCCCCCACAAGCAGCAAACGCACTGACAGCTGGATGCAGTTCTTCTGGCCTCCACCTTCAGATCTGACCTCTTAATTTCAGGAACAGTCCTGTTTGTTGAGCCTGCTACATTAAACACAGCAGCAACATGTTTTCTTGGTCATTGCTCTGCTGTGGCCACTAAATGTTATGCTCTTTCACTCACAGGCACCTTGATATGTATACTGGAACATTCCTTTTCTTGATTTTAAGATAAAAATCCATTGATCATGCAGCTTATTTGTATGCCTCAGTGGTCAGAAGATGCTTTATGTTGGCGTTCTGTAGAGGGCAGGAAATAAGGTTAATCCACATGCACACAATTTCAGGAGGAACAGTTAGTGTTCACAGTTTTTACTTTGGTTTTGGACTTTGTGCATGCAAAGATGTATAGTGTTGATCCTGCACACTGTTATCCAAACAGATATACACACACCTGGTTGGCCTTGAAAAAAAAACTAGGCTGTATTTTACAAGAAACATGAGCAAGAAAGAAATTGTTCAGAATTGTGTTCATGGAATAATGACAAAAAAATTGAAAATGATGAAAAGATGATAGTTGAGCTGAGGAACACCAAGATGGTGTTTCTTAAGTTACTGGTCGGGAATGTAGATCTGCCATCAGAGATGGTTTATTGATGATTCAAACAAATTTGAGGTCTTAATTGTGACAAAATTAAATTAAATTTTAACATATTCTGGCTTTTGACATTCTTATATTTCTATATTGGCCCATTTTGCAAACTCTTTATGTCTTTTTCAATGAATTCACAATGAATGTGAAAAAGAAAGGACTACCCCTGTCAATTCTAAGGTTTTATATATCAGGACATGATAAGGAAAAGTCATCAGTTCCTTAGCCGGTCTTAAGATTTGGGACAAACTCAAACTGAATGGACGATTTTTTAGAACTCTCCTCAAAGGATACAAAGAGACACAGTTAAAGCTTTTCTTAAGCACTTGGGTTAAATATAAATAAAGTGTGTTCGTTCAGGATGCTATCCAGTGCTGGACAAACGTCATCCTAATGGTAATTTAGGCTTGTAAGTGAATCACATGGTTAAGATTCATTCCTTACTCGTCTACTGGCTGAGTTCCCAACTTAATACAGTGAAGAAGCAATGCTGTAAAGACTGGACAAAAATTCCTCCACAACCATGTGAGAGACTGATAATGTCATACAGAAAACAATTACTTCAAGTTATTGCTGCTATAGGTGGTTCTACGAGCTGATTTTTGGCTTTTTCTTTTTAAGAAATCATGAAACTGTTAAAAACATGTGTTTTTGTTTTTCTGAGGTTGAATTTATCTCATTTCAAGACCTGAAATAGATCAGAGGATTTTATTTCTATTATGTCCTGATTAATAAAACCTGAGAATTGAAAAAGGAGATACTTTCTATTTCACATAACTGTATGATATAACAATTTTCTATCACATTACCAAACTGCCGAGGTAACAGCTGATAATTGCTGAGAGGGGGTTTTATCTGATCTCCCTTTTTTTAGGTGCAGAGTGTGATACTGTTTTCTTTCAAGTTCATTATACAGACATTATCTATTCTAAAGAGGTAATTTGGGTCTTAATTCTAACTGTTCTGACTGTAAATCAGCAACAGGATAGTGGATCCACAATTTGTGTCCGTGTCATTGGCATAGCCAATCAGAATGCCATAATTGGCTAACGTGTTTCTAATGCCTCTAATGAACTCTGCTCATTTGCATGCCTTTCTGAGCCTGATTTGCCGAGCAATTATCATTCATAAACCGCCAAGAAAATGAATGCACAGTAACTAATCTGTACCTATGATGTGCAAAATTATTGCATCAGCTCAGAAACTAAAGCCCAAACAGAAACAATGGCAGATCAAACACGTATAAACATGACTGATGGAGTTTCATTTTTGCTTTGCGTATCAAGGACAAACACAAGCAGGGCTGGAGAAGGCTTCTGCACCTGCCATGATGAGAGTCTCGCTTCATTGTGCAGGACTGTCACTCAGCTTACTGAGCTCAGACCTGAGGTCGCAACACCAGGATAAAGCATAAATACAGAAACATAATGAGTCTTTGTGTTGAGTTTCAAATGTCATGACGTCTGCAGAGAGCCACCTTTAACCCTGCCAACCACTTTGGTCACATGATCTCATTCAGTATTATGGCTTTGTCCTCATGACTTTAAATTAGGCTTACATTAACGCAAAAAAATAATACAAAATTGATGGTTTTTGGCTGCTGGAATCACAAACAGCTGAGCTCATGCAACATTTTAGGCCAAACTGAAAATAAAGACAGAAAATGTAGAAAGTGCACCATTAAATTATACAACGCGTCACAGAGATGATTCGGCTGCATTTATTCAAGAAAAAGACATTTGCAATGACAAGGAGACTCGCAAGACTACACTTTGAACAAAAATCTCTTCATTTCTATCAACAGATTTAATATTTCACTGACAATTTGTGCTGCATTCTTTTAAAAGATTCTCGGCCCAAATGATTAATATTTACCCTCAGAAACAGCCTGATTACACATAGCAGTCTTTTTTTGGATGAGTAAGCTGTCAGTAACTTTCTTTGGAAATATGTTTTTTAAATGCTGCCTAATTTTTCATTTTCTAACTGATTATATCCAGTTTTTTCTGTTTGCTATGATACCACATGAATTAAAGTCATTTAAGACAAACGTTGATGGAGTCCCCCTTGAATTCCCTCCCCATTCAATGTATTTTTTTCTTACTTGTCAGTTACCCGTTTGTGGTTGGGAATGGTTTTCTGTTTCTCGCTCCTGGCATTCACTCAGCACACCTGAGGTCATTTAATCATGAGTGCCAGCAGTATCTAACTCTATACCTATACCATTGTGAAACTAAAGTCACCTTTACTGTTTCCCTCGTAATTTGGACGAGTTGCAGTGTTTTTTTTTTAACTTTAACAACGTGTACATGCACAGCAATATTCTTATTACTGACTTTAAAGAAGACAGTATCCAGTTATATTGTTTACATGAATTGCAGGTTAGATATTCTACTCATACATGCATTCTAGTTTACATATCACACAGCATAATCATATTAATGACTCACACCTATATCATGCCCCCCAATACAACTGCATTGTTTTCACCAATCCAAGGTGTTATCAACCGTATATCTATATCCCTCAAAGCATCAGCCTCCCCAGGTTTTTCCCTCGCCCCAAAAGTATGGAAAATAAGCAAAAATCAGAGGAACACTAAGCGCCTGTTCCTTCACTGCTGCTGCGACTTTGTGTTTAAATTCAGTCTTGGCAACTGCTGTGGAAGATGTTCTTTGAAACAACTTTGGAACATATTTAACGCTGGAACTTGGAAAAGTCACTGGACTGAAGCCAAAAATATAACTTGAGAAAACCATACATCGAAACTAGGAGGGCATCCATGAATAACAGGACCCAGGAGGAATGAGAATATGTGTTGAGGGAAGTAACTGACAGGTGTGGTTATCATTAACTGAGACCTGATGTGTGGCCAGAGCAGGATGCCACGGCCCATTATGATAGTGGACCCAAACACAGGAAAACCAGGGAGCACTTTATCTCGCCCAAGGAAAACCAAAAATGCTTCAAAAGCACAGAAATTTAAGAGCAAAGTGGGAGCAGGTTGGACATGAAACAAGTGAGAGCAACGATGATTCAGCCCTGAACAAAATAAACAAAGCAGTATTTATACTGAGGGAGTTAATGACTTACAAAAGACAGGTGGTTGTAATTTGCTAAATGTGCCCTGATATACAAGGTGAGCAGACAGCACGCCTGACAAGAACAAGAACCAAACCAAGTTAACACAAAATCCTGAAATCTAAATGACAATTTAACCCTACAGAATCAAAACCCTACATGCCACAACAAAGGAGGCAAAAGTATCTGAAATGAACAAAGAAAGAGGCTGATTGAAATCAAACTTAAGGCTGTTAGAATACAGAACACTGAAATAAGACTAACTACAAACAGAACATGAGCTCACGTCTCAAAATATCTGCTTAAAACTTCATGAATGTGACTGTTTGGTAAGTAGATTTCAGCTGACGCCTTTGGAATGAGGTAGAAAAAACGAGATCCTAAATGTGCGGCTGACAAATATGCTGTTACGATGTGATGAATCATGTAGATGTAAATTATACAAGTTATTTGCCAGCAAAGAGAAGGTACTGGTATGCTGTTGGGTTATAGTATAGAAGTGGATGATGGGAACTGCTGGCTGCAGGGCAGAAGTTAGTGTATTTGCATCCCCAGACACAAAATGTGGCCAGGTGTCGTCAATATAGAAGATAGGTTGAAAGCAGCCCAAAGCAATAATCCTGTTTTTATTACAGATAATTGAGAACAAAACTGAAAGCTTTTAGGTCACGTCAATATAGGCTGAGCTGCTGCAAGTACAACACTGTGAAAAGTGTCGATCCGGCCCTCATTTCTTTATATTTTCTTCCAAGCAGTCAGATTTTCTTCAACACGGTCAGGACTTGATACGGTACGTGCTTTGTCGACCCCCGAGCAATCCAAGAGTTTCTTGTGATCTTTTGAAGTGGTCTCAAGCAAAAGTTCTCAAGACTTTCTGAAGGTCTTTCAAAGTTTTTCTTTGGACATTGGCTGCTTTTTCAGTCCAGTCCTTGGACCTGATTATTTTTCAGAGGATTGTGTTTTTATTTGTTTGTTAAGCCACTTAACACTGACCCATAAATCCTCCAAGCATAAAAAAAAATGCATCTAAATCAAGAGATGAACTAGTGTTGTGCTACATATAATAGACATAAAAAGGTATTTTTGTACCAACACGATGATTCCCTAAGAGTTTTTAACTGAAGACTTGGCATATCTCAGCATGGTGTGCAGTGTGTTCATAAAACATTTGAGGAAACTGGACAAGTGGAGGACAAGAGAAGAAGTGTCAGGCCTAAAGAACTATCTACAGCAGATGAACAGGATCTGAAAGTGATGTCCTGGACCTCCAGTTGTTCCATCTGCTGTTGGCCCAAGCCTCATTAGAAATGGGCTCCATGGAAGGGTGGCTGTCAAGAAGCCGTTCTTAAGGAAGGGAAACAGGGAGAAAAGGCTGAGCTGTGCCAAATGACACAAGAAGTGGGCTGAAAATCAGTGACAACAGGTCTGATGGAGGGATGAATCCTCCCCAGAGCCCGGAGCTCAACATTACTGAAGCAGTGTGGGATCATGTTGGCAGAGAACGGAACAAAAAGCAGCCGACATCCAAAGAAGAGCTTTGGGATGTCCTTCAAGAAGCCTGGAGAACTATTCCTGAAGACTCCTTAAAGAAAGGACAGGAAGCCCGTCTAAGAGGGTTCTTATATTTTATCAACATTTGTTTGCACGTGTTTCAATAAATTACTGAACATTTTTCCGTTTTTCCTGGCAATACATAAAGAAAACAGTACAGATTAATTCAGAAAAAAGTTTCACCCATCACAACAATATATATTTTCAATTAAACAGCATATCACACATCCTGAAATTTGTTCACAGTTGTTATATTTCACTTGAGGATTAATTCATTAGCACACAGTTAACCCAGTTTCCACTGCTGTTATTAGAAGACATGGTACCGTCTCCAGCTGACACACTTAAGACAAATTATTCACAGGTCTGCAAGCTGTGTCCCCATTTCACAAATAGCACGTATGTTGAGTTTTAGCACACATTTTACTCATTTGCAGCAGAAATGGCTTGGCGTTTTAAAGTCACTTTTGGAGTGTGCTGCACCAAATATGTCCGCCGATCATAATGTGCTGCAGGTAGGTGGAGAGCAGTAATCCTTGAATAAATTCACCAGAGGGATCAAGCAAGAGGGAGAGGACACAGACGCAAAGAGGAGCACAAAAATTCAAAGGATTACCATTCATTAGAGTCTTCAGCTCATCAGTAAGCTTCATACCGACTGCATTTTAAACAGATTCTCGCCAAAAGCTGCAGTTGCTCCTGGTTGTAATGGGAGGGATCTACTTTTAATATTCTCAATAGTTTCGGATTAGTCTCAGCGAACAATGCAGATGCCTTACTCCAATTATCTTCTCATTACACACAGCTTCTGCGACCTCTGCTGATGATCCAGATTAATCAGCTCCACACAGGCGGTTGGTCTTGTACCATAATAATGCTGACCTTCCTTACCTTTCGGCTGCTCAGCGAGCTGAGGCATAAGATGAAAGGAATCTGAAAGTGGAGGTTTCATATTTACTTTTGTTGACAGCGTGTATATTGATGTTAGAGTTCTGTTATTAAAAATGCTTGTTCTGCACACAAAGGGTCACATCTTGCTGTATTTCGGGAGGACCCGCGCCACAGATGGGTCACTCTTCGCTGGATATGCAGCCACAGCCTGAAAAACGCTGCTATTTGAATTAACTTCTGGGCTTTTTAAGAGCTTTAATCATTCTGAGCTTCCAGCTTTAAAAATTCATAACATACCCTTGAAGAGGCTAAGTTAATTACTTCTTAAACAATCTGCTCGGAAGTCTAACTTTCATTCATTATTTCATCATATTTATTCTGCAAAGTGGACTTGAAAGAATAAAGCAGGTGCACAACTTTTAACATTTACTCTGAGTGATAAGTTCCTTTGTTCCTTTCTGTGATTCAGTCTGAAAAAAGACTTTAGATGGTATACTTAAATGTAATAGATTAATGGACTTTAGTTATCAATTCAATAAGATATGAGGTGATGAAGAGCACGTCATTACTGCAACCTCATATCAGTAAATGTTTCATGTTTAATTTGTTCAATTTAGAGTAGTGATAAAGTTGAAAAAAAGAAGAAGAATAGTTATTTCAAACAGATGATTGCCATCATGATTTGGTAGCACCTCTCTGAGCTTGGGGGCGTCTTCGATGGACTATCACACTGTGGAAACGTGTATTGTGGTCAGACCAATAAGTATTCCACACCTTTGTTCAAGAAATGAATGCCATGTGCTTCTGATCAAAGAACAAAAGGAGCAATCAGACTGATATTAGCAACAAGACCGAAAGCCGGCTCTGTATCAGTGCCCATGGCAAAGCTCATTTACACTTCTTTTATGGCAAGGATAATGCAGAAAGTTCAACATATCGCAACATATCTTCAAGATCTATAATTATTTTAACATGAAAATGCAAAGGTTTGGCTGTGGAAGAAGAGGGTACGGGTACGGCCTGACTGCAGCCCTGACCTGTCCCCAAAAGAGAATACATATAGACAAGAGGAAGAAACAAAATGCGCAATGACAGCTGTGTACTGGTGCATACCTTAAGCCTTGTTTTCACTGAAAATTGGACAAAAATAACTACCAGAACTCTTCATTGCTTGTTATCATCAATGCCAAATGCTTTCTGAGTGCTGAAAAGGAATGGCAGCATTAGCAGATGGTAAAAGCTTTAATTAAGTGGTTCAACTTAGTTTGTTATACCCGTCTGTCTTAGTTTTTGTTAAATAAAGAATATTGGTTTTGTGTTTACCTAATTGTAGGACCTTGTAAGGCAGAGGTCTTCAACAGGGGGTCCACGACCCCCAGGGGGTCCGCGGAGGTACTGCAGGGGGGTCGCGAAATATTTGGTTGTTTAGACGATTTAAAAAAATATATATATATATTTTTTTTTTTTTAAATGAAATTTTTTTTTTTTTAAACAGTTTTTTCTCACAAATTGTGTGCAAACGTGTGCCGTCCACACGGGGCCGGCCCAAGCATTTATGGGGCCTTAAGCAGAATTTCATTTGGGGCTGCCCTACCATCACCTCAGCTCCAGATGCCTCATTATTCCATAGGCTACACTGTTATGTGTGTAACGGACCCACAATCATTAGCATTATTTGTAATCATCTTACATTATACAGGTGTCAGCAAACTCATAAATATGGTTTAATTAACTTCTACATAAAGAGTGATGTATAAGTATGGCTCATTAATTTAACTATTTGAAAGTAACATCAGCAGGCTGGAGACTGCATTTATAGTAAACACGTTAAATAGTTTAATTTCTTTCAGATGTGCAATGGTGTGCAAAATGTTCAAAATCCAAATACAAAATAGAATCAAATGACATTCACATTATCTTACAGAAAAATAAAGTTGTAATCAAAATTAAATTCAAAATTGTTCTTGGGGCCCCCTGGTGGCGTGGGGGCCCTAAGCGACCGCATAGTTGGCATATGCATCCACAGATGGTTTGAGGATTCATTGTCCCATCTACATGCATGTTTAAAGTTAAAATCTGTGGATTATTTGAATAGCTCATTGTCGTATGCAAGATGTTTGTTTATAAATGGCAGTGGCACGGCCACCTTGTACCTTGCACATGTTTAAAATAAAAACATGAATATATTAACCTGTGTATCATTTGAATAGCTTTGTATTGAATGTACAATAACAGAGTAGCTATGTTTATACACGGCACTAGGCCCCGTTAAATAGAAAACACAATTGTATGCCATATAAAAAGTAGGGGGGTCCCTGCTCCAACTCTCCATCAGTTTGGGGGTCCCTGGCCTGAAAAACATTGAAGACCCCTGTTGTAAGGTACAGATGCCATGTAAAATCTTAAAATTAAAGAGGTCGTACTTCCTTCTCACATGACTGTTCTCCACACATCATTGTATAAAACTGAACTTGTGGCTACAGGGCAGAGCTAAACGAGTGAAAGTCCATTATCCCAGTGCACTTTGACCCATCCCAGTTAAAATTGTCTTCCCGCCAAATCATCAGTTCTCCTGTGTGTTTGTGTCATTTAAAAACGTCTCCTGTGGAGAATCTTCTGCACTAGTCAACCAACGAGGCAGACACCGTGACACGTGGTCAGTACGGTCACTTCCATGTGGAGAAAAGGCCGGCGACCTTCACGCCTCCTGGGGAAAGCCTATACCTGGAGAAATCACAAAAGCAATAAAGCTGGTGTGCATGTGTACGTGACAGCGTGCAGGGTGTCGGAGCCGGGTCTCCGCTAAAATCTGGCTGTCAGAAAATCAATTCTGGACTGTCACTCAAGCGAAGACCCATCTGTGGCCCGGGTCCTCCTGAAATATAGCGAGATGTGACCATTTTTTTTACCTTGTGTGTGCAGAACATACATTTTTAATAACAGAATTCTAATATCAATATACATGCTGGCAACAAAAATAAATATGAAATATGTCTTTTCAGGTTCCTTTCATCAATTGTAAGTGGAAATAGATTGGAGTCCCCATTTCTGTATTCTGATTGAACAAAACCTTGCCGGTTTCATTTAGAAAGCTCACAGAAAGTGTTTTTTCAGCTGGTTATATCCACGTTTTGGAGCCTCATAAATCACCAGCCATCTTTTCTCGGCGAGAAGTCCTCGCATTGCATGTTTGAAGGCTCCACAATTAATTTCAAAGGGCTGACAGTTGCACAAAGTCAATGTGTTGGAATGAATAATTGCAGCTTTTAAACAAATTAATCTCACCTTATCAGCAACTTTAGGGTGATCAGGCATCCTTCATCAGTGTCATGAGAGGACAAGTTTAATTTCAGAAACATAAAACTTGACTGAAGCAGCTTTCCTGTGCAACAT
Organism: Odontesthes bonariensis; assembly: GCF_027942865.1. Classification (NCBI taxonomy): domain Eukaryota; kingdom Metazoa; phylum Chordata; class Actinopteri; order Atheriniformes; family Atherinopsidae; genus Odontesthes; species Odontesthes bonariensis. Next base: position 8,474,983 of record NC_134522.1, read on the forward strand.
CCAAAACACGAGTCCACTAACTTTGCAGATAAAGGATTAATGTATGAAATTTAGGGAGCAGCGGACAACCACATTTGTCAGGGGATCTGTTCAGAGGTGATAACAGTGATCTCCCCTCTGAATCAAAAGCGATTTAGATGCAACCTAAATCACCTGGTACACACTGTTGGAATATCAGCAACCTTCTGAAGCAAGTCTTCCTCCTTCTGTGTGTTAGCGTAAGGCCTGAATAGTCTTTCAGAGGTAGGCCGCTGCTGCCAAAATGAGTTTAGTAACACTGGTGCACACAAACACAACTGCTGGGAGTAGGAGGAGTGTGTCAGCGAAACATAAAACAGCGCTTGATGTGGCCTGAGCAATAAAGCCTCTCCATAATGCCAGGATACCCACACTAATCCACATCCTATCACTCTAGAATAACTACCACAGGAAGCCACAATGAGGATTTGTGTCCCTTTAATAACCACGTAAAAACAAAATATTGAGTTTGGTTTGAAAACATGTCATGTTACCATTATTCACTCGATTTGTAAAGTCCTTCCGCCCAGTTGAGCTGTGTCTTCACAAGGCCTGCTCACAGCATCAAGCCTACTCACGGTGCCATTGTTATGTCTCAAATGTTTATGTAAGATTTTAAGAAGAAGCAATGTAGAGACTTTTCCTGGAAAAAAAGATTTTCACAGTCAGCATTAGAGGACTAAATCATACTTGTATAACCTCTGTTACACAATCAACTGTATTGCAAAATAGAATATGAGGTCCTTGGGTACAGTTGGATTGTCATATCATCAAGGCTTTGAGAAATGTTAGTGGGAAATACTAGGACTGGGCAACGATTAAAACTTTTAATCTAATTAATCACGCTATTTCCCTGATTAATCACAATTAATTGCATTTGTACACAAAATCCAAAAATGAATTCAAAAGTATTGTGTAGCTTTTAGCATTTAGTTTTATTTTAAATGTGCTGCCATATGAATGAAAGTGCCATAACATTTGTTGTGCAAACACACTTTTAACATCAGCATCTTTCTGTAGTTTTTATGTAGAAGCCTCGCTCCACTGTCTGTTTCCTTGAATGACTTGCTGCTATCAGTTGTGTGTTTAGCCTTTAAGTGATATTTTAGACTGGAACTACTACGCTGAGAAGACAATTCAACTTGGCAGTGTTTACAGGTGACTTTGGTTCTGTGGACTCCGCCGTCTGGAAGAACTTTAAAATGAAAATGGCCGAGTAAAAGTTCCGTACCCTTCTCCATGTTTGGTGGATCCACAAATTACTTTCTTTTCCGGTTCTGCAGCAGACAGCAACAGACTTTTACAATAATAAAAGCCTGTGAGCAACAGACTTTTACAATAATAAAATAAATTTTAAAAAATAAAACTTTTTAAAAATAAAAAAATAAAAACAACTGCGTTATTGCTCGATAAAATATTTATCGGCGTTAAATAATTAGGGAGTTGACGCGATAATAACGAGTTATCTCGCCCAGCCCTAGGAAATACTCATATGGACTAAGTCTGGACACATCGGGAGCGTAGCATGTGAGTAGTTAGTGCTTTGCTACTTCAGATGTTTGTATTCACACTACCTGCCTCTCTGCTGCGGATCTGCTGGTAACTTTTGTTGATGCCACAACGGTGACGGCAGTAAATCTGCCCCTTAGGGTTTGCCTCTGGTGCTGTTAATTAGTTTTTATTGGGATTTTCTTCAGGATGCCATAAGGTTTAGCTTGACAGAAATCAAACTTAAGTATTTAGTGGAGTTCAAAATAAGTGCAGGAGAAAAAATTAAATGAATCATGCAGAATGTTTGAAAAGACTGCAGAAGCCAATTTACTGCTGGTTGGACCATCATTTATGGGGAGGTCAACGTCAGGTGGAGGGTTGTCGTATTCCAAAGAGAAGATTCATGGCTGGATTCCCAGCTCGCCCACGTGCCAAAGTGTCCCTGTGAAACACACATCGATGTTCGATTGCAAAGGAAAACTTTGTAAATACGTTTTGATTAAGATGTGATTTTTAACTAAGTTAGACTACTTCTACAAAAAATAATTTTACACATTTACATCTATCCTCTATCAACATCTACAGCACCAATTTTTAAAAAGTGTGGTTATTTGGAAGAATAAATCTAGATCAATGTGTGTTTTAGTCCATTCCTCCACCTCTGTCATCCCTTTTTAGAGTTACTCCACACCTACAGTCTGTCAGTCATCACTCACATTGCAGGCCACTCCCCAGTTTTCACTTCTTATTTATTTGAATGTCCTTAAAAATTTCGTGCCAATCTTTCCAGCCAGGTTGTTTCTTGTGCCTCCTGTTTGTCATGATCTTCGCATAGTGTCAGACAGCCTCCTTTTTTACTCCTGGAGTGTTTTTGTATCTCTTTGTATCTAACTTTTTGGGTCCTCCACCGGTCACTATATCAATTTCATATTTGTTTTCCTCTGAATGGGGAAAAACTGGGGTCTGATGGATGTGACATAAACACGACTTATTGGAACCTCAAGTTAGTTCAGGAAGGCATGTAGTCGGGCTCATCACAAATCCCCTTCAGTGCTATTTTCTTCGATTTCAGTCTTTCCTACCCAATTAGGTTGCCTTACAACCCGAGTGGGATTCATTCATTCTGCCTTTTCTGTGCTCACCACATCACTCCTTCATCTGTGAATTTCACTTTCAGCTCACATCCTCAGCCTTCTCTAGCTTTAGTCATTTGTTTTGTCCCCTCATACTGTGTTTGTTCAGGCAACCGTGTTGTAATGAGGCCCTTATCTCAATTAATTTTCCAGTCAAAATTAAGTTAAGCAGAGGGTAAAGTCTCTGGCTGTGCCTGGGAGATTATGATCTCAGAGCAGTCTGTGTCATGCTTGCTCGCATCGTTCCAGGGCATCAGTCACCACCAGGTAAATCTGACGTTGTGTCTGGGCTGAAATCACATGGCATTAAGCGGCAGTGATGTCTGATGATGTATGTGGTACCAGACGAATATTTATTTCTGTATTATTATTAAGACGCATCCTATTAAAGGGTTTTGAAAACATTAAGTATGTCCAGTCAACACATTTTGGCTTTTGCATTTTTTTAAATAGTTGAAAATACAACACACATGCATGCTGTTAAACTAAAATGTTATAAATTCAAATACATTTGTAACAAAAGGAGTGCTTTGGTATGTTCAAGTGCGTCTTTGGCTGCCTGAGGACAATTATTTAACATGAGAAATCAGATGGTTTGGGACCATTTTATTTAAATTTCTCCCATTGGTAATGCATGACGCAACAAACTGTTTGCTGACGGCCATGAAACAATGTCAGTGTGGATTCTCAATCATCCAGGTCATGGTATTGCTATTTACTGCAGGTAAAACACAAACTACGAAGTATTTCATACACACACAATACAAAAACAAATTAAATGCATAAATTAAAATTTTTCCTAACCTGCCTGTGAGAAACCAAAATGAAACAGGCCACACAAAGCAAGAGTAGCTAATGTGTAAATTCAATTTAACAATTTTCATTGTTAGGAATGTCAAGTTCAACACAAACTGCAGTACCACGGAGCAGAAATGTGACTAAAAAGTAACGTACCTCCCATTATATGAAAAATATGCTATCAAATAGAGGCTGTTTTAGAGGCAGATTTAATTGAAAAGTGCCAATTTGAGTTTAACTTGGTTGTGTGTTTAAAAGCGTTACCCAGAATAAAGACGACAAAGATCATTTCTGCTCTGAGGAAGATTCTCAGACCTAAAACTCACTTCTGTAATACCTGTATCTGATCCAGACATTTCTCACGGTGCAATTCAAAAATGAACATATCCTGTGGGAGCAAGCATCTCTTTTCTTTGTGGGTATTATAATTATAACGTGGATATCCAAGATGAGTTTGATGAGTGCCAATGGTTTCCAAGTTCAAACATGACTTCCTTGACCTCCTAAAGTCTTGATCTCGTCTCTGTCTCGAAACATCCCACTCGGTCGTTTTGACTACAACACCATTGTTAGGAACATTATCTGGGTGTAACTCATTAATCAGACAATGTTCTGTAACATGTAAACAGAGATATCAATGGAAAATCCCATATGCAGCTCATGTAAACAACATCACAAGAGTATTGTCATGTATAGAGTAAGGTCAATAGTCACAGTATTGCTGTACACATCTTCAATGACTGGTGCAGTATAAAAAGTTTACCAGCAGAAGTGCGCATACAACAGTTGCTGATCTAACAGAAAAAAAGATTTACAAAAAGAAAGTCTTCTCTCTAAAAGCATTCTTCTATTTCTGACTTAACCGTGCCTTCAAATTGTAAGCCAGGAGGGTTAAAAAAGTACATCCAAAGGATAAAAGGTTTCACTCTCAAACTTTACTTCCTGCTGCATTCACTCTCAGACTGTTCTATAGTTTCCTCCTGGAAACGAAAATCACTGTGTATGCTGTCCTTCTGTAGATAATGAGCTGCTAGAAAAAGAGACTTGACACATTACATGTGCTTTCAAAGAGATAACCAGAAAAAGTAACAGCTCTGAGGATAAAAACATATCAAGCTGTACCTTTTAGCGTAGACTTCAGCCATTCGGGGCAGAGTTGTGTCATCACAGAGGTGCTTCTCAGCCGGAGCAGCACCTGACCGGCAATCCCAGATTGCCACCGCCTCCCTTCCACAAGCTTTTTAGTCATGTGACACGGTTCTCTGGCAATAATGACGATCAGAAAAGAAACTTCAATACCGATACACTGTTGTGATACTAGACTGTGACACTTAAACAGAGGCAGAGACTGAAAGGAAAGTTTATTAAGAACAGGTATTTCTGGGGTTTTTCCTCTGCAGGTAATCACAGTAACCAGGAAACATATGTCTCAGGGCTCGGCTCTCTAAGGCTACGTACCCACGACAACGCTCTGAAGCATAAACGCAGATGTCCGTTTTTTTCCTCCACAATTTATCTGCGTTCTCACGAGCGCTTGGGGGTGGATATCTGTCTATCCATGGGAACAGGGAAAACGTATAAAACTCATAAAACTCGCAGTTTGCCGATGTAGTATGCACGCCCCGGACGTAGGTGGCAGTGGCAACAATACCTTTGGTATTGTTATATGAGTTATATTGTTATATATTAATAAATATGAGAAATGCCTGTTTTGTGGCTACTTCCTCCGCGTCAGTTGGAAGAAAATGGCGAAGCGCGGCGGCAACAACAGTACGCCTTCAAACTTTGTTTGGACAGATGATGAGGTCCAGTTGCTCCTGAACACGACACTGAACTACAAAGCCAGGCAGGCAGTGGATAATGTGGATTGGGAGAGTGTCCAAAATAAATATAGTGAGATATGGGAGTCGTTCATGGAGAACTACCCACTTAACGTGTGCAAAAAACGCACTTCTGCGTTTTGAACTGTTCCTACGGCGACGAGAGGTTGGATCATTTTCAAGATCTCCACTCTGGAGGGCGTTTGCGTTTTCTCCGTTTTGAACTCCTAAAAACGCCGTCGCCGTGTGCAAGATAGGCACATCTGTCGAAATGTTCTGCGTTTATCTGTCGTTACCGTTGTCGTGGGCACGTAGCCTAAGAGAGAAAGGGAAGGTTAGTATCCAGCAGTGAGTATTTGGTGTCTCCAGAGTAAACATGCACCTTTTTTTTCAAGTGTAAGTACAGGAGTGACTGACGAGTAAGCTGAGCTGTGATTGTCTTTACCTGATTTCTCCGGGCGTGTGATTGTGGAGGTGGGAGGCTACAATAATCCAGATTGAGTATTGATCCAAAAGCAGACTGATCTGATAGAAGTGTCTTTTTTCCCTGAGACAAACAGAGATCCACTGAGCAGGAGACAGACATGTGGCCCGTACATTACCGTGAAGGTAAACTGACAGAGTGGCAAGGAGCGGAACGCAGACCAGGGTATTTGAACCAGAAAGGATGATGAGGCACAGGTGGAGTACTGTACTAGATTCAACTACCACACCTATGGAGCAACAACATGAGACAGAACAGAGAGCAAGACAGAAACCGATGGGAAAAGGGAAGCAGACACAGAAAGTCGGTGGGAAACTGCAGACTGTCACACATGCATCATGTAGAGTCGCCGTGTGTCAGTTAAAGTAACATTTAACATCTGGAAACGTCCACATTGGAGGGGGGAGGGTTTGGTGGAGCTTCACCTTGGTTTGTTAATAGGATTACGTAAGTTTGACATCTACCACAAGGTGCTTTACACTTTATACCTTAATTTGAAACTTAATTTTTGTTTGCATGTTGGAGACACAAACCAAACCTCCCACTGAAGTACTTTGAAAATTGTGTAGTGGACAAAAAACATAATTTTCTTTAATCAGCACAAATGTAAAGATTAATGTTACTTTAATCACATGATTTACGTTGTGAGACAGAGTTGGAAAATACTGAGGCCCCATTATGTTGAAACTTCTGACGATAAAAACCTCCCTGATTAAAGTGTCTATCAGCTTTAAGAACGAGGTGTCAGGGTTTGTTGGATGAGCACCCAGATATCTCACATGGGCTGTACTTTTAAGACCGTTGTCCCTCTGAATTTGTTCCAGGAAAAAAATAGAACACACAAACAAAAGAAAAAAAAACTCCTCGAGTGTCTTGAAAGATTTGCTGTCAGGAAAAAAAGCATCCCTCCCTCATGCTGTCATGACATCTGCAGGAGAAAAAAGACCAACGCCTGCTGTGCTCTCACCCTAACATGAGCATGTCTCGGTCATTGAACACACGTCGCTGCCCGGCTGCAGCGGCATTTTTCCAAAATGCATCACTGGAAATCTCTGAGGATGAATGTCAGCAGCAGATGCAGCCGTTCAGGCATAAAGCGGCCATGTGCTGCTCGGAGACCTGCCCTCCTGTCAAACAGCTGACGCCTTCATTTCTGGTCAAAATTTGCTCAATGTATATTTTTCAATGTTGAGTTTTATCAACAACCTCTGATTTTGAAGTCAGAGAGGCCAGTGTAATGATGATTTGTAACAACCCACAGAGAACAGGACAACAAAAACTAATACGAGAAGAAAGGGAAATATAATCAATAGAAGGCCTGACTGAACAGACACTCTCATCCTTTTGTTAAAGCGGCTTTGAGAAACAGTGCAGCATCCTAAATCCTCTGCTGAGGATTAAATAAGCAACATACACTTCAATATGTCTGAGTGCTCGTATCCTTTCTTATGAATGTTTTAAACCATCACAGATGCCAGATGTCTGTGAAAGTCATGATATGGTATAACTTTAACAGCTTTGCACGGAGCCTCATTTAGCATCATTGAGGCTAGCTTAATGGGGTAGACCATCCTCCTCTAAGGAGCGAGGACTGGACACTGTCAGCTAAATTAGCTCCTGCCTTCTGTCCAAAACTGCTAGAGAACTAAAGGAAACACATGCAACTTTTTACCCCTCTATAGTTTTATTTACGATGAAAAAGTAGAGACAGTAATAGGTATCAATTTGAATAATGCATAGCAATGCCTGCATCTTTTAGTGGCAATCAATTATCCAATGCTGTACTGATCCCATTCAGTGTTGTTCCATAATAGTGCTAACTAATGTCATGGAAAACATGACAACACCCTGAAAGATTTATTTTATTTGGGCTTCATGCATAAACAATGAAAAGAATACAACAAGCACAAAATAATATGATGGAAGAGTAATAGCCTGCTTTTCTTCCACCCCTTGCCATCTGTATTGAGAATTAATGGAGGTTATGCAGGTTTGGATGTCATCTCCGCCTCAGAGCTGAGCTGTGAATGCAAGCTAAAGGAGAAAAATAAGGAGGTTTTGTTGTCTGTCTGTGTGGCTGCATGATAAAAAAATGTTTTGCAATTACAGGAGATTGGGAGTAATAATAAAATAGATTGTATGGTATGTTTGCAGCAAAATCAGTACTGTGAAAAGGATACTAAACTTCCATCAATTCAAAAGTTTTGACATATCAGGATATAATAAAAAAGATCTAATTCTTACCAGGTCTTAAAATGAGATGAAAACAACATCAAATGACATATACACTGTGTCATTATTTATTAAACAAAGACGTCCTGGGAAGATTGACAGCTGTCTTTAATCTTTTCCACTTGTGAATAATATTTCTTTCTGTAGAATGATGGACTCCACATCCTTTGGAAATGGCCTTATAACCCTTCCCAGATTGATGGGCAGCAACAATTGCTTCTGTAAGATCGTTGCTGGTGTCTTTCCTCTTTGGCATTGTGTTAACACACACCTGAATGCTGCAGACCAGCAAACTGACAAAACTTACAAAAAGATGATGAATTAATCAAGTACATTTGATTAGCAGTTTATGGTTGCTACGTATGGTTGCTTTGCGAGGCGTAAGGTTACGAATGCGGACTTAAAAAAAAACAAGACTTGGTTTATTTTCCAAAACAGAACAAGGTTAACATGAGGCGCGGCTGAGCCGGATGACAATAACGAAATTATGAAAACAAAACACGATCATGGAAAAACAATCGGCTCGGCTCGGCTCGGCTCGAAGTGTAAATGGTGAAGGTGCAAGGCACAAGGATCTCACAATGACTGAGAGCAAACAGGGAAGAATGAGTGCAGCTGATGAGAACGAGTGCAGGTGACGTGCGTGAAACTAATGACCTGAACATGGGGAGTGAGAGAAAAGCAAATGGCAAAACTTAACTAAACATGGACTAGAAAAATAAAGACTAAACACTAAAGCATGCGAAACTAAAACATGATAAAGCACAAAACTAAAAAGTAAAACATGGTGCAAAAACCCCATTTTCATGACAACAGTAAAACAATTGTTTCTTTTATACTTAATGCACTCTCTCAGTGGTTCGTGACATTAAAGTCTAAAGTTCAAATCAGGAGGGCCAACAGTTGTCCTTTTTCACCCTGTACTTTCTGGACTTCATTTTGTCTTATTTGGCACATTCAGTGAAAAGGCCCAATGACTTCTGTTACTAAAGCTGATGTAGCATTGGTTTTTTTGTAGCATTAATGTAGCAGAGTTGCAGCTGAGAATTTTTAGAACGAGTCCAACAGGAACACGCTGTTTTTGTTTACCTCACTGGGAGGCAGAGGCTTCAGCTATTTGCTCTTGTGGAACCAGCTCCCAGTTTCGGTTCAGGAGGCAGACGCCCTCTCTGCTTTTAAGATTAGGCTCAAAACTTTCCTCTTTGATAAAGCTCGTAGTTAGTGCTGACTCAACTGACACTGAATCACGTCCTTGTTATGCTGCTATATGTCTCGGCTCGTGGAGGAGCTCCCATAATGCACTGAACATCTCTCGTCTTTCACTATCGAATGCATTTATACGTATTTCTGACGTTCCTGGAGTTTGACTTTTTCTATTTCCATCCCTCTTCCTGCAGAACTTTCTGACTCCAGAGCTGCCTGTGTCTAATCTGCCCAGTGTTTACAGTTACAATGTTGTTGTCTCACCGCTCATCTCTTCCCTCACGCCAACTGGTCGAGGCAGATGGCCGCCCTCCGTGAGTCTGGATATGCCCAAGGTTTATTCCTGTTGGGTTTCTCTCTGTGATAAAACAAGGTCTTGACTTCTTATTAGAGTTTCTCTGAGATGACATATGTTGCCTTTTGGAACAATATGAATAAACCGACTTGAGCTGAATTAATCACTGTCACTATCATTGTCTTGTGGGGCTGTTATTTACTCTACAGTTCGCTTGGGAAGAGGTGAAAATGGCTGTGAAAAGAGACAAGGTGACTTACTAGATTTGAAAATGGACAGCAATTGTATCTAAAGCACTGGTATGACACGTGATCAGATCAGATTTCCATATGTGACCAAAACTGATAATGTCAAATCCAGAGTGACAGCAGAGTTTAATGAATGAACTGATAGTATTTGGAGAGGCACTACATTGCCTCACTGCCTCAATTTTTGGTCAAATCTGTTCATTACTTTTGTTTATTATATCACCTCCACCTGAAAACAGGCCAACCAGATCACAGACACAACTGGGCCATATCTGGGATGCTTTTGGTACTATTGGCTCAGTTAAGGCACCGACAAACATTATGCGCGCCACATGGGGAAAAAATGTCATAAGTTGGTCTTAACATGGGTTACAAGACTTGTCTGTGGTGTATACGGCTCAAATATCCACTATCATTCAACAAAGTTTTAACCTCTTGGTCATGTTTGGACCAAACATTCTTTGCAATCTAAAAATGTGTAAGAAGTATTTATGTCCAGTATGTAGTGGCATCACAACACATGTTTGTGTATCACCACACAGGCTGTTGCCGGGTAACCATGTAGATGTTTGAAACTGTCTTATCGTGCCTTTTGTAACATTCAGAACTAAGGATGTACACCAAATTGCTGGAGAAAAATGAACAATTTGCAACAGGGAGGGAGGGACAAAGGGGTTAAAACCAGTGTGCTCGACCAGTTTGGAAGCAGAGGAAAGTACTCGCAGTGTCACAGAGGCTTAAAGGTTACATTAAAGGTACAAATTGTCAGAATCCAGAGGGACCCTATGGATTCATCTAAGTGTTGATGATGCTCAGGCCTTTCACACCTGACATAAACCTGCAACTGACCTCAAGTCTTACTGGTTTGGACAGTATTGACAGATTCTGAACTCAACAAAGAAGTTCTTTAAATGCGTGCTTTATCAGACGTGTTGGTGTTGATATTCACTTCACATCCTGTCAGCTATCAATACATTTGCAGGAAATAACTTGTCAAATTGAGCTCTTCTGTTACATTTATGGGAGTAAATAATCTGCTGGCTTGTTAAAATCAAAGTGAAAATGAAGTGAGATTAAAAAATAAAACTGAAATAATGATCTGTGAAAGGTTTTTTTTTAAGTTTTATCATTAAATTGATTTAAAGTGTATTAATCTACTCATTTGTAGGCTGGCTTTTATAAAATAAATGAACAATCCAAGTTCTCATTCAACTTTCTCATTATTTCTATATTGTTCGCAGCAGGAATGAAAAGATCAAATTAGAGCTTTGATATTGATAACGGCCATATAATGAATCTTATGTTGTTCACAATTTGTTGCATTTTTAATTTATCAACTTGTGTCTCAGAGTTTCTACTTCTGTTGTGTGACAATGGTTGTTTTTGAACTGTAAAAAACAGAATTAACTTTGCTCTATTTCCTCTCTCCAGTCACATATAATTTGCAATCATCCTGTCATTTCTTTTAGTCCAATGATTGGGCTAAAGACATATTACCTATAAATCCATTCTATATGTGCTGAAGTGTGCTTAAAATAAGTTTGATTTATGATCATTTCTGCTCCGATAGCTCAACTCCTGCTGTTTGTTCAGCTTCGCAGACTCTATTTTGAACTGCAATTTGTAGTTTCCCATTTCCGTATATTGAGTTATTTTATCTTATTCAGATATTTCTTTGTTTTTTACAGTTTATTTGTCAGTAATCTGCTCTATCTATCTCACAGAGCTACAGTAATTTGTAACGATGTGTCTAAAAATATCCATTTTTCATAAAATGTGTGCCTTGTTACAGTAAACATTGAATCAGACTGGCAGGATGAGAGTTTTTCCATCTTCAACAATCCGACATTTGTAGATGAAGCAGCATCACTTTGTTCCTGCAGTAACAGGAGACACCTTCTTTCCCCATTTCTCGAGCCCCAAACGTACCACTTGCCTCAGAAAAGGCAGATAATAATAGCCACAAGACAACCAGCACAGTGCACTCTCTTTCTATTTTCTTTCTGTCACGTCAAGCATAGACAGTTAGTGGCAGGTAGTGTGAAGCAGATGCTGCTTTTATGAAAAACACATAGAACGAAACATGCTTGTGTCTTAAAGGGATAGTTTGCCTCTTTTGACATGAAGCTGTATGACATCCCATATTAGCGATATCGTTTATGAACATTTTCTTACCCCCTGCTGCGTCCTGTGAACCGAGTTCCAGCCTCGTTTTGGTGTTGACGTCAGTAGTCCGGCTAGTTGGCTGGGGTTTAAAAAAATAAAGCGTTTTGCTTCTCAAAACAATATGCATTCAAAAGAGTAATACATTTGCATCACAAAATCGTTCATCCAGAAAAAGTCAGATCTCACAATCGCTTGGCGCTATTTTCTCTCCCTTCGTATCACTGCGTGCTGCTGCCTGCCGACAGCCGCGCCTGTTACTATGTTTACTGCTCTGAATCAGGGGACTGCTCGGTCTGTGCTTCAGTCAGCATGGTCTACACATCACGCAGTGATACGAAGGGAGAGAAAATAGCGCCAAGCGATTGTGAGGTCTGACTTTTTCTGGATGAACGATTTTGTGATGCAAATGTATTAATCCTTTGAACGCATATTGTTTTGAGAAGCGAAATGCTTTATTTTTTAAACCCCAGCCAACTAGCCGGACTACTTTCGTCAATGCCAAAACAAGGCTGGAACTCGGCTCACAGGACGCAGCAGGGGGTAAGAAAATGTTCATAAATGATATTGCTAATATGGGATGTCATACAGCTTCATGTCAAAAGAGGCGAACTATCCCTTTAAAGCAAACTTTGGATTTCTTTATTATTTTGGAGTATGTTTGGAATACTGTAGATATGTTTTTCTATATATGACATCTGTCTTAATATCCAGGACTATTCAGGAAACATTCGGTGGGGCAGCCCCGGACGCCTAGATGTTTATGATCCATGCACTGGTGTGTTTTACCTGTGATCCCCATGCTGGGTCAAATCCAATGCTTATTGAAAGCTCAAGTTCAGAAAAGGTGCTGGAGACTTCCACAGGAATTTCCAGTGTGCTCAGCAGTGTTTACCAGCTGTCATCTTCCTTTATGTTTGTCATGAGTTACCCATCCCAGGAGCTGTCTTTGATCACAGGTGACCTTGATGTGTGAGCACTCCGCACCTTTTGGCCCCATGAAGATTTGTGAAGCACTCTACGTAGTAACCCATGCCTCATCGTAAACTGTGTCGCATATCAAGCAAAGGTAAAATACCTGCTGTCTTTGCTCCTCAACAAGTTAAGGTTAAAGGTCACGGCTAACTCCTGTTTAAAAGGTAATTGAATCAAATATTCATGTCTCGCTGCAACTTAATCCTCACTCTTTGTTTTCTTATTCAAGAGATAGTGGATGTTTTATGTGACATGCTCGCAAAGCATCAGTAAATCAGACATTTGCAATGTTAATGTCTGTTTTCAGCTCCTCCACTTTTTTGCTACCGTCTCCCACAGGAGGAAGAATAAACCGCTGAATTCGTGTTGACTTAAGAATTCTTTGAAGTTCATCCAAGTAGGGTAAAGAAAGAACTACAGATGAGAAGAGCTTACAAAGTAGAACAATATTGTAGTCCCTGCTCTTCTCGTTGTTTTTAGGAGCCATGTGTTGCTGGTCCCTGTTGGGTTTCTGGAAGGACTTCAAAGATTGCCTCTCACAAATATCCACAGCTTGAATCTATTTCCAAAATTAATATTCAGAGACCATGTGCTGAAAGATGCTGTCCAAAAGTTCCAAACAGGATAGCATCTTCATATCACAAAATACTTGGGAATTAATGATAAATAATGCAGCTTTACTCATCTCGCTTGTGCTGTGCATTGAAGCATTTACATGTTCAAATCTGAATGTTAACATGTTTGCTCTATTCATCTGCCTCCTCCTCCTTTTGAAGTGCAGAGGAAGAAGAGTTTAGTGACCGTTCACGGCACCATCTGGGTCTATTCTGCAGCTTCACCTACTTTTGAGCTTTCCTAGTCAAACATGAAATATCTGAGCTATTAAGAAGGAACCTGCACGATGACCAGGTTTCATTTTCCTCAAAAGCCATCCAGAGCCTTTTCAGCTGGCTTTTTTTCCATCACCACAGTGACAGTCCAGGATCCATTTTGTTTTTTTCAGCCTGACGCTGTGCTCATGTTGGATGATATGAACAGGTAGATGTTTTTAGCATTATTCAAAACAGAAATATAACAAGTATCTTTAAAAAAAAGCAAACAATTTGAGTTTATGAAATTAAACAAATACAATAAACTATCAAATACAAGGTTGTGAGAAGGGCTTTGACTTTCGATATAAACTGAGAATTAAATAAAGTTAGAAGTCAATGAGACCCACAGAGCGGGTCAAAGGATGATCAGTTTTTTTACTAAGATGTCGGGAACAGCCCACCTGAGAGGGTTATGGTGGTGGGGGTGTTATATTACCCCTTTTCAGGTACGTACTTAAGCTGTGATTATACTCATCGTATTGCTCAACACAGCAATACAGCCGTTTATACCACTGCTACAGGAGTGCTCGAATCACTGCACTTTTCTTCCAAAACAGTAGGGGGTGCTGATGAAAAAATAGCACCCCAAGACCACAGGAATAGACATAACTACACATAACCTCTCTGTTTTAGTTCTAGGCCATAATTTCTGTTCTTGTAATATGTACAATGGAAACAATAAGAAAAAAAAATGTATTCAATAAATTAACTTGAATTTGAGGTTTTAAAATGGTTTCCTTGAGTTCTGTGCACTCCCCCTTTAGCCCGTTTATCACTACCACCATCTTCTCCATATTCTGATAAAACTCTACATTGATTAAACACGAGTCCATTCATTCATAGATTTTACACCTTTTATCCAAACCATCAAACAAATTGGGGGACCATATAGGGTTCTGTATCTTCCTACAACATGTTCTGATGTGCAGACTTGCAAAGTTAAGGATTGAACCAGCAACCTTCTGAGTGAAGGACAGCCATTTTAGCTCCTGAGCTACATAGCCACCCAGAAGTACTTTTAACTTTCATAGCCCAAATGAGAAGACCGTAAGACAAACACCTCTAAGATCGGTGTCATAAAATGTGTATTTCCATGTAAGCCGAGCCCCTCACAGGGAAGTGCCTTCAAGCTAAGTTTCATTCTGTCATACTGTCCGTGGTGACCTCTGTTGTGCTTAAAGCACTTAGCGTTCCCCAGTGATGTTAAGTGTTCCTGAGGTCAAACCTTTTCTAAAGGCTGTAAAGCTAGTTTTAATGTCAGCATGAGCAAGTCCCTGTCGCATGCACCGAGACAGACTGCAGGACTGGGGCTTGTTCAGTGAGGCGGTGGAAAAGCTAGCCCGCCGGCTTTTCACAGATTCGATCGCATCAACAGCATCTCACCTCCAGCAGGGATGCTATAACACAGAAATATTCTCTTTAAGTGATTCAAACGTAAAACTTCCAAGAAAGCTTTTGAATCATTTATAAACGTCACGTTTTTGTTTTATTTTATCTGAAAAGAGCCAGCATAGGTAGGCGAGTACCTTTTATTTTACAGGATTCAAGCTTTTACCAATAGGCACACATCTTCAGAGGTATCTTAAAAATAACTATCTCATTTGTTATTCCTGGCACATTTTAATGTCCCCTACCCAGTGGAACATTCATTCAGCTTCTTCCCCATGCTTTGTTGGCCACACATCATGATATTTTAGCCTCTGCATCTGTTAGGTTCATCCATATGAGAATAATAGCTTCTTGCCCTTCTCTGTTGTGACCGTCAATGTCTCAGGAGTGGGTAGTTGAATTAATGAATAGCTTTTGTTCAAGAACATCAATTTGCCGCTTCATTCCTGGCTGGGGACACATCTTAGGGAAAAGCACGTCTTTATGAAGCAGTTTCATCCACTTGTCTGCATGATGGAAGGAATACTGAGTTTTATGAAGGTGATGTACAAAAAGAATGAAGAAACAATAAACAATGTTTTTTTTATTGCAACTTTCTTTTTCGCCATTTTATGAACAACTTTCTTAATTGTTTATTGAAGTTTAGATTCCTTTTACTAGTTTTAGTTAACTTGAGCTGGATGTTCATTTTATTTGTAGAACATAAAAAGGAAAAAAGCTCAACCCTCAATACTGCAGAAACTAAGAAACGGTTGCACCAATATTAAAGTATTTAAGTTTTGCATTTTTTCAGGTTCTTGATGTTTGGTGAGGGACTAAAACTATTATCATAATCAATCAGTTATTTGGTCAGAACTAAAGAAGTTTAACATTCAGAGGATGAATTCTAATCCATCTGCTGATTCTCTTCATTGTCACCAGGTGTTTATACTCATCCTGTAAAACCTCTTTCCCTCCTTTTTTTTAATAAAACTAGAATTTTAATAGAGAATTCAAATACATATTTATTCCTATATTCAATAACACATTTCTATATCCTTTACCATTTCTGGTTTCCCTTTTATTTAATGTCAAAAGAAAACATTTTAAATGGATGTTAGTGTGTAGTTTTAACAATCCAAGCTTTGGAGGTGATGTAAAAATGATTGTTTCCAACCATACTAAGTATCCAATAAGTTGGTAAGTTATGTTTGTTGTTTTTTCTCTGTTCCAATGCTTAAGCATGACAGATCTTGGTTATCTGCAGTGCTGCAGGTGGAGACTTTTGGTACATTCAAACAGTCAAAAGAACAACCTGCTGTTGTCACTAATTTGTGTCGTGGAGGACCCAAATGCAGCCTAACAGGCTGGAGGCAGACGTGAGGAAAATAAAAAGTTTCCATAACAAACTAAAAATGCTGCGGGTACAGGTAATCTGTAAAGGATGTATCCACAATACAGAGGATAGAGAGAGCGACAAACTAAACTTAGCATGAGACTGAGAAAGAACTAGTGGAAACAAAGACAAGGGTCTAGCAGAGAAGTATATATCCTGAGGTTAAATAATGTTTGAAGTGATGCAGGTGTGACCTGGTGAGACAGCACAAGAGAAGCCAACTCAGCAGAACATACCAGGGGACAAGTTAAATACCACAGGCAAGACAATACCACAATAACGAAACAAAACGGGAGCAGGTCGTTTAGGCCATTGGCGTTTAGGCCCCCCTGCAGTCGTTTAGGCCAACAGAGGAGTCATTTAGGCCACAGGGAGCAGTCGTTTAGGCCCCCCTGCAGTCGTTTAGACTCGATGACAATGCATGCTTATCTTATAAATCACTATTTTAATTCTCACAAGCCGCGCAAATCTAACGGGCTTCTAAATAATTACAGCATTATTGTCCAATGAATGTGGCAATGCGGATGATTATTTCCACAATTTTATAAATTTATAAATCACCATTTATTAAATAAAAAAAACGTTTCCACACTAAAGTTGGTTATTAAATAATTTACCATAGATATGTAGGCTACCCAGACAGACCAGTAGAGCTGACTTATATCTTATAATAACGAATGTACAATAATAAAGATTTCAGCTGGTAGCCTGGCCTAAACGACTGCAGGGGGGCCTAAACGACTGCTCCCTGTGGCCTAAACGACTGCAGGGGGGCCTAAACGACTGCGGCCTAAACGCCAATGGCCTAAACGATCTGTATCCCTTGAGGTTGAAGAATGATGTGGACTGAAGGACTTAAATGGATAATCCGGAGTAAAATGCACTTTAGATCAATTTACGGAATGTTGGGAGTACATACGTTGAGTTGACATCAAAATCATGTCATTCGGATGTGTTTTGAGAATTTTGATTTGACCGTTTTTAGCCAAAAGTCGTTAGCCTGGAAGTGAATGGGGCAAATCATGTCACCGCTGCAAAACGCTATTTTTATACCTCTTCTACAGCTCCAAACAACATAACACTTACGTGGTAGTGAGTAGAGGTTCCCTAAAGCCAAACCGAAGTGTCCCGAGGTCTTCATGTGGTCGGATATAGAGTCCAGAATGAATTTAATCAAACCAGTACCTTTCCGGAAATGTTGCTGCTGCAGCTGCCGCTACAGACCGTGGTGAAGTTGGTTTGATATTGGTTTAAAAAAAAAGACACCTTATTTCCTTATTGTGAATGTCTGTCGAATATCCAATAACAAACCAACTTCACCACAGTCTTAAGCGGCAATCTGGTGGCGTAGTGGATTGAGCAGGCGCTCCATGTTCAGAGGCTACAGTCATCGCTGCAACTGGCCCCGGTTTGAGTCCTGCATCGGACGGCCCTTGGCTGCATGTCATTCCCCCTCTCTCTGCCCCCTGCTTCCTGTCTCTCTTCAATTGTCCTGTCCATTAAAGGCATAAACCCCCCCCCAAAAAATGTATAAAAAAAATTTGGATCTTCAGCGAAATACTACAACGGATGGCATAAAAATGATAGTAGCACCATTGATGCAAACTTGCAATGTGCCACATACTGTATAACAAGGACAGGCGCAGGGTGTGGTGGAGAGCTGAGGAGTAAAGGCTGAGTTATACCTCTTTTAACTGCCCTTGCGCTTGCGTCTTGCGCTTGTGTCAATGGCTCGAGACGTTTATGCTTCATTTTGCTTTGCCGGCGGTTGCGTGTGCTGCTTGGCGATTCACCGCCAGGACAGTAGGTGGAGCAGCGGGTTTTTTCAATGACAAGCCTACTACGATGAAAGGAAATTCACCGCCAGGACCTCTTCGGCAAGTCTCTCTTCGAGTGGATTCATCATAGACATAATATATTATATATATTATGTCTATGGGATTCATGCTTCTTCTTCTTCTTCGCTTTCTACCTTGGCGTTTGAAAACAGCGGTCTTTTATTAGGGGATGAAACTGGAAGATGAACACGCCGCCGGATGTGATGTAGATAGTGGCTTGTGCTCGCATCCAGAGTGGCTACTCTATAGCTCTGCTCGCGTCTTGCGTCTTGCGTGAAGTTTAGAAAATTGAGGTGACACACGCAACCAGGCTTAAAGCCTGATTTATAGTCGGTGACGCAAGATGCAACGCAAGCCCTTGCGCGGTTACGTGTGTCACCTCAATTTTCTAAACTTCACGCAAGACGCAAGCGCAAGCCACTGGCTGTGTTCGAAACTGCCTACTACTTGAAAATGGCATACTCATCGATCAGACAGTATGCAGAGCGTTTACACACAGTGCACTTCACTCCTGCCCGAGCCGAAATCAGCCGGCCTGAAAAGCTGATTTCCCTTAAGCTATAAACTCTGTAAATATATAACTTTAGCAACAATTGAAACATTTTCAGTCGAGAAAGTAGTCGTTTAGACCCCCAAGGTGTTGAAAATCTGACAAAATACCGGCTATTTACAAGAAGAAGAAGAAGCATGAATCCAGTCGAAGAGAGACTTGCCAAAGAGGTTCTGGTGGTGAATTTCCTTTCATCGTAGTAGGCTTGTCATTGAAAAAACCCGCTACTCCACCTACTGTCCTGGCAGTGAATCGCCACGCAGCACACGCAACCGCCGGCAAAGCAAAATAAAGCATAAACGTCTCGAGCCATTAACACAAGCGCAAGACGCAAGCGCAAGGGCAGTTAAAAGAGGTATAACTCAGCCTTAATTCAACAATGTGGACGAAAAGAGTTCCACACCTAAGTGATGGATAGATTGCTTGTTATCAGGTTTATGCTGTAAAATTTAAGAGATTGTTTGTTGGCTTTCAAAGAGCCAAAAGGCCAGTTTCAGTATCTTTCTGGCTTATTGAATTGTGTTGACAAATCAATGGCACTGTGCGACAGGAACTGCATATTTCTAATTTACTGCATTCATTTTCCCTGGATGTTTTCTTCAATTCGACCTTCTTGGTGGTTTTTAGCCCAACAAAATCATTCTGGTATGGATTATGAACACAGTGACATTTAGACACAGCAAACAAAATCTAAAATAAAATATTAAATCAAATGAATTGTGTTTATTGCCAAAGATTTGTGATTTCTAATGATTTCTATCCCCCAGGAAAACCGTTAGTGAGTCTTATTAACCCGTTTCTTCTGTTCCACTAATTCCAGGATCAGCGGTGCTACTTTTCCTCAACAATGGACTCTAGCTCTGTATTTATGAGATACTTCTGATGCTCTCTGCTAATCACAGAGCTGTGTGAGAACTGTAAACCATTTCATTAAAACCCTGTCTTCAGTTGTAGAGCCAAACCTAGTCTCAAAGTGTCGAGGTCCAGAAAGGACAAGGACAAAAAAAAAGGTTTCTTTCCCCAAAGGCTGGCTGCTTCACAGGGTTGGAGTAGTAATGACTTTTCCTGCCATGTTGATAGATGCACAGATGTATCGGCGGATGCTTGCCTCCTCCTCTCTGTGTGCTGCAGCCCTCAGCAGAGAGAACAGAGGGAGGGAGTCATGTGAGGAGACAGCCATCAAAAGGAGTGCAACTTGCCACACTGTTTGCTAATCGTGGTCTGCACACCAGCTACTACAGTGAATCAGTGTGGAGGCCTCGGTATGGAGTGGTTTAAAGTAAACAAACACCACTCGCCTCCAGCAGAAACTGCCGGAGGCTGTGTACACTTGGGATGTGGGCCAGCAGCTCTTCTCCGTGTCTGTAGTTTCCTGCTGTTATATTTAAATAGCTGAAGTTCTCTACTGCTGAGAGTGAATTGATGAGCAGCGATGAGCAGCTATGAGCATTTGTTGTCCAGCTGCTGTTATTGTATGTACAGAGATGACTGAAGCCTAACTAGGACCTGCGCCGTCCTAGTTCCTTACGCACTTATTGTTTCCTCCACCACTGGCACCCTCTATATTTTCATTACCCCCTACCCGAACCAGGGTTTGCATCCCATTCCTGCTTTTCTTACCTCTTTTAGGTCTTCCCCTACCCGAACCAGGGTTTGCATCCCATTCCTGCTTTTCTTACCTCTTTTATTTCTTCCCCTACCCGAACCAGGGTTTGCATCCCCACCCCGCTGTGACTGGTGTGCAGTTGGTGAGAGGCTTGTTGGTTATCGCACTTACTCTAGCATTAGTTTTGCTCTTAGCTGTTTGGTATTGGAAGGAAATGCACTTATGATTTCTTGTGACCTGAAGTTCTTTTGCCTACCGATGTTGAACGCACTTATTGTAAGTCGCTTTGGTTAAAAGCGTCTGCAAAATGACCGTAATGTAATGTAATGTAATGTAATTAAAAAGATTTAGTGGTACGTTGTCTTAGGAGAACTGGACCCCAGAACTGTTATCTTATCGAGTGGTGCTGTTGAGAGGGCTGTCCTCTGCTTTCAGCATGAGATGAGGCCTTTGCTTGGCCTGCTGTGAGTAAGAACTGGCCCCTTCCATATTTCATGAGGCTGACAGGTACATACCGATCTAATTTTGCCCTTGGAGACAGTCACAAGGCCCCACCTGTGATTTATCTGCAGGTCACCCGCGGGGCTCCATGGAAGGGACAGATGAAGCGATAACAGATGACGGCTCCAACGGCCTGACTTATGAGCACACTTGTCGATAAAGTCTTCCATAGGCTCCACGACAGCATGTAGTAGGAGCGGGTTAGTGACCATAAACTGCCATAACTGACCATGAATGTCAGCATCAAGATGGAAGAAGCCCCCCGTTTGAAGACAGATGGAGGTGGGTGTGATTTATTGCCCACTGTAGTGGATTGGGTGGTCATATTTGATCCACTTGTCAAGAAGATTAGGTGTGATGACAAGGGAATGTGACATGCATATTTACTTGTGACAGCAGCAACTTCTTTAATGTTATCAAGGGAACTGCAAATCCTTGCAAAAATGATGCAATTTTGTGTCACACCTCTGTGGTATTTAAGGGGTATTTGAGCGGGCAAGGATGGAGGATAAGACACGACAATCTGTTTTGCCTCATGAAAAAAACATACTGAGACGTATGCCAAGCAAAAATGTCATCCAGCATGACCTGGCTCCTGATAACGTGGTATGATCTCATGGGCACAGAGGTTTTATCTTACAGAATAGTGCGATGGTAATGCGGGATTACCCCTGGTTACCAACCTCTCTAATTTCCTTAAACCCTCCAGCAAAACAGTGACAAATCAATATAGTGCATTGCAAGGTGAGGAAAATCAATTTGTTCTCAACTGCACTGCAATCAGCACCATCCCAGCACACTGTCCCTTCCACCCATAAAGAGTCTCTCAACCAGAGGGAATAGAATTATGGTAATTAAATCATTTGCACACACATACCCCATTAACTCAAAGCTGATGAATCCTTGAATCAAAATGCACCGCTGTGGTTTTCCCCACAGGTGAGGCCACCTTAAAGCCTGCTCGCAAACGCCAACTTTGACATTTTAAATCAAATTAGGCCTCTTTTCAGTCCTAGATTTTATTAACCCTCTGAGGTCTATGATCAGATCGCATGATGTCATTAATGGGCTCGGACCCCAGAGGGTTAACAATGCATTAGTCTCATTCAATAGAGACAGTTTCTCCTGAATAAAAGATAATAAAACCTGTTAAATCAGGATGATCCCACTAATCTGATTTGTACTCGGCAGAGGAGTGCCCTCTCAGCTGAAAAGGCTGCACACATAAACTTACTAAAGCTTTTGGTGTAAACTACACTGGAAAAAATCTAAATCTTACCAAGTATATTTTTCTCATTGGATATCTCATTACACTTGATATAAGACACAACTGCCTAACAAGTACTATTTCAGCAAGATATAGGGACTTGTTTTACATTTACATCATTTTACACGTACATTTACATTTTACAATACAATACAATACATCTTGAATATCTTGTTAAATGAAAAAGTCTTGAAAACATCTTGTTTTGAGTCATATTTCACATGAAACAAGCTTTTTTTTCATTTGAAGAGGTTTTTAAGCTCATTTAAAGATCACTTTTAACTCAAAAGTCCTAAATATCACATCTTATTTCAAGAAATCTTGACAAGCCGATTTTCACTAGTTCCATTGGCAGATTTATTTTTCTTATTTCAAGCAAAAACGTCTTGTATTTGTTGTTTTTTTTTTACTGATTTTTGGAGGGGCATTTTTTCCAGTGTATGACGGAAGAAGAAAGAGAACTAAACCGTAAAAATACGACAACGAAGCTCTCCGAAACTCCCGTACACTCACAGAAGACACGCAATCTGTGGAATTCCCTTAAGGGAATTTATTCGTATGCTGATTGCATTTTCTGAAACGATCATGTGGGCAGAATGACAGATAACAAGTTGCCTCACTCCAATTCACCGGCCACACTGCATGACCAAGCGCAGAGCATTGGTGGGTGTCTCTCCCTGGAGGACAACATTGTTACCTTTTCCAGTTCATCAGTGGCAGCTGCCCCGAGGAAACAGTCGATACCAAGTGTTTGGGCACTTAGTCACTGTTGTCAGCTGTCAGATACAGCAGATTAGACCTCACTTGGCTGCACATGGCTGACAAATCATTGGGATGGTTATGGGCGAAAGTGCTGCATGTGTATCATTGCAGGTGGCTGGCGGGGTTTGAGGAGAGGAGGGGGCCAGATAATGAATAAGTGTTGCCAATTGTTAGAGTCCAGCTCTTTACTACATGCCTGCAGGGAAGCAAACTGCATTATCCATGGGGAATTATTGATACACATTTATCTATTCAGCATACAATTAAAAAAAAGTTTAAAAATCCTCACTCTTCTTTTTGTCCTGTGATTTCACATTGTGCAAGTCATTTCCTCATCAGTCTGGTGTATGGACAAAGCAATTTGTTTTTTTGTTTTTTTTGTCCACATCCTAAGAATTCGGCAAGGAGCAGTGAGCTGCAGTGCAGCAGCAGCACCATCCACTGAAATATGTAACAACACGGCATTGTGAGCACAAGTTGTTTAAAAAAAAGTCACCATCAAAATTGAAGGCAAAAAAAGAAGAAAGAAATGGTGGCAGATGGTGTGGCTGCCGTGTGTGTGATGCAAAGCAGTAGCTGATGAGAAAAGTCGATAATTGATGTGTGAGCTTACTCGAGTCATTTCTCTCTTCGCTGACAAGCGCACCGTGTAAACTTCCAGCATGGCTCATGGCAAAACATATCGGCGATTGCATTTTATAGGCTGAAAAGTCCACATTCAGGTCACTGAGGGCCAGAGGGTTAGTGAAGATCGAGTCCTGTCTTCACTGCTGGTACCTGCAAATTGCGTTTAAAAGTTGTGTCAGCATTAAGTCACTGTTTCCTTCTGCTTTTACTTGCTTTTTTGACAGCATTTTACACATTATACTACTTGTTTAAGGTTAGGTATTGAAAATTGGAGGTTTAAGATCACCACTGGCTTGTATCGCATTAAAATATCCATTTCCTGGATTACTGGCTGCTGAGTTCCACTTTTTAGCTAAACACACAAACCAGACCTCCCTTTGAAATATAGCACTTTAAAAGTTCTGGTGGATGGCACACATAAAAAAATACATAGATGACGAATTCACGTTTTTTACATGAGACTCAGCTGCAACTTCAGAAGTGATAAAATGTCTGTTTGTCTTAATAGTTTGCTTTGCTGCTCACAGATACATTTAAGAAACATTTAATCAATTATTGCTGATGTATTGTTCGTTCTTGTAAAGTTAAATAAATCAATCCAATTCAGAGGTCAACATCAAGTTTGAGGTCTAAAGGTCAATGTCACGTCTGTTAGATCTTTGATTCCTCAGGATTGCCACTTTTGGCTTCATTCAAACTGATCGTCCTTGCAGTAAGTAGCTCCACATTAGTTGGATTTGAACCTTGTTGTCGAGCTTATGCCATACTAATTCTGAGGAGTCCAGGTCAGGTGACTGAAGTGGTCATGACATACTTCTTCTCTTCGGTTTTTTTGCACAGCTCAGACTTTATGTGTTGGAGGTCATTGCCTTATTGCTTGACGGAACTGGGAGCTAACAAATTAACAAAGGGATGGCACTACGCTGTGACATGGAATGATGCCCATGTTGGTTCAACTTTGCCTGAAGAAAACCACCCCTGTGTTACAGTGAGGGTTAGGTGCTGAAGAATCACGCTTCCATCCATCTAATGATGAATAAAACACAAAGATTTGAAGCAAAGATCTTGCACCCGTTCCCATTTGTGTATACAACTCTTATCATGTCAGCTGCTACTTAGAGAGTTTCCAGACAGTTGATGCACACACACATCAGGTAAATGTGTCTTTGAGTTGAGGAAATCAGCTGAGCAAGAGTTAAAACTCATTCACAGGAACTAGACAAAAAGAGAAACATATCCGCAGCAGAGGAAGTTACCCCCGGCCTCCCTCTGTGAGCCGATCCCGGGTGAGTTCTTTTCTGAACTTGTCACAGAACTATAACTGTCTTGTTTCTTGAAAAAGTTCCTTCTTTTTTTTTAACTGTTTTTGAAGAAATCTGGCGGGGGAGTCAGACTTTTTAGATGATTTCTTGTTATAATTTTTTTAACTAGTGCATTATGGCAGCACATGAAAGCAGTATTGACTGTGAACTCTTTTGAAGCTGTTAAAGGAATTGAACTTTTCAGCAGACTTCTTGGCCTGACCACATGGTTGTCAAATGCATGCATCGCCCATGGGATTAAGTTCATTGATAACTTTAATATCTTTTGGAACTGTAAGGAGCGTTTCAGAGCTGATGGCGTGCATCCCAATCGAACTGGATGCAGATTACTTGGTGCACATTTACGTCATGCTGTTGGGACGGCAAACCCAAACATGACTGTACAGATTAGACTGAAGGACACATCAGCGAGGCAAACAACCCCCAGCCCTCCCCCCTCACCAGACCCTTTACTCCACATCACCCAAGGTCTCAAAAGGATGTCTCTATCCCAGCCAGGACTCCAGCGACCACCATCAACCGAGAAACGCAGGGCACCCCCTCCTCCTCCTCTTACATCATCTGTCCTGGCAGAGCAGGACACAAGGGGATGTGCAGGATGTTCAAGGAGCAGCACAACACCCAGAGTTCAAAACAAAGATAGCACTGTTCAAACCAAAGATACCATGCCATGATGTGTTCAGGGTCCCTGCTATAGAAGTCCGACTTCTGACAGCTGTTCTGAGAACAAGCTGGGGCCCAATAGGATTCCTGTATTAGTTAGTTAAAGAAGGAATCGAAAACAGTTAACCTGCTGGGTGAATTTATCTAATCTGTTATCGGTACCACGTACAACTCAGAATACAACAGAGACCACTGTAAACTCCACAAAGCTAGCCTTACTTAATATTAGATCTCTGTCCAATAAGTCACTGTTAGTTAATGACTTCATAATTTCACACAATTTAGATTTTCTTTTTCTGACAGAAACATGGTTAACAGAGAGCACAAGTGCTACTGTTCTTAATGAAGCAGCCCCCCCGAACTTTAGTTTTATGGATAAATGCCGAAATGGGAGGAAAGGTGGGGGGGAGGCTGCCTTATTTAAAGATACATTCCAGTGTAAAGAGATATCATTTGGTGATTTCACTTCTTTTGAATATCTGAGTTTTATTTTAAAGGGTGTTCCTAAAATCCTGTTCTTAATCATTCACAGATCTCCAGGATACTGTGCAAGTTTTATTGATGATTTTTCTGAATTATTGTCTGCTATTTCGACTGATTTTAACCATTTTATCTTGACCGGGGATTTTAACATTCACATGGATAATATGACGGATGGTACTCCCAAAGAATTTTCTTCTGTGCTGGACATGTTTGGTTTGTGGCAGCATGTAACAGAACCTACCCACCTTCGAGGTCACATTCTGGACCTGGTCATTTCTAAAGGTGTTGATATTTCTTCTGTTGTTGTTACTGATTTAGCCTTGTCTGACCATTTTTGTATTTTATTTGATTTACATATTACTCAGAATGTTCAAACAACCAGCTTCTCAGTTAAGAAGAGGTACATCAATGAGAAAACAAGTGCTCAGTTTAGGGAGGCCATAGTTATGTTACCAACAATGAGCGCAGAGTCGGTTGAAGGAATGCTGGATCATTTTAACTTGAAAATTTTTAATGTAATGGAAGCTGTTGCACCGATAAGAATCAAGAGCACCTTGATCAAACAGAAAACCCCATGGAGAAACACCACTATGGTCAAAAACCTGAAAAGAGAATGCAGGAAAGCTGAACGTAAATGGAGGAAAACAAAGCTTCAGATTCACTATGAGCTATATAAAGAAAGCCTGTGTAGTTATAACAATGAGCTGTGCAAGGCCAGACAGCTGCATTTATCTGAAATGATTAATAAGAATGTCAACAATTCTCGAACTCTGTTTGCTATGGTTGAAAAACTCACAAATCCTCCTAAACAGTCAAACCCAGACCTCCTCTCTACAGAGAAATGCAACGAATTTGCCAACTTTTTTAGCCAAAAAATCAAAACAATTAGACAAAACATTCACGCAACACAGACAAACAAGAAAACTAATCTGTGTCTAAAACCTAGAAATAACTCTGACGTTATGTCACAATTTAATGTTGTTAATTTAAAAATCCTAGAGGAAACAGTTCGGCAGCTGAAATCAACAACTTGTTCTCTGGACATAATACCATCCGACTTTTTAAAAACTGTTTTTACCTCAGTAGAAAGTGATCTCCTACAAATAGTTAACAGCTCACTGGCATCAGGCATTTTTCCCAAGTCACTAAAGACAGCTGCCATTAAGCCACTCCTAAAGAAGAGAACTCTAGATGCCTCTATGATGAACAACTACAGACCTGTCTCTAACCTCTCTTTTATATCCAAGATTATTGAGAAAGTTGTATTTAACCAGCTCAACGACTTTCTGAATGAAAGTGGAAGTCTTGATAAGTTTCAATCAGGCTTCAGACGTCATCACAGCACTGAAACAGCTCTTGTCAAAGTGTTAAACGACATTAGGTTGAATACTGATTCTGATATTGCAGAACTTTGACATCAATTATCACAGTTATGCAGACGATACACAACTTTATGTGTCTCTGTCACCGGACGACTGCAGCCCAGCAGACGTACTGCGTCAGTGTCTGGAGGAAGTAAACACCTGGATGAGAGATAATTTTCTACAATTAAATGAAGACAAAACTGAGATCATTCTGTTTGGTAGCAAAGAGAAGATGGTCAGCATTGGTAAATATCTTGAGACTCGGGACCTTACAATCACTGACCAAGTTCGTAACCTCGGAGTGTTGATAGACTCAGATCTGACTTTCAGCAGCCACATCAAAGCTGTCACCAAGGCAGCTTTTTACCACCTCAGAAATATCAACAGAATTAAAGGTTTCCTCTCCCAAAAAGACCAGGAGAAACTCATCCATGCATTCATCTCCAGTAGACTCGATTACTGTAATGCTCTTTTAACTGGACTTCCCAAGAAGAGCATTAAACATCTGCAGCTCATCCAGAACGCTGCTGCTAGAGTTTTAACCCGGACTAAGAGATCTGAACACATCACACCAGTTTTAAAATCTTTACACTGGCTTCCAGTCAGTCACAGAATAGATTTTAAAAGCCTGCTGATGGTTTACAAATCCCAGAACGGTTTAGGCCCCAAAATACATCTGTGATATGTTCAGAGAATATAAACCCAGCAGAGCTCTTAGATCCAAGGACTCAGGTCAGCTGGTCCAGTCCAGAGTCCAAACTAAACATGGAGAAGCAGCATTTAGCTGTTATGCTGCAAACAAGTGGAACAAACTGCCAGTGGAGATTAAACTTTCACCAAATGTAGACATTTTTAAATCCAGGTTAAAAACATTTCTTTTCTCATGTGTCTATGCATGAAATATCTTTTAACTTATCTAGACTGTTGCCTGATTTTAAATTCATTTAAATGATTTTATTTGTTTCTCTTTATATTATTTTATGTATTTTTAATGCTTCTTGCACTCCCTGCTGCAATGCTTTTATTTTATGTAAAGCACTTTGAACTGTTTGTACATGAAATGTGCTATACAAATAAATTTGATTTGATTTGATTTTGATTTAAAATGCTTTCAAAGTTAAAATAACTATTAGACAAAAAATACTCTAATGCTAAGAGTTAAAGAGTCACAGATATGGTCTCTGTAGTATTTTGTATTCTATTCATTCAACTGTATGTTAATAAAAACTGTTTTACACTAAATTAGTGCTGTTATCACTGTTATTGTGGAGGGTACTGTGTGCTGTGAGGCCAAGAAGAGATGCATTAAAAGCTGCAAAACACATCTGAAATCAAGGAGAAACACAGAGTAAGGAGCATCTATCCATACACACAAAATAAATGTTCAACCATAGCTCAAGAGCTACAAGTCCTTGATAGGCATGTTCCCTTTTCAGATGATTGCTTTTAGTGTCAACATGACCCAACAATTGATGTGAAAGCTTGAATCTACTCTCAGCATGAAAGAGGTTTAAGGCATCTGAAGGGTTTGGTAATTCTGATCAATTTTACCCTTTTATGGCTTTGATAGAGCATCAGACAGTTATTCTACTCTGCTCTGCTTTTTTACAATAACAGATGAAGATTTTAGTGGGATCACGGTGAATTTACCGAATATCATTGCAGAGGTTTTGAGTGAATTTTGCTCTCAGTTTAGCTAATGTTCCAGCTCCTGCAAAACATTTCTGTGATCCGGATTCAAAGGGGTCTGGATATACTTAATTGTATTTGCTTTATTATATAAAAAACAAAGAGGAAAGCATAGATTTAAAAAAAGGCACAGTCACAGTCAGCAAAATGGCACAAAATGTTAAGGTAGCAACATATAAAATGTGGGTGCTCACAGAAGCAA
Source organism: Odontesthes bonariensis (assembly GCF_027942865.1). Classification (NCBI taxonomy): domain Eukaryota; kingdom Metazoa; phylum Chordata; class Actinopteri; order Atheriniformes; family Atherinopsidae; genus Odontesthes; species Odontesthes bonariensis. The sequence continues at coordinate 8,504,353 of NC_134522.1, forward strand.
CAGAGGTGAGTGATCACAGGGTGCCTTCCAAAGAAAAGAAAAATCTCTTCACAACAACCAGCTAAGTGAGGACTCTCAAGGGGCCTAAAGTTTACTATTCGAGTGTAAGATGTAGAAAAGCCTCGACAAGAGGGTTCGCCACCAGGTGCAAACCATTCATAAAGCGCCAGAATAGAAATGACAGATTATGTTAAAAAAACAGAGCGGTTCTGGGACGGCATTCTTTGGATCAATGACACTGTTATCAAAGTGAATTGAATCTTAATTGAAGCACATTGGTCAACTTTAGTTGTTTTTAAATGTGCTACATAAATAAAAGTGACTTGACTTGACCAGAGGGCTGATGAGTGAAGTAAAAACAGGTTAGTGATCAACAGGAAACAAGTGTGCACGAAGGACAAGACCAAGATAGCTGAGGACATTTAGAGACAAGAAGAGAGAAACTTAAACTAAACCAAAGACTGGAAGTCATTACAGATTAAACACAATTATGTTGAATACAAACTCAAGAGAAACATGAATAAAAAATAGAGTAAAACACTTCATGAAACCTAAGCTAAAGGCTCGGAAACAAAAGCTAGGAACTAAAAAAGACTAAATAGAACACAAACTTGAACGACAGAATCTAATAAGAGGACTGAAAACTAAAGTCAGAATATGCTAATTAAAATACCAGACCAAAAACTACTGAACCAAAACACAGAAGAGAGACTAAACCAAGGCACCAACAAAAACCAAAGCAATGATGATAGTCAGATAACTGGTGTAAAAAAATAAATAACACAGGAAACCAAGAGACTAAAAGGGAAAGAATCAAATAAATGACTAAAACCCACGAACGTAACAAAGCAAGATTCATTCAAGAAAGTTTTGATTCAATTCATTTAATCATTTTCATATTGTGATTAGAATAGTTACATTATTTTCATGTTTAGCCATGATAATGAGGCTGCTACGACCCAGTATGACAGCATGAGCATTCCTAGCGTTCAATGCAGCTAGGTCACTGTTATCTAATGTTTTACATTTTTCCTCCATCTCTAACACCAAATAGCCCTCAAATAGAAATCAAATAGCCATCTGCCTGTGTGAGAAATGTGACCTCACATTATACTAAGCCCTCTGCAGGAGTCGGGAGGACCCTATTGAGGAGTGAGGTCTTCATCGGTCTGAAGGGCTAGTGGGTGTATTTTCTCTGGAGCTAATATTTCCCAATTGTAGACTCTCAGTCTCAAAGAGAGATCACATCCTAAAGGGTAGTTTTGAAAGCAACTCTGAGCTCCTGATGGCAGATAATTGCAGTTTTTATAACAGTAAGCTGTGTGGGTCTGACAGTTGGCCATAATATGTGCTTGTTTGAGCGTCAGTCGAGTGTTTCTTTTAAAGGCTGTCGGCATGTGAGGAAGTGGTGAAGGGAGACGGAGTGAGACTGAGGAAAAACAGAAGCTGTGGGCAGTTTCTCTGAGAAATATGCAAAGATGCATGTATGGTCCGCATTAGGTATTTGGGGCACATTTGTGTCTGCATAAAACCAACAGGCGAGATGCACCATTTAGCCCTTCTTTCTAATCCATCCTTTCATTTCTGTCCAAACTGGAACAGCTGAAGTTGACATTTGGATTTTTTTCACAGTGCTACTGTGTGTACAAAGTACACAACACCTAAAATAGGAGGCAGTTGCTGCAATTTACATGACCTACATACATCAGGTAACAAACACTCCCGAGGAGCGCGTGTAGTGTTTGAAAAGAAAATAAATGGTGCATTTTGTGCATTATTGCTCACTTTCTCTTATGACCGAGAAGCCTGTGACGTAAGTGCTTGAAAAGCAGCAGCAGCATATTTAATTCACTGTCACATGAAGAAAGTAGTCCCATATCATTGGCTCATTACTTCTTGTTAAAGAAAGTAGGGTTGCCATTGCCGGATATATAAAATTCTGCGAGGACACAATAATTCCCAAAAAGACAGTTAAAATGTTCCCCAACAACAAACCTTGGGTGACGCCGGAATTAAAGCATCTTCTTAATCAGAAGAAGAGTCTTTTTAAAACAGGGGGTACCACAGAAGACAAAAAGACTGTACAGAGAAAGATCAAAAACCTGATCAAAGACTGTAAAGCTGCATACAGACGTAAACTAGAGGGTTTTTTCAACAGTGACCAAAGACGAGCATGGCAAGGGGTCCAAACCATCACAGGTTATAAGCCTAAGAACCATCTGATGGCAGTGGACAATGAACTTGACATGGCTAATAAATTAAATGACTTTTATTGTAGGTTTGACACACATGATTTTAAAACAGAGCAGCATTTGATTACCTCAGAGGTGAGAGGTATGGACTGTGCAAGTATGGACATTTCTGTTGATGATGTAAAATTCTTTTTTAGACGAACAAACCCACGTAAAGCTACTGGGCCTGATGGTGTTAGCAACAGAACCCTTAAAATGTGTGCAGAGGAGCTGGCACAGCCCTTCCAAAGGCTTTTCCAGTGGTCCATAGACACTGGTGTGGTCCCCAGTCTGTGGAAACAATCACTAATAGTACCTGTGCCTAAAAACAACAGACCCAGAGAACTCAATGACCTGCGCCCTGTTGCACTCACATCCACTGTAATGAAATGTTTTGAGAAAATTATGTTAAACCAACTCCTCCCTGAAGTATCACACTTATTAGACCCCAACCAGTTTGCTTACCGTGCCAAGAGGGGGGTCGAAGATGCACTTCTTACCCTGACCAACAATGTGTTTGAGCATCTTGAACAACCAAGGAGTCTGGTCAAAATTGTTTTTATTGATTTTAGCAGTGCTTTTAACACAATACACCCACATTTGATGACGAGAAAGTTACTGCAACTAGGTGTTAATCCTAGATTGATATTGTGGATTAATGATTTTTTAACTGAACGTAGCCAACAAGTAAGATTTAACTCCCACATCTCCTCACTGAAAACTATTAACACTGGAGCACCACAAGGTTGCATTATTTCACCAATTTTATACACACTGTACACTAATGATTGCCAGGCATCCTCCTCAGCTCACACCTTTTTTAAGTATGCAGACGACACAGCACTGGTGGACCTCTTACACCCAGACATTTTATCTATTGATGGTTTTGAAAGGGAGGTTCATGGTTTTATCAAGTGGTGCACAGACAACTTCTTACAGGTGAATGTTAAAAAGACAAAAGAAATGGTGATGGATTTTAGCAAGAAACCAATGTCCATCTCCCCATCCGAGATCAATGGCGAGCAGATAGAGCGGGTCTCATCATATAAATACTTAGGAATTGAGATAGACGACAGAATGTCTTTTAATCAATGTGCACAGAACAAATGTAAAAAGTTGCAACAGAGGATGTTCTTTCTTAGGAAGCTCAGAGATTTTAGGCTAGACTGCAGCATTCTCCAATTATTTTACCAATCACTTTTACAAAGCATTTTATCATTTGGACTAATCTGTGTCTATGGTAACATGCGTGTGCAAGACCATAAAAAACTGCAGCGCATCATTAAGTTGGCCAGCCAGGTGATTGGTGTGGACCAGACATCTGCAGAAGATCTGTACAATGAACTTATTTTAAGGAAGATGGACCAAATTTTAACTGACGCAACCCATCCCCTCCACCCAAAGTTTTTAAGGAGTACTAGGTTAAATGACAGACTCCTGCAAAGACAAATCAGGACAGCAAGATATCACAAATCATTTGTACCTACAGCGATCAGGCTATATAACAGCAAGCCAAAAGCAACTGCGGCACTTTAGTTGACTCACTTTAGTTAACTCACCTGCTCTAATCTCCTTTTATGCTTTTTATTTAATTTACACAACACTGTTTTTATCTTCTATTGTACTTCACACATTTTATCCCCTATTTATTTTAATGTGGTATGTCTAGTGTCTATTGTCTGTATGTTCATAGTATGTCTTGAGGAGATGTGTACTGTTGACCACCTGAGTTTCCCCCTGGGGATAATAAAGTTTACCTTGACCTTGACCTTAATGGAAAGCCAGAGAATCAAAAAGAAATTGTTATAACACTCAGTTAAATCAATAATAGTCAAATCTAACAGAGCTTGGTGATAAATTCAACCATAATGCAGATTTAGGAAGATATTTTACGCTGCAATTAGTGCAATTGAATTCTACTGCAGTAGCATTTGGTAGATTTTTTTTTCCTCACTATATCCATATCTAGTGGGAAAACTAAACTATTTTTAATGTTTTGGAGCCTATATTTGGGAAGTCACTACCAATGATCAATATTTAAAGATTTTCCTAGTTCAAAGAAGAAAATCCTGATAACCCATTTGTCTCTGAATGCAGCACCTTTCTGGAATCTGCATTAAAAAAATAAACTTGTTCATAGAAGCAGCAGTTTTATGGTGTTAGAAATAAAAAATAAAACCACAGAGGAGGGGCTCTGTGGGCAACCGTGAAGCCCAGGGTTTAATCAAGCTTGTGTTACACATGAATTACTAAATTATTTCTGACTCGAGCATTAAACTGCTGGCTTGTCATTACATTACTCTGTGGTGCGATGCTTTATCAAACTGCTCCAGTCCATAGCAAAACTCAAGAGAAATTTGTGCCAAAAAGAGGAATCAGTACCGATTGTTTGGGTCAAACTGCAAATGAGAGAATTGTGTGTATGTGTTGAAGAATAACATTGACAGTCAAGTGTCTCTCTCTCTCAGTTTGGTGTGTGTTAGCCTGAGATTGGCTTACTGTGTGTGTTAGCATGAGGCCAGGTACTGGAGGTTAACTTCTATGGTAATAATCTACTTCTGATCTACTCCTGAATTGACCCCGTCCAGTCTGAACCTGAACCCATCAGAACCTGAACCCATCGGAACATGTCTTTAGTGACTGAAAATGGCTTCCGTCAGAGATGGTGGAGCCCAAAATGGAAGAAACTACCAAAGATAATATGTGCCACACTTATAGGATCTTTCCCACGAAGAACTGGAGCTGCCATTGCTGCCTAAGCTTCAAGACGACTTCTGACAGATGGTCTGAAAATGCATTTATACAATTAATCTTTTTAAAATGTGTTTACAACTAGCTGAGCAAAACATTAATTCAAAAATACTGATTTTTCTAAAGTGTGTAAAATTAATTTTGGTTGTTTGGGTTTAATTGTTTTCTACAAATTGGAGAATGATGGAAAAGCTTTTCTAATTCCAGTCCTAAACCTGAACCAGGCTCCATCTTTGGGGAAAAAAATAGCATTTTCAACAAAACCATACTATTTCTACATTTGGTTTTATGTATAGACATGTCGTTCGTGTGCAAACAATTTTATATAAATGATTGTTTGATGCAGGTTGCTGCAGATAATTCCAGAGTAAGTTGCATACATAAAGCAGATACAACAGCATTACCTGCAGCGTGCAACCTCCCCACCGAAAAATAATCACACAAATTTGTCTTGACATGCTGTAAAGTATGTCAGCTCCAAAAGTGTGAGAAACAAAAGACGTCTGCTGTGTTTTTCAAAGTTATGCCGTATACAGTAGAGAAGTCTGCATCCCCTGAATTTCTGCGATTTCCTTTATTCTTTGATTTCCCTCAGTCTTCTCAGGCTTCCTGCCGCTGTCTTCCACCACCTGCTGGGGAATGATTGAGCAATGTTCTCCCCTCCGCATCAACCCTTCACACACAAACGCCAGCCAAACCCTTTCTCTGTAATGCTGAGCTCATGCATCACCTGCATACCAATTAGACTGCAGGTCCCACATGGCAGATATTCAGGACTTAAAACTAGCAGGGCTCCAGGCACATCAGCACAGCCATCTACCATTGCTTCTTCCCTAGAGAGAGATATAGAACAACCAGCAGGGTTTTACTGCAGCTTCCAGTTGGTTTCCAGCATGGGGTGCTGATTTTTGTCACAACTGAGTCACCTGCACTCCAAACCCTCCTCCTTTCTCTCAGTTTTTTCATAAGGAGTGTGCCGTTAGCCTTGATCTAGAAGACTGGCCCACTGCTCCTTGAGAATGAAAGCTTGTTGATTGGAGTGGCTAGTCTGAAAAAGATTGCCTGATGTTAAAGCTCTTGAGTTTATCATCACCATCACTAGTGCACCTGAGCTCCATATCAGCTTAGAGGGTGCAGATTTGGCTGAGGTCGTGCTAGTTGCTTCTCTGTCTTGATCTCTAATCTCCCAAAAAGTGCTCTTGTTCCAAGTTGAGTGGAGTCTGTGTTGGCATAAAAAGAAAATGAATAATATCAGCACACACCAGGCTGCCTGCTACACACATGGAATATTTTCAGACAAGATGGGGGGGTGCAATTAAAGGTGCAAGTGCTCAGAAACACGGCCGAGTTATCTGAACACAAGTTCATGTTAGATGGACAGAGAGGCAGTGGACACATGTTCTGTGGTCAGATTAGTTCATGTTTCAGTTGCTTTTTGGATAATCTGACATCTGGTTCTACGTGCCAAAGATGAGAAAGAGCATCCAGGCTGTTATCAGTAAATGGTGCAAAAGCCAGTGTCTGTGATAGTCTGACGGTGCATCAGTGTCCATGGCTTGGAGGATTTCAAATATGTGAAGGTAGCATTCATGCAAAGGTGTATATTGGAGTTTTGGAGTGACACACGCGACCATCAAGGTAACTTCTTTTCCTGGGAGGTGCGTGGTTATTTCAGCAGGACAAAGCCAAACCTCATTCTGTCGTCTATTAAAGTATAGAGCACCATGAAGAGGAGAATCAGACAGCAACAACCACAGACTGACAGCGAGAATGGACACATATTCCTCTGAAAAGCAGCAAAAATGTGTGTCCTTAGTTTCCAAACCATTAAAAAGTGTCATTTAAAGGTATTTGATGGAACACAATAGTAACCATGACTGGATAACGATTTTCACTGAGTGTGTTGCAGCAACAAATTCTAGATTTTCTTATTTTTGTAAATATAATTAAGTTGTTCAGTGGACACAATGACAATCATTTCTTGTCTGGCAAAAGTTTACGCAAAAGAACAAATTACAGATTTAGGTTTTTGTTACATTTAAGAAAACTTGGAATGGGACTTGTATCTGACAAAACAAGGCAACAAAAAATTTGAAAACATGGACTTCTTTGCGCCTCGTGTGTCTGTGCTCTCTGGTAACAATACACAATACAATTGGAGCAGCCAGACTTCAGATTTGGTGAGAAAGACCAAATTTTCAGTACCTGATATCTTTGGTTTTAATCCAAATACACACAAAAAAATTTTCAGTGACTTTATTTCAGACTTCTGTTGTAAATTAAGCAAAAAAATATGTTGTTAATGATAAAAAAAAACTGTCCTCATTTTTTCCAGGTGTGGTTGGATGACTGTTCCCATGGTTAACTTGATCAATATAAATTAAAAGTCTTTGCTTATCCTGCTTGATTACACATTCAAACACTCACATACAGAGTCATTTCGTCAAGAGACACAAAACATGGAGCAGAAACAAAATAAGCCTCTCACTGAAATGCAGTACGTGAAAGGTTTCACAAAAAATGTACAATTCATGTTCATCTGGATGAATAAAATGGTAAAATGGGCCTTTTTTGAATTTACCTGCAAGACTAGGTTGCCTGTTAGTATTCACACAGAATAAACACAGTTTAAACTGTCCAGAAATACACAAAATATCTCAGATTTAGGCATTAAGCATGTGTGCCAAACAGAAATCCCTTCATAGAGGGACTTGTCTGAAAAGCCATTAAAAAGTTATTCTCTCAGGGTAATCTCACCTTTTCTTTGTAATAGCAAAGTAATTAGCCCACTCTCGGATGTTATTGGGAATCAGTGTTCATTTGTTAGTTCAGTTGTAAGCACAAATGTTCTTATAATGGATGCACAACTTTTTTGGGTGATATTTCACCAAAACTGCAGACATCTGAATCTGAAGCGGTAATGAGCACGTTGCTGCTGCCCAAGACAGAAGGAGTAAATATGTCTCAGTTTGATTAAAGAACTGAAATCTAATGTGAATGTTTCTTTTTACATCCTATATAAGACACAAACAAGCTTCCCACTCATGTCATTTTCCTAATTTATTCATTAACCAAACTAAACTTGATACCACCTCATTGTGTCAGACTGGTTATGTCATATATGTTACAATTATATTGTCATGGATTTATCAGCTCCACCAGCTGATATTGGTGCTCCTACATGATCTCCACCTTACAGTTATTATTATATGTGCTTTTTTATTTGCAAAGCCTGACAAAAGCATTGTATGTTATTATAGACATAATAGCCTTGTTCTAAACTTGAAGCTCAGACTCTTCATTTTAATTTGAGGGAACCCACATCCACGTTGGACATAGGGTTAAAGAAAACAGCTCTCTAATGTGTTTCTTTCTTCAGAGGCTCAGATGGACAAGTGTGGGTTATTCCAATTTCAAGTGTGGCATTTACATTTAGCAGCTGGTGCTATGAACCCACAACAAGCAGCTAAAGAGGCTCTCAGTGCCAGTGAAACAGCCATCCATGGTATGCAAAAACAAAAACCATCACAGAGGTAGCAGGAGCATGAGAAGAGGCTAAACTAACTGTTAAACGTAACTGTTTTTAATGTGCCATAGTGACCCAAACACTGGACTCAGCAAGCATGAGGCAAGCAAGTGATGATAAAACAAAGCACATCCAAGAAATTAAACCTGAAACAATTAAAGTCAATAGAAGTGAAAATATTAGACAGACTGACTGACATGGGGAAGCAAAAGCAAGAATATGGCACTGAACAAAGGAAACCAGATCTTCCCAAAAATATTTGTAAAGAGGCAGCAAATGACAAAGGGCGGGTGTGACACTTGGTTAGTAGAATTCAGGCGTGCAGGGAGCAGAAAATAAATAATAATAATAACTTTATTTGTATAGCACCTTTAAAAACTGGGTTTACAAAGTGCTTTGACAGACAACAAAACAACAGAGGGCCAAACGGGACACATAAAGATGAATAAATAAATAAATAAAAATCATATAAAAGCAAGTCTATAAAAATGGGTTTTTAGAAGACGTTACTGAATCTGCAAGCTTCATCTCCTCGGGCAGGTCATCCCAAAGTCGAGGGGCCCAGATGGAGAAGGCGCCATCACTTTTAGTTTTAAGCCTCGATCTTGGAACAGCCAAGAGTCCCCGGCACAAGGATCTAAGGCCACGTACTGGCTCATAGGTGGTTAGCCTGTCACCTACGTAGCTAGGGGCCAGAGCCAGCCGGGCTGTAAAGGTGATCAGTAAAATCAATCTAAAACACACAGGAAGCCAGTGGAGTGACGCCAGGATTGGGGTGATGTGATGATTTTTGGTTTATGCCGGACAGGAGTGAATTACAGTAATCAAGTCTTGAGAAAATGAATGAGTGAATGACTGTCTCCAGGACGGAATGTGGGAGCAGTAATGGAATTTTTGAAATGGTATGTATGTGGAGGAAACAGGATTGGACCATTTTATTGGTGTGAGTTTGAAAGGTGAGAGCCGAATCAAATATTACTCTGAGATTTCTGGCACTGGACTTGACATTTGAGGCGAGGGGACTAAGGGCATCTTTGATAGGAATGATGAAATTCCTATCAAACATGACTGAGATGACCCAAGAAACAAAGCAGACAGCCTATCACAGAAAACAAAGCTGCAATAAAACAGAACCAAAATCATTACAAAAACTCAGACTTATAAAATTTGGTTGGTTCTGAGAAAAATAACACAATGTAAGAGTGATGGATACCCTCTTTAACACGCAGCCACGTAAAAAACACTCAGTGAGGAAGACATTAAAGTTGAGAGATTTTACTAAACTACAGTGTTCATCATAACCCCCAACATATGGACTAAACTTTGTTGCAAACATTAAAACAGAAACTAAGACTAGATTGCACTGCAATGATAGGAAGAAAATTATCGTTTGGAATGGTTAAAGTAAACAGGTCGACAGCAGAGACTTTAATGCCGGGAACATGATTGAAAATCTGAAATGTACAGAGATAATCTGTCCCAAACCAGTAATTTGGGATGTCTGTGGGTTCCAGGCTTCAGACAGTTATTGCCGGCAATTGGTTCTTGATGAAATATTAAAAATACACTATTTTATGTGAAAAGAATGAAAAAGAAAGAGAGAAAGAAATTTCATTGAATAGACTTAAATATCAAGATAGGGAGGAAAACAAAGCAGGCTGCACAAAACAAAACTGGCAACTGGGAGGAAGCAGGACAACCCTAATGACAGTCCATCCACAGGAGCAGGACAGGTGGCAGTGGCAAAGATCTCACAGAGAACAAAGAAAACCAAGGAGTGTACACTGAGGGAAGAGATGGCGAATACAAAGCAGGAGAGCATCGTTAACTAAAACCTGATGTGAAACAAAGGCAGTAAGCGAGACTCAACAGAATACACAAGGAGGCAAGCTTTATGAACTAAAACAAGAATGAAAGCTAGGTAATATGAATAGAAAAAACTATATCCCATTAAAGATGACAAAAGCTTGTTAGTCCTGACCTCAAGAAACTGAGGTCAAGACTAACAAGGAACAAACTAGAATACTGAATCTATCCGAATAGATAAAAGAAACAAGCAAAATATATTAATATGCATAAATAATACAAGGAAATGGTTAAGGGTAAACTGATATAAGTATGCTGTAAAAACTGCACCAGTCAAACATCTCTTTTCACCTGCTATGGTTATCTTTAAGGTAAGGGATTCATTTGAGGGCAGGTTTATCCATTAGGTTACCCCACCCTTATACATATGGCAAAGGCTTAAACCAAAATTTAACATTCCATCTGCGTCATCCTGTCAGTAAGACTCCAAAACATCCATCTCTAAATTTGAAAGCATGAGCATCAGTGCATCATAACAGATTCAAACAAGGTGATTTCATGCTCTGCACGCAGCAACTCATGGTGGAACTTTTTTGTAAAATATTAATAAAAAACAGTTGTTGTCTGTCATCACCCAAAACAAGTTAAGACCTGAGCAGCTTTGATAAAACTGGCACTGTTTTCATTCTGGGTTTAAAACACCTTCAAGCTGTTTGATCACCTCATTGATAGAATCGTATTTTTATATTTACAGACTTGGCACTACTCAGGATTTAAACTATGGGAACACAGATTTAGAACATTCAAATCTAAGGCTCATTTGGATGTTTTGGCACTATTTTACACATATTTACTGATAATGTATTCTGACACTTTATCAGTCATATTGCAAATTGTATTTTCCATATTTCCCTCTGCCACTACATCATGTAATAAACCTGCAGTACACAGGGGATTATAGTCTGGTGACTTGAATAACAATTATCTTGTTACTGTGAACTCTTCTGCTGGGAAGCCTTGGCTCCAGGTACCAATGTTACTTCTACACATAAAAGCTCCTCTTCAGCAGTGCACCCTAACCCAGCATTAGTCTGACTAAAACTGCACTTTTAAATAAATCTACACTGATTGAAATCACACCAAATGTAAATTCTTGCAGTTGGACTAACACAGCCATACTGCAGTTGGGAGTCGAATTTCTTTTGCATGTATGCGCTGAACTGGACTCAAACTCTGCAATTCTGCAGGTCTTTGAACCAGAAATAACAAAAATATCAGGTTTGGTTGGCAGGACACGGAGGTAGAAAGAAAACTTGGTTTATGCACAAAAAAAGGTTAACAAAAGGCGCGGCTGAGACGGAAGACAAAACTCGATTGTAGAATCAAAAACATGAATAATACTGTGACCAAAAAACAAAACAAAAGACTTGTCATGAATGCACTTATCTTAGGCGTGACGTGACGTGGCGAAAAACAGAAAAAGGATTTCACAAAATGAAAGGGGAAACTGGGAACTAAATACTAAACTGGGAGTGATTGGCAAATGAGTGCAGCTGGGGACAATGAAAACAGGTGACTTGCGTGAAACCAATGACCTGGCATGGGAAGTGAGGGGGAAAACAAAGGCAAAACTAAAACAAAACATGAACTCGAAAACCGTAAAACTAAAAACATGGGGAAAACCCCATGGACGTGACAAAAAAAAAAGAAACTACTAGCAACAGAATAACCACAAACACCATAGTGTCCATCTAATTTGTATGAACAAGTAGTGTGTACTGAACATATGAAATGCACAGTCCTGTAAAGCTGTCCAATTCACCTGTTGATCTAGAAATAATTTACTGCCAGCTGAATAGTTTGCCAACTGTTTTAGTGCATTGCGTAATAGGTTAATCAGAAAAAGCCCATTACTGGCAAACTGAAAGGGGGCATATTGCTATCTTACGTTCAGCCAATAGATTCCCTTCCTGTGCTTGTATACTGGGACAAGGACAATAGTCCTGACCAAAGCAAATAACAGCAACTCATTATAACAGCTCGACTTAACTATCCATGGAAATGTACCGACTGAGTGGAGCCACAGCACAAAAACTAATTTAACTACTCATTTAAAGGAAGTACAACCTCTCCAATAAATCTCATTCAAGGTGCCCTTGTGGAACACAACGGACATTTTGGGAAGACGGCTATCAGTGGTGTAGACCTAATGTCATCATATAACTCAGCACTGCATCCTGAAAATCAAGGAGCGGGTTCTCCCATCATCTACTCATAAAACCTTAGACATATCACAGAGAAATCCTGCCCAGTCCACCCCCACAACATAGTCCTATTGACTCTCTAGTCTCCTATTTTAAATCCAACTTTAATGGGTTTGTTTCATTTTGAGTTGAAGTTGCAGTTCTGAGTCCATAAAAAGATAATGCAATAAGAAGCAACAATAAACAACTAAACCAATGTACAAAACTATAAAAAAAAATTACTTGAATATAAACAAAATTTCACCCTGAAACATGACAGCAGACTGTCTGACATCACACGCCGCTTATTAAATATTTTTGGATTTGATGGAGTTTTCCAAAAGATTTTTCAGTCACCAAAATCTGCATTTGTGCATGAAGAACAGACAAAAAAAAAATATCAAAAGCTAAATGCTCATGTAGACAAGGTCAAACATTGAAAACATTCAGCCTTAAAACATTTCCCCCTCCTGTTTAAAAGATGGTGAATTAGATCAAGGACCTGTTTCTTTACTCAATACTGCAGTTTATGTTTCTGATAAGCGCAGCTGAACAGATTTTTGGTTTATTTCTGACTTGCTGCACCTGGCGGATTACCAAATAGTAGATTTACTTCAAGGCCAAAATCGTGAACATGCATAAAAGTGGTAAACTCACTGGTCCAACTCAACATGTCGGTGTAACTGATGGAGCTTTTTCTGCTTGTGATTTCTGAGGATGTTTCTCACCTGTAGCCCCTTCTTTACTGCATGATATCAAATACAGGTGGAATTTTCCTGAATGTTGGCATACTCATATCAGGAGTACTCTAAACTGAGAGTCTGCGCCAGGCATTTGGATAGGTGCCTAAAGTGGCAGCATGCCGATTCCTGTCCCCCCTGGGCTTCGCCTGTATTTGATATGCTACATCACACACCTCACAGTCAACCATGCACTCACAGGCCAAGCTTTGGAACTAAATTGTCCTCTCTGTGCTCTGAGAAGGCCTTCCTCAGGGCTGGTAAACAAGTTCTGCTTGTTAGTGTAGTTGTTGCGGGCTCTCAGTCAGAGACGTGGGAAACAAAAAACGGGCCCCAGCCCTCTTATCCCGTAGGCAAGTCTCCTCCGAAGGTGCACAAAGCAGCTTCATTTTACTCCAGTTTATGAAATCCATGATATCTCTGCAGAAAAAAAAGTTGATCATTCCAACTTTTGCAGAGCAAGTCTCGACTGCACTTTTTCTTACCAAAGTCTTCCATGAACACCTGAGGAAATGCACCTGCTAAGTTATGAGTATCGTGGAAATATAGTGCTACTTTCAAGAAAGGGAAAGCTTTCTTCTGTGACCCAATTTAAGCTCCTATGAATAATAGATATATTTATAAGAAAACCATGAATCCTTCTTGAGCAGAAATATGTATCTAATAATATATTTGTACTTTGTTTTAAATAGCCCTATACAAAGTTCTTTTACAGACAAAAATACAGTGCAATTAGCAAATAAAGTGCAATGAAGTACCAGTTTAGAACAAAAGCTGCTGAAAGTCTCATGTTTATTTAATCTTTACTCATATCTGCATTTAAACTTTAGTAAGTATTAAATAAATAACATAGAAAAAAAAACATCAAAAGGGGATTTTCATTACATAAATTGTCATTTATGAAGGAAACATGCAGTATTTCTGCATTTTTCAGCAGTAGCAACTCTTTAATCTCCTCTCAGTAGCAGCCGTTACCCTCAGTGGCAGAATCTGCTGTTTTTGCACAGGACTCACTGGGGATTAAGAGAAAATGATGCATGCATGTAATCCACTGGTACTTTCTCCACTTAGCATTATCCGCTTCACAATTCACGGTTTACAGTTACACCTGCATCCGAGCTGCTTGTAGTTCACATTAAAAGCATTTTTGGCACACTAAAATGCTTTTGGTTAGATAATTCTTGGTTTATATCAACGGGCCTCACATGTGTACATATCGACAAGGTTGATTAGATCATTTCGTTAGCATCCCCAGATGAATATTTCTTTGCAAGATGGCCATTCCAGGCAGCTAATTGCTGTCTTTTCATTGAGTCAGATGTAAAACTTTAAATGAGTTCATGTAAAAATGACACCTTTGACCTCTAAACATCACTTTGTATAACTTACATTTTCCTCCTGAATCTCTATAATTCTATTAAGTTCAATTCAGTTTGTTTATATAGCGACAGATCACAAGAAATGTCACTTCAAGGCACTTGATAAATGGAAAATATAGCTTGATGACTTAATCTTATTTGTGTATTTTCTTTTTTTTTTTTAAACTAACCAAAGGATGCAACGCCATCAAAACAGCTTAAAAAAAAAAACTTCACATCTCTTCAGTTTCAACAATGTCAGTGAGGCTTGTTTTGTGGGACAGAACATTGTACTCTGGCTTCTGGAGAATATTTTGTGTTTTGCATGACGGATGCAAATTGTAGTTAGAATTTTTGTCATTTTGTTTTAGTCTCCTCGGAGCCTTGATGGTAATAATCAACAGCCACAGAGATAATGAGTACCACAAAGCACACACACATACACCCCTCTGCTGCTGATAACTCTTACTGAATTCCAGCAGTTCACAAACACGTCCAAATCTATAAAAAAAACATTTTACAACCCTTGTCCTGGCAGTAGCATTGCCTTTTCTTTTTCTCATTTAGCTTTTTTAACCCAGACGAACCAAGTTATTTCAAATATTAACTTTTAAAGCCATAATGAAGAGATGTGGTGAAGGAGATGTGCTGCATGTCTGCTGAAGCCTTTAATCCATGAGATAAAACAGGAAAAAGCCCAAGTGAGAGTGGATGAGTTTTCCAGATGGAGGAAAGAGTCCAGAGGACAATGCTTGAAGAGGCGAGAAAAACGAATTCAGTCAATTTCAAAAGGTGCTGTTTATTGGCAATTATAGTCAAGTACTTGAGAGATTCTTATTCACGTGTAAGTGAATGCGACACCTCTTCACTTCTATTGAGGCATGAATAAACAAGCCAGAGGTGAATGTGGGCGATGTTCAGCCACAGCCACTATCCACAATTCTTAGACTTACTGTCCTTTTAGTGTTGAAACATTTTCTACAGATCTTGTAAATGTTTTCATTGTTAATTATATGAACGTCAGTGATATCAAAACATTTTAATCATTGTTTTAGTCTGCTGAAATATAATCCGATTTCAACATGTTTGACCAACTATACGCTTCTCAAAGTCAGACATAATGTGGATGAGAATTAAATCACTCTTGCATGTATAAGTTCCATTGAACTCAAACTGGCGTGGTGCTCTGCACATGTTCCTTTGGCCCAGAAGCAACAAAAGTTCACAGAGGAAGAAGCAGATAACACAATAACTGCAAGTGTGGGGGCAAAAAAAAGCAATTACAAAATGTACAGAACCATGAAACTATCCAGTTCGCCAACGAACACGAAACCAATTTGTCCCCAACTAAATTTTTTGTCATTTGATTTTTTCTGTAAGATTGTAGGTCAACCAGAAAAAACTCAATACTAACAAGCTGAAAGTGGGCACACAAGTTCTTTTCACTACAAGAGGGGGCATTGTGCCCTCTCTTCACAACAACTAAACTCTGTCCCTGAATAGTTGAAAAGGACAGTCATATAATTAAATGGCCCAGTCAAATTACAACTGTCGCTCGACTTATCATGTATTAGTATGCACCTGTAAAACACATCCTCTGCGTAGGAATACATAACGGAGCGTGGGACTTCTTGTCTCTGCACTTGTTGCTTCGAACCTTAAAGCTGCGGTCGGAAACATTGTTTTAGTCATATTAGCTTGAACTGTCATGGGATTCTGGAAGTAGAATATTAAATAGGCTGTTTAGGAAAAATAATGAATTCTGTAGCTCCCTCTGAAGCCTGTAATCATGCTTGCAAAAACCGAGAGCTCCCGGCTGTTTTTAACCAATCAAGTTAGGGTGGAGGAATCCTACCTGTCAATCACAGCTTGTGCACACGAAGCTGAGCGTGAGTCTGCCCGCAGCTTGTGTGAGCTCACACTGGTGTGAACTCACGTGCACAACCTCGTCCACAGAGGGGGAGGGACCTGAAAGTTGTATCAGTTTGAATTTTCCGACTTTAGACTCGCAATTTTGAAAACCTGCCGACTGCAGCTTTAAGGAGCTCCACTCAGTGTCTTGTTATTGAGACAAATGGAGATGATTCAGACTGTCAGAGTTTGTCTCTTTACGCATCTTCTTTGACAATCTGGAGCTATGTAGCTCAACATTAGGTGATGTGCAGTGCTACGTATCATGTCATGCATGATGGTCGGAAGTATCCAAATGAGAAACTGTTGGAAATGTGCTACGCAGTGCTGTTACTATTGAGCTTTTGGAGAAACGTGATTTGGTGGCCACTTACTATTCTTCAAGTTCCTTCTCATTTTTAAAATGCCCACCTATGTTCTTTACCCACTTAAATGATTGCATTAAAGGGAAAACAATTTAGATCAGGTAACTTCTATTTCTGTAATGTGTGTGGCCAGATGGACTCAAAAATGCCTGTGAGGTGTTCTAAAGGTTTTAAAAGGGTTCCAAGACCAAAGTCCGAGCAGCAGAAACCAGCAGGAGTGAGCCCGATCTTCAGGTGAGTAGACTGACTGGGTAACTGTGTTTCCAGGAGGAGAAGTGGCTGAACTGGGAAGAGACTGAGTTCAGGTAGGTTAATGCAGAGGAAAGACGGAGGAGGAGGATGATCCAAACAATTGATCCGAAGTCCAATATAACAAGCTGGGTCATACACAGGTGCGAGGAGAGCATGTAAACCGAAGAGGACTGAAAATCCAGAGTTCCAAGAGACAGAGAATAGAGAACCAGGTCCGAAATCCACAATCCAAAAATCTGAGCCAGATCAATAAACCAGGGTACTCACGATGTCAGAGAGAGCCAGAGGAAGAATCAGGATCAGTCCAAAAACAGCTCATATACAGAAGTCCAATCCAAAGAATACTGCTGGAGGTTCAGGTAAGCAGACATCTAGCAGACCTGCCTAAAAAGGGAGGGGGACAGGAACCGAAGACACCGATGTATCTGATTTCTTTTTCTGGCAGCATTTTTTTTACATATGGACACCAAACACTCGAGTTCTCCTTTAAAACATTTAAGTGTACCAACTACTGTATTCTAACTGTGGTAAGGCCCTTGAGGAACATTCTTCATACATTTATTTTTCCACCCCTCTCAGTCAAGGATGGAAGTTGAGACCTGGTCACATTTGACAACCAATTCCAAATAGTTGTATCTATGTAATTAGTTACTGATATACGTACAGTGGTTTTTTTGTATAACAAAAAGCTATATTTTGAGTTTAAATGTTCAGAATAGAAATGTTTACATTAGAAATTTTATCATCATTTTTAGAATCAAAATAAGAATCTAAGAATCTTTGTGAATTTGACTCAAATAGAAAAAGAATCTGAGCTGACGATCTTCGAACGTTTCCAAATCTTATGATCAAATTAACCTTTACAACTATTTCATGAGATAACTGGAGGAACCTTAAAATGTGACAGTTTCATGCTGTGACTGCTGAAATGCCCCGTCTCTTGTGCTCCAACTCCAGAGCACCAGCACTGGACTAATAACTCCAACTGTTGCTGTGGCCTCCACCTTTCAGGCCCAACCCCGCTCCCAAACCGCCTCGACTCCAACAATCCTGACGCCCTACAGCTGCGGAAGACTCCACAGAAGTATTGGAGTCAGGAGTTCAAGCAAGGTATGCGCATCTATTAGATGAATCACAACTCAAAATGAAGCAAAATGGCAGTTCAGTCTTGTCAATTCTGACAGATGCTGCAATTCAAATCGGCCTCTTCCAGTCAACAGTCAGCTGTTTCCAGACAATTTCATCTGAAGCAGCTGGCAAGTCGATGTGGCTGCGCCTGTATGTCTTCACAGAAATAAAACAAAAAAAATTACCTTGTTTCTGCCCTACTTGATGAAAAGGTATTTCTACTGAAACAAGAGTGTTATTTATGAAAGAGTACCTTAAGGTTTTACAAAAAAGGGATGCATTCTATCAGCCGGGTTAGAAGAAAGGTGGAAAATATGCTAATGATATAAGCGAGTAAAAGATGCTGCACAACACGAAAGGTGAGACTCAGCTGGGAGTGTTGCACAGTAAATTTAAGAATAATATCCTCTGCCTTGCTCCTATTCAGCTACTTCATGAGATGAAAGTTGAATTTGAATTGAATTTCACACTTCTTGTTTTATGTGTTGTGACTCTTCATTTGAGTCTTAAAACGCTGACTACATTTAATTCCTGCCTTGACAGAGGTTGCTCTTGACGACAGTAGGTGACGCCTTAACATCTAGAGACCAGCAAAGTAACTGAAGTAATGTCAGCACAGCCATAAGAGTCAGTACTCACACCAAGAGCCTCTGTAGAAGGATCCTTCAGAGCACACCAAGCCTCTGCCGTCTTTGAAAGTTGTAAGGGGCACGCAGAGGCTGCTGCACTGGAGCACTTGCTCCAGTTTATTTATTTATTTATATTTAAATTTGAAAAAATAATAATAATCTTGGGGCTTTTGTGCCTTTAATGGATAGGAAAGTTCAGAGAGACAGGAAGCAGGGGGCAGAAAGAAGGGGAACGATACGCAGCACAGGGTCGTCTGATGCGAGACTCGAACCGGGGCCAGCTGCAGCGAGGACTATAGAGGCTTCATAAAAACTACATAAAAATGCTGATGTTAAAAGTGTGTTTGCACAACAAATGTTATGGCACTTTCATTTATATGGCTGTACATTTAAAATAAAACTAAATGCTAAAAGCTATACACTACTTTTGAATTAATTTTTGGAATCAATTTTGCGTACAAATGCCATTAATCGTGATTAATCAGGGAAATCATGTGATTAATTAGATTAAAAATTTGAATCGTTGCCCAGTCCTAGTTCTAATACCAAATAAAAATAGCTTAATTTCTCACTTTTTTTGGGTATTTATTGATACATCATTTCTTGTAAAGACAGTTGTTGATTGGAGACCCACCTCCAAGATCCCCTGCTGGCTTGACCTGGCTTGTGACCTCTCGGTTTCCTTTATGATTGACATGCACTTACTTGACTGAAACATATCAGGCAGTGGACCTGGAATTCTGAGATTTATTAGTTCTCAAAGTGCAATCTAAATGGTCTAAAAGGCCTGGCAAACAGCGTCTCTTGACCTTATTCTCTACATATTGAGATAGTCCACCAGGTCATAAAACAGACAGTAAAACTGCTGAATGCTGTCCATGTGCAGCATCAGAACAGGCAGAACTTTGGTTATGACACATGCCTCAGCTTTTTCCAGCTGCCTGTCAGGTGACCATTATCCCTTTAGACCTTTACAGTTGAAGCACAATGGATTGAGGGATTGTCCTCCAGTGTATGAGCAGTTGCATTTAAGTGGGAGGTTATGGGATGATGTCAGCTGCCTTTGGTGCTGGGGGGGGGGGTATTATTAAAGAAAATAACAGAGTTTTTCTGTGTGTTGTTCAGTTCCCTATATTCTTTACAGAGTGTTGCTAACTGAGGGCTGCATGGTGGTGTGGTGGTTAGCACTGTTGCCTCACAGCAAGAAGGTTCCAGGTTCAACACCCAGCTGGGGCCTTTCTGTGTGGAGTTTGCATGTTCTCCCCGTGTATGCGTGGGTTCTCTCTGGGTACTCCGGCTTCCTTCCACTGTCCAAAAAATCATGCATGTTAGGTTGACCACCTGCTGGTGGTGGTCGGCGGGGCCGATGGCACCGGTGCATGGCAGCCTCGCCTCCGTCAGTGTGCCCCAGGGCAGCTGTGGCTACAATCCAGTAGTCTGCCACCATCAGCATAGCACTTTGAGATTCCGTATGAAATGAAAAGTGCTTTACAAATGTAATTGATTATTATTATTGAATTGTAAGATGGTGGTACACGTGCTCCCATCCCAATTTTTGTTGAAACATGTATCAAATTAAAAAAAAAGCCTCATATTTAGAAATAGATAAAAGGTTGTATTCGATGGTAATTGTGAACTCAAACAACTCAGCAGACAGGAGGTAGGAGGCAGTGAGCCAAAACTCCAATAAATCCAATAAACTTAAAACAAACAAGAAACTGAGCAGAGGTGAGACCACAAGAATGATTGACACGATGGAGACTGTGACACAGGAAACCAAGCAGTTTGTATACAGAGGGAGTCAATGACAAACGAAGAGCAGGTGTGGTGATTTGCTTGTAGGATCCAGGTGTGCAGGGAGAGACGAAAACAATACTGAAAAGAGCCAAGGAACAGAGAGATGAAATGAAAATTTCTCAGTTTCAGCATTCTATATCTTGTATCTGCAATTAATTTGTAGGAAACTACAGGAATCAAATAATATGTGAATCATTGCATCCTGTTTTAGCAACACTTTGCATATAAGTTAGTGATGTCTAACTCATTCTTTATTTGAGTCTTTATTTATGCCATGGTGTTAACCAACTAACTAACTGGACTGAATTTAAACAAATGCTCTGATTGACTAAATACTTTGGCTCTGAACAAAGAAGAAATGGGAGAGTTGAAATGAAACGGCAGCCCATTGTACCAGTCAGCTCAGCAGCTGTATTACTTCAGGATTATGCTGCAGTCCTAATTTGGATCAGAGCCTGCAACTGACATGTCTCCAATTAGAGCGTACGCCCACGGACCCTTCCCTTCTCCCAGCTAGCTGAAATGTACCATTTACTGAGCACTTTTACCTTTCCTCCACTGCTCTCTTGGACAACGTAACGGTATTAAACTGCGTCATGATCTCTCTCAACACATTTTCTTTTCTCCCAGCAACTCTTAACTCTTCTTTTTAACCATCTCTTTGGTCCAGAGGATTATAGAGTTTGTGAAGCAATTCCATTATGTTATTTTATGTTAATTAACATTCTGTGAATGCACAGGTCATTTATACTTTGAAGTGGGATTTATAAGCATGTATAAAAGATTACTTCAATTATATGAAATGTCTCCATTTTCCTATTCTGAACATTTTATTTGCACAAATGTGGCAAACATTATGAATCTTTGATGATTTAGAGATGCTGTCTTACACAGTTTCTGCTGTCATGAAATTCATTAGCCTTTCTATGAAGGAATACCATTTGTCCTTCTTCTATTATTCATTACGACTACTTTTACATGGATGTACTAATGACATTGTCACTCGTACAAGCAGAAGGCAATAAATGTGGCAATAAGCAATTTTCACTGCACTGCTACAACTAGAATTTGTTCATGTGGAGAAATCACAGGAAAATGAAAGCAGATGTCATTTTAACAACAATCTTATTTGTGTGAATATGCATTTCCGCTAAAAGAACAAAGGGAGTTTTGACATCTGGAGTGTTTTTGTGTCGCATTCTGACATGTTTACAAGGGTGTGGAAGTTTTAAGTTCAAGGTGCGAATGTTCAGGAGTAAAAAAGAACTAGAAAGTTCTTTAAGCCCCCTTGTCGTCTGTACTTAAATTGCTATCTAAACCCTTAAAAAGATAAGTGTTTTTCCTCCAACAATGCTTCAGCTGTCTGAAGATTTACCTTCATTTTAATCACAATAATTCAGATTTGCAGAATTTATCCCCAGTCGCCTCGTGCACGCTCAGGATGGGGGATTGGATATATCACACTAAAGTGGTATGCTCCCTTAAAGATGACGTCTTTTTCAGGGAAGGTGTTGTATATTTCAGCAAGACTAAACCACATGCTGCATCTATTACAACACCATGGCTTTGTATGGGATGACTCCAGACTGACCTGCCTGCCTTTCACTAACTGAAAACATTTGTAGCATCATGAAATGGAAAATACAACAAAGAAGACCCAGGACTGTAGAACAGCTAGAATCCTATCTCAGACAAGAATGGGACGACATTCCTCTTAAATCTTTTTCCGTGAGTCATTATCGGCTATATCCGCGTAGAGCGAGAGCCCTTTGAAATATATTAACATAATGAAAATACATCAATCTCTTTCACCTGAAACTTCATTTACTCCATAAATGAGCTGATTTTTCTCATTTTCTTTTGCATCTCAGGGACATTTTTGGTTTCTACATTTCACAAGATACGTTATGCTGACAAAATACTGGCTTGTGGATGATGATCTGTGCGCAGTTACTAACAATGATTTCAGCTTCCTCATTAATATTCAGGATCTGCTTATTGATGGCGATCTGATTTGGTGTAATAATGACGGCAAACCAGTTTGCATATCTGTTATGAAGAGTGAAATTCCAAGCTTAGATAAATCAGTGTGCCAGTCACAGAAGCTCTGATCTACTGTGGGAGTTATTTCTTATCTCTGCTGCTGTAACACATAGCAGAACAGTCATAGTAATCTGCTGAAAGCTGATAGGAGCTTGTCCTTTTCAAGTGCAACAAGCATGACAACCCATACTGTATCAATACAGATGATTCAACACAATCCTGGCATGTGATTGGCTGCTCTGTCTGTGATGGCTCCAAGAGCTCTTTCGGTGATCAGACATATCCACTGATCGGTCAGGTTCAGATATTGTTTCTCATTGAGATGATTAGAACTAAAGCATGAAGGGAAACCAGCTGATTTGGACACATATTCTCTGCATATACATCCACTTCTTAAAATGGAGGATCTCCATTGTTTTGATGTTTCGGTGTAGTTTATAACCACGGGGCAGGAAGTTTTATCAGTCTTTTTAAAATGACTTAGTGCTTTGAAAAGAATTGTGTTCAATTTAAGCAACATTATTTTTACTTGTGGCAGGTGAACAACTGGATTATGATTGGATTACAGTCAGTGGGGTAACATGGCCCTGTAAAGAATCGAATTAATGGCCAAATTACAATAACACTGAGTTATTAAGTTCATGTATACACCTTAGTCTGACTAAAAATTGGACCGGATTGGGTTCCTCGCAGTCGGATTAAGACCCCGAGATAACTCTGTTGGTAGTCTTACTAAACATGCTTGTATACGGTGAATTGGACTTTGCGTTCTGTGCATGCTCAAGATTTTTTTCCTGGGGTCGTGACCCGGAAGTCGAAGGAGACGATATTACTGTTGTTGCCGCCGTCGGAAAGAAACAAACAACGCGATGGAGATGCTCTTCGTTCGCCATCTTTCTCGAATGCCTGAGTTTGTTGTTGTTGGTGGAAGAGTTCAACAGGAAGTGGCTCTATTACCACTAGTTGAAATGGCTACAGCGCCAGCTATCGTACCGGAGTATGACATGCTTTGTGCCGATGATTCGATTTATTCACCGCCATATACACTTACTTATACTTGATAATTGCCCTTGCCCAAATAAGTCCAGCTATAGCTATAATCGAATTAATCTCATCATGTAGACCCACTGAGTGAATTGGATTCTAATTGGCTTGAATTGGATTGTATCTTTGATGTGCCTTGAGATGATATTTGTTGTAATTTGGCATTATAATAATAAAATTGAACTGAATAGATGAATAAATGCGACATGCTCAACATGTTTGTCACATGTGCTTCCAGGAAGAAGGTAAATCGGCAACAACAGCATGGACACCAAAGGCTCCCATTTGTGTGAAGGGATTAAAGGCTGGTCTGCATGCTCCCAACTCCCAGAACAGTCACAATACAGCCCGCTGCTGAGAACACTGAAATCCTCTTTGTAGCTATCATCAGAAATGGAAGTCACCACCTGGATGTCACCCAGTGACTTGTAAACTGTGGTTTTAAAGCCTCTGAGTTGGTATACAGACATGTTTTGGTCTTTGTAGAGCTCGAAGTGACTATAATTAAACATGATGAGTGAAAGAAAAGGTTTGGACTTAGCATTTCATCACAGGAGTTGGTTTTTGAATGGGAGTCTTTAAGAAATCATATAAAACTGAGCTCTTCAGTTTATTCCCAGGCATAAGTTGAATTAATGTATATCTCAGTAAACTTTGAGGACCAGTTAAAAGAGGAAAAAAAGATATTAAAATATATCCTTCATTGTCTCTGGCTCTGTGGCTTAAGGGGTTAGTGTTTCCCTGAAGCCTTTGAGGGCACCGGTTTGAACCTTGGAAGCTTTTATAAACTTTATGAAACTTTAGGAGTTGTCCCATGTTACATGTTACCTCCCGGTGTTTGGTCGCTTCTCTGGTGTTTTGATGTCTTGGGATCAATCCCCAATCAGCCCAAAGAGTTTTAAAGCTCAGTCACACACAGTTGGGTAAAATATCTACTCAAAAGGTTCTTTACCTGTGTGGCAAGATAGCACAGGCTGATAGGGTGTGGCTTACAGTTCCAGAGGGAATGGGTTTGACTCCTAGCTTTGGAAGATAAAGGATTAGAACTCTTCTAGTTACAGCATTAAGGGGATGCTTGGAGGACTGGGGATTGAAACTCATGACAAAATATATATTCTAAAGTACAACATCCAAACGGAAGAATCAAATGTGATCAGAAAGTAAGTGAAGAGTGCAAAGATTGCTCAGGTAGTTGGGGAACTGCATGAAGTTGTAAAGCTTCTGTGTTTAATTCCTGGGGAATAACAGGAATATGTAAAAGATTATGAATTTATGTATCTTATAGGTCAAATCTCAAAGTACAGAGAGAAAAGCTGTAGGATAGCATATCCAAGTGTCTGGAAGAATAGCTCAGAATTTCTGAAAAAATTCTCTGAATATTCGGGTCCAACACTTAAAATGCAGATTGGAAAGTGTGAAGGGGATTTAGTGACGTGGTGGGTTTCATAGAGAACTTGCCGGTGGTGAAGCATCTGGATCGACTCCTGTCCGTTGTCTGTGCCTGCATAAAAAAAAATAAAAAAATCCCTACTCTGGAGGGTCAGGGAGAAGGCTGTGTCCCCTCCTGAAGTTTCTGGGAGATAGAGACAAGGGGTTATGAACTGGAAAATTCACCACAGGAGCTAAGTTTGTGAGAGGAATAGCAAACTGTGGAAGAAAGCCAGGGCACCCGGATAGAAGACACACATGAACAGGTAAAACATGCAGCTTCCACACAGACAGGCCCCAGTTGAGATTCGAGCCACCACACCACTGTGCAACTCTTACGTGATTCAAGATTGATTTTATTATTCAACCAGATGCTGTTCAAGGAGCAGGTGGGTGAACACCGAGTGGCAGGAGTGGGTTTTGTTTTTACTAAAGTGTAGACACCACTAGAATCTGTTGGTTAAATGAACTGGAATTGGATAGTTGTGTACAAATTATTGGTGCTTTATTGTTCGACTTGGCAGTCTGAAAACAAAGAAAAGAAAGCATTGCATTTAGCTTTGCTTAGCAACGTTTCAATGAGTCAGATCATATTGTGATGTTCCATCAGGTTGTTTCACAAAGTAGCTTTCTAGTTCAACCTTAAAAATGATCTTGAACCCTGTTACCTGCAATACTCATTCAGTTATGCACTGCTCTTGCTACGTCTTTGGGTTTCATAACATCTTCACTTAAACTAATCAACCCTTGTGTAGTCTTTTACATAATACAAGAGGTCAGGAGGTGTAAAAATGTAGAAATTCTCTATAAAAGGATTTTTTTCTTTTTCTTTGGAGAGACCTTCAGCAGGTTATGTATCTTTCCAAATTTGTTTTCCCATTTTAAAACTTAATCCGTGACCCATCATGAAATGCATACAAAAGAAACAATGGGAACGAACATTTAAAATTATAACACATTACAAGTGCATTTGAAACCTAAACATGAGTGTTCACTCTGTTCAAGAAATGTTTGTCCCATAAAAATGTCCCAGGCCATCCATCCATTTTCTAATCCGTTGGTCGGGTCGCGGGGGGGCTGGAGCCTATCCCAGCGGTCATTGGGCGAGAGGCGGGGTACACCCTGGAGGCCAAAACTTCTAAATTATTATGCTTGGTGGTCTTGCCCCAAAAGTGATGCTGTCTTCATCAAAATATCAGTAAGTTTCTTGTGGTGGTTATTATTGTGGCTGTGCAGGCAGCGCTATTTTGAGTTTTCTTCATCTTCTGTCACAGCTGCATATGTATATAGATACAAATAGCTTTGGCAGGTGGGAATATGAACACATATTAAAACTTGGAAGGCTAAAGCTGTGAACTTGTGAAAAGTGACTGTCATCAGGCATAAAAGAAAAGTGCAACCTCTCACGTTGGTGTATCTGTGTGAGATTGCTCCTAAAATAACAGATGTGAGAGGAAAATAATATCTAAAAGGGTTGGAAAACCTAGATGATCACCACGAGGTCACTCATGTCACTGATCTAAGGCCAAACTTGAGGGTTTATTTCGCTACCGTCACAAAAACTTTTCTATGAAAAAACTACAGGAATTTCTGCCTTTGTCTTTGCCTATGTAAGCAACAATTCTGCAGGAGAGAAAGTTTTATTTGACAGTAAAATTCTCAGTCAAGTATTTCTATGTAATTTTATTTAATTAAGTTTGGTTGCCTGGCTTCAGTTTGCTGCTACTGTAAATACTGTTAATACTCTCTTATATGGAATAATGTGCAAGGGTTATTACACGTATTCGGTGTCCAAATGTACCATTTCCTGATCAAAGTTGTAGCACAGAATCTTAATTCAACATTCAGGATAGTGTTTATTGAAGTATCAGCTTCTAAATACAATTCTAATGCTTATAAACCAAACATTAGACATGTCTGCCTGCTGGATGTTAAAAAAAGAAACAAATTTGAATGGCTTTCAATATTAAAACACATCTTTATTATCAGCATAGTGACTCAAAATCCTCTACACTTGAAATTAATGCGTCGCTGAATGTTTTTTGGTAGCATTGTAATTTCCCAAAAACCTGTTTGAATTATGTGGGGGATCAGATTGAAACACAATACGCGCTTGTTAATTAGCAGAAGTTACAACCAGCAGTGCTATGCAGCGACTCCCAGTAAGGCTAATCTTCTCTCTCTTCTTTTCCCTTCTATTATTTTTTAGGCAAACAAAACAAAATCCAGCCAGGCAGCAGTGGTCTTAAATAAAGGTAATGGGAGACCATTCCTTACAAGATGGCGCAAACATCCCATCATACAACACATTGGGATGTATCTTGACATTCTCTATAGAAGCATTTATAGAAGCTTTAATGCGTGATATTTCGTGCCAGTGTGTTATAGCCTTAGGAGTACAGGCAACATTAAATGAACATTAATATTCATAGCAGAGTTAAAGGGCGAAAACTAAGACTGTAAAGCAGTTGGCAGAGGTTATGTAGTTGTAGCAGGAGGCTATACAGCTGCTGAAGCCAACTATTGATCCAACCAATGATAAGCTGCTACTGTTAACCGAGCAGCTGATGATGGCAATGAGAAGGCAGCTATTCATTCAATCTGGACGCTCACGAATGCATCGAACACAGCTATTTACAGGATCATCTAGTGTCTCAGCTGTGCATTAGTGTGGAGAGGCTGGCCGTGAGCATTCATGGACTTGCAATCATCGTACCCAGTCTGGCAACCTACTAAATCATTTACTTTCATGTATTTCACATTGTATTTGCTTTTATTGATCTATTTATTTAATAGCATACCAACGCTAACTGTATTAGCTAATGAATTTGCTCATGTTTTTCTTTTCTTTTAGCAGGAGATTGTGAGGTATGCTGCTGCCACCAGCTGTTGACTTGGTCTTTGACTGCAGTCTGTGGTTTCTACCACAGGAAACTGATCATTTCCTGGATTCTCTTGCAAAATACACATTTTTACCTCAGTGGGACTTCTTATTAAAAAACTATGATAAAAGTGAAGCTGGTGAAGCAAACGTTGACATCAGCTGTGATCCACTTTCTTGACAGGTTACCGCTTTTTGGTCATGACTGCTTTTATACCAGTTTCTCGAGCATGACAGAAGATCATCGTTCCAAAATGTTACAAAGGGACAAAGAGCCCAACTCACTCACTCAAATAAAAACGGTAAATAATTATTGATGTTGTCAGCTGAGGTATGATGGATGCTAATGACCACTACTGTACATGGCTAATTGTAGATAGGTTTGTTGAAAAGGGGTTAAAATGTCTTGTGTCAGACTGGAGCCGTGCTGCTTATTAACCCTGTTTCCTAGCAACACTGGCCCTCAAATGTCAGTATGCTGCCCCAGAAAAACCCTCATTCAGAGGCTCAAAGCTTGGACAGAGAAAAAAATGTCAATGGCAGTACAGTTTAGATCAATTCACATGTTCTCTTTTCAGCATATACTTTTGGAAGTTTGCTTTTGCAATCTAAAGTAACATTAGCTGTGGTCGTGCCATTTAGAGAGTTGCTAACACAGAACAATAAAGCATGGAAACCTGTAAGTGGAGTCCAGTAAGTAGGAAAAATCTAATGTTTAACATAAAGTTAGAGACGGACTGGCCTGGTTTCAATCAGACCGTGTTGTGCAAAGTCAAAGCTGGTGCTGTCTTATAGGTATGTGATCACTGTCTAAGCAAATTGTTCTAAAGACTTTCACTTACCTTCTGTAGCTCATTAAAAGTAAAGTCTGTTAGATATTGTAATTAAGTTGGAGGCTGTGCTTGACAGGCCACAGCGCTTTAGCTGTTCCACCTTGCTTTTAACACAGTCAGTGATGCATAACTAAATAGTGGCAGATAAATGATGCCAAAGCCTCATTTTAATTAAATCACATTGCTGGAACTCTGCACCGTTGTTACAACAAGCGAGCAGAATGAAGTATGTGAGAAACAAACATCCCTGTGATATTGTTTACAGCTGCTCTCCTATTCTCTCCCGCCCCCTTCAGCATCACCTGGAGAAACACATCAGCATATGTGCTGACAGCATGTTTTCTCTTTGGGAAAATTGATAGCCAGTGATGTGTGTGAGTGATTTAAAATAAAATGCTCCTCATAAGGCCAGTCACCCCTCCCAAGCTTCATTTCCCTGCATTTATACATTAAAGGTGGGTACTAAAGCTCTGAAGGCTCATATGCTTACATCCCTGTCTCTCTGATGAGTTTATCAGGTGCTGTCTTGGAGCAAAACACCAAATCAATAAAGCAATTAGTACATCCTAGCCCCCGACTCTCACTATTCAAGATTTATTGGTTGTGACAGCTGCCAGGGCACACAGGGACCTCATCATTTCTACATGGCTGGCTGGAGACCGCGAGCCACACAGGTCCATTGGCAGGGGCGTGCCATCCGAGGGGCCTGGATATCAAAATGTGCTCTCAGTGCACACATCAGAATAGCCTGACCTTTTCCACAAGTCTCACTACAGCCCTTCCGTTTGGTAAGTTCTGCTGCAGAGACACAGCTCACTCTTAATCAATGTTGACTTGTTGATCTTTACTTTTCTTTAATTTCTTCCCTATGCTCTGTATTCATTCTTTATTTCCAAAAAATGAGTTCTGAACCAATATTTTTCATTCTGAATTTTAACTACTGATGTTTAGTTAAGAGTCCTTTGCATCAAATTTCAACACACACACAGTTTTCCCTTTTTAAAGCACAAAGAAAGGCTCTACAGCCACATGATGCAGGTTGCTCAGCGTAACACTAAGTGGAACACTAGCAGTGGCAATAGTAATTAGAAAACTTTGAGTAAAACTGTCAGAGGGAAGGGGATAGACCCTCAACTCTGTGGAAACCATCTTTAGGTCCAAGATTCAATGTATTTTTTTCCTGTATATGTTTTCACTTCCTTTGCTTTAGTTCTATATTTCCTCTCATGTGTAGCTGGGTCGGGGGTAGCTCAGGAGGTAGAGGTCATCCTTTACTTGGAAATGTACTGGTTTAATTCAGCTGCCTCAGTCTACACGTATGAATATACTTGGGCAAGTTACTGAGCCCCACACTAGAACAACTGGATTCTTTAGATTCAGATAACAGTCCCAAGAGAATGGATTTTACGTTTAACAACAATCTAAAATGGTGGCTCCCATTCATTGCATGTCACTCTGCTTGGTCAATCTAATTGCTTAAATTTTGCACATATTTTATTAGACTTAAAGTTTTTCTCTTGGAATAATTGGTTGGGATAAATCTAGAAGTCATTCATCACTCCCAACATCTCTTTGAACCACAAATTGGACATGTTTTGATGTTTTCATTCTGTTATGGCTGGCACAGATGCAAATTCCTCATCACCAGCCTCAATTCAATCTTCTTATGCAGAGCTGTTAACATCAAAATCCTGCCAAAACAAACTCAATTCTGTTCTGACCCTGTATATTGCGCCAATATGACAGTTAGCCAAAAACAAAAAACTTCTCTATCAGTAGTTGAGGTGGCATCAACATTTTTAAACTACATTTAAAGTTGGGAATTTGATAGTGTTGAAGGAAATGGTAAATATCATAAAAAGAGTTCACGTGCATAAGGAGGGAATGGAAGCACGTACATACAGTACTGCATATTAGTTCTACCTTGGTTCTTCTCACCCGAAGACCACTTTCAATGTTTCCATTAGTGACAACTGCTGTAATTGTTATAGCCACGCATAATGCTACAACAGTTTATTCACTCCAAAGTAGGTAATGGAAATGCACTTTTTATGAAACTTTGTTTCAAATTAACTTGATAATTTGATGAAAACACAGCTGCGTTCTCTTGCTTTAGACAACGTAACAGTGACAGAATGCTGCCATCGTGGGTCTAAACAAGAAATTACAAAACTGACAGCCAGATTGAATGCACTTAACATTTGTAATGGTCACATTGTAAGTTATCTCGCCCATTGACCGCTGGGATAGGCTCCAGCCCCCCCGTGACCCGACCAACGGATTCAGCGGGTATAGAAAATG
Source organism: Odontesthes bonariensis (assembly GCF_027942865.1). Classification (NCBI taxonomy): domain Eukaryota; kingdom Metazoa; phylum Chordata; class Actinopteri; order Atheriniformes; family Atherinopsidae; genus Odontesthes; species Odontesthes bonariensis. Next base: position 8,535,620 of record NC_134522.1, read on the forward strand.
GATGGATGGATGGACATTGTAATTTAGGCAAGTCAAAATTAAGTCAGGATACTATCACAATAATTACAGATACCTTTTGATGTTATTAAATCAGTCCCACCTCCAGCCCTATGGCAGCTGGAAAGTCTCCAGCCCCACCCTTGTGACCCTGAACAGGATAAAACAGATACAGCAATTAATTTATGAACGAACTTACCAAGCGCTAGCCATACATGCAGCCTTCTAAATCCATATTGACATCCAGTGTTTTTTATTGTCTTGTTTTGTTGCTGCCGTCTTCTATTTGAAAGTAATTTGTGCACTTGGTGTTGACATTAACTTGAGCTGTTGTACGTTACGTCTCCACTTTGCACAGCGGAAATGAATGAAAAGTTTTCCGCTTGTTGTCGTCTCACACACCCACTGCGTTCAAACACATACATATTTCTAGAAACATCAAAGCTTTTAAATCAGTCAAGCTGGAGACATAAAAATCTGAATATGGATGATAAACATAAGCCATGATGTAAATAGATTCTTTAGTCCTCAAGAGCGTCTCCACATGCACCATGTATGATTCCTGCAGGGGGCAAGAAGGAGAAAAACAACAGTGGCGGAAAAAGAAAGGAGTCATGGTGAGACCCCACAACTACTTTAAAGAGGAGTTGGAGACAATTGTCATTGAAGTCGTGTTTACTCTCAGCTTTGCAAGACAAACTTTTTGCTGTAACGTCCATTAAACCCTTACTTGGGCCCAAAACTTGAAATCTTCTTTCAGAGATCATTTTATAAATCTTCATCAGAAGGCTGTCATTTCAGTTAAAGTTGCATTAAAAAAAAAGAACAGATGGTCTTATTTTGCCACGAACGACAGCATGCACCTGAGGATTATCTTTTGCATGACGAATTAATGTGAATTATGCTGCAAGCTCCTTCGAGAAATCACTGCTAACACGGTACACTGAGTCAGGCATCTTTAATTAAGTCCTGTTGAATAAATAACCCATGTTTATGAAGAACCCCTGAGATTACTGCTTTCAGGAAGCGAAAACAGCCGCATCCATCTGACCTTTCCTTTTAGAACTATTGAAGCTGTCTCATGGGTCACACCACTTTCAATGTAATACAAATCCTTTGTATTTGTTGCTTTGTTATCGCCTCAGCTAGAACACTGCACTCATCTCTCCATTAGTGAAATGAGACCAAAGCTCCCAGTTGACAGCCAGCTCTCTTCCACAGTGAAATCACTCTCTGCTAAAATGGACTTGTCAGTTGTTTCTGTAAGACTAATTTAGTGGGTCTGTTCCTGTCACTTGCTTTTCTGTTTGTGAGTTGGTTTTAAGAGCTTATAAGTATTTAACAGCATGCTCCTTTTCCACGCAGCAAAGGCACATAGCTGTCCAGTCCGAGGCTCTGAGGCCATCCACTGACGAAGACTGCTAATATTCTGCAGCAGGGGATAAAACCCTGATTCACTCATCCGTAGCGTCAATCAGAGGGAGGCCAAAGCTTCACAACCTTGGCCTACAGCCTGCATATTTCAAAATGTGTTTGACACCAGCCTGTCCATTTCCTGTTTGGTTGTTTGTTGGATGTTGGCACAAAGCAACAAGATAAATCTACTATTTAGGTTCTTAGCCGACATAAAGCAGCAACACAGAAAACTGACGGACGATATGACTTGTCTTGGTTTATGCATATAATATTTCTGAGATATGCTATTGGATAAAAAAAGACTGATTTAGTAATTGTACATAAGGAGGAATATTTCTTTTTGTTTTTTAAAAAGTACAATTACAGATTTGAAAACAAGCAGGACATTTACATGCACAGCTGGGTCAAGCTATGATTATAGCTCATCTTGGACAGTTACCCAGACCAGTATTTATGCAAAGGAGAGGACTCCAGTCACTGACTACAGTATGTCTGATGCTACAACGCTGTGGACAATTACAAAACATTCAAGACTTTCTGCTGCTTCTAAATTTCTCTGAAATAGATCAACGTACATAAGTATAACGAATACACAGGTGTTCTCTTTAAGTTACTTGAATGATAACTTCATCAGATGATGCTGCAGGTATAGAATCAGGGTTTTATTAGTGCAGAGGGACAGTCTGGAAATGGTTCAAGTGACCATTGACTTGTCGTCTCAATGAGCTGATATGAAATCACAGATTCTGAGGGTGTTAACCTTCTAACAAAGAAATTGGTAAATGTATAAATGAGAGCTTTATTGAGAATTTGTATTGCACTCTTGTGGTTACCAAATTCTTCTCCTGTTCTTTTGGAAATCCCCAAATGTAATTATCTGGTTGTGTTAGACCGGCTCTTAGAGCCTTGATTTCGGGTGATTTCTGTCAGTCTAACAAGCTTAAATAGAAATTGGCTTCAGTCGGACTGACACAATCATTTATTCCCATTCTGCGGGTCGAGGAACCTAAAGAATGGGACTGGCAGATAAATGTTTCAGCCTCACATAAACTCTCATCTCCCGTTTCATTTGTGTAAACTTACCATCAAACTCCTTTGACATCCAAACAAGGGCCCGGTTCTGCCTGGTAAATGTGTTCATTAATCCTTGGAGACAGGGTACCTCCTCACAGTTATTTTATTATCCACGTGAGCAAAAATAAAGGAAAATTTCGTGTCCAGTGACACAATAAATGACTGACTATTTCAAAAACTAGTGTTGCTGTTTGTCAATTTGGTGTTTAAGGACCTTGACTCATCAATCGATGTCTCTTGTTTTTTCAGTGGGTAATGGATCGTCTCCACAGTTGAACCCTGTCTGCATCTTTTTTTTAATAATTGTATAAGAGTCGGTCAGCTAAACAGTTCATTCTGATTGGCTGTTCAGTGTAGCTGGAGAATCTGGGATTTTATCCACTTTTTATGGTTTCTTCTTCTTTTTTTTTAATCACTTCCATTTTCTATCATCTTCCACAACCAACAAGCCAAGAGTTGCCAACGCCTCTCTGAGAATAAACTTCTAACTGGCCATATCTGGTTTTGTATTTATGGTATACTGCAAGGGAAACCAACCTTTTGGTAATGGAGAGTTATGTGCTCCTGTGCAGGTACGTCCAAGCTGGAAATTGGTCTCTTTTTTGTTTTGGTCCACCCAGATACTGACAATGTGAGGAGACCCAGCAGATAATCCTTTCGTTCCTCCTGGTTCTTGACCTTGGTTTTGTCACGCCCATGGACTCATTTTTTAGTTTTCATGTTTTACGTTATGCTTTTGTTGTCAGTCCATGTTTAGTTTTGCCTTAGTTTCCCTTCACTCTGTTTCTTAGGTTCATTCACTTCACCTGTGTTTTTTCCTCAGCTGCACTCACTCCCCAATCACTCCCAGCCCTCTATTTAGTTTCCTGCCTCCCCTGTCGTTTTTGTCGGATTGTTGTTTGTTACCTGCCTTGACCTGATTCCCGTAGATATCCATGTTCCATGTTCTGCGTTCCCTTCGTAAAGTTAAGTATTTATTCCATGTCATACACAGTCTGTTTTTTGAATCCGTCTAAGCTGCGCTTTTGGTTCGTTACTTTGTTTTTGTGAAATAAACCCAGTTTTCCTTTGAAGTCCGCATCCGTGTCCTCCCTCCTCCTTGACAGGTTTGATGTATAAGAACCCTTAAACACAAAAGTTGCTACCTGGATAAAAATGAGGTCATCATCTGTCCTTCGCTACCTGATAAGTTATTAAGCATTGGACAGATCGGTCGCTGGTTTTTACAAGAATATAGCCTGTAAAAAATGTATTATTTTAAAAACAGAGAAATACACTGTGATTACTGACTGAGGATATTTAGAGCTGAAATACATTCTGGTGATCGTGGAGACACTGAAATGGAGCATAAAGAAGGACATGTGCAGTAAATAAAGATGATATATGCTCGACTCTTACCCAGCAAAAACAATTATGTATTAAGCTTTTCATCTTTAGTTATATAATCATTCTGTTTGATCAGTATTGACAAGCAGAAAACCGCTTTAATCCAGACTATTTCATATTTCAGGCGCCTATCCATTTCATCTCTTCATATCGGAACAGATAATGACAAAATGCAGTATGCAGCTTTATTTTCATTCTTATACAGCAAGGCAAGGCATCTTTATTTATATAGCGCATTTCATACCACAGGCAACTCAATGTGCTTTACATAAAGACAAGGCATTTAAAAGAACAGCATAAAGCAGCAATTTAAAGAGAAAAAAACAAAATAGAATAAAAATTAAAAACACAGTTAAAAGCAATCAAAGAAGAGGGGAAAAAGAAAGATATAAACTCAACCATACGCACATCGAAATAGAAATGTTTTTAACCTGGATTTAAAAGTGCTTCCAGTTGGGGCTGATTTCAGTTCTGCTGGTAGTTTGTTCCAGTTGTGTGCAGCATAACAGCTAAAAGCTGCTTCACCGTGTCTAGTTTGAACTCTGGGCTCCACTATCTGACCTGAGTCAGCAGATCTCAGAGCTCTGCTGGGTTTATACTCTACCAGCATGTCATTCATGTATTCTGGACCTAAACCATTCTGTGATTTGTAGACGAGCATCAGAAATTTAAAATCTATTCTGTATCTGACCGGGAGCCAATGTAAAGACTTGAGAACTGGGGTGATGTGATCTGATCTCTTTGTTCTGGTTAAAACTCGGGCTGCAGCGTTCTGAATGAGCTGCAGCTGTTTGAGACTCTTTTGGGGGAGTCCAGTCAGAGACCGTTACAATAGTCAAGTCTGTTGGAGATGAAAGCATGAATCAGGTTCTCCTGATCTGTTTGGGACATGAAACCCTTAGTTCTGGATATGTTCTTAAGTTGATAAAAGGCTGATTTGGTGACTGATTTGATATGATTGTTGAAGGTCAGGTCTGAGTCTATCAGCACGCCGATGTTCCGGACTTGGTCTTTAGTTTCTAGAGACAGTGACTCAAGGTGTTTACTGACAGCAAACCTCTTCTCTTTGTTGCCAAACACAATGGGCCTCAGTTTTTTCTTGATTTAACTGAAGGAAATTTTGGTTCATCCACTTTTTGACTTGCTGTAAGCAGTCGCACAATGACTCTATAGGATTGCAGTCATCTGGAGACAGTGCAAGATATATCTGTGTGTCATCTGCATAGCTGTGGTAGTTGACTTTAGAGTTCTTCAGAATTTGACCCAGAGGCAGCATGTATAGAGTGAACAGAAGGGGTCCAAGAACTGACCTCTGACGAACTCCACAAGTCATAGCCACTCGATCAGATTGATTACTTCCAATAGTCACAAAATAAAATAACTCACAGCACAACCATGTGTTCCTATAAAAAAAAATGTATTCTGATGAGAACAAAGGCAGCGCTGGCACAACTATTGCTTTAGACATGTTCTAAAGGTAAATGTCTGAACTTTTAACAAGGCTGATGTTAACTGTGGGGAAATCAGGTTTGCTTTACAAATGAATCCGTGGTGACAGTCTGAACAAAGCCACGGCGTTACATCTGCCCCCAGCACGTTGCCGCTCATTTAGTGGCGCTCTTCTTTGCCCTCGCTTTCACCCACCCTCCAATTCCAATCTGCCATAGCCTCTCTGGATCTGCTCCAAAACATCCCTCTAAAACTCTGAGCAGTCCTGCGTTCCTAGGCAACTCCATTACAGGAGAGACTGCTGGGGTGAGTGATACTCTATTATGGTCTTTACTGAAAACTATATGGGGAGCTTGTTGGATGAGTGTATGGTACTGCTATCTAGCTTGTCATAAAAGAGGACATCGATCCATCTTATTGGTCTCCTCACATCTTTCTCATGGCATCTTTGGATTTTGTTGCACATTCTATCAAAGCTTGTCTCATCCACTGAGAATATCTGGAAAGTTTTATAGGTTTTGTCCAGTTTTGACCCACATTTCATTAAAAAAAAACTGGTCCCTTCCCTTTCCCAAGCTACCCCACGCATTGTTCCTTCTTCAGGTTTTGGTGTTTGTGTGTGTCTCTAGCATTAAAAAAGTAAAGTTGTATGATGTTATACCAAAAACAATGAACTGAAAGATGCTGAGGAAGAAAACCACAAAGTTGGGTAATAATTCTATGTGGGTTTTTCCCCATAGATAATTTCACCAATACAGTGCTGCACAAAAGTCTAGCCTGAAAATGAGAGAAAAAGCTACTTTTTTTTTAAAAGCTTCAGAAAGCCCAAAGAACTATTCATCACGACCACTTTAAAAGATTTTAACAAAGTGGTTAAAATCAATGGTTGGAAGCAAAAGCTAACGAATTTAGGGTTTGGTTTAAGAGTTTTGCACAATTGTGTAATAGTATTGTAATACTACATATGTCAAGTGTGAGCATATTAGCATGTTGACATTCACATTTATGTCAAAGCAGCATCCAATTTTTATCCCAGCATTTGTTTGCCTTTCTACTTGATCTGCTATCTACTCGGATTATGACATAAAGCAAAATTCTTGCCATAAATGCTTTTATGACTTTCCTGAGCAGCATCACAGCTTTATCCACTGCCCTGAATCACTGTGAAGATTGTAAAAATGACAACTTTCACACCGGTTCCCGTCATGCCTCTGTGTGAATGCAAGACAAAGGGGCAGCGACAACTCTCAGATATCTTCTGCTGCTCTCTGTCTGTATATCCCACAAGGACCAGGCTGTATCACAAGATATAAACATAACAGGGAAGATACTGGCTGGAGGCTTTGCAGTGACAAGAGGAGTGCTGGAATCACATCAGGATGAATCAATAGTGTGGCATTGTGTGTGAGCTTTGCCATGTAAACATCATAGCAGACCAGACATCCCATGTTTCATCATTCATCTTGTGCTTGATTTTTGCTGGCAGACAGATGAGAAGACTGACGCATCTGCATAATGGATATAAAGCTACAATTTGATCCACATGAACTACATCCACTGTTTTATCTCTGATTGTTTTGAAGCAGTTGAGGCGCAAAGCTATTTGATCATGTACCAGTTGGTCCACTGACTCTAAAACCAGTGTTTGCAGCACTAATATTGAATATTTTGGTGACACCGACACCAACTTCTTCTTAGAAACTAGCCATTGCAAAAAAAGAGAGAGGAATGATTCTAAAATTCTCACAATTCATCCTCAGGTTACATGTGTGGTGATTCATAGAGTAGTCCTCTGCACATGGGCTATGTCTGCGCAACAACATATTGTTGGTTGGCTTTGATAGTTTTTATATGTTGGCCTCTCTGTGTTTTCTGATTCATGCAATGCTCAAATTCCAGAAGTTTGGTGCCAAACAAGTAGCAACCCTGGAGGAAGAAAAACAAAGCCAAAACTCTGCAGCTCTTTGAATTGCCAATTGAGTCTAGATCCAGAAGTTACGATAATTCCAGTCAAATAGTCTATTTTGGTTCCCACCTGATTTAAATTTCCCTTTTTTACATTTTTCTTTTCTTTTTTCGAATACAAACCTTAATGATAAAGTAATATCATTTATCATCTCTCATATATTAGATAACCTTTATTTATGTTTATACATTTGGCAGATGCTTTTATTAAGCAACTTACACTGGTAGGCCGGTTGGATACGGGTGTAAGGTAAGGTAGTACCTATCATGCAGGGGATTTGAACATAGGTCACCCACATGAAGAGTGGCAATCTTAACAAAGGTGAAGGTGTAATCAATTACTTTCTAGTTTCTCATACCACCTTTCTTGAAGCCAACAACATTTTCCAACAAGATCGAAGGAAAGAGCTTAGGAAAAGGCATTGAAAGACTGGTGCAACAATAGTCTAGTCCACCAACCAGTTTCAATGACATTAAAACTTAAATATATGCATTATTTTCTTATTTTCTTGTGGGGTGAACTACATTAGCTGTCATGCTTTAATAGTCAGAAAACACGTTACTTTTTTCATGCTGCACAAAGCAGCACCACCCCTTTTCACTTTCTGTCTGCAATGCTTGATTTTGGCTCCTGTATCTTTAAGGCTCTACTCCCCAAAGGCACAGTCTGCTCTGATTGGTCAGCTGATTAATTAAAAATGGTAGAGTGAGGTAGCTGCTTCTCCTTTGTTTTACATGTGTCCGACCAAAACAGTAGACAGGCTCAATGCAAATCTGTTAGATGATGACATTAAGTAACAGAGGCAAATCCTGGACAACATAGCGTGGCCTCTTAAAGAATTTAAACAGCTTTATGTCTAATAACTTGTTTTAACTGTAGCTTTATATACAGGTGTTTTATTAGATCAAGATATAGAATTTTTATCTAGTGTTTTTTTTTGTTAAGCTCACAAAAGAAAAGCTTAAATACACCTTTCACCTCTGGCTTCAGCTACAGATAGAAACAAAACCTACTATTTCCTACAATGTCAAATTGTCCCTTGGATCTGAAAAAAGGCATCGTAGTTTTTGGCAAAAAAAGACTAAAGTTGTACTTTTATCACAGTTTAATGTTAAAACAGAAGTCATTCTTTGGTTTGTTGTCAACATTTATAATTTTGCTAACAGAGTGAAACACCAAAGTGCAATTTTCTGAACTATCACCTTCGATATAAATGATAAATATTTGATACTTGACTCTGTATCCATTCGTCAAGGGAACAAGAGCTTCATGAAACAGATGCGTTTTTTTATGCTTAAGTCCAATTAAGGAAACATGAGGCCCATTCTGTCTTGCAGTTGTGTCTTCTCTTCCCCACAGAGACAACAATTTCATGGCCTTCTGCCAAAGCAGTCGTAAAATGAACATTCAAATCGTTTTGAGATCTTTTTTAATTGGAAGCTAATGGACTGGAGGGACCTCATCTGTTAAGGTCTGAGGATGCATGAGGTGAATTATATCAAAGTGAACCACTGACTGATTCTGGCACGGGAACCTCTAAACGGCTTCTCTGTTGCCTTAATGCTCGTTGATCTGGTTGATTGAGACTAGCAGAAAGGCAAGACAACAATGCAGCTACCAAATTATAATGAAACCAGTTAAAATGTAGAATAGCAACAACAGAAGGGAGTTACACGCTTGATATATTGCTGTACAAAAAAAAAATGGTTTACTTAGTTTGCAAACAAATTACTCTTGGATGAATTTTCTACTCCAAACTGGACAGCCCTGATCTCTGCTTTATTGTGATCAGCCATTTCCCAAATTGACTGTCAGAAACATCAGTGGTTTGGACTTTGGAATTTGGTGCCTAAACAGGCAAAATAGGCATTTTATTACAACAGGGACAGTTTTCCCGTCATCCCTAAAATGCACATCATCCCTCTTTCCTGGTTCAATCTCTCATTTCTGCCCGTCACTCCCTGCAGGCCAGAAATCCAATTTATTGGACATATTCACACAAACCTGTTGCCAGTGATGAGAGAAGAGGAGGTGGCAACGAGGTGCGGTGATGTAAGAAACTAAGAGCCCTCTCCTCATTTTAATGGAGATCTCGGATTCCTTCAGGTGTGTGTGGGCGGAACCGCTGTTGTCTGCCAGCAGACAAAAAGCAAAGCAGCAGGTTCAGTCACCAGAGCATAGCCCACAGATCTCATTAAAAACTGAAGCTGCGCTCATGAAAGCGGCACTGCAAAAGTCCAGAGATGTTTCATCCCTCTTTCACTCACTGTAGTAGAGACATTAAGAATAACTGCATCTTCAGTTGTAGAGTCTAACTTTATTGTTTTGGGAAAAGTTATAAAGTAGGAAATGTTGAAATCCACAAAGATCCAATATTTTTCCTATTCTTTATTATCATTGCTAGCCTCAAAGACTCTCCTGCAATATAAAAAGACGAGCAACAGGTGTCTGTGCAAACTTTTTTGTAAAAAAAAAAATACTTAATTTAATCAATATAGTGTTCTCTCGTGGCTATAATAAATTATTAAGATCGCAGCAAGGAAGGGGATCATTTTGTAGAGTAAATAAATGTTTGCATAACTGATGCTGTAGTGTGCACCCATTCACAAAAAAAATAAACAATTCTTGCAAAATACACCTCGTCTCATAGTTAAACATGAAATAGGAACAAATTAAAATGTGTTGATAGATACATTTTCTTTTTTTTGTGATGGAACAACTTTCAGAGTCCGTATTTCTTAAATCTGCACCATGTATTTACCGATTTGTAATATGGGCTTGGAGAGGTGTTTATCTCTAAATTATAAGACTATTCTTTTTGTATCTATTTACGTGGGATAGGATACAGTTCAGGAATAATATGTCGATTTTATTTTATAGAGAATGGTTTTATTTGATCTATTACAATTCAATGCAGACTTATGCATGTGTTTAATGTATATTATTTTTTCATTCTGAATTAAATCAAGTCATAGTTATTTATTTGCCATTGGTTAGCTACTGTAAATAGATAATTAAATGATGATGTTAATTTACATTCTCTTTCTATTATGTTGCATTTTTTTTCTTTAAGTTCATGCCTCTTTGGGGCTGGGGATTGAACCAACACTCTTCTGATTGGTTGACCACCCTCCAATCCCAGTTTTGCAGCAAAAAGTAAAATAGTCACTAAACTTCATTGATTGATACATGCCCACGGATGCAATTTTGTCGGTTTTTGTCAGGCTTCTGCACATGAAAATAATAATAGAGTAAGAAAGTGTTGCAGTCTTTGATAAAATAGCCTTTCATCAAATACATTTCTACACTGACTGTGAAAATATCTACATTTGGAACTTGCTGGACACACAGAAAAGACATATTATACACAAAGTCAGGACTATTCGTGACTGATCCATCAGTTCTATCAATTGTCCTATCCAAGCAATGAAGGTCTGAGATAGGTGTCCATTTGTGCTAAACTAGCAGAATGTAAAATGTTACAGGACTTAAAAAGTATGAGATCTGATTTTGAGAGAAGCTTTTAAAAGCAACTTTTATTTGCTTCCTTGTTTCTTTAACTTGCTGTTTCATTTCTTTCATATTGTCTCACTGTTTGGTTTAGCAGAACAAAACCGCATTGCATTTGTCAAGTCAATTAAATACATAATCTCATTATTCCAGTGTTTATTTGTAACATTAAAGATCTTGGAAAAGCAGCAGAATATAATGCAGCTCAGTGGTTACTTTGTCATCCAATAACCGGAAGGTTGGCGGTTCAATTCCCACTCTTGCCACTAAAAAAAAAAAAAAGATTGATGAAACTGACAGCTGAATGGGTGTCAGTCCGCCTCCTTGTCATAGCCGAGGTGCCCTTGAGCAAGGCACTGTACCCCCATGCTCCCCGGGCACTGTGAATGTGAATGGCATCTGTCTCCATGAGTGTGTAGTCCTGTGCATGAGTGTGTCAACAGGTGCCATCCTGGATGGGTAAAAAGCAGAGGACAGATTTTGTGTGTATGCATGACATTAAATCTGATCTTAATCTTAAAAAATTTCCTTTACTGCTCTCCTCAGGAATCCAGGCTCATCCATCTCATCCGCCAGCAATCTCAGACTTTCCATGATGAGTAAGGGAAGAAATATAGAAAACTTCCACCTCCAGTTTTTCTGCTTTAATCCTGCTCTGCATCCTAGATGTCTGCTCTTTAACTCATCTGATTGCGGGGGCTTATTCCAGGCATTACTTTGATAAATGCAGCAGGAATGTTAGGAAAGTAGTACTGCTTGTTTGGCTGCAGGAACAACTCCAACAACTCTACTTAGCTTCAAGACTATAAGGGCAGACGGAGACGGAAGACAGAGAGACAACAGAAGAAGGGATTGTCGAGCTTGATAACAACAGATGGTTTCGTCCTTGGCAGGGAATTGCTATACATGTTGTCTGCAGAGAGAGTTCACCTGTGTTACATGCCGATGCTCTGACTGACATCATCACTGATGTGATAAAATCAACTAAAGGTGCTGCCAAGGCAGGATAAGCAAAAACCTGCCGTTTCAAAAACAGAAAAAAAGAGAAAAGAACAGACTTACTGACTGAAAGTTGGGCAAACAAATGGACTGACTAAGAGACTGGAAGACCGAATGGGTATGAGAGGGAAACATAACAAGAACTGGCAAGGAGTAAAGGAAAACTAAGAGAATATATACTGAGAGAGTGATTACAAAAGAGCTGCCGGTGAGGCAAAACAGCAACGGAAACCAGGTGTGACAGGGAAGTAAACCCAACTGAACACACATGGGACAAAAAAAACAGGAAAAAAGGAAATTAAAGAGCAAAAGGTAAACAAGATAACCAAAGCACACAAAAGCTCATAAATCACGGCACTCACAGCGATCTCTGAAGAATTCTACCACGCCTCTCGCTGTTTATCATCTAATTTTTATTTTGTTTTTTAATCTGTAACAATAGCATTTCCTCAATAATTTATAACATAGCAATATTTTTTTGTCCTTTCAGAGATTAATAAAGCATTATTGAATTATTTTAACTAAGTAACTAAAACAAATGTAGCCTTCTACCCATTACCAGATGTTTTCTGACCAAAACAGAACATCAGTCTGCAACTCCTGACTAAATGCTTAGCTAACATCTCTGCCTGGTCAACTCAGAATGTCAGTGTTGTGTTTATGGCTGGTTATTGCCATCAGGTTTACATACAATGGCTGTGACATTTATGTTTACTACCTATTTTTTCACAACCTATCAATTGCCATAGACATAGTAACTGCTTTAACTGCTATGCATCTATCCATCCATCCATTTTTGTTACCTGCTTTATCCAGTTCTGGATCACAGGGGACTGCTACAACTTATTTTGATTATTTAAAGGATTTGTTTTTTCATGAACTGATTGCAAAAGAGATTAATTTAGTGCTGAAAAAAGGAGAAAAATATATATATTCTTGATGAAACTAACACAGGAAAAATCTGAAGATATGAATTAATTTGTCAGTATCCCTATTTTGATGGTCAGTGAATCAATTTTAAGTGTTAAATAAGATAAGTGTTCATCATCAAACTTAATTTGATGATTGAGTTTGATGATTTTTTTGCAATGATATTGGAAAAATGGGTCAGCCGGATTTGCTTGTCTTACACCATCAGTGAACTATGTGTCTTTCATCTAAATGACATTTATCATACCAGAGTTCACTTGCCAACAGCTTTAATAAATAAATACACACTGACAATGCTATTTCAAAGAAATGCACCCATCAAAAATAGATTTTCATGATGGGGAATTTGATTAAAAGGTCATTTGTGTGATGCATGAGTTCTGGTCTGCTGTTAATAAAAGTGGCATTGTAATACGTTTTTCTTTGATTTTCTGTCAGTGAAGTTTGCGCTTTCTCTAAATTGCATTTTTTTTTCAGGTGAAAGCGCATGTATGCATAAAGGGAAACCACAAGTTATAGGTGAGCCTAAAATCAGAGAGAGAATGAGAGCAATCATCGCTGCCACAGCGGTCTCCTCTTAAAGCTCCGATTTCATCAGGCCAGGGGGAACGAGACCATGTCACCACTGTGCTCAAAGAGACATTAATGATGCTGTCATTTCAGCACCACGGACAGCAGCAATGAGCAGGACAATCATCTGAACTGACTGTGCATAAAATCTCTCACCGTCTCCACAAACGTCACCGCACCTCGTTGCCACCTCCTCTTCTCTCATCACTGGCAACAGGTTTGTGTGAATATGTCCAATAAATTGGATTTCTGGCCTGCAGGGAGTGACGGGCAGAAATGGGAGATTGAACCAGGAAAGAGGGATGATGTGCATTTTAGGGGTGACGGGAAAACTGTCCCTGTTGTAATAAAATGCCTATTTTGCCTGTTTAGGCCCTAATTTATAAGCCTGAATAAAGTGTTGCACTCCTTAGGTTGTGTCACGTTTCTTGTGTTTGTAAAAGGTTGGACTGTCCGTATTTTTCAGTTATTGTTCTGGTGTGAAAATAATTGCGCTGCTTGTATTAAGGTGGATTCAGCGACCTTGTTGGTCTGGCCAAACAGTAGCCTAGAGAAAAAAAAAAAATCCGTGCAATCAAATTATTTTACTTCCCAGTGATGACTTCAAAATTTACAGACTCGAGTCTTTCATTTAGAATCCAAAAAAGGTTGGAAAAATTCATATTTTGACAGGATACTTATAACATGACTTCTGTCATATTCTAAAAAACTACCTTAACTCATACCTTGGGTCATACGGTAGTGGCCAAACACAAGCAAAAGTCAGATTTACACCGAAGAGGCATGACCTCTGGTTCAATCGTCATTCAAGGAGCTAACAGCATAAGTCTGAATTTCAAGAAAACAGCCACCTCACAGGAATTAAACAGACTTAATTGTTTAATGAGCCCTGCAGCATTCACACCCTGAGAGATATTTAGTCTTGCTGAAGTTTTACGGTCACTGCAGTGAAAAACAGGGGTTTACACAAGATACATTACTTTTCCAAAGCTTAAATAGGCTGTTAATGCATCCACTGATACTACTGCAACAAGGCAAACAATCCACATTCTGGGGTAAGTAATCGTTCCCCGTGTGCCCTCAACACATTATTCTTGTCCCAAAGCTTCGCTACTGCTGCCAACATCAGCAATTTTCAATAACTGCTTCATCTTTTCCAGAATGTTTCAACCTTCCTATTTTTCACCCCTGTTGCAGACAGCATGCCAGCTTTTTACACACTCTTAATAAATCTGTAGGAACATATGGGGACACTTTCGATTTTCCTGAAGCTGCCAAAGCAGACTCATGATGAACTGGGCAACAAACGGTTGAAGAATAGTTTCAGAAAGCCAGAGCCAGGCAGATGTGACAGACCCTGCTTTGGTGTTGCATGGTATATAAGATCTAAGATATTGTTTGGATTTAGAAAATGTAGAATCACTCAGTCTTAAAGATGAGTCTTTTGTATTGTTTTGTAGATCCTTCCCCTTAATCTTACAGGCCAAAACCAATTCTACCACTGGAAATATGTAATCTATTCGGAATACTGTGAACCTATCAGTGCCAGCAGCCATTTGTAGAATTTATAAAATAGATCACATTCAGTGAGAAGAGTAATTCTAATCTCACTCTGTAAAGCTGTGTTCTCTCAGCAGTGGCTTACCGTGAATGAGTTTATAGTACAAATGCTAATAAGATGGATGGATTCATAACAGCACTGGAATCTAAAAGTCAGACAGATGGGAAGAGCAGGATGTGATACCAGCTGTACGGTGATGTTTCATCCATGATTATTAATATATGCTGATAATTCAAGCGTGATGCACTCATTTTACCAAGGCACCTGCTTGCATTTAGATCTCTCCCATAACTCTCAACAATTTTCAGGCATTGTTTTCCTTATTTTCAAGCCAAAAAAAAACCCCATTGCTGATAATTATTTGGAATTTTTTTTCTGTAATACTAGAGATACAGAGATGATAAAGTAAGGGATAAACAGATATGTACTGATGTCAGAACAATACTTAGCAAGAACCGTGCTGTCGCTACACATGAGGCCACTGCCAGCACACGTGCTATTATCAGACAGTCAAAAGAAAGAAAAGTTAATTGCTCAATTAGCATTGAGTAAATCTGGTATTTTTAGTCTGCCTGGACGATTACCCACTTTGCCCCGTCCACAGTATGCTGCCATATTCACCAATTTGTTGGTTGTAGCCTATCTGGATGGTTGCTTCTTCGTGGAAATCATACCAACAAAGCAGAGATAAAAGAATGAAGAATCTGGGTTGGTTGTGACATAAAAACCATTTCGGTTGAACGGCGATCAAGAAGTTTCAACTAATTGCTGTGTCATCTCAGCGGTGACATCAACACAATGACTGTTTGCGGAATCATTAAACTGTTGTGCCTGCAAAGAATAACCCTTCACAGACTGAATCTGAATCCCCGGTGTACCTGGCTTGTACAGCTGTGTCTTGGATGACACGCTTTTCAGCTGCATTACTTTAATACAGCAGATACAATCCATCTGTCTATTTCAAACAGCTTTGTAGCTGAAAGAAGAGGATGAGCTGCCAAAAGTTGTTCTAAGCTCTCAGTCCTCCCCACCCGTCACCTTGACAACATCTCCTATCAGAGTTAGCCCTGTCAGGCCCTGCAGTTGTTGGGCCCTGGCCCCTAGGTTTTTGCCATGTAAAAAAAGGTTTTGTGGCCTTTAAACAGCTTGTATTATGACTGTGTGTCTTCTTCCCTATTCAGTAAATGGAGTCTGTGAATATGAAAATCTATCCTTGCCCACATCTCTGCTTGCCATGTAGTGAGAGTGTGGTACAAGCATCAGGGAGAAGTTAGTCGGGGACTAAATCGCACCTGCTCAATCAGCCTGGCTAACTTCTCCTCATACCTTGCACTAGCTTCTCATTTCGTCTCTCCCTCACTGCACAGGTAAAACAACTGTACAGCCCAGAGGCCAGGATTCTGTCCCAGTCAGGATGTCATTTTCTACATATTATAAAGGCTGTCTGACCTCGTCTTTACAGACTGTAGGTGGTGCAGATTTAAAGCAGAAATACTGTTAATGGCTGATTTTGATCATAATATGCCTTGTAAAATATGAAAACATCTCATGGAGATAGACTTTAGGCCCTCAAAGAGACACTTTTGGTGTGATAGTGCAAATGTGGCTAATATCTCTATAACATATAGAGTCAAAGTCCTATTGTTGTTAAAGAATCTTCAAGATTTATAGTTTAAACTTTGAGATTCTTTTCTGTAAATGACAAACAGAGAAAATGATAGTCAAAATAGATAAAGAAATTAACAGTATGTGAGGTAGTTAAAATCAATTCAATTGCTTTTTGTTTCAAATGGTTAAATCCACACATCTGTGGTCCTAATGCTGGAAGAGGATCAATGTATGGACTTTCAGATAAAGGTCACCTGCATAGAACTTAAAACTACCATTAAAGCCCAGTGTGCAGGGACAGATGAGAACTAAAGGGAGAAATAAAAGGTAACCCTGAGCAGCCTCAGCCTTAAACATGGTTCCACGATATTAAACCAAACACTTGGACGTGAACATGACATTATCTTTTTAGTAATTGGTTTTGCCTGGCAGTAAACAATATAACTGTCATCAATGAGACAAAGCCTGTTTTTAGCACACTCTCTCTGGCTGCAGCTGCCGCTCACACACCCGGCAAAGTGTCGACCATTAAGTGGGTTATCATTCTTTATTTCTGATCTATTACGAGTTAATATGTTTTCCAGCCTTGGGGCGTGTTTTTCTAGCCCTATGTGATGCATGGACTTTTGTGTTACTCTTGCTGCTGTAACACAATTTAAAGTATCATGAATTTTCTATTGACCTTTTATGATGGTGTTCATTTCACTGCCGTGTAAAAAAAATTAGAGAAATATATCCTTTACAGTTCATTATTTTTTCTGCAGGCGCAAAGTGTTTTCATAACTATAATCGTATTGATTTTGGCAAATCATTCATATCCTTGGTGCAGTTGTAAGAGAGTAATTACACAAAGCCAGACTCCTCGTGATATTTGAGTCTGTCACTAGCTGGCAGATGATTAGGCAGCCACTGAACTCAGACACAGAGAGAACAGCCTTTAGGTTGTTTCAGGAATCAGTTTAAATTTGGTGGTGGACATTTTTGAGATTTATTCTCACTTTAAGGTTTTTAGAGAGGAGCAGTCTTAACTGCAGACTGGGCTTCCAGCTGTCCAGCTCGTATCAGGATTCATGCGATTCATAAATCCTGAATACACAATTGTATCTAACCTGACGCTCCAGATGGTTTGTTTCACAGAACCATATGGGAAGTTCTCTTAGAAACAGTTTTCATAAGAGCTGGTAATAAAATGAAAATAAAAAAAAAGAACGTACACGTGACTGAAGGAAGCATCTGTCTGCGAAAACTTCGGCCACTCAGATGAGCAAAGCAGAACCACAAGGAAGCGATCTGTGTATAGAAGCCACATTTTTTATGGTCTTTAAACCTTTAGCTTCTCTGTTGCTACCAGTACAGGACACTGGTCCAAATGTTTGCATCCAAGCCACAAAACTGACTTACAAGATAGATTTTCTTGTGAACGTAAAGTTGTAATTCTCACAAATTTCACAAGAATCCAGCTACTTTACAGGTTTCGCTCCCTTATAAGATGATCCAACACATACCTTGATGCATGGGGTACGATATGAATAGTATCTGCAGTCTGTTTGGTGTTTTGTACCATTTTAGTTTCTTATGGACGACAATAGCCCATAATACCTTGAGAGGCATCAGAAGTATAACTGATTACAAGCACAATGACCATCCGGTCAGCCATGACCCCACTCCAGCTGACACCTCCTTTGCAGCTTCGATACAAACAGCCGAGACTGTACATCTTCCCCGGCTGGAGGAGCAGCATCAGACTCTCAGGATAAGATAAGGTGTCAGTCAGGTCAGAGCCTAAAATTATGTGCTTACCAACTGGCAGGAGTTCTGGACATTTTCAACCTGTCCCTGTAGCTTGCTATGGTCCCCGTCTGCCTCAAATCCTCCATCTTTGTGCCTGTCTCAGTGCCTCAATCAACAGAAGATACAGTCTCAATAGTGCTTCCCACAGCCCTGACCCACCTGCAGCACTCCAACACTTATGTTTGGATGATATGTTGACTTTGGCGTTTAATATTGCAAGCTGGCTCTGAAGCTCCATAACTTGGGACTGTCTGAATTGCTGAGTTTCTACAAGCAGCAAGAGTGGTGACCCTTCTTAGAGCCACACCATGCATGCTTCATGAACACATTTGCAGGTGCAGCCATGCACCACCCAAAAACTCTTGCACTGCCACTGTAAGGCCCATGCAGATGCAAAGGGGCATAACAGTTCTTATTTGATTTTATTCTTTATTTTTTTGTTTTATCAAAGCCAGTCAGTCCCGATTCTACCGTCATAGCAATAAATTGGGCATAAAGGCTGTTATTACCTTTGACTTCCCTGAATTATGGCAACATTTCATGCTGTTGTTCTTGTTTAAGATGGACTAGTATCCAGTGATTGATCATGATGTCTCACAATGTGCAACAGTTTATAACAAGTGAATCAAACAAACATTAAAAAAGGCAGTGCAATAACGCATGAATTAATGTTGTAGGCTGTAACTGTAAAACTTAGATATTACTCAAACAATATATTCAATCTTAATCTTACAAGGGATGTTATAATAAAAAGAAAATTGTTGTCAAATATTACATGAAATAAAAGTTTTAACTGCAACATTCATCATTTATACGGTCCTCTGTGCAGCATTAGTTACCACTGCAATGCAACAAGAAATCAAGCAAAGTTGACATAGTAGAATGTCACATGAAATAACAGTAAACTGCATTTAAGATGAGTTTTCTACTTCAATAGGTCAATGACATCTTCTAACAGACCCTGGCGGTAGGAGAACTGAGCAGGATGTTGTGTTGGTGGTTTGAGTTGAGTTAAAAACAAATGCATGACGGGGTTGTATGTAATACGTTGACATGTTGTTGACAGGCTGTTGAATCATTTGCCTCAGAAGTGAAAACCTTCCATAAACAGAAGTTTTGAACCGTGCTGTGTCGGATGTCATTTCTTTAAAAGATTTTCCATGTTTTTTGTGTTTGTCCTTTCCCTGAGTTCCAGTATTTTTCTCTCGGTCTTCCAAGGCTGTGTGTTCTTCGTGGCAGGCTTTCTATTTGGTTTGTTGCATCTGTATCCTTTGAGTTTGTTTTTCAATAGAACAACAAGAAATGCATGAATTTCAAACAAGCATAACTTTACAAAAAAAAAAAAAAAAAGAGTTGGCTGCAAACAAAATGCTGGTGAAATAAGGATTTATTAGAATATCAAAGAGAGTGGCTGATGAACTCTTTCCCCACTTTATAAAAAAGCTGTTCTTGAAACACCACCTATAGATCTGGATAGTAGACTCCTCTCATCGTCTGTCCAAACAAAAAAATTGCTTTTGTGTAGTTGAGTCCTTGAAAAGTTGACGACTTACACTAATGGAAAAGATTGTTTTGGAGAAATCATAAATCATTTTCATGAATCAACAGCAAATCGAGCTCGTCACAATAAACAACCCCAGATACACAAAAGCATCAAAGCATTCATCACTGAACATTGTATTAGTCTGAGGTTACAATGGAAGTTCTGTCAGAACCACTCTCGTCAAAATGAGACGAGAAACAGAGATGAATTTCAGAAGCTTATTCTGAATGCATACAATTTATGTTTGGCGGTATGGCTCTGTTCGGAGGAAGTTCCCGACTTTTCCATGAGCTCCATGGAAGCCAAGACAGGGAACAGCAGCATCCTCAGGTGGAGTGCCTTCCATTTGCTGTAAAGGCAACAAACCCCCTAGAACAGAGCAAGCAACAATGAACAACAGTATGACATTGTTTGCAATGAGAAGTCGGTGGAGCAGGGGAGGTGGTGGGTGCAAGCAGAGAGCAAAAAAAAGCAGTGACAGCAAACCTAGTTTAAATGAAGTGCCCCAAATGCCAGCATCCAATTGCGAGCATCAGCTGATTACCCAATTGAGCACAGCTGGTTGCGGAGCCATAAGGGTTGGGTCGGCGTCAGCCAATAGGCAAAGGGCGCGTTGACTACGTGGTCTGCCAGAACTAACGCGATGCTCCATTAATCAGTTCTTTAGGACTCCAGTTCAAGACTTTAAACTCAACACTCTTGAGGCTTGGTCTCATTGAAAGCTGCATTTAACCCAGTGAAGCGCAAAAGATAGAAGATATTGTGACAGCCTGTCCAGTCTTCCAGTCTTTACTAAATTAATTTTGAGGTTTCGAGGGCTCCAAGTCGAGTCTCACTCACAGATTTCTGTTTGCCATCTTGAGCAGGTGTAAGGATCTTGTGAAGTCCTTGCATGAGACATGTTAACTGTGACTATTATAGGTTAACTGTGAGATTAACCTTAATCAGCCAACATTCAGTTCTCGACAATCAATCACTGCCTGGAATGGACAAAATAAATCTAGAAAAATCAAATGAGTGGTAAAATGCTCTGCAATTGCATCCCAAATTACAGTAATAAGGCTCAAAAGAGCTAATCTACTTGTTAAATGTGGCTTTAGGCTATATGATTTTATAATTTGAGGCTAAAGTGGAGAAGGTGCATTTCATCAGTGTGGCTTCAGAGAGCGCAGATGCACCCTGATGGCTTGAATGTCCTTTACCACAAGATGTGAAATTAAAACTTACAAATCAGTACAATAGGTCATCCAGGTCCCGGAGAGGTGCAAGATGTGCACCATGTAATCACATCAGCCCCGCAAGCTTTGTTTCATGACATCACATTTTTGCTCTTTCCCATTTCCTGCTAAACTTTTTAAGCTGGCATTGAAACTAAATAATAAAGGCAATAACAAGAAGCTCTGTTGGAAAGTGCACACTGGCAGATACTTTGCCTTAACTTAGCCCTCCTCCTTTGTTCTGCCCATTCACACCGGTTTGTGTGTCTCTATTCATTCTGGGATGAAGGGGTGTGTAGCGTTATTGGTTATCAAATATAAGGATTTATCTTAAACCTCGAATTAAGGGCACCACCTACCGCTATCTTAACCTTACGTTACAGTCAGGTAGGAAAACTGTTGAAATATTACGATCCTGGTATGTTAAATTAATAATCAGTTAATAATTAATTAATAATCAGTCTCATATCTCGCTACTTTCGTGAAGTTCTCGTTTGGTTGGACAGACATTACGTAAAGAAAGCATACGACACAATCTGTGATTATAACATATATATAGATATATGAACTGTTTATTAAAATGATATGACCAAAACATGAACCTTTAAAACAAACAGGAGATGCATTGAATATGGGTGATTATATAAAACACCTAGTGAATGGAAAATAAAATATGGGGAATGGGGAGATACTGGATGTATTCAAATAGTTTGGGTTGGCTGACTATTTGACGCTAAATACTGACATTTCAGATAAATGTATCATTCTGTGAAAGCCTCGAGACATCCATCAAACCCACTTTAAGGTGAAAACGGGTCGGTCTTACTGTGCTGAAGTTCTGCTTAGTCAGCTCGGAACACGGCAGCGGCCACGCGGGGTCCGAGGGGATTTCTCTTCCGCTCTCTGGGCCTTCCTGGTTGTGGTGGCTGACTTTAGCGGACTTCTCAGTTGCTTCTTTCACTGGGAAACGGGAACAATGGTGCCGAGGGCTGTGGTTAGATGATCGAATCTTCTGAGTGTCAATGGGTCCGTTGCTTCTCTGATGAAGTGAACTTAAGTTCACAGAAGATTAATAAAAGGTTGCTTGGAGTTGGCTTTCTGGGTAGGAAAACTTCATTCTGTTCTTATCTTTGTTCGGGTCTTTCTTTCTCATCTCCGGGGTCTCACTGGGTTCTGGAGGGTTTCCTCCGGTCGTCCTCTGCATCGCTCATCCTCTGTCTTTCCGCTCTCTCCTGAGATTATGGGAAAACTCCCAAACTCTGGTGAGCTCTTCTCTTCTGCTCAAACCATCTCCAAATCTCTCTGAGCAGCTGTTCTCTGCTCAAATCTCCTTCTGAAACTCTGGGTTGGAACTCTTCTGGAACAAGTGGCATGAAGCCAGAAACAAAACGCCTGAAGCGAGAGCGGAGGCGGGGCGTGACGTAAGCTTACACTACTCTTTCAGCCAATGATATGCCTGAACTGTGTAAGATGATCTGTTTTGCGTGGGGATTTCTGGATGAGACAAAGAAACTCTTATATCTCCATTACTCCGTCTCATAGAACATTTGTCTCGGTGATTCTGAAAACACCACATCTTGTTAAGATATGCAGATTAAAGATATAACATAGACTTGCAATATAAAGACATCAAAATAACACACAACGTAATTGATGATTATGACTTTCAAAATTCAGATGAATATCTATGAAATCGTGACATATGAATAGTGAACCACACAATGTTAATTTTCTGTGTTAACAATGGGGATACCAAACAAATACCAAATAGATACCGAAGGGACATCGTTAGAAGTTAATAGTTGCAAATATCTTGTCCATTTTACTGAGTCCTCTGGGATTTAAATGTTCAACTAATCAACACTGCAGACCACTAGGGGGCAATGTGGTTCCATCAGGCAGGTTGGGCATTTTCCACCAAAATCAGTTCTTTGTCAATATTTAAGCCAGAATCGTACAAATTGTCTCTATATGCGTCTTGTGATCAAGCTGGAAACCTGAAAGAAATTGTATACGGTTATCAAACACATTTAATATAGTTTTAAGATTCGACTAAAAGTGAGTCTTAGTGAAGTCTTCTCAGTTCGTATGTAGCCACCTGGTCTCTTTCTCTGGTGGGAGAGGGTGTTAATATGTCAATTCGATTCATGGTGAAGATAAGATGGTGAGGTCTCCAACATCTCCAACAGAAAGGTTCTTTGTTCATTCGAGTTTATCCCAATTTATGGAGAGCGTCTGTTGCGAGTTCGACTCCCCAAAAACTCTCAAAAGGGTAGAAGGTTAACGTAAATTAGGCAGTTTCTGTCTCTTTTTCCTTTGTGGAAATAAAATGAAGATCTGGTTTATATCCACATACGTAAACATCCCCCACAGGAATGTTGGTTTTGTCAAAGTTTGAAAAACTCTTAATCCACACGGCGCTGTGACTGCTACAGGTGTGTCTTGATGGCCGTTCAAACTGATTTTTTAGAGGTAAACTTCAAATAGTGTTATCAGAAATTTCCACATAGTTCACCACAATATCTGGATCCATCTGCCTAAAATGATCACATTACATGTGTATAACTTGAAACAAGTCAATTCTGTCACATTCATGGGGTTTTCCCCATGTTTTTAGTTCTGTGTTTTATCATATTTTAGGTCATTTCACGTCTTAGTTTTTAAGTTCATGTTTAGTTAAGTCTTGCCATGTTTTGTCATTGTTTTTTCCTCAGTCACCATTTTCAGGTCATTAGTTTCACTCACATTACCTATGTTCATTGTCATCAGCTGCACTCACTCACCAATCACCCTCCACAGTACTTCGGCTGTCGATCAGACAGTATGCAGAGCGTTGACCCACAATGCACTTCGCTCCTGCCCGAGCCGAAATCAGCCGGCCTGAAGCTGATTTTGCTTAAGCTCTAAACTCTGTAAATATATAACTTTAGCAACATTTGAAACATTTTCAGGCAAGAAAGTAGTCGTTTAGATCCCCAACGTGTTGAAAATCTGCCAAAATACCGGCTATTTACAATTTTGTTCCGACGAATTCGGCGCTACTAAAGCTAGCCGTAGTGAGCAACGCACTTCCGGTTATTTTCACAAAATAAAATATCCGTTTCCTTTTATCATAGGGAAAGCCATTAAGATAAAAAATTGGTGCTTTTGTTATGAAAAGAGAAAGTGAACCTACCCTCGTTGTAGCTAGCTTGAAACTGCCGTTTTGACAGGAAATGGCGATCGGCGACGTCACGTTACGTTGCATCTTGGGTAATTTGAGTATGAGTAGTAACCTCATGATGCATACCCAACATTTCGGCGAATCTACTATGCATCCGGGAACTTAAAAAAAGATAAAGTTAGTATGAGTAGTAGGAGAAGTATGCGGTTTCGAACACAGCCCAAGTCTCCTGGTTTGTTCATGCTCATTGCCAGATCCTTACCCGTCACTGTCACAGTAAGTTGCCAAGTCAAGCCAAGTCCAGTAGAATTAAGGTCAAGTCTTTTCTTTGCCATAGTCACGTTTTGTTTCGTCAAAGTTTAGTTTTGGTATCCGGCTCAGCCGCGATTTATGTTGCCATTCTCTTTGTAAAAATAAACCAAGTTTTGTTTTTGAAGCATCTGCATCCATATCCTTCCACGCCTCGCACCCACCCTTACCTGACAAATTCCTTGTGTGTGTTAACATACTTGGCCAATAAACACAGCTCTGATTCAACATAAACAAAAGTCATCTACAGCTAAATGTGTGCACGGTCTATCATCCATGCCACATACTGATCCACCAGCATCCAGATAAAAGTCTTTGCATCGTCAAAGACATTTAGCACATATTTCGTTGTTGTGTTTTTGTGACCATTCACCTTATCCCTTCTTATAAAGCACTTTGTAAAGTTAAGTGCTGGCCAATAAAACTTTATTATCATTACTGTGACAGTAAGTGGTATTTTAAACTGAATCAAGCAGTAATGAAACCACATGATTACAAGCAGTCACTTTGAATGTAGCATCACAAAGATACTTTTGTTTTATGAAAACTATGATTAATTCTCATATATTGACCCATCTGGTAGTGTTAGCGTTACAAAAGTGCCATCATATCAAGGCTGACCTCTGGTCACTGACCATTTCATTCCTGAGCAGGAGAACTTCCTCTCTCGGGGAATTCAGTACCACCTTTAGATGCATTTTGATGCCAGACATGCACTGGTCAGAAAGGATACCTGGTTAAATGAAAAAGAGGATTTTATTTATCAGACTGGGCAGCTTTGATACTATGTCACAATTTTAGGAGCGTTAACCAAGCAGAAAAAAAAAAAAAAAAAAAAAAAAAAAAAAAAAAAAAAACACCTTCAGCTTCCATAAGTTTTAGAGAACTTTAGGGCAAGAAGATGAATATTTCTGCAGGATGCCCATATTTCTGTTGTATATCGTTTGACTGTTTACCTCATCCCACATCAGACGGTTTCAATTAGTGGACAAAACTGTAAGACCACTTTGTGGCGGTGCCAATTATCTTTTAGATATACCAAAAGTCCATCAAAGTCTGTTTTTGCAGACATATCAGCATAGATCCGAGACACTGATTATTAAGAAATATCAAAACAGAAATCTCCACAGACAAAAACAACCATATCTAAAAATTGGATTTCTCTTTTTTGTTCATTTTTCAGTCCTGATGAGAATGATAAACATTTCCTTGATGGTCAGTGAAGGACAACCTGCTGAAAATCCTTTCTATTTTTTCTTTCATTTAATAAAGAGCAAAAAGAAAAATACCAAAACCTTAATTTTTCTGTGTCTTTGAAGCCCACGAGACATCATTGACTGTTCATCCTACAGGCATGTTACAGACATCCCCTTCGACGATTTGTGGTTACTGAAGTGGACAAAAAACAAGTTTGTCTGCTCTAGAATAAATCATACCTTCAGCAATGAGACAAACAACTGGTGTGGCCGAATCTCTGACATCATGAGATCCATACATCCAGAGAAATGATATAAAAAGCAGTATAATGTGGATATATATGACAATATCACTGCTTGATACAACAAGGAAAAAAATAAACTCACTAACTCAGTTCAAACAGTGCCTGTCATTAGTCTGTGGGGCATCAGAGGCACCATGGTTCCTGACCTGGTGTTAACCTCCTGTCTATCCTCTTCCAAATGCCCAATTCCTCACCACGTTGTCACATCCTCCGCATAGCTGCTGCAGGAAAGCCCTGCAAATCTGCCCCCCTGAGGCTCCAACCCATAAGGATAAATAGACACAGTGGAAGACACGCTTCTGTGAAGGCTTATCCTCTACAGCCCCAACCTGCCTGAATGCAGCGCCGCATTAAATCTGACACGCTTTTATAAGCACAGCACATTTCCAGTTGTTGTACAGCACTCATCAGCAACCGCGGACACACAAAGAAGTGCATTTCCCAAAGGAAATCTCTGTTTTATAGATTCAGTGGAGTTCACAGTAAAAAAAAATAGAAATAATCCGATATCTTTAATCCCGGCTGTAGTTTATTTTGCTGAGCTATTTTGCGTCTATGTTGCAGCAAGCCCTGCAAAGGCTTTGTGCTACAATTTAATACCTTGTTAATGATACGTCATTTGCCTTTCATCTGAGTCGAATGAAGAGTGTACCTATGAGATAAGAAAACTGCAGCTTCAGCTCTGGTTTATAATCAGGGATGTTCTTTCATTTTTCCCCACTCTCGGTCTTAAATCTCAATGACTTTTTGTGACATCGTGGCAGGTGGATGTGCACTTTTGACATACCGCGCAGCATGTGAATTCAATTTCTTTGTGACATGAGGAGTAGCCCCGGTCAAGTTCATGCCTCTTATGTCGATGAGCAGTGCACCTTAAAGAAAAGCAAAGGTCAAAGCAACCACAGACAGAAAAGAAGATGACAACAAACACAGCTCAGTTTATCCAAACAGGACTGTGCTGCTGTTGGATTGATTTTTCATTTAAGCTACAGAATCATTTTTCTTTCTACCACACTCTATGTATCATCATTCCTTGTAGTCAGTTTGCTATGATGCAGTTTGAAAGGTTTAATGAATTGCTGTTGTGAATATAACATTGAAGTTGACCTTTGTCCCCAGCTCAGTTGTAGCAGGTACAACGGAGTTGGCATTTGCCCCTCACCATCTTGCATTTTTCCAACCAACAGTGACATGCAGAGGGCGGATCTGTCTGAATGAGCTGGAACTATGCACATTTGTTGAAAAGCAGCAATGGTAACTTCAAATCTAACACTTGTACATCTATCACAAAAGCCAAAAGAGTCCATAGAGGACAAAAACATAACAGCTGTAAACGTCTGCTCAGTTTCAAGAGGTCATTTAAGCAACTGCAGTTGGGTTGCAGCTCAATACTGCTCAGTCAGCACAGTAAAGAAATATATATGTTTGAGAAACCACAGATGCTTTGAATCGTTTTAGAGTTCCTCTGGTGACACCAGTAGAAAATATGTTATTGTAGCGAGTTAATTCAGCCATGTCCGTGTCTTAATAAGACGCGTAAGATCAATGATGCAATGTTTGGAGAGGCCAGACATGATTAATGCTTTGTATATCACTGAGATGGTCTAATGCTGAGACATTTATATTAGTTATTTTAGGGGTTGATATATGTGGCTACTTTGTTCTTTGTCTTACATCTTTAGCGTGCAAACTGTATCAACCTGTGTCCACAGTGTTAAAGAATACTGAACACTAAAGACAGTTTCTTCCAGCCTTCTTTGTTATCTTTGCCTTTTGATACTAAAGGCATCAGAATATCTGCACTCACCCAGTGCAGTATGTCACATTTTGTTAATATTTTCAAATAAACATTAAGTATTGGTATTGCTCAGAAATAACATACCATTTTGTGGCCATTTTTGCATAATTTAAACCCATTTTACATCATTGGAATGTCTTTTTGTGCTGTTAAAATTGCACAATTACACATTAAATGTGTAATTTTTCGGTAATAGAAGGAGGCAGGGTTTCAGATCTTGTGATTAATCACCTTTTGTCACAAAGATAAAACTACTTTGCTTTCTTTCACATCTTTCATACTCATTAATGAGGATCAGTTCCTGTCTGTGATTCTTTACAGTAAGACAATGTAATTTCTCTTTTCTTATTGGTGTTAAATTCTAAATTATAGTTAAATAAGGGGCTGCACGGTGGTGTGGTGGTTAGCACCGTCGCCTCACAGCAAGAAGGTTCCAGGTTCAACACCCAGCTGGGGCCTTTCTGTGTGGAGTTTGCATGTTCTCCCCGTGTATGCATGGGTTCTCTCTGGGTACTCCAGCTTCCTCCCACTGTCCAAAAAATCATGCATGTTAGGTTGATTGGCATCTCTAAATTGGAGTGAGTGTGAGCATGCATGGTTGTTTGTCTCATTTGTCTCTATGTGGCCCTGCGATGGACTGGCAGCCTGTCCAGGGTGTACCCCGCCTCTCGCCCATTGACTGCTGGGATAGGCTCCAGCCCGCCTGCTACCCGATCGACGGAGTCAGCGGTATAGATAATGGATGTTAAATTCTCACATTAGCACATATAATCAACTCTTTAAACATTGATTTTTCTCTTACAACTTGTTATTTTTCTCACTTGTTTTGAGGTTTTTTTTTTATTTTGACAACAGAGCACTGTAGAACTCACTATGTTTGCATGATTCATGGCTCTGCTCAGACTCCTTTTAAACATTTTCAAAGCGGCAAGCGAGTGACAGAAAATTACAAGAGACATAAATCAAACATGCAAAAACACTTTGTGAAACATGGAACACATTTTCGGTTGGTATCAGAAAACCATTCACATTGCAGATCCGTTATAATGTGGAGCTGCTTTGGAAAACAAGGATTTCAGACTGCATAAACGCACTAGTAGAAGTTAAGATATGACTGAAATGGTATTGATAGATAAGTTGTGAGGAACAGTGTTATCAGCAGGATAATGCACCATGTCACAAAGCTCATATCATCTCAAACTGGTTTCTTGAACATGACAATGAGTTCACTGTACTCCAATGGCCTCCACAGTCATCAGATCTCAATCCAACAGAGCACCTTTGGGATGTGGTGGAACGGGAGATTGGCATCATAGATGTGCAGCCGACAAATCTGCAACAAATTGCGTGATGCTTTCATGTCAATATGGATCATAATCTCTGAGGAATGTTTCCAACACCTTGTTGAAAGTGTGCCACGAAGAATTAAGGCAGTTCTGAAGGCAAAAGGAGGTCCAACCTTTTACTAGCAATGTGTACCTAATAAAGTGGCCGGTGAGTGTAATTTGCTTCAGAGCCATTAAAGCCATCTGAGAATCAGTTTAGCCATTTAGTAAGAAAGAGCAGGTGCCTCCTTTTTTATTTTGTATATATATATAAATAACAGCACAATGTCACCGACAAAGTAACTTATACAACAGGCTTGAATACAAACTTATTTTCTATTCGAAGCCAAAGTGAATCTAGATAGCCTTCACCTCCTCAGCACTGAATCCTTATCAGCACTGCAGAGACCTGAACCACCCGTGAGGCCGGCTGCGACCGTGACACACTGGCAAGTCAGGGGAGAGATGTGAAGCATGACAACTCCATGAATGGATCATTTTTGGTGTGTGAATACCATCAGGTGGCACATCAGCTGTGATCGCAGTTCTACAGACTGAGGGGAACTTTCTTTAAGGGACCTTAGCATGGGCAGTTATCAAGGTTTTTCAAGCACTGACATATACTTTTATTGCCATTTTTCAGAGAATACTCTTGATCAACCCTCTTTTTTTTTTCCTACAACACACCATAGCTGTGTCCTAATTCAGGAGCTGAATCCTTTGAAGGTTAAATTTCAGGGCCACATGTGTAACAAGGCTGGGGCAACTTCAAAAGCACCTTCATTTGTGACCAAGTTGTGGATTCTATGCAGCACATCATCTCCACAAACTTCTCTTTTACACAGCATTTTGTTCAACATTTTGGCAAAAGTTTCTGAATTTTCATACAGATGCATTCATTTGGATTGACCAGCTGCCTTGTTCATTTTCCATTCACCAGCCAATTCCTTGCCAGGGCTGTTGCTGTTATACCATTCATGGGCTTGTATACGCCAAACTGATGCCAAGAACAGGGGGCTGTGGCAGATCCCCTGCCGTGTCTCCTCATGTCGGCAGTATCAGCGAAAACAACTATAAGTTGAACACACTGCAAAGATAATGTCTAACTGCCATTTCAGACGTACAATTTGCATATGCGAAAGTGGACACAACTTCAACATGCAGAATGGAGCAGGACAAAGAATTATTCAGGAAGGTATAAAACATTTTTAAAAAGAGCAAACAAAAAATCTAAGTAACGTTTCTACAATATCATGTCATAATTACTTCAGTTTTTATTATAAAACTAGGTTCAAGCACAATATTAGGCTCTTTTAAAAACAGAAAATCTGTATTTAATTTCAAACTGACAAATTATATAGTGACCTCTGTCACTGCCCGCCCCAACAGTAATTTCACATGTTGAATTGACTGAAAAAAAGTACTGAAAAAAAAAAAAAAAAAACACTATTTCAGTCTACATTATAGACGTAAATGACAAAAGAGCCTTGTTAACAGATGCTCCAGACATTCCTGATGGCTGATTCTCAGTTTCCGCCCTTTATGTGGCTGCATACGTAGACATCGTTCCACTCTCCAGCAGAGGTTCAGTGTGTGTTGCCACGATAGCATCACCAATTGATTTATTGACCGGCATTTTGAAGCTTTTAGATTTGCATTCGGTCGTTGCCATCTTGCATTGTGATCCAGACATGGCTAAATTTGGGGAGACGTTATCAGCTGACTCTAGCACAGATTTAGTTAGCAACGGTGAATTTTATGTCATTTAGTTGTATCAAAAGAGCCGAGATGCCTCCCCATACCCCTCAGACCACTAGGAAATAATGGGTCAAAACTTGAGGTTCTATTTATAATTTATTCAAACTGCAAATAAAGTTCAATTATGCAATTGTACACAGATTTATACAGCAGCCGAACATGCTTTGGATGGAAAAGTCTTCCATTTTTATGATGTTAGCCCATCAAGAAATCAAGTGTTAAATATATACATTTCCTGCATTCGTATTGAAACATCCAACAGATATACATTACTTTAAAAGTTGTGCTTTTTGTCACATTGGAAATACGTAATTCATTTTCATCTGCACATAATTTCATGCCCATTTCACATTTTACCATAATCCTATGCTGACCCAGAGAATGGTACAGGCCTGGGTTTCCTCAGTGATCACCCTTTTCCTTTATGATGAATCATCTTTATGAAAACAGTCTAATCAAAGAGAGCAAAGGCTCTATCCACAGGGCACGAGGATGTATTAGGTGGTTTGATCAGTGAAAATGACTGGAAATGAACTGGTCCTTCGTATAATTTCCTTCAACACTGACAAAGCATGAATCCAGGAAATATACAATAAAAAGATGATGTCCATCCCTCCAGCATAGTTCCACATACTTTGACAGACAAGTACAAGCATCTCTGAGGCTGTTCTGAAAGCTTAAATACTTTCTAAAATTACTTTTGACACATCTAACCTCAAGGCTTCAACTCTGGCTGTTTCACAAACTTTTTGGCTTTTATTAGATTTTCCTTTTAGCCTTCAGCTTTAATTCTGGTGATTCATAACTGTTGGCTATCTGTTGAAAATCCACCTCACCCCTGGATTATTGGTGAAAGGTTTCATTTACATACTGAGGTGGTAATCCTCTTAACTACTCACTGTATGCTTATTCTGGTGCCAGTCCTCATTTATAGAACCCCTCAAATGGTTATTTACATATATAAATCTGCAGATATTTTCATCACTCTGATCCCGTGATTTGTTCATGTACAATATACAGTACAGCTACAGATGTTTAACTTTTTCAGCTGCTTTTTTGAATATCAGCAGGGTAAAAGGTTGCCTACAAGAAAAAAAAAAATTACCTTGGAATACAATACAACAGTAAAATGGAACAGATAAAACCAGGGAGGTAGAAGCTATGAATTGTCATCATTTAGTCAAATGATTGATTTAAATACCAAATAAGAGTGTGTATTAAGACTTTGCACACTGATTTTCATGGTAAGTCTTGTCGTCACTGAAGTGGCTACAAAAACAAACAAAAAAATAAAAAAAATTGAAATATAAGCTCCTGGAGAGATTCAAAACAGTATTACATCTACATGTACACCTACACAAAATGCATTGTGTGGATGGGGTTGTGTGCAGGTCAGTGCATTAGGCTTCAGAAAAAGCTAATCTCAGATCAACTCTCTTGCTTCTGCAGCTGCACAGCCAGACATAATGCATGCTTAATGCATTAATTCTGTCACTCTCATTCAACAGCTTTTCTGCATTTGTCAAAGAGCTCATAGACTAAAATGAGGGCTCGAGGATGGACCCTTTGAAGTCATAGCAGTTATGTCAACAATACTCTTGATGCCATTTGGAAGATAATGACCTAAGGATTAAAGAATGTCAAAGATGTGCATTGTGTGTCGTACTGCATAGTTTTTTCTGAGGATGGCAACAAAACTAAACCTATTTGCACATAAAGTCTGTCTTCTAATGTGTGTGTGCTTTCCACTTAAAAAAAAAATTCATCTGACAAAAATCGTTGTACAGAACAACATCTTGGATGCAGACACCACTTCGCAGTGACTTATTCAAGATTACAACATCGGCAACGTATCCAGCACCATCACACTGAATATGGGGGCACCTCTAGGATGTGTGCTCAGCCCCCTGCTCTTCACCCTACCAACCCATGGCTGCACACCAAAGCACAGCACAAACCTCTCAAGTTTGCAGACGACACACAAACTTTGACATAATACTGTATATCTGACGGTACTATTGACTATATTTATAATGCATCAAGCTGAAGTAAAAAGAAAAAGTTTGGATGGTGGTTTTCCAAAACATCAAAACATAACTGAGAGGAAAATTTGAAAAAAAAAAAAAAAACTGACTCAACAGAGTGATTAAATATAACCAGCAATCGGCTGCTCATTAAGTAGACACTGTGCATACTACTTCATGTTTTACAGTGGCACTGTAGCCTGCTGCAGCAGCTCTGGACATATTGTGTCCTCTTTACATCCTCTTGAGATAACAATGGGGAAGTTGTTTGTATGTGGGAGCAACTGATTGAACTTTCAAAAGCCCAAGTAGCCTAATGCTGGTAACAAGTCCCAAATAAGTTGAAGACCATATATATATATCTATATATCTATAGATACAGATATATAGATATAAGCTTGCAGGTAATTGTGTTTTTTAATTGTATAACCTTTGCTTTACTTTAACTTTTTTTGTAAAAATAAAACGTCTCTCTTTTATGAGCTTTTATGAGCTTCTGAGCTGGGATGTTTATTTATTTTTTATCTATTTTTTGGATGAAATTGTACAAAAGGGAAATGTCATGTATTAGCAGGGAATACTCTAAAGCCTGCATGTGTCATATCTGTCATATGTAAAATTGGTTTTCATCAGAACAACAACAAGCAGGTGCTTGTGCACCAGAACCAACTGCAAATCATGGACGCTCAACAATAAAGACAATAAATATAAAGTAAAACCTCAAATGAACAACCGTACATATAAATCGGATTTCTTTTTTTTGTAGGGGGAGGGAAGCATAATCTTAAAAGCTATAAATATTGCTGATTATTTCACAATGCCATCTAGTCAACCATGTATACATCTACATACTGTTATGTCGTATGAATTTTCTTTTTTATTTAATCATGTAAGCTTTTTTCAGTGGTGCCTGGTAATTGCAAAACTGAACAAAATTGAACTAGTTCATTTTAGCCCAGAAATACATCTTAAAAATAAGGGAGAACATTTCTACATCTCTGTTTTTCTTACAAATATTACAGCAGATCGAGTAGAAGTATTTTGCGCTACCTCAACCCTTACTTGCAAAAGTTTGCAGACGACACAACTGTGGTGGGACTCATCAACAACAATAAGTCAAACAAAGGAGACAAGGTGAGCCATCTAGCCAAATGGTGCAGAAAATCTCAGATTGTTGTCGACTTCCAGAAAGCACATACCCAGCATTCTCCACTGACCATCAACAGTGATACTGTAGAGAGAGTGAGCAGCACCAAGTTCCTGGGTGTATACATCAGAGAGGATCTCTCCTGGACCACCAACACCGCAGCACTGGCCTGGAAAGCTCAGCAGTGTCTCCATTTCCTCCTCAAACTGAGAAGAGCTAGAGCTCCTGTCCCCATCGTGGACTACAGAGGCACCACCAAAAGTATCTTGACCAGCTGCATCACTGTGTTGTACAGAGGCTGAACAGCATCCTGCAGAAAGAATTTGCAGCGCATAGTGAGAGCAGAAGAGAAGATCATCGGCGCTTCCCTCCCCTCCCTCCAAGACATTTATGACAAACACCTGACCAGCAAAGCACAACTCTTCTTCACAGGAGAATGAGGAGCCAACGGGCGAGTACCAGCAGACTCAGAGACAGCTTTATCCATCATGCTGTTAAAGATCCTGAACCATCTCTCAGCACTCTAACCCAAAAAACTCTGGACTCTCACTACATTCCCCCAATACACTCAAGGACACTGGTTTCCCCCATATACATTCTGCTGGCACCAGCCATTTTACCCTGAAGTGTTAATTACCCAGGCCTTCCTGCTTTCGACTTCCATTGCACTAAGTACGTACATGCATATACACAATTGTCGATACGGACTGTCGATTTGAAATTTTTAATACTTCCTGTTGATTGAATATTTTCTTTATTGCATATATTGCTATTATTTTTTTAATGCACATAACATATTTGTCTGCACTGTGGAAACAGAATTTCCACTATACAAGAAAATTGAGTTTGACTAAACAACCCAAGCAAACTTTGTTAAACAGAATATCACAAACTTTCACCATACATACAGAATGTACGTCACTGCTTTGAAAGTTACCCACTATTATAAACTAAGTTGACAATACATCTTGCTCTCCATGGGCCTCATGCAAGAACATTTTCGTATTTTTATTCTAAATTTCTCTTACTTTTTTCGTACGAAGGACTCGTACGAACACGCCACGTCAGATTCAACAAACGCTCTTAACTTCGGAAAAAGTGTGTAAACGACCTGCGTAAATGATGAATCACACCCCTGCGTATTTAAGTGCACGTGCACGAGGATAGTAAATTTGCATACTCCACGCCCAAAATAATATCATATTAGGCTGTGCTTCCTCTCTCCTGTGCCAGGAAGTGTTGAGTCATGAGAATGGTGAAATCATGATGGCTCTTTGATGAGGGGGGTCTTCTGGCACCACACCTTCTGGTCTGCCTGGGCTGGTTCAGGTAGTGGGAGACCCTCGTTCATGGCAATATTGTGCAAATCTTCCATGCCTTCTCTGGGCTACGGTGCAGTTTGCTGCAGTTAGTGCATAATTTAAGTCAAACAGAATAATGTCAGCATCATTATGAGGTATAATGTATATATTTATTTATGTTTGCTTCAAAGTTATTAAATATACAATCCATTAGTCAAGCAAACTTGATTCGAATAACAGCGGACTATTTTACGAAACTCCTACGACAGGTCTGGATCACTCGGAAATTCTGTTCGTACCTGAAAGAAAACGTAAAACACGAAAAGATTGGTGAATGCGCAAATTCTCTTAAATCACTTGTGCGCACGACTTAAGAACAAATCTGTGCGTACGAACGGTTGTTGCATGAGGCCCAATGTGAGCTCTTGGACCGTGTTCCCTTTTCCATCAACATGGCTCTTAAAATATCAATGCACTGAGAGCAATACAAGTAACTCCAGATATGAGTATGTTCATAGCCCTTTTACACATGTGGTACCAGTTTTGACATCATTAAAAAGGGGCCAAACTGTTCTTCAAAATCAGGTGTACTGGAAAGATATAGTTGGATGTGAACAGTTTAGTAGATGTTTAATGTATTACAGCTTTCTGTAGTTATTCATTGAGATGCTAACCATGCCAAGGCACTTAAAACATTATAGCATTAGATGTTGGACTCCACTGCATCATTAAACACACCCAGTTTGTACTGTCTGTCTTGCACTGAGCAGCTAAAGGTAGAGATCAGCTAAGACATTTTAAAAGTACTGTATGAGCCTTAAATGTGATAAAGTGGTATGTAGATGGAGTACTCAAATACAGGCTAACTAACAGGGGGATTATGAACTAAAAACTTGGTTTTTAGACAACAAAAATGATTTGAAACAGACACAAACAAGCATGGAAACCATGAACAGAAAATGTAACACTAATGAGGATCTGACTAACAACTGAGAAAACCAAGTTTATATATCAGGTCAGGTGATAGGTGAGTGAATGCATGTGAGCTAATTAGAAATGAGGAGCAGGTGATGAGAAGGCAAGTTGGAAAGGAGAAGGGTTTCTAAAGCTGTCTCATGACTATGGCAGGAAACAACAGCTATTAAGATCAAGAATCTAAACAAGCAAGCACAGGAAGCAAAACTCACGGAAATGTATACACGGACATTTTTTTTTTTTTAAGTAACACAGGAAAATGTAAAGCTGACTGAAATTCGACAGAAGAGAATCTTAAGTAATGCCAACAAAACTCAAACAATGTCATAAAAAGCAAAATGGTAAGGAATTATTGAACAATGCCACATTAATGTTAAACTGGCACTTATTTTGCTTTATTCATGCTTGTCATTGAACAAATAAACCAAACCAAATACACAAATAATGTACTTGTATTACAAATAATGTGGTCTTCCAGAAAAAGATGGAAAACCAAGTAAAAAGTCAACAGCCTGCGGTTTTTGTGGCTCCTTTTACTTGAGTTGTTTCTTTGTAGTTTCCTTTTAAAATGTGTTAGATTTCATGTAGAACAGAACAAAAACTGTCTCCACTGGTGTTACTCAGTTGTGAAACTAAATACAAATTAGATTTATATCCAATGTTACAAACAGCGGCATTGAATGTGGTGTCCAGAAACCTCGGAGGTGAACAGGGCACGCATGTGTTGACCCCCCCCCTTTCAGCTGCCCAGATGTTGTGAGTCAGGCTGCTTAAGGCAAAAAGAGGATAAAAGAGCATTTACGCAGCGAGATTTAAGATTTACATTTCCAAATGCCAAGTTGTGATTATTTTCATTGGAAATGTCAGGAGGGAAAATAAATTGGCTGTAATTTGTGCAGTTTGATGCATGAGGCTTTCAAAATAGTTTTCTCACCTTCGGTGTGATAAATAATTAGTTTCATTATAAATATGAATGCTCTGCAATGTTCTTTTTTTTTTTAAGTTTTAAAAGTTTTAATCACAGTATCCACATAGCAAAGTCTGTATTAGAGTAAAGAATGTGAACTTGGTTGTAACATAGACCAATCCAGTACTGAGAAATTTTTTGCATTAACAGCCTCAGTAACATCTTCTGCAGCCTGAATAGATCATAGGAGTTAATTAAGAACTGAGCCAACTTCTTAAATACCGTATAACTTCTTATTCTCATCCTCAAATTTATTAGCATAGCACTTGATTTTCTGTGTCATCTTTATTTATGCACATCCACATTTAGTAAGAGTTTTACTAAATAAATGTTGATGAAACATGTTTGTAGAGATCCCTGGTCTGCTGTTAATCTGCTGTTAAGGAGTGCTTCATAACCATTTCAACTGAAAGTGTTTTTTTCTCTTCATGTAGAATTCTTGTTAGTCCGTGAAGACTGCGGAAGTGCGCCTCAAACTTTGACATAATACTGTATATCTGACGGTACTATTGACTATATTTATAATGCATCAAGCTGAAGTAAAAAGAAAAAGTTTGGATGGTGGTTTTCCAAAACATCAAAACATAACTGA
Source organism: Odontesthes bonariensis (assembly GCF_027942865.1). Taxonomy (NCBI): domain Eukaryota; kingdom Metazoa; phylum Chordata; class Actinopteri; order Atheriniformes; family Atherinopsidae; genus Odontesthes; species Odontesthes bonariensis. The sequence goes on from NC_134522.1 coordinate 8,573,497, forward strand.
GAGGAAAATTTGAAAAAAAAAAAAAAAACTGACTCAACAGAGTGATTAAATATAACCAGCAATCGGCTGCTCATTAAGTAGACACTGTGCATACTACTTCATGTTTTACAGTGGCACTGTAGCCTGCTGCAGCAGCTCTGGACATATTGTGTCCTCTTTACATCCTCTTGAGATAACAATGGGGAAGTTGTTTGTATGTGGGAGCAACTGATTGAACTTTCAAAAGCCCAAGTAGCCTAATGCTGGTAACAAGTCCCAAATAAGTTGAAGACCATATATATATATCTATATATCTATAGATACAGATATATAGATATAAGCTTGCAGGTAATTGTGTTTTTTAATTGTATAACCTTTGCTTTACTTTAACTTTTTTTGTAAAAATAAAACGTCTCTCTTTTATGAGCTTTTATGAGCTTCTGAGCTGGGATGTTTATTTATTTTTTATCTATTTTTTGGATGAAATTGTACAAAAGGGAAATGTCATGTATTAGCAGGGAATACTCTAAAGCCTGCATGTGTCATATCTGTCATATGTAAAATTGGTTTTCATCAGAACAACAACAAGCAGGTGCTTGTGCACCAGAACCAACTGCAAATCATGGACGCTCAACAATAAAGACAATAAATATAAAGTAAAACCTCAAATGAACAACCGTACATATAAATCGGATTTCTTTTTTTTGTAGGGGGAGGGAAGCATAATCTTAAAAGCTATAAATATTGCTGATTATTTCACAATGCCATCTAGTCAACCATGTATACATCTACATACTGTTATGTCGTATGAATTTTCTTTTTTATTTAATCATGTAAGCTTTTTTCAGTGGTGCCTGGTAAATGCAAAACTGAACAAAATTGAACTAGTTCATTTTAGCCCAGAAATACATCTTAAAAATAAGGGAGAACATTTCTACATCTCTGTTTTTCTTACAAATATTACAGCAGATCGAGTAGAAGTATTTTGCGCTACCTCAACCCTTACTTGTTTTTCTTCCCATTCAGTGCTCGTGTCTCTTGTTTAAAGCATATGTTACGTAAGCAGCAGTTAGCTCAGGCGACTGTCCCCTGGTTATATTTTAATGCAACACAGTTACACTCTCCTCTTCCACCTCATGTATTTGTTTGTCTCCACCATCCAGCATAGAATTCAAAACAGTTCTGTTCTCCCCCACTTGTGCATCTGGCCACATCTCCTCCTCGTGAAGAGAAAATACAAAGGAGAAAGTGAAGGAGAGCAGTGGTGCCCGGTGGGTGGGAGGGGGGTTGACTGATGATCCATCCCACACTTGGTTGTTAGTATAAAGATGGACTTGGTCTCACATTCGTTCAGTCTGAACTATAGAGAGCAGGCGAGCGCTCGTTCCAATTCTTCATGCCTGATTTTTAGCAGAATCCAAGTGACAGATGTCGGAGAAAAGCATGATGTATGTTCCCAAAAGCCTCCACAGGGTGAATCTGAACCCACATTAAAGCTATTATATCTCCATTCTCTGCTTTGATGTAAATATCACTGATTACCCAACATTACCCATAATATAGCTGATGCTTACATATCGCTTTGTGAAGTGTCTGTTTAAATTGTTTAGAAGGTTGTGAAAACCTTTGTCCTTTAATATTTTTGCTACATTATTCTGCAATACACTATTTATCCAACATTTAATGCTTATTGACAAGTACAAATCTGAGTTTTTGTTTAGATTGTTATACTGTTTATATTTTGGACTTTTATTTCTGAGTTATTATATTGTACTAGTCCGATGGCAAGTGAATACATCTTAATTTCATTCCCAATGAGCAGTGTATGTTCTGAGTGACAGTAAAGTGGCTATTCTATTCTATTTTCAGTAATGTCACTGATCCACATGGTCAATGATGTTTGCAACAGATTTTTCTTTTTTAGAGGAAAATGCGGAAACACCATAAGTCTTTTATTCATGAATAGAAATAACTTGCAAGCAGCTGAAAACACCCATAATTCTATCTGTCATTACAGAAGACATATATCCTATTGTGTCCACAGGCATCCACCTCTCTGTGTGCAGCAAAATTACAGGCAGTCAGCTATGCTGGCAGCCAGACGCCACAACCGCTTTATTTATTGGTGCTGAATCCTTCCTTATACACTCAGCGCTCGTCTACAGATAAACAGGTTTGAAAGCGAGGAGGTTGGGAAGGATGGACAGAATAGACAACCATGGGAGACATATTGATGACAAAATTGTGCAAATGAAAATACCTTTCGGGAAGTAATCAGATTCATTGAGGTTCAGAAACAGATTGTGGATTTAGATTCGTAATCGTGCACAGATGTTTGTGCATTGCGAAATTTCCCTCCAGATGGGTTGGCAGCTTCCAAACACCTGAGATCACGTGAGGCCGGGTACTCTGAGCTGCATCAGGATAAAATGTCTCTCTGTATGAAACCGCTGAAGAACACGTGGTTGTTTAGAATGGTTCATCTTTTATTCATATAACACTTTTTTAAAACCTGCATCATCAGGTGTTTTACATAAACACGCAGGCAAAAACAAACGAGTGGAAAAATACATTAAAAACAAGAAGCACTGTGAAACAAATCTCTTTGAAAAGAGGTGGTCATTTCAGCTGTGATTGTTCCACAGTCTCAGACCCAAAACACCATAGTAGTCCTCTTGTAGTCCTGTCTGCGAGGTACAGCTAGAAGACCATGAACAGAATATCTGAAGTGTATCTTGATCTGCACGTTAGGCTCACTGTGCTAAGGTTAAGATTTAAAGTTAAAGAATTAGAGTTAAAGTTAAAAGACAAAGATAGACAACTTTTTTGTGGCAAACTAAAATGCAAGCGGATGTAAGGTTAAGAATTAACCATATATAGACAGACAGACATTATAAAGGTATTAAATACAACTGTAGAATTGATCATCATTGATCTGTTTCTAAAACAATTCTAAATTGGATAAGAAGATCGTGTTTGAGTGGGGAAATGAAAACCAGTAAAATGTAAATTGGTAGCAGAGTCTTGGCTTAGAAAGGGCATTACAGTAGTCTAATTGCTGGAAAGGGCCTTACAGTAGTCTAATTACTGGAAAGGGCATGTTTTTGTAATGTTGCTCAGGTGAAAATACCATCAACAGTAGGTGGGCTGTTTGCACACAACACAAAAACTCCCTGAAAAATAGCCAATAGGTCCCTTCTATTCTATGATCTTTTTAGTTTGTCACGTTTGCAACCATGTCTCAGAAAGGTTTAAATTTCAACGAACCAAGAGTGTCACAATGTAAGATTGCTGTGTGTTTTTTTGTCAAGCCTGTCACAAATACATTAAATATAATAAAGTGTGAGTTTAACAAAGAAGAAAATCCTCATTTAGCAAAGTAACCTAAAGCACCTTCGTAGAATCCTTCGGTAAAAGGTAAGTTATGTGAACAATTACGCTGACGAAGCAGCCAGTTGTCTGTGTAAGAACAAAGTTCCAAAGGAAGTGTATTTTCTTAGTCTTAGTCATATTAATAAAAGCCCTCCTGATATTTGATGAGAAGATATTTGAAAAACTGGGAATTGAACAGCTCGGAATGCCATACAACTGGTTTATAAAGTCAATCTACGACCCATTACCAAACAGAAAATGATATAACATGTAGTTACCATATTTAAATATGGCTCATCTAACACATTTAATACGTTAGATCTGCCTCTAATCCCTTCACGTTTTTAGGACACACATTCGAAACAGCTTTTATACTAAAAAAAGAAGGGAGGACTAACAACAAGATGAGGTATAGCTCATCAGTACAGGAATTGTCTCCAGTGATGTTTCTAAAAACTCAAATGCAAAGAAAACATGTGAACATCTCTGTTACAGCATTTGTGGCAAATAACTGAGGAAAGGAATACAAATTTCTTCATGCAAATGTGCAGATGTCTGTTCTTGTCTGCCCAACATTTGCTTGTCTGAAAGGCATTTGTACAACAACCTGTGCTGCTGCTTTCCTCACTGCTCTCCCTAATCAAATGCCTTTGTGACAGCTATGTCAGCTTTCAGAGAAAACGCAGTGTAGATGCCATCGGGGCATGACACCCATCCCGGATTACTCACGGTGACTAGCAGCTTGTTTGTCTGTCAATCCCTAAGTCCTGCTGGGTCATGTTGTGCTGCATCTTCGGCATTGAGAATGAGGGATTTTGATTCTGTGGAGAAATGGTGTTAGGGGTTGCCATAGCAACAGCTCATCCTCTGTCTGACTGCAATTTGATCTTGTTTACTGAGCTCTGCTCTTCATCGGAGCAGCAGCATGGAAATAACTCCTCACGCCTCAAAGGAACAGATTCGGATCTGACAGAAACTGATCACAAAAGGATTAAAAATGCCATCATTCATAGGCCCGGTGTGTGGAATTAGGGGAACGATCTATTTGTAGAATTGAAAACCAGTCCTCAGAATTGTTGTTTTATTTGTGTGTCATCTCTTCCATGTTGCAATCTCATCCTTCCACAGTGGCTGAGGATGAGGAGGAAGTTTATGAAAGTATTTCCCTTTCTGTCTGTGTACATGGAAACAAAGTGCATAGAGACACAAAGTGTCACAACATTTTGTGAAACTATTGCGAAAGGATTTATTGCAGGAATAGCTGAAAAAGTCAGTGTTTGGGAGGTTGGAGTAATTTGATGGTTGAGCTAAACACGACTGTGTGATGTCTGACTTCATCGTCTGTCTGACAAGGGCTGGACGGTATATCGATATCGTTTCAAAGGAGAAATAAAATCAGGCAGTAGTGCTCATATCCATGTAGTCTGATTTTGCATGAGATAACCCGTTTCCCTGTGAATTTCTCCGTCACTCAGCACATCCATGACCCTGCTCCCCCATATTAGTAAGACACTGAGGTGCAAGCTTGCCTTCTATTTCTGCTCATTATTGGCAATTAAGCAATGTTGACTACATGCTTTTTTTTTTTTAAAGAACTAGCTTTAAATGTAGACATGTGTTGGAGACATGTTTAATTCAGCCCACATACTCTGAAGACATCCTCCTGTCCAGACTTTTAAGATCAGTTGTAATTGTTAGCCAGGAAGTCCCAGATATTCCCATATGACATGGAAATTTGTACACTTATTTAATGTTTTAAACCATACTTTTGTTTTTTAGTCACAGTCTGGTTAAGTTTCTGCTTGGATGTGTTTGAGTTTTTAAAACTTTGTGGCTTGTCTTAAAAATACAAGCTGTCACATGGCTTGACATACCGCCAGTCCTGTCCCATTTCCAAAATGGGAAATTATTGTGCAATGTGTCTGTTAACGGTCCTGCTTTCTTTGCACTCTCCTCCTGTTTGTGAATTATGGAAACATGAGTTGCACACAACTGTGTGTGTATCTGCAAGTGGCTGAAAACATGAATTTTATATGAAGCAGTCTCCAGTCAGAAATGAGCCACTCGGGATGGTCATTTTGCCAACTGCACTGAAGGTCACACTGGGGATACTTGCGTGCGTGTGTGTGTGTGTGTGTGTGTGTGTGTGTGTGTGTGTGTCTGTAAGGCTTTAAATAGCTTTCTGCACAGTATGTGTTTGTGCTGGAATATTCGCAAACAAATTTCCCAGCACATGGCATTTTAGGCGTTGGGACGGCTTCTGCTTGCTGTCAACCTATATTAGTATATCTGAAAGGTGTACGATCGGATTGACAACAGGGAACCTGAGAAAAACCAAAGGAATTGTCATTGGAAATCACAGAATTTTCTAACTTTTCCCAGCCTTTGCAGATTTTGTAAACTACCCAATGGTTTAAGAGAAGCTAGCACAGTTTTATTTTGCTTATTTATGACAAATCGGTTAAGTTGATTTCTTACAAGTAGCTTGACCAATTCCCACACAGAGAAAGATTGGTCCCGTCCAACAGGTGACAAACAAATCTGTGGTTTTTCACCCACATACCGTCACAGCTGTCAGCAGGTTGAGTTTTACCACGCTTTACCACCGCTATCCAGACCTTTTTATTTCAGAAAAATGTGATCTGTTGACTAAACTCAAACATGTTTTTTTCAAAAGATGTGTTTTTATTCTACTGTAAACTGCGATATTGTTATGATATCACTGTATTATCGTTGCAAGTATGAATGTTTCCCATAGCTTGGCCACAACGGGCCGAGTTTTGAATTAAAAAACAAACTGCCTGAACACACACAGACCCGTTTTAATGTTGGTTAATTTTAGATTTTTCTTTTGTTTCTCTTTTTCTTGTTCCAGTCACCACACCTGTTTTTACTTACCTGATCAACCTCAGTTGTATTTAAGCCTCAAATTTTAATCGCTTCTTGTTCTCTGTTCTAAAATTCCGAATGGGTTTTGAGTTTGGCATTTTATTGCATTTTCCCTATGTTCACCTCTAAAGTTCCCTCAAAATTGAACAAAATATCCCTGTACTAATTGTTTGCTCTGAGGTGTTTTTTGTATGTACAGACCCTGAAATCTAACTTCAGGACAATTTCAATATTAAAGATACATTTTTATCATAAATAAAGTGATTCATAAAATTCCACTACACATGAACTTATACAAAAAAAAAACCATTGCTGAATGTAGTTGTAGTAGAAGTTGTAGTTTGTTTACTTTAAAAAAAAACTGGGGTAGAGTTTTGCGAGGGGATCAGATTCCAGCATTATACCGGCTTGTTACTTAGCAGAACTTGCATTCAGTGGTCCAATTCAGTTACTCCTGGTGAGGTCCTTCTTCTTCCATTTTACTTTCTTCCTCTCTTCTTCAATAGATTTGATCATTTTTTGGCAAATAAAAACTAACCAGTCAACAGTGGTCCTAAACTGAGGTAATGGGAGAGCATTCATCACAGGAAGGGGCTAACATTCCAGAATACAACACGATGTGACCTGAAAATATGATCTGACTGTTCGAGGTTTTTCTCCTCATTTTGATCAATCAGTCTTCATTGATAGGCTAATTACAGACCCATACCCAATCTCTCTTTTAAACCATCCAAAGCAGCAACTGTGTGTTTCACTATGCTCATTATTGTCACATATACTACAAACTAGGCCTTTCTTTGTGAATTGAGGTGCGCATAGAAACAGACATTCAGGATTTTATGTTTTTTTTAACAAAGAAAGCTGCTGGGTGTAAAGGCTGTGTCCTTGTTGTATCTGGTCCTCCTTCCTCAGGTGATACAGGTTAGATTTGTCTGCAAAGTTTCAGCAGTCACAACTTTTAGCTCTAAAGTTGAATTACTGTCAACGCATTTAAGTAACATTATGGAATAGAATAGACGGCCTTTATTATCACTGAAGCAGAGCTTGCAATGAAATTAGGGAGTGACACTCCACCATCTGGTGCATTAAAAACAAAAAAAAACTACCCCACACATCATTCAGGCAAACACAAACTGACATAATGAATAAATGAATAACCAACCTAATGAAATGAGCTTCTGTTAAAATGCACTTTGTAAAATCTACAGTAGTGTCAAAATTTGATAAGGTGGCTCAGTGACTATGACTGGATGTGAGAGTTATGATGGCTCTGGGAAAAGAAACTGACTCCGAGTTTGGATGTGCAGCTTTTAGTAGTCCTCTAATGCCTGCCTGATGGTTGCAGCTGGAAGTGATCATGGCCAGGGTGTGAGGGGTCCTTCATAGAAATCCTGCTTCTCCTGAGGTAGGAATGTGTGGTAATATCATCCAACGTGTGCAGTGAACAGCCATTGATCTTTTCAGCAGAACGGATGACATGATGCAGGGTTTTTTTTCTTTTTTTTCTGTAGGGAGACCCCCATGAATTTAAGAGTGGACGCCATTAATCAGCGGAGGTGCAGAATCCAGGAGAAGTTCCTTGGTTCTTATGATCAGTTACAGAGTTTTAGACACAACACCATCAGTCTCATGATACCAGTTTTTTATTTATTTATTTAACCTTTATTTAACCAGGTCAAACCTTATAAATAACAATCATGATACATTCTCATAAAACATTTAAAAACATAACCATCCTCACACACCATAAATACATTATTTTCAACAAGGAAAGCAGGTACACTGATCAGAAACTACAGTTTGTAATAAGTTATTGAAGGTAGATGGTGGGATGCAGGTGCAACTGATACCAGTCGTTAGAGGCAGCAAAGTGGAATGAGGTACGACCAAAGGACTTCTGGAAGTGATATCAATCGTGGTGATAAAGTTACTCGAGCATAAGTACCGGTTGTTGCTGGAAACGTTGAGTAGTGAGCAAAGATAAGGAGGGGTGCGAGAACCCGTGGGAATGGAGAGCTGGTGAGTAGAGTGAGATTGCAATGATGAGCGTTGAATGCAGCATGATAGATGTTATCCATCTTTTAGAAAGTTTTTGGAGGCAGACGTATATCACCGTAATCTAGAATGAGGAGGATTGTCATTTTGACCAGGGTGTGCTATGGTCAGGATGTGCTATAAAAGAAAGTTTGGTTGATGTATAGGAAGCTGATTCTTGATTTGACTTTGATATGTGTTGGTATGAATGTCAGAGGGGGGTGAACTGTACTGTGTGTCTTTGTCCTTTGAAATGAGACCAGTTGTGTAATCAGCAAATGTAATAAACATGTCTCTCTGGTGGGCTTGAGTCCAGTCATAGGAGTAAAGGGAGAAAAGCAGTGGACTCAGTACACAACCTTGAGAGGCACCAGTGTTGAGTGAGATGGAAAAAGAGAGGTGGGGTTTGTCAGAATGTCTTTCATCTATTTTTAGATGGGATTTGAGAGATCCAGGTAGAGCCTCGTAGATGGCATCGAATCATTAACTTTGTGTTTGCTTGTTCCATTCCACAAAGCAGATATCCCATGTGTTTATTCATCTATCTGCTTATTTTGTCCCTATGAAACCTCCAACCATTTGAGTCTGGTTCTATGAAGGTCTCTTCCAGTTTAAATGGCAGTTTTTCCCTCCTCCGTGTCGTCCCATGCATGCTCAGGTTGGATGATTTTGTCAAACAGAAGATTCCTTATCATTAGCTGTTTTTATACCTCGGCTACTTTTCATGAAATGGCTTTAAAAAAGTGTGATTATCTTGGATTGGAATTATAATAAATTAGACTTGAATAGAGCTTCTTTACTTTTCCCGTAAATCCCCCAAGTTAACTTTAATATAAATTCACTAAATCGAACTGGCTAAAGATTCAGCTCTGGCATGTGGGAATAAATCAATTCTCTTTGTGTCTGGGGTTATGAACAGCAACAAAAACTGTCGAGTCTGATTAAAATCAACATCAGTTCTTAAAATAATGTGTTCTGCAGCACAAATGGCACAGGTGCATGAAAAAGGGGGATCCAGGCGAGACCAAAGGAAGCCAAATGTAAACAGAAAGATGTGTCTCGGCAGGTTCGTTTCAACAGTGTCAGACTTTTAGAGTCAGAATCTGAGCCTGCCAATTATAAATACAAAGCACCTTGATCTCGGATATTTGTCTCATGTCATCACATTGTCGCTATTCAGTCATCAGTCATTGCACTTTTTTCTTTTTCTGTTGAAAAAAAATCAATTTCATAGTTTGGATTTTTTTAGTTGGTTCTTCAAAGCAGAAAATAAAGAAAACTCTTGGATGGGTGTGTGTTTCCAAGCCTGTAAGTCTCTATCTCTCCTACAAACATCGACCAATACTTATGTAAACCTGCTTTTATTAAAACTCAGATTTTCCACGTCAGTAGCGTTCATTATTTCATTCAAAATTGAATGTGTCACAGCACACAACCTGAACGAGAAAAAAAGGCTTATCCGAGAAGGTTTTCAGGTTTAAAGAAAATGCCATCTCATCGGTGTAAAGACACCCTTATTTTACTCTCCAAGTAATTTAATTCATGTCATTTAGCACCACACCGTCAGCCCATTTCATCTGAGAGTTCACCTGAACACAAACAAAAAATTAGTGTGCGTGAATGCTGGGATGCTTCTCTTTTAAAGGGACTGAATTCATAATAGGAAAGATAGGGGTTTTAATAGAAAATCATAATACAAGTGTCGAGGGCATAGGGAGCTAGCTGAGGTTAATTTCATTCTCTCCTCCCTCTCTGGCAGCAAAACGTTATCTCTGCTTGCACATTTAGAAGGAGGAGTAATTGAATCATTTGTGTAGCGGAGGCATTTGAAGGCCACACATTTTAAACCAAAACGCGTGTTGGAGGAACCACTGAGAAACACAGGTTTTCAATAAGCTGCTTTTGAGGGGATAAAAAGTGTTAAGCAATTATGTCTGGCTTCTCCTTTTTTCAGTTTTCATCCGTAATATTTTAGCGATTTTTACCCTTGTAGTTATAATCCAGGCAGTTGTAGGTCACCAAAACATATCATATTGCTCTTTATCATCCACCGTCTCTGACAGAGCTGCTGTGATAACACAGATTATTCTGCCGTTTGCTGCACATTAAAGATCATCTGCGGCGATAAAGAAGTATCTCTTTCTTTCTCTACCCATCTGCACTCAGGACTACAGCGTAAGCTACTTCAACTATATCAAAGTTTTACCTTTTTAGTAGTTTTTTGCCAGTCATCATTTTTGGGAGCAGCAGAGAAACAAACAGACTTACCTTCTGAATTCCAATTAAAGCTGTAAGAATAGACTTAGTTTACCACACACTGCTTCTGCCTTTTGTAGACTTTGTTCAATAAAGAATCCTTGTAAAATATGTCAGTCTTTGTCTGACGGTTTAATTACCTAATTTCAAGACCTGGTAAGGGTCAGATGTTTTCTTTTTTTGTGACGTTAATATGACTGTACATGCTGTCCTCTCTTTAAACTTCTCCAAACTTTTAATTCAATGCAAATCAAATGTATTTTGTATCTTGTAAATAAAAAAATATTAAAATGAAACTGTCCTGACAAAAAACATAGTGGCACAAACTCGTGAAACATCAAATTTAATCGAACAGTGTTTTATAATTTAACAATAATCTGAAAATCTTTTTCAAGTGCAAGCTGGACTGATTATGGTTCCTTATTTTTGCAATACATTGTCTGTGCTTTACTACCCGACCCTTTCCAACTGCTCTCAGCCACTGTCCCTGGCTGACCTGACATCAGCTTTTAAGTGCTGTGATTATTGCACAGCTTCCTGATCCACACATTAAAGCAAAGCTGGGTATAAACTGATGTGGTGAGTTATTATTCAAATCTACTGGCATGTAATCTGATATCCTCTTTAACCTAAACACAGTTGAGCTGCTGCACACTGGTTCAGCCGCCATTTCCACGACCACCACACCACAGCTGTAGGGATACTTTCATTTTCATCTGAATTATGTTTCCATATATGAAAATCACCAGTTTTTAGGATTGCTGTTATAATGCCATAATATTTTCAGTTGGAAATATCTTACTTTTTATCTAAACACTTCAGTAAATATGTTAACAGAGGTTTTGTCTGGCAGGTGATAGGATGTGTACATGTACCAGCAAATATTCTGCTGTATTTACTGCCTGTTTGTGGGTGAGTGTTGTGCATGCTGACACCTTTCTGATAACCTATATGCTGCTTTCCATTCACTCCTTGTTATTGTTGATATGTGAAATGACATGTGCTTTGTGTGGAAACGGTTTTACAACTGTACTTACTGTACCACACTTTCACTACTTTCCCCTCAATGATCCACTTTGTGAACAATCCAGTGAAAATAACACTTTATTACCAAAGCTCGTTATTAAAAAACAATTAAAGAAAAAGCCATGACAGTAAACTGGACTCTTGCAACAAGCTGCTCACGCTCTTCACAAACCTTCTGTTTTTATATCTATGATTTCCAATTACTTTAATAACTTTGCTGACCTTTGCTTTGAATGTAGCTGCAAGGAGTAGAGTACATTAGGAGTGTTTGAAGTTCAATTATTATTATCCATTATCCATTTCAATGTGAACGTCGGTACCTCATTTGAATTCAGAAGTTACGGTCAGTTGCCAGACTAAACGGCAGCACCAGGTGCCAGCTAATCAAGTCACCTGATTGATCATGTGTCTGATTTTGTGATTGTTACTACAGTATATAGTGAGCAAATTTTTTTCCAAGAAGACAGTTAAAACACAAAATCTGAGAAGCAGTTGATCTTTGGAAAAAGTGACTTGTGAAATGGCATCTTCTCGCTTCTTTTCTCAAAGCATGGTTCAGTGAGGTGAGATCAAATGACATTCATTGGTGTACAATAAATAGAAAAAGTTTGGTGTACAAAGAATTGGAATAAAGTTTGGCACTTAAATTCTGATGCTGTATCAAGACAGAACTTGACATGATGGATGATAGGAAAGGCCTGGAGTCTAGATGCTTGTAGTGAGCCAAGTGGCAAGAAAGAGTGAACAAAATGGATTTGATTTCTGTTACTGAATTTTTGCCAAAGCTTCATTCCGATGTTTCATGTGTTAAATTAGCTTGCAAGGGACTAATTGAAGCTCCTTTCCTCAGTTTTTCCTGCCACTTAGATTCACCAGTCATTTTATTCAGCTGGGAACCTTTTGAGCAGACACGGCTGACCAGACGCCTCGGGGCATTTTTACAACTTAAAAAGCTACACCCTGGTCTGAACTAAGGTTCATGTTTTTGTTAAAATGTTTAGACATGATCCGATTTGGTTTGTTTTCATGCTTGACTTTGTCCAAGTGCAGTCAACTAATTCAAATGACATACCGACATCCTATTTTTGTCCGGGTGATGTGCACCTCAAACCTAAAACAAACACCTGTCTCCAAACCAATCAATGAAAATAATTATGGCATTACTACCTGATGCACCAACTTCAAGAACAATCATCAAGGCTAGAGCTCACTGAAATAACAACCCGCATTATACAGAAACTGTACTGTTACCAACTGGAAAGGCATCCACTGTGAATCATCCTGTGGGCTTTGGCATCTCAGAATAGAGAGTTTAGGGAGTCAATTACTGAAGATAAGATAACCTTCCTTGCCAAATGCTGCTTCGGTCTAATTTTCCTCTTTCTGGTTTCCAATAGCCTCTGATGATTGGTTCAAATGTTCAAGCCACCAAAAATATTTTTTACACCAGAATCTAACTGAACCATGGTTATTTTCCAAACAGAGCTAATCTTATGATATATGTCTTCTTCTTTTTTTTTTTTCCCTTGACAGACCAGGTTTCTGCTGTTTGCTCTGGACATTTGACAAAGAGTAGAGACCAAATGATCTGGATGTGACTGCACCTTTAGACTCAGACTCTGAAACAGACTGTGCAACATTCACCTTCACTATCACTATGCCTGACAACTCCCACAACTGTACCCACAGCCTATACACCCTCTTAAACACCAGTTTAACCCCTGGGAATAAGTATTTTACTCACTTTTACTGAGTATAACATGTAAAAAGTAATGATACCACCCCCCCAACACATTTGCCATGAAGGCATGAAATAATGTTGATCTTCCTGTCTGTCTTCCGGCAGAACAACTGAGTGAATCTCCAGAAATGTCTAATCATTCCTTCAGCTATTCTACATTCCCTCAGCCCAGTCAGGCTCTGCCCTGCTGTTTTATTGCTTCACAATAGTGCAGCAAACAGACAAAGCAGGCTATATTTTTTTCAGTCAGTTTTCATTTCAGAGGCAATTCTTGCCAGGAGGATGAATTCTCTTTCACCTAAATTTTTCAGAAAGCAGAGGGAGTGGCTGCGTTTTTTTTCCTGGAAGCACTAGTTTGAGACAGGGAGGAAGGCTTTCTCAGTGTGGGGCAACTAAGGTGTAATACAGCCATGAAAGAAGATGACAAATCGAAAAGGTTTACTTGACAAGCTGGAAATCCTTTTGTTGCAGTTTATTACAGTCCATCCATTTTCTATACCTGCTGAATCCATTGGTTGGGTCTTGGGGGGGTGCTGGAGCCTATTCCAGCAGTCATCAGGCAAGAGGCAGGGTATGCTCACACTCATGCCAATTAACCTAACATGCATGTTTTTTGGACAGTGGGAGAAAGCTGGAGTACCCAGAGAGAACCCACACATACACAGGGAGAACATGCAAACTCTACACAGAAAGGCCCCAGCCGGGAGTTGAACCTGGAACCTTCTTGCTGTGAGGCAATGGTGCTAACCACCACACCACCGTGCAGCCTGTTTTTTACAGTCAAATCTACAAAAAAAATCTACAAGATCTGAGCAAGAGCTCGAGTTCAGAAGTGGTAACAAGGGCAAAGACGAAGCAACATAGATGTGAATATTTCCAACAGACGGTTATGAAGTGCTACCGTGTACCTTTTTGCACCTGCCAACAGAAACGGCACCAAATTCTCAGCATGAGTGTATCTGATGCCTCCCTCTGTCTGTCTGTCAGCATGTTGGTGTGTCTAAGTGTGTGGATGAAAAAGAGATAGAAAGACAGTATTAAGTATTAGAAAATCATCTAAGAGAGTTTGAAAACTACTGAAGAAAACACATGTTCCGGAAAACAAAAGTTAGAATTGATTACTTAAAACAAAGTAATTTGATGACTAATTGTGCGTGGGAGATGAATACAAAGCAGGAGTAAGAGTGTTGCTTTGCATGGATTATACAAACTCTTTACTCTGCCGTGTTTTTCATCCTGCACTTGCAATAATAACCTGGCTGGTTCACACAAATTGTGTTCTGAGGTGATTTTACAAAAAGTTTTGGTCTTGGTTTTGTCCCCATTTTAACACTTGAAGCATGTAAACAAACCACCTCTCTGCCAGGCGTTCGTCTGCTCATCTGCACCCGGTCGCTGTGGAGAGGGTGCCAACAAATAACTATCATCTCTGAATGGTGTCATGTTTATCAAAAGCAAATACCTTCATTTTGAGCCGCAGCACTATCCTGTCAGCTCTCGAGTTTTGCACAATCTGGAAAAGGGTTTTGACAGTTCCAGAGAAGGTGCCAAAGTATAACAGACGGAGACGGGACACCGTCACCTACCTGCTACCACAAAGCCGACACTGAGGACTCATCACAGTGTCACAGCTTCACAACCACAGTGTGACACACTGATGTAGGCCCACGTGTCAGATTTCACCCAGCTGCTCAGCAAAACGAAGCTGCTGGACCAACCGGCTAACCTGCTTTCTCTAGGACCTTTGTGGTTTGAACACTGCATGGCTCTTAATGATTCCTCACAGCACTCCAGCCTGTTAGACCGACACTACAGCACTCTGTAAGAAGTGATTAATCCAACCACATGTAGGTGATTTCAAAATGTGTCAGAGAAGAGAGACAGAGGGGAAGGCAGCAAGTGAGTTGAGTGATGCGTGCATGCTGTGGTTCAGATTTGACCTGATCATCACCACCATCTGCACCTGCAGCAGCTCAATCAGCTCTGACACACAGCTCAAAGAGGCAGTTCAGATCTTTTCCAACCATAAATGCACAATTCGCTCATCAGACGCATTGATCTGATGCTCATATTTTTAGATTTGAAAGGGATGATCTTCACCTCTGACTGGCTCTAAATCGATTGAATAAACTCACTTCTAAAGTTTTGAGTATGACAGCAACATATTGACACCTGACTCAACATTCATGGGTACAATGCACATATTATTAGTAGTATTTTGGCTTTCGTTTAATACCAATTTTCCAGAATGTAAAACGCTTCTCCATTCGCCAAGTTAGGATGTTTAAGATGTGTGCAGATGGATATGCCAGGCAGTCAATATTTAGGAAATCATCCAAAGATCAAAAAAATCCTGTTTTCCTGGGTGCTTCTTGCTTATAAGATAAGTTAGTCCTCCTTCAGTCTGACTGTGAAAAGCCCTCTCTATGGCCAGTATATATGGACACTTTTGGTCTCTTATATGTGTGTGGAGTTTGCTCTAAAAGTGTTCTGCCTTGCAAACCGCTGGTGCTTAAAGATAAAGAACAAAAACACTTAATACAGGATGAATGAAGAGTGCACCACAGCATTTCAGCCCCGTTACTCATCTTCCAGCAATCTGCTATTTCAGGCATATTTAAAATTTGAGTCAGTTAAATGAGTATGAACACTAGAGCGGCTACTGTACAGTTAAGGGTGCTGGGTGGGTGGAGGGCTTTTTTGGCATCAGTACCACCATCTAAAGTGCTTTCAGTACCTGATTTGACTACATTACCCACAGCCATATCAGCTAAGATGGAATGAAATGAGAAAATGTCGGCGCTCTTTTGTGTGCTGCCTGAAGTTTACAGGTGCAATCCATAACTTTAATTCTTGTGTCTGCACAGGCAAATGTGGTGAAAAAAAAACACACAGCAGTCATGACTGACACGCAATTAGTCATATAAAAGAGAGAATTAAAGGTGGATCATCCAGTAGAATTAGGTGCTCCCGCTGGCATCACAGTGAATAAAATCCTGAAAAAAAAGACAGGCCTGCAGATACATATATATATATATATATATATATATATATATAATTTATAATATAATGAGGAGCATATCCTACAGATTGTGCAATGCTCTCACATTTTCTTTGGTGTTATAGTGCCTCCTAGCCTGGATGTGCAGAAACACGGACACACCAGCCACAGCGAGCTAATTATTCAGACGTGTTTTGGCTCGGTAACATCTTAGCAGAATTGTGAAGCTGTGAAAAGTTTTGCATGCTCAGAAGGTTTGGGTGTGCCCCAGTCTGGGTTGTGAGTGGATGAATGCAAAATCCTGCATCTGAAGCGCATGAGTGTTGTCCAGCTGCAGTGTGTGGCATAACACTGCCCTCCAGTGGCAGGATGAGGAGTTGCCACTGAAAAAAAAAAAGCTACCACACAAAGTCGAAACGTTTCAAAAGACCAATAAAGTTTCCAATAAATCTGATTTACCGTAGAGTTCTTCTTCTATAAAGATTAAAGTGATCACGTAATGGACATTAATGGCAGCTATATGGAAATTGACCACAATGGATACTGCCCGCCCACCACCATTAGAATATTTTGAGATGTATTTATTGTTTGTGAATATCTTTGAGATGATTGTCAGTGTTTTTTATTCCAATCACGATCACTGCATTTCCCTTTTATACCTATCCAAGCAGTTCATATCTGAAGCACCGACAAGATGTCCAGAAAGCGGCTGCCAGGCTGCAGACAAAGACATCCAGGAAGTCTCAGTCTTGATTTTTATGCACTGGTTCCCCGTTCTTGTTACATACAGAGCCCCGTATGTTCAAGCCTCTTCATGTGTGAAAGACTTTCTGCAGCCCGGTCCTCCGGAGTCCTCCGTAGTCCTCCGGAGGATCAGGCTTTGTTGGTCGTTGCTCGATCTTGGCTCAGAATATAAGGAGATTCAAATTTGTGACTGACAAAAATGGCTTAAGACCCAATTTGTAATGGGTCTTCCTTTATTTCATTTAGTCTAATTTAACCTGTCATGGCATATTTGTATCTGGTTATTAGTTTCTATACCTATTCTTTTGTTCTGTTTTCTTCATCTTTATTGTTGTGAAGCACTTTCTGTTGTATGCTCTTGAAAAGTCCTCTCTAAATAAAACAACATATATTTGCTTTGATCAGTTCAAAGGGTGAATTTTTTCTAGATACTATTTTCATTCTGCTGATATAAAGGTACGTAGTTATCAGACTGTTTGACTTTGTAACTGCTAAAAACAAAGTTGGTGAGTGTAACAGACTGTGAGATTCACAAACGACTTTCCACCGCGCTTCTCATTCACACAAACATATATTTGCTCTCTTTACATGGAGCACTTTGTGTACAATCACACACTTGTGAGCACTTTTGAGGCAGATCGCCACTCTTCCTGCTGCAGGTTCTGCTGCAGGTGTCTTCCTGTTAAAAGAAAGTTTAAATTTTTCACTGTCACTCGAACACGCTTATAATGGGGGATTAAACAGAAATGAAGACTTGATGCGATCATTGATTTTCTTTACTACATAAATTGTTATGGTCTGGCATTCAGTTAATTGGATTGGATTACTTTCTCGTAAAAGTGAGTTGATGTGACTTTAGTTTTAAATAGGGCCATTTTAGATGAGCATTACTGAACTGAATGTGGAGATTCAATATCTTGTCCAAGGACAGTTTGACACTGATCTTCTGATTAGAAGCACACACCTGGGCTGAGTGTGTGTGGTGGGTTTGGCACAAAAATGACAGCAAGTGAGAGTACACAGGGATTTTATTTAAAGTTTAAGTCAGAATTTCTGATTTCCAGAGGGAAAATTCAGCTTGAAAACTCCAAGAAGTATTACTTCCAACTCGGAAAGTCAGAGGACCCTCAAAAGTTCCAATCCAACATGGCCGCCGGGCACATAAAAAGTAGTGATGGGTGCAGTAGAAAGCTGCTTCTAGGACTAGGAGTTCTAAGTTAGTGTCTCATCAAACCAGTCTCGTGCAAAGTACAAAGCAAGCCTGGTCAGTGAGCAAATCTGACGAGCAACCGGAACACAGATAACTCTGGTGTGACTTCCTTCACATGTCAAACGTCCTGCTTCAGAGGCAAAGGGAACACAGCAAGTGTCATGGCATTTTTTGAAACTGCCACGAAAGGAGTGATTATCAGCTTGAACAGCTGAAAATGTCTGTATTTAAAGGCTGGAGGAGTTTTGTGTCAGAATTTGGTGTCAGTCTGCCTCGTGTATGCCAGTATTCTCTACGCTTACTGCTCGTCTCTGCTTTCAGTGGCTGTGTGATTGTCTAGGCTTTAACAACTACTTGGTCAGGCTGTCTTGTCTTAAAAAAGACTCAAATGTCACCTGCTTACTCCCCCTTTTTCTTGGGTACTGATGAGATACTAGTCCCATCAGAAAATGACATAAATGTGGTCCAGACATGAAGGAAACCTCTCGCTGACAAACTGACAAGAAAAGCATTCACAATTTATGTCCCTCAGCTCAAATGGACTTTTTGTTATTTGAAAAGATCTTTTTTCATTGTGAGATCAAAAGCAGCAGAAAACGGAAACACTTGAATATCTTAGAAATTGCACATAATGAGTAAATGTGCTAATCAAAGTGTGAAAAAGTCTCATTTTTCAGTGAAGGTGCAGCCTGTGTTACTCTGATTTGCTTTTTTGATTGGCTCCTTCTTCTCTTAATGATATTTTTGGTCTTTTTCCAAACAAATAATTGAACCGCGGGATGAATCAATCAACAGGTTTCAAGTTTGACATGTCTGCGGCAGTTCTTGCTTGATTTTTCATTTTTAGCCACATCACCCACTAGAAAATATCTATTGATTGATTCAGACCGTCTCTTGACGCAGTGCAATCAATTCTCTCATCTCTCGGGTGCGGTGAAGTGGCTGTAGCCGTGGCATGAGTAGTGTGGGACCCTTTGTACCCGTCACATCCCATATGTCTGGCAATTCATCTTTCCGTTAATACCATCATCTCATTATTTATTATTCGTCTCCACTGCACAAGTACAGTATCTCTCACGTGATTAGAATAAATAAGAGAAAAACTATATGATGACATTACTTTAGGATTAGTCTTATCTCATCTTTGGAGTCTGTTGCCCTCGGGGACTCTCTGAGCCCATTCTGTAAAAATTAAACGTAATCCTCATTCTGCTCACAAACTCGCATCCCAGCTGGAGAGATTCAATTTTGTGTTAAATCAATGGCTTTGCACGCAGGCAGGTAATTAATCATTTGTTGCGTCCTTTCTTTGGCTTTCAGTCCGCCCCACTCCAAGACCTCTGTTTAAAAAAGAAAAGAAAAAAAAACATCTTGACATTTTTGTAATTACACCCTTTTGTCCGCAGTGCAAAGCAACTAAAGAGCTGTTGACAAACTGAGGGGGGGTCACATTGGAATCCAAAGGGCTGTATTTTAATCCCACCAGGTTTAGTCTACTGTGCCTCTTGAGCACACATGCTGTTATTTCCATGGTGCACTTTGAATCAGTGATAAAGCTCAAAGCAGCGTCTTCATTCCCTGTTTTATCAGTTAGATTTTCTTTAAAAGCTTTTCTGAGGTACTTGTTGTGATTTTTTATTTTTTTTTTTTTTTTGTTTACCTTAAAATTGACCAAATCACTCATCATCCATTGATTCTTCAGGTTAATGTGTCACAACATAATGAAAAATGTACTATGGTCTTAAAATGATGACACGTGACATATTACACGGCCAATATTTCTTCAAGCTGTTGGATCCACCTTGTGATACAACAGCTTGTAATAGCACTCTTAGCAGCAGTAAGTTGAAGTAATGGTTTTCTGTGTGACATCATCAGTCTCTTTCATGGTTGTGGAGGAATCTCGGCCCACTCTTCTTTCCAGCGCTGCTTCAGCTCATTGAGGTTTCCAGCGTTGGTTTATGCGCAGCTCTCTGAAGGTCCCACCACAGCATCTCAGTCAGGCTGAGGTCTGGACTCTGACTGGACCATTGCAACACCTTGATTCTTCTCTTTTTCACACATTCTGCTGTAGATCTGCTGCTGTGTTTGGGATCTTTGTCCTGTTGATGAGCCAGTTTCAGCCCAGCTTTAGCTGTCGGACAGACGGCCTCACATCTGACTCTAGAACACTTTGGTATCCAGAGGAGTTCATGGTGGACTCAGTGACTGCAAGGTGTCCAGGTTTGCATTAAAAGTGCCTAAAATACCAGGGAAGATGGGCCTCCTTAGCATTAAGACTCAAGGTTTCAAAGGGGCAGTGTGAGGAGATGTGAAAGACTAAAAGATCAGTCAGGCCTAAAATGTGATGTCATCAAAAGATAAGAGCCCAATCAGCAGAAGTTCTGTCAATACAAGCTCATCTTGTCGTTTTCTGAGGATGTGTCTGAGTGCATCTCTAAATCACTTCTCAGGAGGGAATACTCAGTTTATGGTTGGAAAAAACAAGTCCAGAACAGCGGCAGTGGATCAAAACCTGCGTAAAACACAGTTGGGGGGGTATTCCAGTCTGGAGTGGAACACCTGCAGTGACTTCACTCAGCTGTGACCAAAGAGAAGGTTATTCTTCAGAGACATGCTTCTCCAGCTGTTTTGCGTCTTTGTGCAGCAGGATAACGAAGCCAAACTAACCTCAAAACTTTGAATTTGAGTCACCAAGAAGAGCCGACTGTCTCAGCCTTTCCTCCAGTCACCTGACCTCAACCACCCGCAGATTCCTGACATGACTAAAGGCTCCTTGGAACAATGTCATATCAGGCTGGGATTACTCGACTTAGAAAGTTTGAACAAATATATATATTTTTTTTAAATCCTCGACTCTACGGGAAACCAAAATGAAACGGATAAAAAAAAAAGGGTTTACCTGATTATCAATACATCTAACTCGACGTATAACGTTTATATTATCTAAGGATTCTTATGCAAGCAGCTTCACAGCGACATGCAAATGACGTTTTAATATTACCTCTCAATGTATTTGATAACTAATTTATTGATTTAACTGGCATGCTCCAGGCTAACAATGTAATCAGTTCCACTGTTGTTTCCCCCCCGAATGGGTTTTAAAAGCAGGAAACCTATTGCTCATACAGACCAAAACATCCTATAATTCGCAACCTCCAGTGGTCGTAATAACAGCTGTAAAGATGAAGTCCATAACAATGACAGTTGCGTTGTAAGAATGTACATTGATTATTTTCTGCTCCTAACCCTAAGTGACCAAGTCATGTTGCATTGACTTTGTCCTGAAAAAAGATTTACTTCTATTTGTTTTGTTGGGCCATGTTGGCACTAAAAAGTCATTTAGTTGTTTTTTTCGTTTAACAGACCAAAAAAATATTTGGAAACAGGTCCCTAAAAATAACGGATATTTTTGTGGAAAGCAAAACATTTATTTATTTATTTATTTATTTATTTTATTCGCCATCCAGTTCCACCCTCTTGTCCAAATATGTTCACTTTTGGCTCCAAAAGGACCAGCAGCAACCACATGTGGAACTCCTTTAGAGAGTTTACACTTTATCCTAAAGGACAAACTGTGACTACAGCTGTTTCAAAAAAGCTCAAAGTTGTGGACTGACATTGCAATCTAGAGCCAAGCCTTTAGCATGCCCACAAAATAATACACATGAGTTGTTCTGTTAAAGTTTACCTGCAGAGAGGAAAATATTCCAAGTGACATTACTTACAGCTCCTAGCATCAGCATGGAAAACTCTCACTCATGAGTCTGGAATGCTAATGTTGTTTATCAGTCGTTCCTAACCCGTAACTTGCTCACACCACTCAAAATGAAATTTAAAAAAACAATACAGCCAACTGAATATCAATACATGTGATGCCTAACAGCACTATGCACCATTAGCATAGAAAATTAGTGAAAATGAACGCGGTCCACACAGAGAAAATCACTTGTATTCAAACAGGCGTGCGTGCAGGATGCAAAGTTATGCATGGCGTAATTAATTTGCCATTAAGGCTGGATAGATGTTGCCTTCCTGATGCAGACGACCAAGCCATAATTGCCTCTGGTGTTGCATTCGCAGCTTTGCCTCATTACTGAAACAGATGCTAATTTGGCAGAGCAGCTTCAGGTTGACAGGTGTGTGGATGGTTCCACTGTGTTGAGCTGCACCTAAAGAGTACTGAGGTGGGGAAACAAGAGGCTGGAAGTACATCATAATGTGCAGCGGCATGAGGGGAATATTTTTCATTTATGATGAAGCATCTTTAAACGATAATGAATTGAACCTGCGGTAATTGGTACAGGAAGAGCAGGAGCCCGACTTGTTCGGGAAAACGGAAAATTCTGCTGAATTATTTATTTGTTTGACTAAATTATTTGTTTCTGGACCTAATTCTTTTCAGTTCTTCAGTTCATTAGGCTAATACTCCTTGCACAGTTTTGTAAAAAACACTCACTGCCTCAAAATAACAGAATCGGTTTCTAAAAAGATGTTTATTTATTTGATGATAAACTCCATCAATATATTCAGTACAAACAGCTATTTGAACGCATATTGTTGAAAAGAAACAGAAAAACTACAAAATCCCCCCCACACACCATCATTTCAGTCCTTACTGTACAATCTGTTGAGTTTCTTTGCTCTGATTCAGTCTCTCCGAGCTTTTTTACACATCTTCACATCTTCTTCATCCGTTTTTTGGGCCTCTGGTTGAAGACGGGAGAGGCTCCCATCAGGGAGTCGGGGGAGTGTGAGGCGTAGCTGCCCTCAGACACCCCCCCTCCCGGAGAGGGTGCCATGGCTCCTCCGGACTCGCTCATGGTGGACATGGGCCCCCCCTCCTCGAACACGTCTCCACCCAGGACCCCGTGGTGGTGATGGTGGCCAGCACTCTGGCCTTCCTCGCCGTCCTGCGGCTCCATTTTTACCTGGGGCCACAGAGGGGAGATATTGGCCCCGCCTCCACCTTGAGACAGAGGCAAATTAAAAATTATCATATGAAAAAAAACAATAGAAATGTATTTTATAACCTTTTTAATAAATGGGTAAATGGCTCTTTCTCTTTCAGGAGACTCCTACAGAGACCCAGTTTGCATACCATGTAGCCACTGAAAAGCCTGAAGGAGGACCAACTCTGGGAGCCACAATCATGAGACAATCCATCATGCCAGACACAAAACCTCAGAGCTATCAGCAAAATTTTGGCTATGAGTCAGTAAAGACTTCTATTCACTCACTGGCTCCATTTGTCAGACTTCATTGATCAACCTGATCATTTCCATGTATGTGCATGTGCATATATGTGAGCCAACCAAGCCTGTTCCCTCCTGTGGGACTCACTCTCCAGCAGGGCTGCCTT
This sequence comes from Odontesthes bonariensis, assembly GCF_027942865.1. Classification (NCBI taxonomy): domain Eukaryota; kingdom Metazoa; phylum Chordata; class Actinopteri; order Atheriniformes; family Atherinopsidae; genus Odontesthes; species Odontesthes bonariensis. Next base: position 8,597,111 of record NC_134522.1, read on the forward strand.
ACTTTATTCAACTTTTGTAATGGATTTCAGAGACGGATCACAGTGTGCGTTCACAATATGCGTTCATAAGAGTAATACATTTGTGTCACAAAATCGTTGTGCAGGAAAAAGTCAGACCTCACAATCGCTTGGCGCTATTTTCTCTCCCTTCGTATCACTGCGTGCTGCCGACAGCCGCGCCAATTACGGTGTTTGCTGCTCGGTCTGCACAGCACGCAGTGATACGCAGGGAGAGAAAATAGCGCCAATCGATTGTGAGGTCTGACTTTTCCTGGAGAACGATTTTGTGATGCAAATGTATTACTCTTTTGAACGCATATTGTTTTGAGAAGCAAAACGGTTTATTTTTTAAACCCCAGCCAACTAGCCGGACTACCTTCGTCAACGCCAAAACTCAGCTGGAACTCGGCTCACAGGACGCAGCGGGGGGTGGAACTCGGCTCACAGGACGCAGCGGGAGGTAAGAAAATGTTCATAAATAATTATTGCTTCATACAGCTTCATGTCAAAAGAGGCGAACTATCCCTTTAACATTCAAAGTGATTGCTACCTTTGGAACCCATTCAAGTTAAAACCTCACTGTTGCATTTAGCCAACGTTAGTGTTGGAATGATGGAGGGCTGTATAATGATTGCATAGTCATCTTCCACAGACCACAGAGGTGTTCAACATTCAGACTGTTGACTACATCATACAGGTACTCATTCTACCCGTCAGTGTTAAATACACTGAATCACTCATAACAGCAAGTGTGTCGCTCCTGTCACACAAAAAAATGGACTTTCACTCATTATTAAAACATGTAGTTTTCTTCTAGACAAGGGCTGACGTGCACATTAAAATCAGATTAGGTGGTAGTTTGCCCCAGGTATGAAGGATTATCAGAATGGTTTACACATCCAGCACATGCAGCGTGGGAACTGCTGGCTGAATGAAAAGCTAAGTCAGTGAGAGAAGGAGGAGCTCCTGCTGGTCTCTCATTTACCACCGACAGCCTATCATTAGCTAAAATCACTCGTTGGCCGGGCCTGCTGAATGATTAATTTACAGCAGAACAAGACAACATTAGGTCAATTTATTCTGGCGAAGTCTCAAAAGAACGCAAAACAAAGAAAAAAAAAATAAAATCTATTATGGACTTTTGAGTTTTAACAGCCTTGAATTTAATCTGATAAAACAAGTTCTCTGATTGACCTGAGAAATCCCAAATATAAATGTGGTTGCATGATACCAGATCAACTCCCACAGAACACTTCCCATATTCAGCATCTTCTTTAACCCATTAAGACCTGATGTAACATGCCCTTATGTTCCCCTTCAAACCTGATGTGACCTCAGGGGGTTTGTGGTTATTGTGGGGTGATGTGGCGAATGTGTATGGAACTACAAACACATCTATGATGTTAACTCACCTGGGCACAGGGACAGAGAACTTCTAAACAGAGTGGAGGAGATCGGATGTGAATTGGGTGCGAGATTGAAGACAGCAAAGGAACTTGGAAGTGAACTCTGAACTCTGCACTGCCCTCTGGTGGATGTATTCTCTAACAACCGTGCCAACGTAAAGCAACCACTGGCGCATGTGGACAGTGACAGTTGACAGCGTTTGAATGAGACGTACCTATTTACGTACATAAAGGGAGCATAAATGAGTCTTAATGCTTCACAGCATACTTTGATGAAAGTTACTCATGCAGTCCCCTTTTACATAATTGTGATTATCTGCACTTCAAATATTGTTTTAATTAGCATTTTAATCCTTTGGGATTTAAAATAGGGAATCAAGGATTTTTCTGCTTTGCATATTTCAAATAAACGGAAACATAAAAACAATCAAAAGTGGCTGCAGCAAAAAAAACATCACGGCCCACAAATAATACATTTTTGTGTGTGGGGAAACAAATCAATTTCTCCTCCATTCAGATTAAAGTTTAACTGTACTTTACGCACAGAAACGGGTTATTGATCTCATATTAGTCTTGGCTGAAATAATGGTGAATAAATGAACCACCTGCACAGCACAAATGATATGTGCCTGTGAAAACAGGCTGCAAATGTTTCTTTGCAAACTAAAACAGACTAAGCTTTAAAACAAATGACTGTAATATCAAAAATATAGCAAACTCCAGAAAATTAATCTGGAAGGTGCCCTATGAACTTATCCCTGTATAAAACATATTTACAATTTCTATACAGAAATCCCAGCTATTTGCACTAATAGTCTCACCTGAAGTGTGAGGAGAATGGTCACCATCCAGGCCTGCAGCCAGCCTCTCGGCGTGGGCCCCGAGGACCCCCATAGGCAAAGCCTGGTCCCCAGAGGCTAGGTCAGCCTCTGGCTCCTCGCTAACAGGGAAGGAGATGTCACTCATGGGCTCCTCCTTTATCCTTGGGGGCTTGGAGTCCTCCAGAGCCTTCTCTGGATTCACCAGCCGCTCATATTCCTCAGACAGATCCTTACAGACCTGGAGGAGGAAGGTTTGTTAATCCTGCTTTTCTGCAGTACTAAAGTGCAAAAACTGAGCATTGATGGTGCTGAGTGAGTGTTACGAGCTACTTTTTTTTTTTGATGAATCCACAAAAAAAAATTGAACTGTAGACTAGTTAAGAATTGAAGTGTAAAGTGCCAAACCAGTGAGAGAATTAACTGATGAAACTAAAGATTATAAATGCATTGATAAATCTCTGAGTCCGACCTGCAGCATGTAGCTGTGATAGTCCTTGATCCTCACTTGCCAGAACCGCTGCAAGGCGAGCACGCTGCCGATGCCCACCTCATGGAACACTTGCTCCACTACGTCTGGAAAGGGACTGGCTCCCAGCCGAGCCTCACGGTCCACCGCCACCCGCAGCAGACGAGTGAGCCGCAGGCAATGCTCATGGACCAGGTCAGTCAGGGTCTCCAGGACACTCTCCTGAGCGGACTCAAAACCAGCGTGGGCCAACACTGTCGCAACGGACTGGTACAGGAGCTGCCTGCAAGAGAGCCCACTCAGTTCTGTGACCGGTTCGCCTTTACCTCTGGTGATGAGGAAAACAGAACAGATGAAAAAATAAACTGGTTGATAAATTGCCTTTCAAATCAAATCAAATCAAATCAAATTTAATTTATATAGCCCTTTACAATCACCAACTGGTACTCAAAGTGCTTTACAACAGGATAAAAAACAACAATACGTAAAACAAAACATAAAACACGATGCAAAAATGGTAGAAGTGCTAAAAGTGCTAAAAGTGATGCAGGGCATTAAAAGCCTTCCACAAGTGCAACAAAAATTAATTGAATAAAATTTGTATAAAATTAAGATAATTAGAGCGGAAAGAATGAGCATAGTGGCCCTAATCAGAGTTGGAACGCCAGTCTAAAAAGGTGGGTCTTAAGCTTCGATTTAAAAAGGCCGAGATCAGTGATGGTGCGGATATCAGGGGGCAGTTTGTTCCACAGTCTAGGAGCAGCAATGGCAAAGGAACGATCACCCCACTGCTTAGATCTCGACCTTGGGACCTCTAAAAGAAGCTGACCTGAAGAGCGCAGGGTTCTACCACAGTTGCGAAAAGTTAAAATGTCTGACAGATAAGAAGGTGCCAAGCCATTAGTGGCGTTAAAAACAAACAACAGGAGTTTAAAATCGATTCTGAATCGTACCGGAAGCCAATGAAGAGACGATAGCACAGGAGTAATGTGTTCGCGCCTAGAAGTGTCCGTTAAAAATCGGGCAGCAGCGTTCAGCACAAGTTGAAGACGTGAGAGAGACGTCTGACTGAGGCCAACATAGAGAGCATTACAGTAATCCAGTCTGGAGCTGATAAAAGCATGGATTGCCTTTTCAAGGTCCTGCCGACTGAGGAAGGGCTTCACTTTGGCCAACAGGCGGAGCTGGAAGAAGCTTGTGCTGACGACTGAGCTGATCTGTTTGTTAAACTTCAGCCCACTATCAAATGTAACACCAAGATTTTTCACATGAGATTTAAAATGCGGGGCCAGAGAACCAGAATTTAAAGTAAAAGCATTTAACATCACTGAAGTCCCAAATAAAATACATTCAGTCTTGTCATCATTCAGGAGTAAAAAGTTCTGTGCAAGCCTTTAATCTGTGAAACAATTTAGTAGCTGCTGTAGACAAGACTTAGGCCCCGTTTACACGATAGGAAGAGGCAGATATTTTCCTGCGGTTTGGCCTCTCATTTACACCAAAACCCTGTTTTTTTAATCACAGAAAACGATTATTTGTAAAACCTCCGGCCAAAGTGTAGATTTCTGATAACGCCGGTTATGTGTTGCCGTGTCAACTGGGAGAAACGGCGTTTTAGGTTCTTAAACGTCACATTATGCGCCAGAAAATGCTTAAGGTCATGCGAGCGCCTTATGTTTACAGTTTTTTTGGCTACTGATCAGGATTATCATGGATGATGTTAAAGTTCTACTCATTTTACGTTTGTGCAAACGATTCTGGCCTTATTGCATTTGCCACCCCAAACCTGCTCGCACAGTTCAAAATAGAGGAGCACCACTCTTCCGTAGCCGCTCCTGCGTCCAGTATCCACTGACTGTCTATATTTCCCTCTTATTGCCTTCAGTTTTGTTGTGATATTTGCTCGCGTTATCTCCTCCTTCACATGGCGCTTGACGGCGTATTTATGCGGGTTGATGTAAATGACAAGTTTTTTGAAAACGATGTTGTGTGCACAATGTTATTATTGAAAACGGAGGGGGGGAAATATTCGTTTCTCTAAATACCCGGCTATGAGTAAATGTGGCCTTACTTATAGAAGTCACTCTCAGGGTCACTGTGGCAGAGCTTAAAGGGCTGGCGTGGGACTTTGCTGTCCACGGGGAGGAGATCATCTGGCATAACGGGTGGGGTGGGAGGACGAAGGGGGAGGTTGGCATCAGCCTCCTCCATTCGGCTGCCACCCTCAGAGGATGCAGAGCTCTGAGCCTGGGCTGCTGCCAGAAGAGCACGGAGGCGGCGGGCGTGCTGACACAGCTGCACAGTGTGGATGGTGAGGCTGCACGGCTCTGAGGGGATGTCAAGCATCGTGGTGGGCCGTGGACGCTGGGCTGACGGCTGGTGCAGAGGAGGGTCCTGCATCTCCACGGAGCGAAACTCTCGCTGGAGCAGGTCAAAGGAGCTGCGACTGGGGGGAGCCCCTGCAGGTCCTGGGATCTCACCCCAGTAGCGCATCATAATGACTCAGACACAGGCTGGTGTCAGACTTGGATCAGAAGCTAAAAACATGCGAAGGGGACAAAGTGTGTAAGTGAGAGTAATCACAAGGACAACATTTATTTTCCCCAGAAAAACACTGATACAAGAATCTTCTTACTTAGATTTCTGTTCTGTTATAAAAAGTGTGTCTTACTTAATCCACTCAGAATCAATTCTGCTTTCCGTTCAATTCGAACAACGAACCATACAATCACTTTAGGCTATAATTAAAATCCACATATCTTGTAATATTTGAGGGCACGTTGACAAGTTATTGTTCCCGGTTGATTGAACAGCAAAATATGCCAAAAACGAAACGATCCCCGCGCAATTTAACAAAAAGTATACTGTGGAAAACGGACCGTAATCGACGCTCTCTATTTCAAGATCTGTCATTGCCTTGTGATTTCCACATACATGTGGTCGATTCCTCGAAAAAAAAGTTGCTTTCAGTGAATTTCCACTGTTCTAGTGATTAAACGAAACAGCTTAATCATTATCTAACAGCTTACAGGAAAACAAAACGGATGGACATCTAATGTGCTCTAAGTTTGCCGAATTGTAGAGTTAATCACACTGATTTGTTTCATATTTTAATTAAAGGCGTATGAAGTTTACCTGCTTGTCGAATGACTACAAAACAGATCAAATGTCAAATACAAAAGCATTAACAGAGACAGCTCAGAAGGGAGCAGCAACTGAGATACGAACTGGCAAGTTAACTTTCTAATATGCATATTTGGCTAGCTAAACTATACATATATTGATTGAAACGCATGATTTACCCTGAGATGGTTACTTAATGCCACTAGCTTTTGTATGTTTAAAGGAAGCTGAACGGAAACTAACCGTTTTCGTCCTTGTTGCAAAAAAACCCCATGAGACATTTGAATTTGATCTTTAGTTCCGCATCAGTCTTTTTATCTAGATTTTAGTGGCTTCTTATTAATGTGGCTAAATGGATTCAAAGATGTTCATTTTAAAATGTTTTTAGTATTTATTTTTATTTATTAGTTGCCCGTGGAAGTTTTTAAAGGCTACCCGAGCAAATGTAAGAGTTGCACCAAATGAACATGGCTGCCTCCCCGCCAACAGACGCGAGCGTGAAAAATACGGCTGAAGAAATAAACTCTACGGTGAAAAGCGACGACTGTTCGGCGACAAAAAATGGAGGCGAACAAACCGAGAAAGAACTACATAAAACAGAGACCGAGGAACCTTTCAAGAAACCTGCCCTTTTCTCGGCGCCTTCCGTCAATAAACGGAGCAACGCTGCAGCTCCGTCGAAACCTTCATCAGCTGAAATAAGAAGCGTGAACGATGATAACAAAAGCAATGTTGCGGAGACAACCAGCGACGCCTCTTCTGGTGCAGCTTCTGAAGGTAAATCGCCAGAAAAAGGCCAAGAAGACGACGAAAACGGCGAACGAGACAAGAACGAAGCTCCAGTTAAACCCAAACCGAAGGTGCGTCCAGTCAAAGGGCCCCCAGCTGGAAAGTTCCCCCCTGTCCCATACACAGAGCCCCCCTGGGGGGGCACTCCATCAGAGATCCCTTATGCTCTTGAGATCCTGAAAAACGGAGCCATAGTGGACACGGTGCCCCTCACTCACAGTAGCTACTTCGTGGTTGGTCGTCTGCCGGTGTGCGACGTCTCCCTGGAGCACCCGTCCATCTCCAGGTACCACGCGGTGATCCAGTACCGCGTACAGACCGGAGAGGAGGGCTGTGTGGGGGAGGAGAGGGGCTTCTACGTCCACGACCTGGGCAGCACGCACGGCACGGTGGTGAACAAGAATAAGATCCCCCCGAAAACCTATATTAGACTGCGTGTGGGGCACGTGCTGAAGTTTGGGGGGAGCACGAGGCTGTTTGTCCTCCAGGTACTTCATCATTTGACATACTAAGCCCTAATTGAGTGGGCCTCCAGTTGAAAGAAACTACCGTCCTCTTTAAAAACTTAATCTAATGTAATCTTGACATAACACAGAGGCTATATGATATATAACATGAGTGCAATATAAACAGTTACTTTATTGTAAAGGTTGGTTATTTAAAAAGGAATGGAAAAGACAAAAACATGAAAGATGTTGTCGCAGGCTGCTCACCCATCTTTGTCATCATATGCATGTACACAAATTGCAATTAGTTCAGTTTAATTGAGCACTGCCAGCAAATTGTGGGACTGAATTTTGTCCTTTCTTGCATAAATAATGGTCCCGTGTTAAATGAGATGTTAAAGAAGGCACTGAAGCGCTTGTCTGTAGTATTTAAAGAATTCAAGCAGCTCTAATCAAGGCTTACTGAACCTAAATCGTACCGAAACTCTGTGTGATGTGTTGAAGAGGAACGTCCAGTTGTCACCTCAGCAAAAGGATGCTGCACAAAATACTGAATGAGGGTCAAACATTTTCAACCCACATATTTGTCATGATGGGAATTATTGTTTCTTTCAGTTATGTTACTTGAATTGAATCTTGTTTAGCTAATTTTTTTTACCAAACGGCCGATACCAGTTGGGTAGAACGAGAGACTTTCAGTTAACTCACTCATGTCTAAAATGTACTGATTTTTAAAGGCACATGAAAACATGTCAGGAACTTCTACTGTTTGCTGCCAAATAGTGTTGCTAAAATAAAGAAGAGATCCTGAAGCGGAGTCCTTGTTGCCTCGGTAGATTACAATAAACGTTTGATTGGATAAGTATGTTGAGTATCAGCCCAGTTAGAGGGGCTTAAGGCGTTGCTTCATAGCAACATTTTAAAACAAGTTTAAAATCTGTGCTGAGGTGATAACCTGATGGAAAATTATTCATAAAGTAAGAATACCAAAAATCTTTTACTGTCGTTGCTTGAATTCGTCCGATGTCTTCATGTTTGGCTTAAAAATAGAATTCCTAAAAATCAAAGCACGGGCACAGGATGCTTCAGCTTTGCTCTTTTTCCACAGGGCCCAGAGTTCGACGAGGAAGAGGAGTCTGACCTGACCGTGACGGAGCTGAGGGAACGAGCCCGTAAACAGAAAGCGGAGCTGGAGAAGAAGATGATGGGAGACTACTCTGATGAAGAAGAGGGGGAGGAAGAGGAAGGCGGAGACAGCAAGGACCGCAAGAAAGTGTCAAAGGATGACTCCGTGTGCACGTGGGGGATGGGTGAGCTGCTCCCCTGGGCTCGCCTGGCAGGTTGTTTGTGTCGGCTTTCTCTTTAGGCGAGGCACGAGTTAATCCCCCTGTCCTTTCCTTTTGCCCCCGCTGTGTCCATACATCCATCCTGCAGATGAAGATGCAGCTCCAGAGGAAGACGAGAACGAAGAAAACCCTTTTTCAACAGAGTTCCGAGAAGACCAGGAAGCAGCCTACCTGAAAGATCCAAAGAAGGCTTTGCAGGGATTCTATGACCGAGAAGGTGAAGCTCCGCAGACATCGGCTCGCTGTGTTTTTTTTTTTTCTTGCTTTAGAATTTCCTCTGACCTTCTAACCTGGACGTTCTGTTTCTCAGGGGAGGAGCTGGAGTTTGAGTATGAAGATAAAAGTCACGGCTCCTGGCTCTGCAGGATAAAGTAAGTGGCCTGAAGTGTCTTCTTTATGAGTTTCCTGTCAGCAGAGTTCATGTTCGTTCTGCTTTCAGGCTGCCGGTGGATGATGCATTGGGTCGTCAGCTGGTTGCCGAGGTCACCCACACTGGGAAGAAGAAGGAGGCAGCCATCCAGTGCTGCCTTGAGGCTTGTCGCATGCTGGAGGCCAGAGGGCTGCTGCGGCAGGAAGCCGGTGAGGACCCGGCCCGCGGACGACCTCCGAGGAGGCCGGAACTGGTTCTGTAGATTTCACTAAGTGTTGTGTGTTTTATTTTCAGTGTCACGCAAGCGTAAGAAAAAGAACTGGGAAGATGAGGACTATTACGATAGCGATGATGACACCTTCCTGGATCGGACCGGCACCGTGGAGAGGAAAAGGCAGGAACGGATGAAGAAGGCGGGAAAGATCGAAGAGCGGCCCGAGACCTACGAGTCATTGGTAAACAGCTGTTACTTTTCACCTCAAACTTGGGTTGTCAAAAAAAAGACACTTATCAATGAGAAAAATTTGTATCGAAGCAGATATTCATTTGACTCTGGAACACTTTGGTGTTCCCCTTTTCTCTCCTCACATTACTGCACAAGCTGCTCCCTCTTGAAGTAAAGAACTGTGCTTTCTGAAGGTCTTATTTTCAGCAACAGACTCTAAAAATCAGTTCAAATGTGAAGTGGGAGGTATGGTCCAACAAAGCCGTTGTCACCCAGTCACTAAACCTGTAACTGGTACCACTAAACTGAGCACACCACACCTGTGGGGTGCAGAACTTTGAAACAGTTTAATCTGAAACTGTAGAGAAATGTTGCCGTGACAACTAAGTCTGTTAAAAGACTAAATCAGTCCAGTCGAGTGCATCTTATGTTTGATATGTACATCTTTCTGGAGCTGATTTAAAAAAAACCTGCAGCTGGGATGTTTTAAGCCTCATTTACTCGACTTTCTGACAGTTCATCATTTGCATTGTGCTCACCCAGCTTCATTTTTACAAGTTTTACAGTCAGACCTTGAAATGGAGTTATGTTTCTTACCCTGCTAACAGCTTGAAAAACTAATTTCACCAGTAAAAAAAAAATATATATATATGGTCGGGCTTAATTGAGCAAGGAGGGGAAAATGTCCTTTAATCATCTTAAAAACAAAATGCGCAGACTTTCTTGGAATTCCTTTCTTGAAGAGTACCCAAAGATGAGTAATTTGACCTTTTAAAGATTGCTTAGATGTCTGGATGGTTGTTTATTGCTCTGCAGGTGGCCAAACTGTCTGCGGTGGAGAAGGAGCTGGCAGAGACTCAGAAAAAGCTCAATGCTGGTAAACGAGGTGAGTCACCGTCACTTGCTGACAGATACCACGGCATGTAAAAGTCTTGGCTCCGACTGCTCGGCATGCGTAACTTTCGTTCCTCACAGACTCTTCGGGCTCCTCCGCTGAGGACTCGCTGGACGCCTTCATGACCGCAGTTAAAAGCGAGGAAGCGATGGACGCTGTGGAGCGCAGGAAGCTCCACGTGCACATGGCAGACTTGCGTAAAGATGCTCAGAAGCTTCGCAAACTGGTGGAGCTGACGCGGCCGGCTCAGATGCCCTCGCTACAGCCCGGGTTAGACAGCAGCAGAGCTACACAGTTCTCCTTAAACTTTTGTGCATTTTATTTCCTGTAAATTTGACCCCTTTCATCACGTTGGGAGTCGTAAAAAAAGCTGTGTTTCTGTGACAGTGGCAGCTCAGAGGCTGGGAAGCCTAAGAAGACCTTACCGCTGTTTGGAGCCATGAAGGGAGGGAGCAAATTCAAACTTAAAACTGGAACCATCGGGGTGGGTGCTCCAGAAACCTGAAATAACTTGTCTTTTTGCCTCGGTTACCTGCCGCTCACGCTTTCGTCTTCCCTGCAGAAGTTGCCTCCGAAGCGGCCAAACCTTCCAGCAGGGCTCTTCAACATGAAAGAGCTTCCGCCGAGTGGGGAGCAGGAGGAGGAGGAGGAGGAAGAGGTGGATGCAGCAGAGAAAGGGGAGGGTGATGGGGATGAACGTGGCATCGCTGAGTCCAATCCCGAATCTGAAGACTCTGTTGCATCCACATCTAAAGAAGCTGCAGCTTTGGGGCGTCTGAAAGATGAGTCAGAGGAGTCCAAAGGTAAAAATGTCTCTTTGTGCCTGAAAGAATCTGTAGGATGCTGCTTTGATTTTTCATTTTCAAAGTACATACAGCAACTTTCAGAAGCATTTTAGATGGTGCCACTAGGGGGCAGTAAATAACACACACAATGATGATTTTACGCTTATTTTAGATGGAGCCAAACGGAAACTGTTGGGGTCCATAAAGGAATTGTGGTCTTGAATTTTCAGCTTTCAGGACATTTAAACTACTAAGTTTTCCAGATTAATTACTTTATGCTAAAGCATATGATTTATAAAGAATCATAATAACCTTAATATTGTCACTTTTTGTGTTGAAACCTCTTTCATAATTGCTTCACATTGCTCTTTATCATGACAGTGAAACATAAGTGACATCTTTGGAAACATTACACAGAATAACAGACACAAAGGATCGTGTTCAGGAGTCCCAAATATACACCAAAGCTGCTAATCAACAGCAGTAACATCGAGGTGGCAAAACGGGGGAGCAAACAAATCTTAATTACAGGCCAAACTTCCAATTTACTGAAATTACACGTATGGCTCTACGTTGAGTTCTTAACACAATGTTTGAAAATTCTGGATGTTTTTGTCATTACTTATTTTATGTTTGCTTGCTTGACCTCATATCAGCTCAGAGCCACAAACCGAGGAGGAGCGATGAAGCCGTGCAGCAGCTTCCTCTGCGCAGCAGCAAGTCGGCAGCTCCCAGGAGTCCAGGTGTGTCTTTGAATATTTGTCTCTATTTCTTTTATTCTACCACAAGTAAAAGTTCCTGTAAAGGTCTGGTTCTAGTAAAAGTCATGAGATCAACATGTGAGTCATGCATGAAGCAGCAGCTCCAAACATTTTTCTATAAAGTTGTCTCTTCAAAGAGACGTGAATGTGACTGTGAGGTCATTTTAATCCCCCAAAAAAACAAAAAAACAGCAGTGTTTGCTTCATTCTCACATGAGCTTTTGATACTCAGGAAATTAATTAGCATTCCATTCAAATCTAAGCTTCACTCGTTGGGAACCGACTGCTCCACAGGTGAAATGTTGGCACATTTTCACTCTTTCATTCACCTTACACTGAGTTGCCTGCAGCTATTACCGTGGTAAGCGTTCGTCAGTGGAGACTGCTGTTTGGTTGAGTATGAAATGGGGACGCATCGATTGTTCAGCAGCTGCAGAAGTGGCCAGTTTTTTAGTTTCTCACTGTCAGGAATCCAGTTTTTTCTTTCGGTCACTTAGGTTCACTTGTTTGAAAGGCTACTAAAAATGTTGATTTTCTTTGTAGGTACTTTGACTGCTCATTTTCTTTCTGTCAATGTCATCTCCAACTTAAACGGATGACTCATTCAGGTCCAGCTGTCCGCTTTAGGAGACCTGCAATGATGTCATAGTTTAACATTTCAGACTATTGAGCTTTAATGCAAAACACTCGCCTCTGCTTCAGAACAGCGTGAGCAACGCTCCCCTCTGTCAGACCCACCCGCACATTCAAAGTGTGTGCTCAGCTAATGTGTTTCCTGTCAAAATAATTAATTAAATAATTAAAAACTGGATTGACTTCACAGATGGCTGGTCCTTATTAGACTAGTAGTAAGAGTCTTTTATACAAAAAAACGCCCACAAATGGCAGCAGAATGACACCCAAAAAAAGCCCTCATACCTCACGTAAACGCACAAGACCTCGTGATGTTTTACCAGCACAGCTTCCTCATTGTTAACTCTAAAAAAAACAAATGTTTAGTGGACATGAGACACCTTTAGTGTCTTCTAATCAACTTTTATGTAGCACAAGGGGAACCAGCCAGGGCAAAAATATGAAAATTCTGTCATGGGAGCAATAAAAGCAATAATTACAAAAATATAGATTGTAACTATACAAAAGCGGTGCGTTAAAATATGTAGCTCACAGGTATATCAATAAATTAAGAATAGGCTCTTTCAAATAGGAGAAGAGAAGAAGTTTTGATGCCCCACATCCAAACAAGTCGCTGCTTCCACAGGAGAGGAGCCTGAAAACTGAAGGCTCTGCCTCTCATTACAGTCGGAGGCTTTCTGGGAACAAGAAGTAGACCCGAGTGCTGAGAGCAGGAGGATCTTTCTCATTTGTAGGAGCTGGGCCATTAAAGGCTTCATATGTGATGAGAAGGCTCATAAATCCTATTCTAAACTTTACAGGGAGCCGCTGTAGAGAGGCCGAAACTGGAGAGATGGGATCTCTTTTGGCAGTACCAGTCGGTACTCTGAGGGAATGACTTGGACAGCCGGCTGGTGGTCCAGCCAACATGTGACAAATGCATGGGCCAGTTTTTCAGTGTCACTTTCGGACAAGATGCTCTTTATGACATGCAGATGAAAAAAGGCGGCTCCAGAGACCCAATGTAAAAGCTCAGCCAGGCTGTAAATTTGACCTATTTAGCAAATATTCAAATGGCCCAAGTTTTACCAAATATTTAGTCAAATCAAATATTTTTTATATTATAGAATAGTGAGTGGCATTAGAATAGAGCCAAAATGTTTATGCTGCTTCAATTTAAGTGGAGACTGTTGAAAAGATGCCCTGTTCTTTCTTTTTAAGCTTGTAATTTAAAAAAGAACTGTTGTATGTACTTATCTGGTGTATAAAGGGGCATTTCCTACAATTCCTTTTTTAAACTGGAGCTTTTTATTTTCCTCTCACAAACCGAAGACTCAGTTTTAAAATTTGAATAAAAAATGTTTGACGTGCCAACAGAGATTTTTAAATAGAACAAAGATTAGAAATGACCGGTTGGTTCTATGGAATTGGGATGAGATAAGATCTTAGAGGTCAGTCCTCGCAGCATGACAAAACAAATTACCCGAAGATAACATCACGTGATGTCATGTTGATGTAGTGATGCACAGTAGCTCATGTACTGCTGGAGCACCTTTAATATGCTTAAACTGTGTCTCCACAGAGTCCACAGCAGAGGGTGAAAAAGAGCCACCAGCAGACCCCAGTCCCAAAAAGAAGAAGGTTATGGGCCCCAGCAGGGTAGGCCCCCCCCCACACAGCATTCAATATGTGCTTGTATCATCCAGTGTAGTGTGGGCGTACAGTTTAAAGTGATTTCCTTTTGTTTGTTTCCATAGCCACCAGTTCAGCTGCCAGGACAGTATCCAGAGGATGACCCTGATTATTCAGTGTGGCTTCCTCCTGCAGGTAAACAACCAGCCTGCAGCTGATCAGCTGACCGTGTCCTTAAATCACACTCAAGCTTATTAAGCAGCAGTGTCTTTAACCCTTTGATAAGTTCAAGTTGTTTGGGTTTTTTTCATTTCTTAGAAAAAAGCTTTTGAACTTGAGCGTTGACCACAAAGTTGCACATTCCCAGGCTGCTGAGCTCAAAATGAAGTGAGGAACAAATATTTTTCTGGCAGGATGGAGAACAATTCGTGCAGCCAAAATCACGACAACCTCTTCATTGTTCACTGAGGAATGCAGATCAAAGTGACTCGAGAAAGATGAGATAAGCTTGAAAGAAATGAACTCTGGATCGGCTGCCAGACTGGGCTTTTACTCAGGCTCCGATTTAATGGCACGGAGCTGTGATTTTGTTGACGTGCTATGCAAACATGCACGTCAGCAGCTCTGGAATGATTCACCACTTGTGTTTTCAAAACTTCCTCCTCTGCTCTCACAGGTCAGACCGGAGATGGTCGCACCCACCTAAATGAGAAGTACGGGTACTGAGAGGGGACATAAGAGATCTCCTGTCCAACCTGCAGCACAAAGCCTCCCGTTTCCCCAGCTCTGACCGTTAACCCCGTCCAGCCATCTCTGTCCCTGCATGTGGTTCAGCTCTGGGAGACGAGACTCTGGGCAGTGGTCCTGCTGGCACCTCTCCCCCCCGACAGTGATGGAGACTGCTTGAATTTTATCCTTTTATTTGAATTTCGAGCAGAAAATGAGAGCAGCAACTGATCTGAATTCAGCTTTCTGGTCTTTGGCTGCTCCTTATGCAGTTGAACCAACATGACATCCAATCTGCATCCCTCCCCTGTTTGTCTTCAGTCGATCACTGGCGTAACCCTTTTATTTTTTTTTGTTGTCCGAAGCAGGGAGGGAGAATGAGAGTGAGAGCATTAGAGCAGCTTTTCTGACCATCTGGACACTTGGATGGCTTACTGGATGAAACGTAAGCTGATAATGACTCAAGCTAAGTGGAGTGTGTGTTTCTTTCTGGACACACAGACACACACTCAGCCCAACCTTCTCAAAGTTCTCTTTTTAACAAGATTGCCTTCATGAGCGAGTCAGCGGTTGGTGTTTGCTCGGAGCAGGATTCCTCGCTCGCCTTGGTCTGCTTCCACACTTCCCACCCTCTCTCCTGTTGTCTTTCATCACAACAACAAATGTAAACTGTATTTTATTACATAAATGTATAATAAAACTGTCTGTACATAATGCAAATTGTTGACATTCTTTTTACTCCACTGAGCCAAAGTCTCACCCGACAGCTTTGTTTGTTCTGTCTTTGAAGCTCCTTCACACTTAGAGTGCGTCTCTGGCACAAAGAGTCTCGTAGTCTTTGCTGTGACCTAACTCATGATGGAAAGCAATCTTCCAGCCACCAACACGAGTGGAGCCCCGTCCTTCCACTCAGCAGATGAATAGAAAGCCAGCTTTCTATTGTTTCTATTGCAGCTTTCTTTCTCATTTAAACTGGTGATGGCTCATGACACTCATCTGATTAGATTAAAGTGACCTTTAACAGTATAATCAAAGTCATATGGATATCACTCGTTCGTGGCTGCAGACTGCTTTAGTTCTGCTTCTCTCAGCACCACTGATTTCATCCAGTGTAGGTTTTCGTTTTCTCCAAGTGTTTCGTAGCGTTTTCTGAATGAAACTAAAGATCTGTTGAAGGGTCTGTGTAGGATTATAGGGACATTTAGCGGTACACGTTACAAACTGCAACCAACTGAATGAAGCCACCACAAACAGCGGGGGCATGAACAGAATTTCTGTGGGATTGAGCGAGTCTCTGGCACCTGCTCGTGGAGATCACGATCTCTTCCTGAAGAGAAGGGAGGCATTGTTGAGCCGTCATTAAATGTTAGGCCGTAAGTATTCCATTCTGTGACGTTAACTTGGAGAAACACAAGGGAAGCTGGTTTCGTGAGCTTCGACCCAAACTAAAAGTTGGTGCCGTGTAAAATGTAAATAAAAACGGAATGCAATGATTTTACGATCTGATAAACCAATATTTTTATTCACTGTAGAACAAGTGAGATATTTTACTATTTCATTAAAAATATTAGCTCCTCTTGAATTGGATAGCAATTAACAGGTCTCAAAAAGGTTGGGACAGGTCCATGTTTCCCACTGTGTAGCATCCCCTCTTCTTCTAACATCTGTGAACATCTGGGATCTGAGGAGACCAGCTGCTGCACCTTTGGGAGAGGAATGTTGTCCCATTCTGGTCTGATAGACAATTCTAGCTGCTCGGCAGCTCAGGATGAGAGCACGTTGCTTTAAAACCCATTTATACCTCTCCAGATGTTCAGGTTTCCAGTTCCATGGACACTAATGCGCCCCAATACCAGCAGAGATGAAGGCTTAGGAACTGATAACAAGCTGGATGGTCCTACTCCTCCTCAGTCTGGAGGAATCAGCATGCTTGATCTCCAAAAGGAATAAGATTTTTTTTATTCTTTCCCACTGCCTCAGTCTGTTATAAATGAGATTTGCTCCATAGAAGATGGCAGTATTTCTGGATCATGTCCACATACGGCTTTTTCATTGCATGACGGGGCTTTAACCTCCATCTGTGCATTTCTGCATTAGTGCTGCCTGAGAGCCTGAAGATCATGGCATCTGATATTGTTCTTATGCTGTGCCCCTTGTTCACAGAGATGTCTCCAGATCCTCTGAATCTTTTGATGATATTATGATGCCCTTTTGCCAATTAACCTAATTAGTTACTTTTTAAAAACTACTTCCATCCTCCACCGTATCTGAAAGAGGTGGAACAGGTTCTGCTTTGAGGGTCAAAACTAATGTCCTTAACGTTTATTACTGTTCTTCGACATATTGAAGCAGTTATTGTTGCCAAATTAGATCCAACTCGATATTAAATAATGAAACTGTTATCCAACCTAATGTTTCCATTTCATACCGCATACCATCTAAATAAAAAGATAAAATCACCTCCAAAACAAGAGGCCACAAGGCTTTTATTGATTCATTTTTGTGCAACAATGGACAAAAACATGTCACAATGTTACATTCACTTCGGCGGAATCTCAGTTACAGTGGTGACATTGTGTTCAATCGATTCGTCAGCTTATTTCAGGGGCTGAGAAGTACCTCAAGTTTAATTTCATACAACAGGAATGTCATTTCAAGGCATTAAGAGATCTTTAGAAACACTGGGATGTTGTAGTTATACCAGTGGTCCTCTTCTACCTAGAAAGTAATGAGGTACAATATTGGAAAATAAAAGAAATGGCACACTACGAGTAGGCTATGCAGAACGCGGCACCGTTTAGCAAACGAATGTGCAGCAAACTATCATACTTCCTTTCACAGATCTCTCTTTCTGCAAAACTGTGATATTCATGCAAGAAAAGAGGGTACGAGTAACTCTGACCTGGACTACAAGTGTCATATTCATTAAGAGACATCATCAAAGGTCAACAATTCAACTACGGTCATACATGTCTGTTGCAGCTCATGACAGAGTAGTGCATGACCTGCATATTCAGTAACACACATCCAAAGAAGTAGTTTTTCAGACAGCTAAATGTGACCACTGTCTTATGTCAACAATTACAAGATAGCACATGACTCACCTCGCCTTGTTTAGAGGAAGAAACCCTGGAACCATTTGATTGTCTAACATGCTTTATTTCCCTTGAATATTGATCCAAACTAAAATGGAGTTCAGGCTTCAGAATGGGTGGTCTTGTCCCTTCTTGGTCCGCAGTTGGTGTTTTGTTTCGTGACATCCTGGAAACACCTGAAATCCTCAGAAATGTCGTGTTTTGCTTTTTTTTAATTTTTTTTTATTCGGCGTTGACCAAAGTGACAGGGAGGGATTACCTGAGAGAGCAACAGTTCCACCATCAAACAAATGTCTCTCCAGCAGTCAGTTTCAGAACAGTCACTCCTTGATCTTGCTGCAGAAGCCACAAAAAAAGCAGCCGTCCGGGAATGAAGAGGTGGGGGTGTGTGGCCGGTGTCTTGCTTACGAGCAGGGGGGGTCGTCAGATGGAGTCAGGGGGCTGCAGGGGGGCGCTGTGCTCAAGGAGCGGAAGGCGAAGATGGAGGGGTCGTAGGTGTACCTCGGCGGAGGACGATTGCTGGTCAGATTCTGAGGACACAAAGAGTTGACAGAGGCGTCAGAGGTACTGCTCAATCACTGTTTATCCGAGCAGCTTAAGAGAGAAGTGAAAACCTCTGTAGTCATTGTGGAAAATAACCACACGTCATTCCAACATTTTCACACAGATTTTATTTCACTCTCACTGCAGGTTTAGTGACATAAATGCTTTTCCACTCACAGACACCTCCTCCCCCCTCTTGTGGCTCGACAGGCCCCCCCGTCTAAAATTAGCCCGAGTCATTTTCCTCCCTACAGGAAACGACAGGAAATGACTTTGTTGGATTTGGCAGTGAGGCAGCACTTTCTCCAGAGGCTGCTGAAGTCTGTGAGAAACTGCAATGAGCTGATTACATGCAGACTAAGTGAGACAGATGCATCACTGTACCTGACTCCAGTGACATCAGTGCATTTAAAAAAAAAGAAATCCCATGTATTTGGGCTACAGGTGTTGCTATGACTTCAGCCAACATCTTTAGGGATCCATAACTGACAACCGAGCCGCAGTAACTCAGCAACAAATCCCAAAACAAGTCAGAGCTGTCTCATACACTAATGTTGATTTAAACAGGCAAAAAGTCAGGCATGGGGAACATCACAGTCCAGTTAGAAGTTGTAGTAAACATGAAAGATGTGAACTCTGCAAAGAACTTCTCCATATGGTAGCTGCAAGTCAGTCCAACTGCAGGAGGGGAAGTCGTACATCAGGACGGCTCTCAATAAATGTTAAGTCATCCTGCGTTCACATCTGCAGGATGACTGACGTATACGAGCCAAAGTAAGCAGGACACAGAAACCAGCCGTGGGAGGCTCAAATCTAACCCCCAGAAACTAGCAAACATGTTTCATCTTTGAGGTTTTGTGTTATAATTTGCTTCTTTCTTGATAAACAACTCAGCCGCCGGTCTTAGCAGGACTTGGATGAGAGGATTCCAGACTGTCCTCCGAGAAAAACACGACACGGCTCGTTCTTTTAGGCGTGTATTACGAGCCAGTTTTAAATTTGAAAAATTAACCTGATCTACCTTAAAGGATTAGGGTTAAAACTTTCCTTTTTGATAAAGCTTATAGTAAGCGTAGTTATGCTGATATAGGCCTAGACTGCTGGGGGACCTTCCATGATGCACCTTTTCTTACTCATGCTCAAGATGGGGGATTGAACTGAAGAGACGTTTCAACGTAATCTGTTGGTTGTCTTAGCCAGGCAACTTTTAATTGGCTTTTCATGGATTGGACTGATTTGGAATTGAATTAATTGGATTTAATTATATTATGATTTTATTACAATACACTGGTTTGTAATTGGCTTGATATGAAATTGGTTGTGATTTCGTACAATAAATAAAAGTGAACTGAAACTGCTTAACTAAGCTTGTGAATAAATGCAGGTGAAGTCCTATGTGAATGCGTAACCCAAGGAAACTCAAGACTGAGTAGATGTGAGTGTTTTCAGATGCACCCTGACGCCACAAGTGTAACCTGATGAGAGGCTTCTTAACGCTTTTCAAAGAAACGGCCACATCGTATTTTAGGATACAGAATCAATAAGGTGGACTTGGAACTGTATGAATGCTCCAGTTCCTCCTCACACGTAGGGAAGAGCCCTAACCACAGCATTTTGGTTGAGAAGACACCAAATACCTGTGATGGACTGGCGATCTGTCCAGGGCGCCACCCGCCTCTCGCCTGATGACTGCTGGGAGAGGCTCCAGCCCCCCGTGCCACTGCAGCTCAGCTCATTCACTCCATCGTACTCAAAGTCGTCATCCACGTCATTAAAATCTGACAAATATTCTGCCATGTTGCACAAAACTAGCAGCAGCAAACTTCATGTGAAGATAGCCGACCGTCACAGAGCACGGAGTGAATGAGCTGCGCTGCAGCGGCGCGCGTAGATGACGTCATCCCACTAGACGTGTGTGTAGAAAGCCCCCCGATAGCCCCCAATAACAACAACACGGCAGCTCTGAACTAACAGTCCAATAGTACATGTTCGTTCATTCATCCGTCTTAAAGTATTGGTGAAATAAAAACAGAATAATGCCTTGTTTAGAGGCTGTATTGTCTCTGCCCGGATCTCGAGTAATCTAAATATCATCCGAAGGATGCCGACTTTCACCAAACTGTTATCAGTGAGTAGATGAACATATTTTATGCCAGAAATAAGGTCCAAGTTTAAAGAAACCGAACTTCCCCTTTAATTAATGACTAAATAATGAATTAATAAATAACTGATTCATTTTTATAATTTCAGATTTTAGTCTTTTAGAAATATTGTGGTAGATCCTAAAAGCTAATTCCAAGCAAACTGTAGGAACCCTGTCAAAGTTTTTCAAAGTTTAAAATAAAGTTAAAGAGTAAAATTTGAGTTTCTGCTGTTGATCTCAGGACAGTCTGTGTCGTCGTTCCTCCTGACTGAAATCCAGTACAGCGTTAGTCCACAAATCTTGGGGCATCAGCTGATCAATCTGCTTCTTCTTTCGTGCCAATGTCATGTTTGTCTGCTCTGTTCTGAACTCTGAATACTCTTTGCTCCTGCGCTCTCTAACCTCAAGCATTACATGTTCTAATGTAGAAATGGTTTATAAATGGCTGTTAAATTATCTTTTTGATGCAAGTGGTCCTGACTGAAATTCAATCTTATGTTATCCAACTTCTAGATAAATTGTTAAATCATTGCAAGATCGTGTTTGTCCTGCTGGAGCCAAACATATCTTTGCATCACACCCATCTAATTGACCTAAATCAAAACCAAAGAGCATGCAACAGTTTCCTCCGTCCACTTTGTCCATATCTGCACCATTTCCTTCACCTCGATCAATCGTCGCCCTCCTCTTTATGGCGGCTGAAACCAGACGCTATCACTCCTGCCTGCTGCAGCCTTCTACTCACACTACTATTCAACTCCAAACCCTGAAGGGAAAAGGCCTCAGCAGCAGAAACTGCAGCCAAATCTTTTCTTCCCCCCC
This sequence comes from Odontesthes bonariensis, assembly GCF_027942865.1. NCBI lineage: Eukaryota > Metazoa > Chordata > Actinopteri > Atheriniformes > Atherinopsidae > Odontesthes > Odontesthes bonariensis. The sequence goes on from NC_134522.1 coordinate 8,618,337, forward strand.
AACTGCTTCCACATGACCCCTCCTCTTAAAGCGCACACACACACACTAACCACCATCGACCTCCTTAACCCCTGTAACTACTCCCATGCTTGAATGCTTGAAATGTAGGGCCCCCGTCAGATCCAGTGTCTGTTCTGGTTCGTGTCCAGGAAACCAAGGGTTTGCAGATAAAGAGGGAGGGACAGATGAGTGCCGCACAGTACAGAGTGACACAAAGTGTAGAGAGTCAACACAAGCCTCCAAATGCCTCAAATACTCACTGTGTACTCACTTCAAGTAAAATCTATGAGCTGGAACAAACCCAGTGCCCGCAGACGTCACTGACGGGGACAACACTACCAGCTCCACCAGTGAGAAGAGAGGATAATGAGCAATGCTTGTGTTTCAGAGAAGCTAAACAGATCGCAGCCGGCCAGGCTATAAATGGAAAATGACTCCATCCCTGGAAATACACCACAAGGGAACCGCAAACACTCCACCTCCTCCACCTCCTACTCCTCCTCTGCTCTACCTCTCATCGGCACTCACTTAGAAATCATCCTCAGTTCCTTTCTCCTCACATTTCTGCTCATCACACAAACTTCAATGCAAACAGTATTGTACAAAAGTCTTGAGCCAGCCTCATTTCTTTATATACTTTCAGGAAAGCAGGAAAGAAATGCAGCATTTCACTAAAACATCTGCAAACATGAATGTAAATATAGTAAATAAGGCAAAAACTGAGTCTGTACAATTCTAACAAACTTGAAAGTCCATATTTGGTATGAGCACCTTTATTCTTCAACACAGCTTTCTGTCATTTCCTTGAGTCGTCTTCAGGAATAGTTGCATCTCTCAGCTCCTGTGTCAGGTCTTTGCTGGATTCTTTCCTTTTTCTTAAGGACATCACTTTAAGATGCTGATCCTCTGCTGTAGATAGTTCTTTAGGCCTGACACTTCTTCTTTTGTCTTTCACTTGTCCAGTTTCCTCAATTTTTGAAGGACACACTGCACACCATGCTGAGATATGCCAAGTTTTTAGCTAATAGCTCTTTGGGAATCAGCTTGTTGGTGCAAAAAATACTATTTTCTGTCTGTCAAACTGTGTTATCTTTGGCATTTTTATAGATGCAATGAAACAAAATATCCAAATGATGCGTCTTTGTGACAGACTAAAAGTAACAAAGTGTCTAAAGATACCATTTAAAACTGGTTCTTTGCTAAGCCGTCTATTCTGTGTAGAAACAACACTGGTTCATCCATTAAGTTAGTGCCTTGTTTTTATGTTTGAATGATTCATAGGTCATTATAAAGTGCCTTAACAAGAAAAAATTCCTCTGAAAGTAGCCAATGTCCAAAGAAAAGACCTTCAGAAAGCTTGAAGAACTATTGCTCAAGAACACTTCAAGAGATTACAAGAAAGTCTGTCTGCTTGGAAGCAAAATATAAAACAATTAAGACCGAATCAGGACTTTGGTAAGATTTCAGCACAGGAGATGCTGCTACAGTTAGTGTATGTGTGTGTGTACACATAAGCGTGTGCGTGACAAGGTTCCACTCACACTATCCCACACAACGTGATAATAACGTCACTTTTCTCAGCACACTGTGCATCCTTCTGGAGTACCCTGCTCTGCCAAGATGCCCGGGCTCGTTCCAGTCGCCACTCCTGCAAGCTTCCCTCAAACAAAACCACCACGCACGCAGCTCAGTGCAGAGCCGGTAGAGGATTATTGGATCAATCAGGACACAATCTTGAGAAAAGTTCCAAGACCACTAATGGGCTTTTAAATGTTGTTGAGTGAGATAAACCAAACCTGAACCAGAAAAAAAGCCCCATTTTCTTATTTTTTCTCTCCGTTTTAATTCTCCCTGCAGTTTTCAGCCATTTGCAAGATAACTCCATGATGCTATCAGATTTTCAGGCGTCTCATGCACAGCTTTGCAGCTAGCAGGGCATGGGAACAAACACTGAAGCCAGATGCTGTCCCAATATGAAGTTGGATAGAGATCAAGGTGTTGGCGACAGGACAGGCCTGGCTGTTCACAGGGCAACCAAGCGACCTTATCGCTGCTGTAATTGACACCCTGATCATAAGGAGGAGGCCTCTGTGTGCAATCTGTGTTTATATTCTCTGACCATTATCATTTTCTCTACTTGGAAAGACACAAAAAGATGCAGAAAGTAAAGATATTGTTTCCCACTTCAGGCGGAGCAGACAAGAAAACTAATATTCAAGATTTTATTTTTAGCCAAAACTTACTACTAAATCACTATGTCCATCTTGTATTTAGAGGACTTTTCTGTTCTATAAACCAGTTAAAGACGTGAAGCAGAAAAAACTTGACGCTACACAAGCAAATAAGCTGCTGGTACCCTTTATAAAGTATAATAACTCCCCCGTCAAGAAGCAAGAAAAATACCATCTATTAATCGCTGTTGATGTTGTGGGATGGTATTACATGAGTCCTTGAGTCCTCTACATGTCAGTCATGCCTGCATAAATAAATTATAAGAGCAAGGGACCAAAGAGCCACAAAGAAACACATGAAAGAGACATTTGGTTCTCACAACCCCAGAGCGAGCAACGGTGTCAGCCAAAAACCACAGCTGGCACCGAGGAGACCGAGATAAACTTAATCATCATGTATTTTCTTTGTTTGTAAATCCTTCTCCTTCCAATAATGAAATTACTAATCCTCTCATAGTTTAGAGGTTTTTAACAAAAACTGATGGAAAATGCAAGCTGGTGATATTTGTCTAAATGGCACCACGAGTTGTATGTTGCAACCTGCCGCGATTTGCAGAAATGAAGTCTCCTGCGAACATCCTGTACACGAGCTGAGCAACAGCCGGTTTAGTCTGAGGCAGTGGCTGATTCCCCTGCTGGCCTGGACCACACAAATATCTTTGTTATGATATATTTGGAGAAATTACCCCGTCTGAGCACTATTCTTTACAAAGAGTGATTAAGTATGTCCAGATGAGAAACTGCATCGCCTGATATACGCACACACACACACACACACGCACACACACACACACACACACAGTATGACACTGACAAACAGAGTGTTTATACAAAAGAATCCCTAAATGCACATGATGATGTTCATGGTGTTGTTATGAGAGAGTTTTGCACTTTGAGACACAAAGTAAATGCTGCAGATACTTCTTTGTCTTTGGGACTCTTTTACTGGCCTGAATCAACAATTCTCTTCTGCTCATAGCAAAAAGCTCATTTCATCCATCTCTTCTGGTTTTGGAGCCTGGCTGCCTGACAAACCTTGATAACTGCTTTTTGGCCCCTAGTTGAGCACGCACCTTTGTCATTATGTTACCTGCTGTTCATAAATACAAAATAATTTCTACCTCTGATACATACCTGCCATAAAAATTTGGTTGTGCAAATAGCACAAGACAGTAGAGCTAAAAGTGTTTTGATTATCAAATTAAAACCATTTATAGATACAGCTTTAGGGTTCTAACTAAATTTGTCTTGTCGACTGTATGACATTTAATATGCATACTTCCTGTAGATTGTTTTGGTTTGAGAGAGATGTTTATTTGACCCTTTAAAGCATGACCTGGTTACTCAAGAAAATCGTTGCTATCGGTTTCATTTAGAAACTATTTAAGGCTTTTGCCTGTGACACTGGCAGGATGTAGCCAAAACTGGACAAGTTGTGGAATCAACTTTGCTGTTATCTAAACATGGCAGCAGTGCTAGACTTCAGGATGGCATTGAAGACTATCTTGTTCAGCCATGCTAATGTGAAACAGACACATATGAAGCAAGTGGGCACTAAACCAGTGAAGACAGCCGCACCTCAACCAACTGGTGGGAATCGACAACTATCTTGCCAAAAATGCCAGCAACTGCCAGAGAATAGGACTTCTTGAAACTTCCAGACTCTCATTGGTTCAGTTCTGGAGGCTTTTAGAAGATTCCAAAAATAAGCTTGAAAAGGAGACCAGCAGGGTGGTATTTTCAGCAAACATTACAGCTCACTTAAGGACGACAACCTGAATGTTACTTCCAGCTATGCTGCCAGCAGCATTGCAGATGCACACTTCCCTTTCCACAGTGGCAGAGCTGGGGATTTCGGTTTGGTAGGAAAAAAAAAAAAGAGAGTTCCTCCTTGAGACTGGACACAACAAAGTTTGTAGCTTTTCTTGAGTAACCAGGTCATGGTTTCAACACAGAGACGTTGCTGTTGAATTAGCTGCTTTCTCTTTTATGTTCCTCATAAATGGAACAAAATTCAAAATGGAGACACTCCCCTCTTGACTTTCTTTTCAGGGTGTTTTAAGACCTGCCCTTGGGGGGGAAACCTGTTGCTGTACATTGGATAAATATGTTGCTTTTATTTGGTTAGACTCAGTCTGTTTGTTTAGTATGAAAACAATGGATGAAAATAAACTCACCCGGATCTTCATGGTTCGCGTTTTCCCTCCACAGTTCTTTTTCAGCAGCATTTTCTGTGGAGAACAAGAATGCTCAATGACAGCTGTGGGAGGGCAAAGTTTCTTTGTCTACACATTACAAACTGTGCAGCAGCTCCTCTGTGGCTGAATGTGACAATCCACAAATGGTTTCAAGTCTTCATTCTTATGGAACTTGGGCACTTTGTCTTAAACAGTTACATTTTTCTAATGTTAAACCTCACACTGTAGTGGTTTGTGTGTGTGTGTGCGTGTGTGTAAAGGCTGCTCCAGGCGTATGTGCATGTGAGTACTGATTCAATTTCAGCATCATACTACATTCAGGCATTTCAAATGGGTTATTTTAATACCAATGTATGACGTGACAAGAGGCTGAATCAGGATGAAGGAGGAAGAGAGGCAAATCCAGCTGTCTCACTAAACTAAACAGTTGGTCAATGAAGCTTATGCAATATCCTGTCTCCCACTCCCCTCCACATCCACGCAGTTTTGCTATTCTCAGAGAAAAGAGAAAAAACAGTGGGGGTGGAGGGACCACACAATCACTGAATTGTCTCAAGTCGGGGAGGCAGCTTCTAAGGAACACAGAGAGAATGGAAACACAAGACTCCTGCTGTTGTGATGTGGGAGAAAGCTGCTGTTCACTTGCCCTCATGCTCACCTCCTGCCAACCCTCATCTTGTCTGTATCATTGCCACAAAAGTCCATCTGAGAGCGGGCTGCTTAAACACTCTATAACGCTCACTCTATAGTTGGGGTTTAAATCTCTCCAGCATGTATAAGCATGTAAGTTGTTGTGCCGTGCAGATATTTAAACATAAAATGCATCCACTGTATGCTGCACTACAGCGTCGCTATCGCCTTTTATCCAGGTGAGGCACCCAAGGGCGCGATGTGGGGTTCAAGTTTTCCCTGCTGTGAACAGCTGAGCCGCTAACATCAGCCTCTAGTTCTTTCTGTTTGTTTCTTTTTTACCTGACAGGTCTAAAACTGGTTCCACTCTCCTCTGCTTGCGCAGCAGGATCTCAGAGATTATTATAAAAAAAATGTTTTAAAAACCTGCTGGAAAGACATTCGAACCTTTGCTGTTGAGTCTAAACTTTATTGATATTAAAAACACATTAAGCTATGAATACTTTGGGACAACTGCTGTCTGCTTTAATCCTTTACAGCATTTTTACTTGTTAGTATTAATATGTAGCTTGTGTGGCTGCCTTAATGGAAATGCTGCCAATACACATAATAAATAAAATATTAAAAACATAGATTACAAACAGGGAACTGTTATGGCTCAGACATACACACACTTCAAAGCTGACAGATTTGGCAGCCTTAAGAGCACAGCGATGGCAGTTGTGGTTTTGTTCAGTTGTTTGGATGAATTTTCATTGCAAAGGGTGGAAATTCCCACCAACCTGGCAACATTACAGAGCTGGAAGCATTCTGTTTGGTTATTGCAGTCACATGCTGTGCTATCGAGCATCATATGCACGAACAATGAAAGATAATTGATTTCTAATCAAAGAAAATACCAGATGGGAGAAAAGAAAGTGGACTGTAGCAACAAATAAAGTTCTAAATATAACACAAAGAAGGCAAGGTTCTGCATGCCTGTTTTTTTAATGAGTCTTCTATGACGCAAACGCTGTGTGGTTGGTAGATGACAATGGATTCACAGCCTACTGTTTGGAAATAGGGTGATATATTAGCCAACGGACTGACTGCAGTCTGCATAAAATAGTTCTTTGAACACCTGAGCAACAAGTGTTTGCTTGCTTGTACTTTTTTCACATTTTGTTCTCTTGCAGTCCATAAACAGCATCTGCTTCCCAAACTGTTGCTCTGCCGAGGTAATTACATCAACAAATGGCACAGACTCATCTATGACGTGGATTAACAGGGATTATCAGACACTAAAAGAAAGGAACTCACTGACCCTTCAACCCTTTCTTTCGGGGAAACCGAGGGCAGAAATGTACAGCTCCAGGCCCATCTGGTCTCCGGTGGGTACTATAGCCAAACTTGCCAGTCATTAATCTTATGAAGTACTGGATCGGAGTTTTGAAACCAGAGTTAAGACTTGTTTCTTTGTTTAGTCTCATTTCTTTGCAAAAGTTATGAGACACCCCTCATTTCTTTATACTGTCAGTAAAACAGGAAAGAAGTGCAGGGATTTACTGAATCATGTGCAAACATTAAAGACGATTTGTTCTGAGCACCTTTATTCTTCAACACAGCCTGAACCATCTTAAGACAAGTTTTCCATGGAGCAGCCACCCTTCCATGGAGCCCATTTCTGATGAGGCTTGGGCCAACAGCAGATGGATCAGCTGAAGGTCCAGATGCATCTCTCAGCTCCTGTGTCAGGCCTTTGCTGGATTTTTTTTCCAAGTTTCATCATTTCCTTAGTTTTTAGGCCCGTCACATCTTTTGTCCTCAACTAGCAGTTCCCTCATATCACAGTGCACACCATGCTGAGATATGCCAAGTTATCAGCTCCTTGGGAATCAGCTTGTTGGTGAAAAAACGCCATTTTCAAACTGTGTTATCTCTGGTGTTTTTCATAGATGCAACTAAAGAAGTGGGAACAAATTATGTGTCTTCGTGACAGGCTGCTAGTTAGTGCCTGAAGATACAATTTAAGATTGGTTCTTTGCTAAGTTGTCTGTTATGTTTGAACACAACACTGGTTCATCCCTTGAGTTAGGAGACTTTTCATGCTTTAAAAAAAATCATAGGTCAGACAAAAACAGCCAATGTCTTAAGATAAAAAACTGTCTGGCTGATTTGAAACAAAACCTAAAGAAATAAGGGTTGGATCAACACTTTTGCACAGAAGTGTGAATCTAACATTGAAGAGTTTTCTGATGCAAAAAAAGCTTCTCATATTAAACTAACTGTCATAAATGTAAAAGGAGTTCGGCTCTCACTCCCTCCACCTCTCACACATCATTCCCTTGGCTCTTCTGACACCTTTAAATTGCCTTTTTGACAACTTCTTTCTTTGGTTTAACCTCCAGGAGAACATCTGTGAAATATATTACATGGAGTCCTTATAGAAACTGAGGCAGATTTTGGAAGTGGAGGCTGTTCATCTAAGGGGTTAATCGGAGACTCCGACTGGGTGTGCTTGCTACCTCTGTAGGCCCCCTTTTGTATTCCCTGCAGCACCGTCCATTCCACTTGACTGAGTGTGCACACACTCTCACACATACATAAACACACCGATATAGGATAAAAACACACACACATAGGCAGGAGGATGTACACATGCGGGCACAAACAAACAGGCAGGATGATAGATGCACACACATGCACTCTTTATCATTTTTTCTTTTCACCCCTCTCAGTGCTGCACGCTGTCTCTCATCATCTGTTCTTTCCCTCTAAAAACCTCTTGGACATATGGACCCATGAAACCTGCAGTTTCTCCCCCTGTGCACACACACATGCACACACCCTTTCCCATCCACAGTGTGGGCCAACAAGTCTATTGGATTTTAATGATTAGTGGACCAGCTTCTCCATGACTCATTAGTGGCTGTCAATTTTCTGTTGTTTATTTAATCCTCTCCTTCTGCCTCCACCCCTCCATCGTTTCCCCTCGCTCACCAGCCTTTGTGAGAAATGAGGGCGGACATCTGCCGTCCCAGCCTCCCTCTCCTTCATCCCTCTCCAGCCAGACCACCGTGGTGGCGAGGGTCCGGCGATGAAAATGGAAGACTTTGTTTGCTTGTGCGAGCATTTTGTGTGGCCATGTGAGTTCGAGTTTGGAAGGTAGCCGTCGTCGTGTTTTTGGCTCTTCGCCTCGATTATTGTTATAGTTGTGTGGATAAATATCTATTTACACGTGACAGCTGCGCTGCTATTACTGAAAAATAAACTTCAACTCTGGGTGAAATGGATATTTATGCAGAAACTTAAATCCTGGGGAGGTTTCCAACTATTTGGAGGAAGAATATCAATCTAGCTACTCAATGTCGTCACCACACAATCTTCTAGCATAATGTGTAACACACTGAAACACACAGAATGACTTCACTCTGCACCCCTTTTATCCAGAATTTAGTTGAATCCCCATGTTAAACAGCCCACTGAGGGAAAGAATAAGATGATGTGTGAGACAATTCCAGCAATACTAACTGACAAAAAAAAGTCAGCTTGCACAGCCAAATACATTCTTACCAAAGTGCTGCAGTAAAATATAACCCCCAGGGAGCTTTACTTTACTCGAGTATTTCTAATTTATGTTACTTTATACTTCTAATCTTATCAAACGTGAATGGGAATCCTGTACTTCCAACTTTTCTGCATGTATTTAGACTTTATAAACTTAAAATTTACAATTCATTAACATTAACAAACTGATGTTATACTAATACAAAAGTATGGATAAAATGTGTCCTCAGATCTTTGTTGAATTTCATGAGCTAACTTACAGCAGAGGCTGTTGAATGCAGCTTACAGTTTATGTTGGATGGCCCTTACATGTCTTAAAGTCCCCATGAAGTCATATATGGAGTTTGAAATGTTTTTATTTTATCTGCTTTGTCTTACAGAACACAAACACACTAGAATCTGTACCAACTTAAACAAAAAACGTCATTTTTTGCATTTTTTGCATTTGTATCCATATGGTTTTTATTGGTGAAGTTTATCATTTCCTAGAAAACTAACAAAAAGTAATGGAACTTTTAATTAAACGAATCCAATCAAACATCTTTTTAAGTTTGGAATTTTAGCAGAACTGATGTGGAATGATTTTCCCTTACATTTGTTTTATGGGAAACTTATAAATTCATGGAATATATAACTATTTAATGGGAATCTTAACCCAAGCCTCCAGCTTCTGCCAACATCACTGTTCATGTCACGAAAAATTCTGAAGTTCTTGACAAACAAGCCACAGCTATTCAAAACATTTCACAATATGATTTTTTCGAAACTGAAACGCTCACCTGTCAAGTGCCAAAGTAGATCATCAACTTGGCAGGTTAACATGTGACATTAAATAAAAAAATAATCATGTAGAAAAAGCTGAGTCTCTAATGTGTTTCAGTGTTATTTACAACTGCGTCTTTCATCTGATCTCTGCCCGAGTTTGAAGCACAGACCTGAAATGGTTTTTATTATACTGACTTCACCTGTTAATGACTTGGATCTGGCAATTTCTGCACAAATCCATCCAAAGGTGGAGTAAAGTTGGGAATTCATGGAGCATGCAGAAAGCGCAGAGTTTGAGGAGTTTGAGGGTTAAAATAATAAAACCTTCATAAGGTTTACTCAGAGTGGAAAAAAATAGGGATTTATTGAGATCAAAACTTATTTCGCTTTGTTCAGGCTTGAATATATTAACTATTGATGAGCATCGCCATTGGACGCCCTAACTCAACGTTCAGTTAATCTGCAGCCGGTTCTGCAGTTTTTTTTTACCCATTTAAAGTTTGAGAATAGGCTGAGATAGTTTTGGCCTTAAGACCTCTAATCATTTGCTTTCATAGATAAAACTGTGAGTTGGAAAATAAATTCCAGACACTGGTTATGACCTGTAATAGCTTTAAAGTGCTCTGTAAACATGCAATTTCCCGCCTATCGCAGTGTGTGTTGTCGTGCACAACTGGTACTAACCTGTTGCATTTTTTCCAGATCCAGGCTGGGTCTCCCCGGCTCCCCACCGTAGCTGTGCCGATGCTTCCTGTAAGGTGCAGATTGGTCAAAGTGTGTCAAAATGATGGGCCGTGCAACTGGCTGCACCACCTGCAGCTGAAATCTCATCGGGGGTCCCTTGAGGCTTCGTGGTGGGCTGGAACTGAACAGCACAGGACTGGGAGAGGCAGCCAAGCAAGTGCCAGGTTCGACCAGCGGCCTGGCAGAGCCAGGCGGCGACCTGCAGCCGCACAGGTCTCGCACCTCTTCGTCGCTGGAGGCGCTGCTGTGGTGATCGCCGTGGCGCTGCGGGAGCGCAGACACCCACTTCCTGTTGTCACCACAGCTGATTCGCTCAAGCTCTTCCTCTGATGAGTGGCGATCCAGATTGGCATCTAAAAGGAGGCGGAGGCGTCGCAGCCGGGCTGGTGAGAGGGGACCCTGGTTGTGCTGCTGGCTGGTGGCCAAAGGGGTGAGGGCGCAATTTCTCCGTCTCTCTGGAGGAGGCCAAGAAATGTCAAAGGAGAAGGTTGAGACAAACAGTTTACAGACATATCATGTTGATGGAAAACACGTGATTGTAACGGGTGTGAATTATTATTTACAAGAAAATAGCTTGGATGGTTCTGAGCACATACCTCTATCAATCTGTGCAAGCTCCTGGTTCTCGCCTTCTGAGTCATCGCTCTCTACTCCCTCTCCTCCGCCATGGTAAGAAATCTGGAAAAAGGATTCAGCCTTTACTTACGCACACATATGCCATGAGAAATTAACCTCCAGCTTTCTCCTAATTCTCCTTTTTGAATTGTGTTGCCTGGCATCCATCAGGGAATGGATGCCAGGCAACACACATTTCACCCTAAATGCTTAAAGGAAACTGCACTTCTTGAAGATGTTTCACCTTTCACATTTCACCAGACACATTTCTTCCATTCTGACAGTTCCCTTTCATTCCATTCAAGCACATGACCGTCCTAGATGACTGAGATTCATACACATACACACCTTACAATTATACTCTTGATACAGTCAAACCAATTGCATAGAACACCCCTGAATATTGTCCTTAAGATTTTCTGATTTGCTTGAAATGGTAATCCTTCTTCTGGTCTTGTACTGAAGGAATCTCTCAAGAATTTAAGATTAAGTCTAAGACTACTTTTACTCAGAGACAGATGCCATATTTTCCATTCATTTTTTCCTGGCAGTAATTGGCAAGAGAACAGTGTGCAGCTTCATTTACTGAGTCTTAACAGAAAAATCGTTGTTTTTTTTAATAGTTTTTTATGAAGTACTTTGATTGGCGAGTGACTTACCATCAGAGTACTCTGAGTTTGGAAAATCTGAAGCTTTTCTGACAGACTAGCAAAAGCTAAAAGCTTTTCTATTTTAATACCTTTTAAAACATAATAAATTCCTTAATGATTTCAAGGGAGCCCATCAGCTAAACACAAGCTCTTAGCTTTAAGTGTCACACTTATGCTGAAAATTGAAGGTTTTTTGAGCAACTGACCCAAGAGAAAATATTAGGTAACGCCACAAAAAAGAATCTTGGACTTTGCTATTCATTTTATCACAAATGTTTGTTAAGACCCACCTAAAGTTCAAGTACAGCAAAGATAAATCTAAACGTTAACAATGGTTTGTAAATGTGAGCTATGCACAGTGGTTTGCTTAGTTAGCCATATTACTCAGATCTCACTCCCCAATAAACAAAACCAAGCCTGGCACACTGTTGGGCCACACTGTTGTCAAACAGTACATTTATTTTTTCTTTTCCCACGACCTAAACGAGTCTGTCCCTTTAAAATCAATTCCTGCTTTACAAGCAGCAGCAACAATACAGATACCCTGCAGTCTGCAACGCTACGAGTTAAGTAATGCGCCTCACACTCAGTAATTACCACTCTGAGGCTTCGCTGAGCAGCTGCCATCTGTGCTCGTGCACGTGTGTGTGCTTACACACATCCATACAGACGTAGTGTCCTCCCATCCAGTCTGCAAAACACACACAAACACACTCACACGCCTCCTTTTCTCTCTGAAGCTCTTCAAAAAGTGTGAAAAGGGGGGGCAAAGCAGCCAAGGTTCCAAATCCCAAAAAGCAAAAGACACGTTTTCACAATAAAATGGAAAATCCAGTTTTTGGTTTCAGAGATAGTTCAGGATAATTACATCTTAATCTGCTTGCTACGTCATATGGCTCTAACTCCGTTTTCCCATCAAAAATCAACTGAAAAATACTTAATATATTACTACTAAAACTATCACAACTAGTTCCACTGAAGAATAAAAGTTTCTTAGAAGAACTATAAATCTAATGCACATTTTTACCTGTAAATGACGTGGATTGATGTTAATGTTCACCACAGAAAGATGAATTACTTATGGCACGATAACACACAGAAAATAACAAAAATGCAATGACACTTAAACCACTGTTTAAGCACAAAACCCAAGAGTACATTTTAGAGACAAAAAAGATATTTGGAAGTGGCCCGAGTACAGCCTTCTTGCTTTTCAAAGCCACATGAGCTGTGGGAGAGATTCTCAATGAAGAGGCCCAGCGCCAGCATTTGAGACACGAAACCTTGTGGTGGTCTCGAGTTGTGCAGCATTACTTCATGAAGGAAAATTATGCTGAGGGATAACTGTTTGCAGGAAATGTATTTTGGCCCAGGGATTTGGCTACACAGTAAACTGCAGTGAATTCTTGTTGGAAATCATCCATGAAACATCAGATTACTTATTAAAAAATGTCAGGATGCAGCGGGATGCTAACAATGAATTCTAGTCCTAACTGTATTCCCAGCAGACAAGAGTTTAAATCTGTATTCATGCTCAGTGAGATCAGCTCACTCTTTACTAATTGTTCCTATTTTACCACATACAGCTGCAGATTTAGCAGCTTCTCTTTTTGGGTTTCTTTGACCCGAACGTCTAGAAGTTTCTCCACAGAGCGACCACTGTGTGTCTAACAAGAAGTTCAGCTGACGGTAAGGATTTGGCATTTCCTTCCCCCCAGGGAGTGCCCCAGAGGCTGTTGTTCACAGATTGGAAAGTACATGTAGGATGTGGATTCACTTCTTAGTAATGATGTGATTCAGGGTCTGAATCGCTTTAGCTCACACATTTACACAACCGTCCACACTCAATACTGAACCCCAGCTTAAAACGAAATAAGCTTTTAAGTGTTTTTGTGTCCAACCTGTCAGCTTTAAGTATTTTGGTGCACTTGCCTTGGGGTGAACTTGCTGGGACGTCCACTCCTGGGAAGATTGACAGCTGCCCTGAATGTTTTCCACTAGTGAATAATCTTTCTCTCTGTAGAATGATGGACTCCAAATAGTTTGGAAATGGCCTTATAACCCCTCCCAGATTGATGGGCAGCAACAATTGCTTCACTAAGATCACTGCTGATGTCTTTCCTCCTTGGCATTGTGTTAAACACACACCCGAACTGACTGCTTTTAAAGATGTGCTCACACATTGTATTTTTTCTCATTTTAAGACCTGCTCAGAACCAGATTAAGGTTAATTATGTCCCGATACATAAAAACGTTCACACATTACAGCCACGTCAATAACATGGACAGTGTTCTGAAACGTTAGAGTTTATGTAAAGCGAGATCAGGTCAAAAGTGGATTGCCTCAACACATTATGACACGCTAACAGTATCTAATATCAGATGTGAGGGGTTATTAAAGTGTGAGAGAGAACAAAACAGCGTTTCATGCATTCCTCCGTCACCCACACCTGATTTGGTGTCTGTTTTGGCATAGCTTGCTGCAACAAACACAACATCCTGCCAAACTGATACTCAGCTTATGGTTAGACAGGTTGGCAAAGTTTGATGTTAGATGGGAGTTATGGAGGTTTATTCATCACACTCTACTGTCGCACCACTTTCCCAGAACATTGGGCTTATTGGGAATGTTTTCATGGTATTCCATCTTAAAACAATCAAAATATATCACTAAGCTTGTGATCAAGGATTCAGTCAGCAACAGTTTAACAGCAACTGAAAATAAGAGTGCTTGACAGATTAACTGAAAATGTACTATTTATTTCCAGCCCCTCTGAGATTCTGTGGTTAAGCCTGGACTCACAACCACCAATATCACTTTTCCAAAAGTATCAGTTTCAGATGAAGGACAGCACAACTCCATTGCTTGTGGCTGCAGTGTTACCACATTTTGGTGAAGTCACAGCACAGGTGAGAAATAGCAAAAACAAGATGTCAGAACATCCAACGCATGGACAAGAATGTGGAAGTCTTGTATGCTGGAGCCTCGTCAACGGCTGTTCTGAATGAAGATATTTTGTTTTCAATCATAGGAGAAACAGAGGCTGTTTGAATTAACTGAGCTCATCCTCGTTTCTAATCACCTTTAAACCAGCAGCTGGATTAAACTGACAGTTTTCCAAGTTTGACTGGCATTATTTTGGACCCTCTTGCACCAACTGTTTATCTCAAGATGCCCAACTTCTAATATTTAATCGACTACCATTCAGATATATCAGACAGATATCACTGCACAGAGAGAAAACAACACTTCCCAAGGTCGGTAATATCATATTATGCAACTCTTTTTAATTCTTTTATTCTATTGAAAACCTTTTTTTTCTTTATTTGTTGGTTAACTGACTGACAAGAACAGTCTTACCAGCACTGTTAAAGTCTGCTACATGATTATTGGAGCTTGACCAAACAGCTTGCCATCTCTCAGGGAGAATCCCGTGATTCACAAAACAAAAACTATCATTAGTTTTCACATCTTGTTCAGCACATTCTCTTTGCTGCCTCCTGGCCGACATTATTCTCCCCACGGAAAGCTCTAAACATCCACGTGAAATCTTTTATTCCTTCGACTGTCAGGCTTTTAAGCGCTGATAGCAGCAATCCTCTTAAATCACTTCTTTTTAAACACCTTGAATCACGTTTAAACTCAAATATTTGAGTTGCTGCAAATGAATTTCCCCGTTTTGTTTTCTAAAGTTTTCTGAATATGTTCTGGCCAAAAAAAGTCACACTCGAATATTTAGCTGGAATATCTTCAGCTTAGATTAGAGCACACATTCCCTGTCATTTTCAGAAGCTCATGCAATGTCACAACATGCTTTCTGTCCAGAGCAGCAGCAATTTTGCACCAAAATCTTGTACTAATGATGGGAAACTCGGATCCCTGCGTCTTCTCCAGCACACCTCAAAGATCCTGAATGGGATTAAACTCTAGGCTCTGTGGTGACCAGTCCATGTGTGAAAATGCTCCCTGTCTCATGTTCCCTGAATCATTCTTTCACTAGTTTAGCCCAGTAAACCGCGGCATTGCCATCTTGTAGTGGCCCAGGACCATGCTATCAGAGAAGACAATCTATTAATAAAAAAACGGACATTCAGTATAGTCAGGCAGTCATTTTCTTTGGATACACAACTTTGCTAAACTTGGACTTGACCAAGTGAGGCGACCTCGGTTCATAGCGCCGCCCCCACGGCCTTGTGTAGTCGACACTGGGCCGCTCTTCTTACCCTGTCCCTCTGGAACAGAGTACAGCCAGACTCATCATAACTCACGACCTTTTGCCATTGCTCCAGAATCCAATCTTTAGGCCACAAAGCTGTTTAGTCCCAGTACCTTGAGTTCTCATAGTGCATGTGGAAGTGCTGAAATGCTCTTACTTTCATGACCGAACACTGCCGTGAGTTCTACAGTTGATTTTTTTCCTTTATTTGATTTCACAAAACCTCGAAGCGATCTTCAATCCTGAATCATTTTTTACGACCCCGTTTACCTCCTTGAAGATGATGATTCATCACTATCTGTCCATGTTTTAATAATGTGTCAGAGACTTCTTAACCCAGTTTTAGTTGTTTCACCCGTGTCATTGGCTTGATGCAGGTCAATAATTTGACTCTAAATAAATAAAGTATTGTATCCATCTTAACTTCTTGTCTATCCATGAGAGTAATGTCTTCTCCACAACCACAGCATGTGTCCTCTGACATGCTCGTTTAGTGAATGTTCACTGATCACAGCTAATTAATGGCAGGTTCGTACCTATTAGTTCAACCCAGACTGTGAATTTTCTTTCCCAAGTCAGGTAGTGTATGTGTAAAAGAGTAACCACAAAAGAGCGTCATTATGACCAACAGATCTGAGTACTTTTAGCTCCTGGGAAACAAAGTTCTTGTTAGTTCCTGTTAAAGAACTAAATGAGCTTCAGAGTATAGTTTTGTTGTGGTTGGGCATGGGTTAGGCTATGTAGTCGACTGACTGGCTGCTGCACAAACAGGTCTGAGCTTCAGAGAGCAATGAAGCTCCAGTGAAAAGGAGGAAGTGAGTTTCAACTGCCATCACGCAGTTGAACAATGATGACAGGACTACGACTAATTGGACATGCTGGGCACTGCTCGCCCTTTCCTGAAAGTACATTACTTCCTTTTGAGGCTGAAATATCTAATACTTCACGTAGTGCAAATGCAGCTGCTCACATGTCATTCAAATATTGTCTTCAACTTGAGCACTGACGGTGATTTTTATATATATTTTTTAAATAATCTACAGGAACCCACTACTTTACATAATAAATATTTAATTTATGTTGGCGGTGAGGATTTGAACTGGGTCTGCAGACGTGCTGAGCTGTATCAAACTGCTGTGGCAACATATTAAAGCCATTTCTCAATTCTGAGAATTATTTACTCTACTAAAGTACTCTCCTAAAGAACCCTGACTCAAAATCAGTACAGGCATGTTTACTAGTCCTGTAAACCATATTTGTGACTATGACCTGTGAACATATATTTTTCCCCCAACCTATAGGGATTGTTAAGTCTCCTCGGAGGTCAAACTAAGATTTTATTATGTCTACTCTTGCTAGAAAGGCTCATTAAAAAATCCAGATATGAAGTATAAATTGCAATTAACACTAATCTCAAATTGGTACCTATTAAGAATACTTCATGGAGCTCAGACAAAAAAGCAAAGTGAAAAGAAGACTGGACGAATTACGCATGAAAACTGCTTTTGTGCATACACGCAAAGACGGACAAAGAGTTGTGTGTTTGTGTGTCAAGAACAGTTGAATGAAATCCTTGTCAGTCCCTTGCAACACTGAGCAGCTTGCTAAGCTGGATCAATGGCAATGTCACAGCGTACACACACCACCAAGTTCACACACATATCTGCTTTGCTTCGTCCCTCCACGCTGACATGGACACTGTCACACTCCATTCCCCCTCTCATTAAACACACAACACAAGGTCAAAGATGGTTGAATCTCTTTTTTTCTAACACGTCGCTGGATTTTCTTCGTGATGTGGATTTAAGCAGCATTGTGAGCTCCTGGGAGGAGTACTGTAACAGGACCTCATGAGACCTTTAGTCCAATTTCATCTGCACTGAATTTGTCATTCTGGACTCAGCCAGTGACTCTGACCGCTGCACAAACTTCTAACTCAAATATGATCTGTGTTACAGGTGAGAAGCAGGGCCATGTGCAAACCAGAATCTAAAATCTGTTTGTACTAAAGGTGACTACTGGAAAAATGGACTGAAATGGGTTCATATAAGACAGCAAACTGAGGACTAAAGTCCTTAAATAGGATCTAAATAACTTTATTTTGCTGCAACAGCGCCTGCTGTTAGTCAGGCTAGTGTTAAAGAGGCACATGAATGATGTTTAAACATACAAGTTTACTTGTCATTAGGAGCACAACCCCGTCTGTGAAAGCATTCGCAAAATGTGTTCCAAAGCTCTGGAAGTAATTTCCCGTCCTTGAAAATAACCACTGAAGCAATCTCCTAAAAGATTGAAACAAGACTACACATTCCTAACAGACAGTCTGCGTTTTCAAACTGAAAAAGTACGACTACACAGATATCCGTGAAGCACGAAGGTCTAAAAACTGTGTTTTTAGAAGTGAGGAATTCCCAAGCCTCTAACAAGTTATCTGTGCATGTCCACAAGTGGCAAGCAAGGAACGTCCATCCATCCAAGTCAACACAACTCAGCTGCAGATAGTGTCAGACTCAGACTGTACATGTAAAGCTGTGGTGACACAGACACGGGTCACAAAACGTCCTTGTGTGTACGAGTAGAGCCTTCAGTATATGACATCTTCTCACAGTGAGCATCACAACTGTGCACCACAAAGCTCACCTCGGGTCAGAAGATAAAAAAAAGAGACGCGTAATTCCTTACTGTTGGTTTCAGAAACGTGCTTTTGGACTTGTGAATCTATCACATGGATGAACCATCCGTGCACACAGGTGAGAAATCCAAATCGTACGTTTTGCAGACCAGACCCACAGATTTGTAAAGTGAGCGCGCACATTTCTGATCCCTTTTCTCTTCAGACAACAAGGAAATGTGCCGGTGTGTGCAGGACTTTGTCGTCACACCCACAGGTGAGAATTCCCTGACCAAGCTTGGATCCTCTCCTGACAAAGGGTTTAAAAAAGTACCTGATAAGTTGGTTCATTTCAAGCCACATAAGGTAATGGAGCAGATCCAAAATGTTGGCCAATAAACACCAGACACCACAGCACAGAGATGACAAACTAGGTCCTCTAAGTAGGCGGCTTCTTCACAGTTTGAACAAACCTAAAGATTCTGTACAAAGATAGAAACCAAGGCAGTTTGATTGTTATATTGTTTAGACTCACAAATATCAATACAAGTATAAGCACTAAAATAGATCCTTGGGTTCTACCAGGAAATCGGTGATACAGCTAGTTAGGAGCCAGAGCTTAACTTAGAACCAGTTCTTTCAGTTTTGACTGCCAAAGTATTTACTCCTGCCCTGAAAAACTGCAGCTATAGTAGCACCAACTCCTACATCAAAGGCTGAGGGCCAAGTTTTCAACTGTTGTGACAGTCATGCTTAAAAATCCAGAGCCAGTGGCTCAGTCGAATAGCTAAAAAAAATGTACCCGTCGTCTTTTCCTAAGCCCTTTTCCTTGACCTTGATAGAAAACATGGGGTAAAGGAAAGATGGAAGAAGAAATTCTAAAGGAAAAGGCAACCGGCCCTGCAACAACAATTCAACCACACAAAGATGCTATGATGTGGGTCTGCCGCATAAAGACCACATAATGTTTAATTCAATCCTATCACATTGCTACATGAAGGTTAGCTCATATATATCGTATTAGAGATATTACTTGATTACTTGAAATAACTTGTTGTCACAGGCTCCTCACACTCACCCTTCTGTCTTCGTATTCATCCACAGGAATCAAAGTTAGCAGCTGCAAGGAATTGTGGGAAAGAATGATCTCCTTTCTGTCATAAAGGATGGTGCGGTGTATTCTATGCTAAAGGAGATCTTAAAGGAAGCATTGGAGCTCCTTTCCTTAGCCTTTTGGAGAATTAGAACTGCTCTCATCATGGCTGCCGCTCATATACTTCTGGGTCATTTCACTCAGTTGGGACGGTCCCTTAGCAAAATGGACTGTTCCACCAAACCCCCTGTGTAGCAACCAGTCTGCTTATTCAAGAGAGAACAATGAAAAACTTAACTTTGATGCGGACGTGAAGTTGAAGCAGCTGTGGAGGAGCATGAGCTCAGCGCTCCTCTCATTTTCATTCATATTCATGTTTTAATATCGTGACTGCTCCCACCTAGAACAGCATTCATAATCTCATCTTCCAACTCAGTCTACTCTCTTCTTGCAGCTCCATTTATAAACAATGTCTGTATTTTAATTGGGGACCTGAATATCAAATAAAAACACTCAAAATGATTCAACTATCTTTAAAATAACAAACTGATTAACCGTCTCCCTGCACTGTGGTTTATAAGGACACTACATCTAATACACGTTTCTTCATGGAAGCAGGTACTGGAGCAGGTTGAACGTTGGATACCAGATTTTCCAATCAGTACTGTTCCCAGTGGAAAAGCCCAGTGGAGAGATCTCTCCTGTATCAGAATTACTCACGGCTAACTCTTGTCATCACACAAACAGCTTTCAGAAGAAAGGATTTTTTCACCGAGCGGGGAAACACAAACATAAACAAAAGTAAACAATAGGGATGGCACACTCTCCCCTGTACCCACAGCGGGGCCTTTGAAGGGGGAGCACTTTGGCACAAAATGGCTGCCATGCGACTATGCACTTGGTTGATGCACAATAGTGTTGTGAACGGAGCAAGTTAGTGACCCATGCAGGATACAATTCCCCTTTCCACTGACCAAAAAGAGGCATTATGCAAACTGAGCAGTAACAATTGAGGAGCACGTACGTGGGTTCAGTGGTGGAAAACTGTAGATGTTGGGACAATTCCAGCTCCCGACCATAAGGTTTCTGAAACGATGTTTGTTTTTCCTACTCTTTGTACGGAATGATCTTCTCTGTGTGTATTCACACATTAAGCTATGAAAGGGTTGATGAGATGGGCATGATTGGGTCTTTTCTCTAACACAAAAGCTCAAGCCAGCGTGTGTGGACACATTATTGTCTTGATTTACTGTCTCAAATAACAAACAGATGAACTGTAGCTGGATAAAGCCCTGGTGAAAAACAAATGTGTTCAGTACATTAAATGGTAGAAGAAGAATTTTGAAGCTTACTCTTTTGGAAAGGCTTGTTTTTGGGCTAAGTGCATTTTAGTTGTAATAAAATGGTAGAAAAACAGAATTTGAAGTGTTTTTTATTTTATTTTTGTGTGCTAAAGTGGAACAGCTTACAGTATACTTCAGAATGTGGCTGTGTACGCAATAATTTACATGTCAGAGTAGTGAAATAAAGATTTATCAAATTGTTTTGTAAGTATACTGCAAATGTCATACTGTTTTAAATAAGTACTTCATAGTAACTTTCCAATATATTTTGTTATTGCTTTATAACTATGCTCAAATATGGGGAAAAGTGCACTTGTAGCAACTTGGATCTTTTTTGTAAACATCTGGCAACATCCTGTTAAGCCACAAAGAGAAAATTCCTTCAAACGTGGTAATGAATGGGTGCTTATAGGGACAGAACACTCCAAACAACGCCTGCTTACATATCAGAGCACACAGGGGATATTTCCAGAGACACTGCTCAGTATGGGGAACTACCTGAGGGCGTGCGCGTGTGTGCGTGCGTGTGTGTGAGAGAGAGGAGTAAGTGCGTTAATGAAGTTATTATTAACCCGTTCAGTCAGATTACAAGCTGAGCACTCATTGCTGCTTTGTCACAAGACAAGAAGTAAAAGCACGCTGCTCTCACACAGACATTAATGTCTTTCTCAGCTGTTCTCTGCTACAGTGTAGGTGTGCTGACAGCCATGCACTCCGACAGCAACTGAGTCCAACTTACCTTCAGCTGGAAGGGATGTATCTCATTGAGTGAATGTCTCCTGAGCTTCTTCGTCAGCGTCTTTAACATTTTCAATGAGTGGCTTATGGCTTTTCCCCTTTCAATGACCGACTTTAACGTTACTGTCTCCTAAACGACGGCTACTGCAACTTCATTGGCGACCGCACAGACCGCACGGCGGGTCTAAACTGTGCCACCGGCCACAACTACGACAAAACTGCTCCGTCTGCGGCCACGCAGCCTCAACTCCAGGTTGAACGGGGTCGCTGAAGATGATGCACCGAATTTTGTGAAACTGCGTAGATGCGGCTTGTTTTCACAGGCTGCCTGGAGCAAAGTTGGTATCTTCGAGTTCATTAGAGTTTGGTGGCGGAAAGGCTTTCTTTAATCTTTTCCTGGCTTCGCCCGCTCTTACGCTTTCACTGGAAGGTGTAAAAATTAAAAAAATAATGTCAACTTGTTCGCATTCAGACACGCACACACTCACACTCACACACATACACACAACCAAATGCTCATCGGCCACACGAGCGCGGAGAGTTCTCCTCCGGCCTGAGCGTACGGCTCTCTGATTGGCTGAGCAGCGGGCTGACGTCACATACTCTACCGAGGAGGTGGGCTGCGAGTTAAAGCCACACTGCTGTCCTCCCTGTTGACATTTCCAGCTCATAAACATGGGATGTCGTTTTTAAAACAATTGAATAAATAAACGAATGAACAAATTAGATAAATGTATTTTTTTTAAAGTTTATATTGATATAAAATGATGGATGCTCAAATATTCGTCATCATATTTCAAATATACTCGCATATTCAACAATACATGAATTGTATGAGAAGTAAGCCCATAGCGCTTTTCACACATTGAAATAATCATACTGTAGTACACTTTATTGAAAAATATTAAAAGAAAATATAATTTCAGGTCAAGTTATCTGCAATTACTAAAGTGCATTTCTTAAATTTTTTTGTTAAATGTACCTTTGTTTATTTCAAGATTGTATTCTCAGGGTTATTGATGTAAAAGTGCATTGAAAGCATGTTTTTAAAATGTTATATGTTTGATCAAATTTGATATGTTTGATAACCTAAAGTTTGTATTTCAAGTGTACTTTTTCTCTTGCATTTCAACCCATAAAGTCATAACAAAGTTTGTTGGTAAGTCACTATAAAGTATTATTAAGTGAACAGTTGTTCTTTTTTTCCATTTTAACACAAAAAAGTACAATAAATACATTTCAAAATCTGCCTCTCTACAATGCTTTTACAACTAAAATATAGTTAGCACAAAACCAGCTTTTCCACAACAGTAAGTTAACTAATCATCACACTTTAGGTAGACTAAGAATTAGTCTGACTGCAAGTGTACTCAAGTATGCTCAAATTAAATCTACTTAGCAAATTTATCTTTCACTGGGGTTTCTGTTCTGATGTTGCATCCATTTACTCCATGAGACTTTTATTTCCTAATGGCACATTTATTTATTTCAGAAGAATTTGGAATAAATAAACATAGAATTATTGAATAAAATTCCCTTAGTTTAAATGCAAAGTTCTCTTCTAATTTATCCATTTCCAGATTTACTTCACAGCCATATTTGTTGACGTCATAGGCGTATTTATGAAAGTTGGGACATCCATGTCTGCATTTCAGGCCTGCAACACATTCCAAACAATGTTGGGATGAGAGCAATTTCATGCTAATCATGAAAAATACATAGGTATAAATTAATAAATAAACAATTATCTTTATATACACACATATATATATATATATATATATATATATATATATATATATATATATATATATATATATATATTACTGTAATTATTCAATTACAGTTATTTCTGGTAATTGTTATCATCATTTGGTGCAAAAGCAGTACACATGAAAGGCTGAGGGGCAAAGATAGCAGTGGACTCCCAGATTATAATGAAATGTGTGAGAAGATCATTGAACTGAGAGAGATTTGAAAAGCACATCTCGTCCTCTACAGTGCAGAATATCATCAAATGATTCAAGGAATCTGGAAGTGTTTTAGTGGTTAAAACTTTACTCTGCAAAAGTGAAGCCTGATGTTAACCTCGTCCAGAGGCCTCATCAACTTCTCTGGGTTCTGAGACATGACAAAGTGGAAACCTGCGCTGTGGTCACACAATCGGTATTCCAGATCTTTTTTTTTTTGGAAGAAACTGATGCTGGAAGTGTCTCTTAACTATAGTGCCTTGGGCAGTTCAGTTTGGCCTCACAGCGGTGGGGTGATAAACAGTTTGGGGCTTGATGGTTAAAACCTTTCATGCTTCATAACTTAACTTGACCCCTTTTCAACAGCAACCATGTTGACAGTGTGTGGAATATGCAGGTGTTATTATAACAAAAATCTCTCTCAGTATGTGTCATGTAGGGTCCATGCTGACCCTCTGACATGTCCTACTGGGACACATTGGAAACAGAGGCATCATCAGAGGCATTAATCAGTTACATCTGTGCTGCTCCTGCTATGACAGTCAGACAGATCTACAGTCAGTGAGTCGAGTCTGTTAGCTGGCGACGCTGAAGAATGTGGTTCAAGCTCTCTTTTTTCTCCTCAAATCATATTCACCTCTGCCAGGGCAGATATGTGCTCCAGAAACGGGGCCCGGTGCAACGTTTTGGTTGATACGAAAAGATTTTTTAATGCCTATGAATGAATCTCTCCGTTAAAAGCTAAAATCTTGAACTGAGAAGTAAAGCCATTAGCACAAATGAAAAATCAACTGTAGTAATGAAGCAAAATATCACATGCAATAAATACTGTATCATTAGAATTGATTCCTAACACTAACACAGCAGCTTACTTTCGTCAGTCTAAGTGGGGCTTTGCATTTTTATAAGCTCACCCTAGTGCATATTTTTGGTGAAAAATCCTGATTTGTTAAGGAAAAAGTAGATAAAAACACACTTGAACAACACATTTGCAAAAAAATACAGTTCATGTGAATTGCACTACCAAACTTACCAAATATTAAGCTACCAAATTACCCAAATAATTGGGCTGATGTTGGCTAATTGACTGACATCTTCTTTCCAGATTTAATCAACTCAGATCTATGTTCCTTTTCTGTGACACTAACCAAACTCCACACTCTAAGATGAACTTTTGGAGCTGTAAATTACAGCTCTGCTAGAAAGTAGCTTCAGTCAGTATCCAGCTTGGCAGCTGTCTTTTGGACTGCAATGTCAGCATAATTAAAGACAGTTTTCCAGCATGACCCCAAGAGTTTTAACCATTATATCCAGTAAGTCCGCCACGTATATCCAGTTACAACATCAAATCCTTCACTCTGATCTTTTCGTTGATATTTTTTTTTTTAATGCACTGTTCCACGTTCAAGTCCTACAGTAAGAGATTGTGCTTTCGTTCTGGGTTGTGTAAATGCTCTGAATCCTTGAAATAGCTGGACGTGCTGCAGTTTCATGGAAACGATCCCCAGCAACCAGACCTTTCGCCAGAGAGACAGAGATGGAGAGATGTGAAGAGGGTGGGCATGTCAGGTGTAATTGGTGTAAGTGGGGCATCCAGTTTCAGTGACATCATCCTTTGCAACCTGCTTGTGTTCTAGGATGTCGACACACGAGAAAATGCTGAATGCTTGCCCTGCAGAGCACCTTTTGCAAACATGACTGGGCCTGTTTTTTTTTTGGATTGAAACACAAACATTAATTGACATTGCTGCTGCTTAACTGTCAGTTTTTGCAGATGCTTACATTTTCTTTGCATTCAGCTGTCACTGCAGCTACTTGTAATGTAATCCTTCATGCTATTTTTCACAAACCACAGTTTATTTTGAACCCTGTTGCTGGAAAAAACATTGATTCTATTCTGATGTTACTCATTCAGAGTAAACTTTTTTCAGATCTTCCCAAAGAATCTCTCCCTGCTGCTGACTCTGCCGTATAAACAAACAGCAGGCTGTGCCTTTAAAGGCCTCTGACTCACTCGATTATGTGTGTGTTTGTTTGTGTGTGTGGTTAAGTGTGTATTTGTGTGTGGGAGAGAGAGGCTTTCTCACTTAAGTCCTCCGGTCATTGACCTGGTAAACTTTCCAAGCAACATGTGGCTTGGTTCCAGGTCAAGCTCAATGCAAATCCAATTTGCTGCTGAATATAACCGACCAGTCAACTTCACCCAAGAACTCATGTAACCACTCCGTGTTTAAATTTTTCTGATGAGTATAAAGTCTCCAAAGTGATGCACAGAGAAAAAAAGCACATTAAAATGAAGGTTATGTGTTATAAAGGAGGAAAAATTGCTCAGTATCTACTGGATTCTTGCTTTTACATTTCTTTCCATAAGAGGGCAGCATTTGCATTCTTTTAGCATCATGGAAGAATTTATGTCTATGAAAACAGACCTTCTTTGTATCTGATCGTTTTCAGAGGAATGTGTTTTTCATTTGTTAAGTTTCTAAACACTGACCTATGAAACATTCAGGCATAAAAAAGGCACCTAACTCAAGAGATAAACCAGCTTTGTGTCTACACATAACAAACAACTTGGCCTTCCACAAAGACACATCATTAGTTCCCTTTTCTTTTTTTCATCTATGAAAAACAACAAAGATAACACAGTTTGAGGGACAGAAAATAGTATTTTTACACCAGAAAGATGGTTCCCAAAGAGCTATTAGCTGAGAACTTGGCATATCTCAGCATGGTGTGCAGTGTGTCCTTAAAACATTTGAGGAAACTGGACAAGTGGAGGACAAAAGAAGAAGTGTCAGGCCTAAAGAACTATCTCCAGCAGATGAACAGGATCTGAAAGTGATGTCCTTAAGAAAGAGGAAAAAATCCAGCAAAGACCTGACACAGGAGCTGAGAGATGCATCTGGACCTTCAGCTGATCCATCTGCTGTTGACCTAAGCCTCATCAGAAATGGGCTCCATGGAAGGGTGGCTGTGAAGAAGCCGTTCTTAAGGAAGGGAAACAGGGAGAAAAGGCTGAGCTGTGCCAAAGGACACAAGAAGTGGGCTGAAAATCAGTGGCAGCAGGTCTGATGGAGGGATGAATCCTCCCCAGAGCCCGGACCTCAACATTACTGAAGCAGTGCGGGATCATGTTGGCAGAGAACGGAACAAAAAGCAGCCGACATCCAAAGAAGAGCTTTGGGATGTCCTTCAAGAAGCCTGGAGAACTATTCCTGAAGACTCCTTAAAGAAAGGACAGAAAGCTCGTCTGAGAGGGTTCAGGCTGTGTTGGAGAATAAAGGAGATCAGACCAAATATTCACTTTCAAACTCTTTTTAATTGTACAAACTCTTTTTTTGCCTTATATACTGTATTTGCAGACATTTCAATAAACTGCTTCACCTAATTCCCATTTTCCTGACAACATATAAAGAAAGAAGGGATAGCTCAAGAGTTTTGCATATTGTTGTCACTAAAAGGATTTCTGACCTCTGAGGAAAGATCAACTTTAAATAAACTACCTTTTTTTCCATAACATTCCAGTCTTTTAGAAGTGTTTTTCTGTTTAAAAACTTTTAATGTAACGTTTTATATGATTTTATATCATGTATCTTCTGTAGAAAACACTTTTAAGCTTTTTTCATTCCTCTGCAGTCTTTCTAAAGAATGCATACACGGGGTCCAAGAATCTTTAAACAAGTAAAGATTTGTCCTTACAGATACTTATCTATGTGATATTTTCATTCTTTATCCACACCCCTTCTGCTTTAAAGACTGTTGAACATGAGCAGCATGTTTACTCAGAGCTGATAACTCACCTTATCCCAGTATGATCTGACAACGTTCCAAAGAGCTTCCTGTAATGTCAGGAATGTTTGGCTTTCTCATAAATGTTCAGTGGGGTTAATGTCAGGTCACCGTGTAGGAAAGTCCACGACAGCACTCACTGGCCTTCAAAGTTCTTCAAAGCTTTAAGGTTACATGGACACTGAGTGATTTAACAGATGCTTTAAAGTACTTAAAAGTGAGCAACATTGAGTAAGCAGTATTAAGTGTGAGCATTGAGTACTAAATCTATTCTAAAGGTCTGAGTTCAAGAAGGGCAGGTCAATAAGTGCAAAGTAATTGTGAATTTGGCGTGTTAGGGTGTTAGAGGTGTTCAGAACAGGGGTTCTTGGAAGAGATAAGTCTTCGAGAGATTATCTGCTCTGACAGCATGTGATATATGGGTTCATTGTCCTGCTACAGAGCGAGTCCTTTGTTTCCTTGTGGGTTTAAGTCACTGCTGTCGGCCTCCTTACATACACCCTTTGAAAACTGCCACTTATCTTTCATAAGGATTCCCAAGTCCATAGGGCTTCTGTCCCTGATCATCAGCATTGTAATGCTGGTAAGTTTTGGTCTATTCCAAACTCAGAATAACAAGATTATTCTCACACTTCTGATGCCAAGTTTTCCAACATTACAATGTTAGTTAGAGTGTCATCTGAGGGGAATGTGACTTTCTACACAAAGAAGGTAACACTGACCTTGAAATAGTGCAAACATGTCCTCCTCACTTAGCACTTTGTATTTTTCTAAATACTCAAACCTTTTGCTTTTTTCTTACCATGCAAAGATTGAGAGATTCTGGAGGTCATGATCACAAGTGAATCCGTCCTGCCAGGCTTCAAGCTGTCAGCCTGTGGCAGAAACACAAATGTTCGGATAAATCCGAGAAAATTCAGCATCCTATACTGGATGCTACCGGCAGGTTAGGTATGGAGACAATCAACAGTGGACTGACTAGTTTCTTTTTACTAGTTCTGGGAAATTATTCATTTTAAATATATCCCAAAGAATACCTAAAAAATCCATTTTTTTGTCCAACTTCTTGTTGTATATCATGAAACATGTCAAGTAAAAACAATATCTGATTCATGGAAACTTAAAGGCAAGTCCCCGCTGCAGCCCTTAGTGTTTGTCCTTTCTTTTTCTGATTTTAACCATTATGTGCAGGCCATTGCTTTGGATTGGTTCCTGAACTTTACTCTGTCTCCACCCCTGCATGCTTTATTGAACCCTAGTTCTGGAATCCAGTCAAGCAGCAGCACTTACCTGCACTGCTGCTATAAATTTTTTTATTTTTTAAAGCAGGTGATTAGTCATGCTTGTTAGAAGTTTAGTCCACTCCACATATATTATTTATGAGGGTTATTGTTGTGCTGCTTTTGTTTTGTTTAGTGATAAAGTCTAGCTGAGGCACTCAGTCTGTACCTGGGCATTAGATGACCTTTCAACACCTCTATGCAGAATATAACATATTGATTAGTTACAATTAGTATTAATGTTGCTGCTCTACTCCTGCGGTGATCTGCTTTTGGGTAGTCCAGTTACATTAGGTTTTTGGTTGATGATTTCTCTCTCTCATACTTCAGCTTTTGAGGCATCTAATAACACTGGAGTAGAGTCTCTTAGCTATATTAGTTTGTTTTGAGTCACAACCATTGGCCCTCAGTTCTCAGATCTGCTATTTGCCTCATTTGGCCCCATTGATGTAATCTTTTCCTATTAATCTTTAAAAAAAAAATCTAACATTATTCTTTCAAACCATTTACATCTGGTTTGTAAATGCTATTCTCCTGTCTCTGGCTAGTTGGGGTCCTAACAGTTATCTATCCTAATGAAAAATTGCCCAATTTACATAAAGGTAGATTATAAGCAAACATGAATTGTTATCCCCTTCAGTATATGGCACTGTGCTCTTTGTGGCCCTCTGCTGGCAGCCCACCACTGCATATAGGACGTGTAGGCCAAGCACGTTCCTCCTGCAAAGAAGTGTTTGTAGTTACCAAGGGTGTGAAGATGTTTGTTCATTCGTCTGTGACACAAAACGAAAGTACATCATTCACAGCCCTAACACAGCATTTCATGGTGACGCAATCATTTGATCTGCTTCCTCTACCTTGCATCTTGTGTCTCAGTAATTCCACTGTGTGTCAAAGATGCCATGGGAAAAGTTAATCAGTGATTGATTATGTTATTTAAGATCATAGATTCTTTATAAATCTGAGAGATCCCCATTCATGGATCCTGAGAAACAACCTTTGTCAGAATTAAAGCTCTTGGGTGATACACTGTGGCCAGCAGCAGAACCGTCTGAAATCTAAAGGTGACGCAATAACTCCAGTATTCTGCCACTTTAACCCAGGGATTACCTAATATGGTACAGTCATATATCCAGGAAACGGTATCTGATATTTCTACCTTAATGATTGCGCAATCACAAGAATGTGGGAGTAAGAAGTGGTGTGAGCATGAACTGGTGATGTCAACATTTTTCCCCTATCCCTCATCACTTGTTTCACACTGCTGAAATAGCTTGTGACAAATCAGCCGGCTGACCTCTGTACGTCATTGTGTCTGTTTTTAGCAGCCTTCACAACAAACATCGGCCCACTTGGCCTTAGAAGTCCTTGTCTTTCTCTTTCCTGCTGCCCGCTTCGCCCACACTCTCCCCTGGATAGCGGCATACGGCCACAGCCTCTCCTCTCGCCTCCACTCCTTTCTCACCCACTGACCCACTGGCGGAAAGCGTGGGGGCCATCTGTGGTGGAAAGGCTACTTTTAGTCTTCCAGGCTGCTATTTTCACTTCACAGTATTTTTTTTTTAATTCAAAGCACAGGCTTACTTACGCAATACCTGTCTCTGTTTCTGGTTCTCTCTCATTGCTTCTCAGGTCTTCTTTACACAACAGTGCACTTGAGCCGTGGCAGCAGTCCATTACAGGAAGAATAACTGTCGAGTGTGGACATGGGATACTTTTTCCCACAGGCGAATGAAGGGATACATGGTTTCAAATAGCAGTATCTCCATTGAGGATTTATTCATAAAGCAATGCTCCTACAAAAAAGAAAAACTCCAGCTCTTCTCTAAACTAATGTTTTTTATTTGGTACACCAAGCTACAACCACAACAATCTAACCTAATCCTGCAATAAATCATCCAATAATGAAGATAATTTTTATTCCGTCTCAGATGACTACTTTAGAGGTTTGAAAGGCTCGTTTTTATGGGTACAAAAACAAACAGCACAAGCAATAACATGGACATGGACACAAATGGATAAATAAAATCTTGCGACTGTTTCACCAACTGTGAAGATGAATTTGTATGAGTTGTGCACTGTTTTGTTGATGTTGTTGTATTTGTGCTGATGGACACAAATCATGCACTTTTTGTGACACTTACTTCCAATGTAATGCATCTATATGGAAAGTCTAGTTTGTGTTTGCCGCACATTTTTGTCTCTTGCCACAACAAAAGCCAGAAAAAGATTTGTAGAGAGAGGGTCTATTAAAACGATATAAGAACTGAAAGCTTAATTATCATGAAACATATTGCGTGAAGACAGTGTCAGTTATATTTGAGTCTTGAGTTGCACCTGTTTAGGTTAAAACATTTTTAGTAGAACATATCAGTTCTCCTTATAAATGTTTAATGTTTAAGGAAAGCCATGATGTTTTCCTGACCTGCCTTAATAGTTTTTAATTCCTATGCCTAATCACCTCCATATGAACTTTTTCACCTGTTAATCGTCCCTCCTTTGTTAAGCCAATACTCTCTCATAGCACAACATGTTGGGGATATTTAATTTTTCAACTGACGATTGGCTAGGTTTGGATATTCAAAGACATATATTAAAATACATATTTGGGGTTCTTTGTGTCACATAAATGCCTATAGCCCACCTTTAAAATAAGTAACCTATTGTGCTGGGATCAAATGTGGCTTTAGGCCTACATATTCTTGAGCAGTTATTTTCATGTCCATGTTAAAAAGGCACATTAATCACACATAATAAATTAAATTTCATGACAATTTCCAAACTTTCTAAGAGGCTTTGTTGATTTATACTGAACTGAGCTTCAATACAATCCAAGTCATTGAGATATCTTAAGACATTTACCTCAGTGAACTTTGAGCTAAATGCTAACGTTAGCATTTTAACATGCTATCAGTGACAATGCTAGCACACTTTATTTTAATAGTAGTGTGTCAGCATGCCATCAGCTCTTAGGTGACACTAAATCTTACAATAGCTGGAGGACCTTGGCGGAAATGTCATAAATTTAAGAAAAAAATCTGAAAGGTAGAAAACAGATGAATGCTAAATTGTCAAATTCAATCCTGCAAACATTTGTTGAAACAGTATTTGACTCTAAAACACATCGTCAGTTGTATAAGATTAAAGGTCAAAGCTATACAGTCAATATGATTAATCTACTGGTTGACGAATGTCAACTTCATGACAAACAATTCATCTAACAACTGCTGAGATACTTCAATAAAACATAAAGGCTTCAAGAATAACAACACAGTATATGTTTCAGCAGCATTATGCAGGGATGACAAAAAAAGCATGATGATATCATATGAACGTGTGAAGTAATCATTCTAGACACTAACTGACTGATTTTTGATGACTGTTGAGGAAAAAATTATCTAAGTGGCAGGTTAAGCAGCTGATACAGATGCTGTTTCTAAAGATAGCTGCTCTGACCACAAGTCAGTTTTGTTCCTTAAACGGTGTTGACCTTTGTGACATGACATCATTGAGGAAGAAAGACAACACAGACATTTTCGTACAAATTTTAGGCAATTCGTTTGTCACACTAGTGGAACGGTTGGATGCAATGACACTTCCTCTTCAGGGGTGAGAATTTCAATGCGCACATGCTACCGTTTCCATCCTGCGATAGCCTCACCATGCCTACCTTTGGAAAACATTCACCTCT
The DNA here is from genome assembly GCF_027942865.1 of Odontesthes bonariensis. Taxonomy (NCBI): domain Eukaryota; kingdom Metazoa; phylum Chordata; class Actinopteri; order Atheriniformes; family Atherinopsidae; genus Odontesthes; species Odontesthes bonariensis. The sequence goes on from NC_134522.1 coordinate 8,650,448, forward strand.
GCAGTATGTCTCCGTATGAGTAGTATTCCAGCCATGTTAATTCATGTGGAACAAAGTGGGCTGACACTGGAAAATGCAGCTTCTCTTTCTTGGAAGTCATGCTTGTTATATGCTCCAAAGGTCACCGTAATGTGCAATCACTGCCTGACTGTATCAACAGAATAGCTGTGTGTGCTTGTGTGTCCATCAAGAAGTCATAACCCGAAAGCACAACGGACATTGGATTGTTGTAAGTCTATATTGGAGTATTCATACATATTAATATAAAAGCCTGGTAATGCTGTGTAAGTCAGTGCAGACTTTTACAGAGGACACTAAGGGGCACTGAGGTGCAGGTTCACCTGCAACTAAAGGATTTATGGAACAGTTATGTACACATTATGGACAGAGAAGAGAGGGGAGTGAGAAAATCAGTCCATGTTCAACTGGAAAAACTCTCTAAACAGAGGTCATGGCTTCAGCTTCCCTCATATAATGCAGCCTTGACATCCGTCCCCAGGCAGTTTCACCTCCATTTGTTCCTTAATTCTTGTGTTCACAACATCTCAAACGACATAAACAGCCCACAGGAGAAAATGACCCTCGCAACTCACAGGATGATCAGGAAGATCAGAGACATATGAACTCAATGACTCAATGAAAAGGCTGTCAGTTATTAATTATAATTGGATGAAAATCCACCAAACAATTACTATTGCTGAGTACTAACCATGGAAGGTGTCCAAAACTTTGCTTCAGGCCCTTTGGTTTGTTGTTATTTAACAAGTATTCCCTTTGGAAGTCAACTCAAGTCACTAAACCTATGACACAGCTAGCAGGTATTGAGTGAGTAAAAGAATGTTTAAAAATTAGAGTTAACCAGCTTCTAATGGCAAGTTAGAAAACAAACAACGTTTTACTCGAACTGCTGAAATTAGTTTACTTATGCTTGATTTGAATTTACAGCACAGTGTGACACACTTTGTAATCAGGGTTTTAAGAGAGCTCTGGAAATAGAGGTAATTATTAGTCCTTCATTAATTTACAGCCAAACAAAGTGAGGGCTATATAAGTGCCCTATAGGGAACAAAAGAGGGCAGCAGAGAGTTTCGGAGCAATCAGTGAGCTCCTCCTCGCGGATGTCCTTACCAGACAACTGTAGTGCAGGAAAGAGAGCTGATTTAATGAAAGCGGTAGGGAGCACAGCGTGCAGCAGTGGCCTTCATCACTGGCTTGGTATGGAAGCATTGCGCTTAGATGACGGATGAAGCTGGACCGGCCGCAGCCAAGATGAACAAAGGCAGGGGGCCACAGAGTGCTACTTCCTCCCTTCCCTCTCTTGGCAGTGCCATAATTGCTGAGGTTGCCTAGCGACCGGAAGCATGGAAACGGAAGGTGTCACTTGTTACATCAGAGCTGCATTTAGCCAAATTGTAAAATAGCCATCAATGGATCATGAGGGGTTTAGTTACTGAAGATAAGCAGCAGAAGGCAGGAGAGAGAAGGTTCAGAAAAGAGGCAAAGGTCATTGTGAGGAGTGATTCATGAGCATGTATTGGGAACAGTTAGATTAACAAATGAACTGCAATTGATTGATATTACAATGCTTTGGATAATGCGACGAGATATTTCTTTATTGACTCTTGACACTTTTGGTTTATAACTTCTAAATAGAAAGCATTTCATAATGTATTACCCTGTACAGTTTTTTTTACCAAATAAACCAGAACTGTTTGGCATCATATTAGCTTTTCCTTTGTCGCTTTTATTCCAGTTCTATATAACTTACTGGGAGATTAGCAGTTTATTGTAAAAGTACAAAGACTGTGCTCTTTTTTTTTCACAGTATGTACGGTAACTTTTCCCATTAAAGCAGCTGTATCAATCTCCTGAAGAAGACCAACCAATCGGCACAATTACTTTGAACTTTTATAATAATAGTGAATAAACCGATAACTGGAAAAGCCACTGCTTGTGATGAACCCACAAATATCAATCCCATCATCAAGCTCTGTAGCATCCTTTGTTTCTTTATTTATTATAAAGCCCTCAGTTTAACTACTTTTGCATCACACAAAAGGTGCCATCTGCTTGCAGAATAAGCCAATGAGCTCAATGTTTGTTGTGCATAAGATCCATAAGTTCTTTCAAATATGTACTACATTCATTACATATGTGATTATAATGACGTATAGGGGGTATATCAGCAAAATAACAATGTTTCAGTAGTTCTGAAGCAAACTTTTTTTATGTTAAACACAAAATGTTTGACAGGCCCGTTATGGGTCAAATAGATTGTGTAGAGTAATAAGAAGATGACAGCATACATTATGCTATTTCATTTATTGATGTTCAATTTCAAATGAATACATGAATAAACACAGATAGAAACATGACCGTGAACCCACATCTCACACTAATTTGTGAAGCTTCAGTTCAATTGTGCACAATGTTTCTGATCTGCTGCCTCTGTTTGAATTAAGTGATCATTTGCTGTCAGTCACATAATCATTTGAAACTATATTCATCAGCTCATGCAATCTCTCTCTTCACTCATAAGCACAGACTCTTTATCTACATTTAAATAAAAAGCCTGTTCAAATGATTCACTCAAAAAAATCAGGGACTTTCAGTAAATCAAAAATGAAGTATTAGAAATTTAAAGGGACACTATGTAATTTCTTCCCCCATCTAGTGGTGCAATTTTATTTTGCAAAGTTGAATGAATTTGCTCTCTAGCGCCTCACGTTTTCAAATGTGCGCTGCAACTTCTTGAACTACGGCAAGCGGAATGTGTCAAGATTCAAGAAGCTATAGCTTCAGACTCAAGGTCCATACAAACAAAAAGAAATCAAGACACACAGTACAAAGGATTACATAACACACATACAACAACACTATGAATACAGATGACAGATAACATGTCAGATAACATAACATCTCCTTTGGTGTGCAAGCAATGCAATTAGTCATATTCCGGGAGTTACCGGAAGTGACGTCGACGCAGCGTTAGCATTAGCCTGCGTTAGCAATAGGAGCATTAGCAGCGGTAAATAAACTCCCGGTAAACTTACAAACTTTCTAATGCCTCGTTTTGTGAGTTAAGAGCCTATGTGTACTACGGCAGAAGTTTGGTAACAATCAATGCATTATTAGTGGGATCATTTACGAGATAAAATCTATTTAGCATTTTTTTTTTTTTTAACTTTATTAGTAAATCAACAAAATAACAGTTTACAAATGTGAGCATAATGCCAAAAAGAAGATATCCAGGGGGAGCATAGGAATAATAATAAAAAGAAGAAGATGATGCACTTACAAAAAGAAAGCTAATGAACACAAAGACATATGTGCCAAGGAATAAAATCTATTTAGCATTAGCGGCTGTAATAAGCCATTTGGCGGAAATGACGTCACAATGACGTCATTTCTGCTTGTAGGCCTGGTGGGGAAATCGCGATTCGAAGTGCTTTATGTCCCTCTCGGCACTTCGTCATTTTTCATAGACCGGAAGGACATGGCAGCCTCCATAGAGCTTACCTGCTCTATGTAGATACAGACAAGTTATTCTTCACTCAGGAGGATAAGTGAGATTTTTGACAGAGATCATTTTACACCAATGAGGACTAACTTATGAATGAATATGTTGATTTGAGCTAATAAATGACTTAATTTATTACATAGTGTCCCTTTAAATAGATTATTAATTTAATGAGGATGAGAACCTGGAGGCACTCTCCCTCTGTGTTTGTAATTCTTGTTCCTGTGTTGTGGAAACCAGTCAGGACGTATGTGCATGTTAGTGCATATGAGTCCGTCCCTTGTGGTGCAGAGAGATCAGTCTTTAATCCTCCTGCAGAGACGGGGGTAAGAGTACACTTTGGTCTTTTAGGGGGAGTAAGCTCTACAAGCTGCTCGAATGGCTTCTAGTTTTCACCTTTGCATTATTTAAAGTCAGTTTCACTGTTTGGTAAAAGTCATCTTTGTTTTTTTATGTACTGTATGAGTGTTGTTTTCTTAACTATGCATTACAATGTGAAGACAAGTAATGCATTAAAATGACCTGTCAGCACCACAGAAAGCAATTAAGTTTTCCCTTTTTCGGTTATCTGGCTGACGAGTTGCACTATGAAAAGACAAGAGATTTTTCCAGTATACTTTCAGGTTATGTTTGACCACCCAAAATCATCAGTATTTATCTATTTATCAACCTATTCAAACACAACACACCAAAGTGCAGGAAAATGTAGCAGCAGTTCTACTCAGGGGATAAAGGTGCTGCTTTTCCACCTACTACTCCTGCCAACAGAAGATGACTTCTATGTTTGGTTTCAGACTTCTGTTTTTTTCCTTCTCATTTCATACTAATTGTATGTATTTGATAAAGCAGTGGAATTAATTGCCCATACAATAATACTTGAATAATACTGAATCAGCAAATATCACCAATTTGATCATTTTAAACAAATTATTTCAGATCTATTCATTCCCAAAATCAATTCCTGATTCTTTTTGATCTGTTTTCTCTTCTTGTCTGTTTCCTCTGCCTATTTCCTATCCTCATCTCCCCTTTATTAGACTTTAGATTCCGTCTCTGCATTTCCTCTCTCATTAAGATTTCCCACCTCTGTTTCAAGAAAAAAAAATCCTAGAGTCTGAGCTATCACTCTCTCGCCTTTCCTTTCTCCCATTCATCTCGATAATTCACTTTTCTGTATCTATCACTGTCACTTTCTCTCAGGCTTTGACTCACTTTTCTTCAGAAGCCTTCTCTCCCCCCCCCCCTTTCCACTGCCATATACCTCCATCTCAGCCTCCATTTCTGGTGCATACACAGCGGATGGCAGCGGCCCACTCAGTCCTCTCAGGGAGCAGAAGGTTTGTCCACTCCCACTCAGGCTTTGCGTCATGGAACACAGAGAAATAGAGACAGAGGAGAGAGAACAGATGGGAGGAGGACACACTGGCTGCCTGTTTTATAACATTACTGCTGACATCACTGTGGTCATCAGTTCGACTCTGTAAGGTAGCAGGCTATTGTGGACTCATCAAGCAGGTCTATATTTAGGACTGAGCTGAATATAGAAGAGCAGGAACTGACACCTTGGAGCGAAAAGGAAATTTTGTCCCACTCTTGTGAAAAGTTTAAACATCTTATTCATAATTCTGCGCGGTTCAAATCAAGACAATTTGAAGGGCTTTAAAAGATTTAAACAACACTCAAGCACGTGTCCTATTTCAGTGATTTTTAACCTTTTAAATCCATGTTAGTTTCATTAACCAGACATGACTCTTCGTGCCATAAGCCCACCTTCACAGACCTGTTGCCTATGTGGAAATTCGATCTGGGGACTTCGTTATCCTGCAATTGGTGTTACCATAGTAACCTGATGCACATCAGTTCGTGACATCATGACTGACTCAATTGCTTCCATTTACGCAGGTGGGGAGACAATTCAGACCATTCTGCTGTTTGTTTTTGCCTTTATCAGCTTCTGTCTATGTCTTCAAACAGGAAATGGATAAGATGCCACAGATGCCCGCTGTGAATGATGACGATAAAAATGTGCTGTCATTCAAAAAAGGCACACAGGATACTATTAATACAGAACATTCAAATGCAAATTGTGCTCACTGGATTTACACAAAAACAAACCTAAAATTTGATTTGTACTGCCATATAAATATGAGATTAGATCGCCTCACTGCAAGGCTGAACATGAACATTAAAATCTGGGTCATGCTGAAAGCAAAACATCCACCCTGGGAGATGTTCCCATGTTTTTCCAATGACACTGGACAGCTAGATAAAGATATATAGAAACAGACAAGTTGCCTCAAAAGCTCCAGAGAGAGCCGAGATGGAACCAGAGTGTGATGTGATCATGGAGCATTATCTGGAACAGCCTCGCTGATAATGAATTAGAGACTGAATGTGAGGATACTCTGACAGTATCTATGCTTGTTTTATGGAAATTAAGAATGCCTTTTGTTTCAGTACTGAAATTCAAGTAAAGATGTGGGTGTAAAGTGCAATAAAATATTCTAAAAGTAAAAAAGCCACCTACAAATTGTCAGAGGTACAGATTCTCAGCATAATGAGAGCTGCTGAGCTAATTATGATCTTGAGCATTAAATGTCTAACAATTTTTTCTGCTGTCAGATCCATTTTTTTAGTTTTATGATTTCCATTTTAAAAAGATCTAGATGGTGACAGCAAGAGTTCAAATACAGTCCTTGGTACGCTACATGTGGCCAACATGTATGTTGAAAGGCCCTGCCTTTTAAATACAACCCATAAGAGTACCTCCTGAATTAGTCTCCCAATGGTTGGTGGATGAAAAGCACAGAAACTTCAAATAAAATAATTTTTGTGTTCTGTGGCACAGCTCGTTTGGAAGTAGGGCTTGATTATGTTTGTTTGAAAAAAACAGTTGCAGAACAAGAAGTGTGGGATTTAAGTTAGAACATACAGCAACACTCATCGTGGTTAAAAAAAAGAAAAGAAAAACAGAAGCCACTTAGTTAAGGTGGATAAACAATCCAGTTTTGTCACCCATTCATACCTTACCACTGGTGGTAAGTCTCCATTAAGTCCACATTATAATTTAAGTGAAGTAGCTGTTTTTCCCAGTCGGATAAGCATTTTTCTTCTGCAGTTCTATTTCTCAGCAGGGACTCAAATTATTGTGACTTTATGTGTCTGCAGGCTTGTGAGTCATAACAAGGCGAGCTGAATGAAACAGTTAAATCAGCTGCAATATTTTGGTCTATGGTGTGTCATCACTGCTGTCCATGGTGCTGATTCTGAGACCACCAGAATGAGAGAGCTGTCCGGATTACTATCCTTCATAGATCTGCTGACACAAAGAATCCCTTACCATATGGAGCCATAACTGGAGCAGGATTATTTACAAATGCGTATGGAGAGCTGTGTATCTGTGTCTCAATCCCAGTGTGCATAATCAGATTTAGAAATGATCAAAATAATCTAAATTGGTACTGAGAAATGTGATTGTGCATCCCACAAGAATCTGTAAAGGCATAATCTTTTTTGATGAATCAAAAATGTGTTGTTGTTTTTTTTAAATAGACTGAAATAAATTCTTCAAATCTTTTTTCCCTCAGGAGATGCAAATACAGATAAAAGAGGCATATACCAACTAATTGGCTGTCTTTTTAAACACGAATTTTGCTGAACTTCTGTTGTAGAAGATCTGTAGATGATTGTTTTGTTTGCCCTGAGCTAAGGTTCACAAGCTCCCACTGTCAGGCTGTGCACTGCTCTTCCTGCGCTGTGTTTTAATATATTTATAGCCTTCAAACTCTCCATCTTTCAGTGGTAGTCTCATGTGATCTTAAGCCTGACTTCGTTTGGCGGGGCAATACTTGCGGTTGTAGTTGTGTCTTGGACTCTTGACATCATCTACTAATAGTATTGTTTTTGTTTGTTATTATTGTTTGCCAAAGTTGCATATTTGATGCTGCAGAGTTTTCTAGGACAAGTATTAAGTTGAAATTTATGTATTTCAATCGGTTTTTCCCACCTTGGAAATGGTCAAGGAGAAGTGGGACAGTAGCCTGACTCAAGTTTGGTCTTTATTTCAACATCCTAGACTCTACAGCTGCTTCTTTCCACACTAAATATGCTTGATTAATGTTAGAAAACATCATAGCTTAAATTTTAAAATACATAAAAAAAGATGTTTCACTGCAGAAAGCATTGCTACAGTTTTCCCATTGCCATGGCGACAGGTCCCATGACTGTACCAAAACCAGTTGGGTGGACCCTGCATGTCCAAAAATTCTGTTGTAGGGGAACCCTGCGGGTTTATATGTGTTGCTGTGTTTGTACAAAAAGAGCTTCTAGAAAAGACTGAGAACTTCACAAGGCTGAAAAAGGGTCCCTTTAACTGTTGCTAATCTGCCTTTCACAGTTATCACAGCCTTAATTGGAAGATTTAGCAGCCTTCGCAGCAACATTTTCAAAAAAAGCAATGGTTGGTTCATTTGATAATTTGTGACTACCACTTACCACTTGAGGTTCAGACTCATACCCTTTTAGTGTTGGAACAGCCTTGAGTTTTAGTGTTCATAAACTGTGACTGTGATGCTGACCTGAAAAAAGTAACTGCATCAACCGAACCAAGATCACTGGGTCTTTATAGAAGCTGAAAGGGGTCAACTTGCCCCCGCAGCCAAAAACACATTTTTCCGAAGACCTCTCCGAAACAAAAACAAAGTGCTGTGCTCTGTGAGTGGTGGTGGTGCATCACTTGTTCTTTGCGACGTGAAAACTTCTGTTTTTAAAGCAATTGATGACATGCACACATTATCTGGGCATTAGCCTACCAGGAGGATATGATCATACAAGGAAATCTGGGAGCTGTGACACGACGGTGGCCATGATTGTTGAAAAAACAGTCTTGAAAACCTATAAATATTGGTAAATAAAAAAAGAAAAGAAGGGAAAAAAGTTTGAAAAAAAATGGAACAACTCATAAAAGGACCAGCACTGACGTCAAAGCTTTGTTTAGTCTTAATAGGATGGAAGACAATTCTTGCTGCTGGCTACTGACCATTTATTTTCTTAGAAATACAGATCATTTGCTTCAGGACAGCTGGTGAAGATTCAGCTGTAGTGAGGTGAAAGGATAAAAAAAAAAAACACTTCATGAGATCACCTCATCTTATTCATTCTGTCCTTTTATATAATAGTTATCAGGACATTGTGCTGACGCAAGTCAAGGAGTTGTGAACCGGTGTGTGGTGTTTGGTGCCTCTGCCTCTATGTGTGTGAGTCATAATGTCACCTACTGGGATCAGGATGGGAGGTCAAATGAACAGCAAAAAGTTGTTTTGACAGTGAGTTGGGGCTTGTTTATTGTGTAAATGGCTCTGTGTAGGTGTTACTTGAAATTATTCAGAACTTATCAGCCAGTATTGGGAGCAATCAGCTTCAGTAAACACACACATCATCAGCATGTGCTTTTGTTATTACTTGATTTAGAGAAACATTATGGGAAATCCACAAAAGAGAAACTGACTAGTATCACACCTCTGAGTGTTAAAAGTGTGTATACTCTACGCTGACTCAAAGATGAGTCAGCACTAACTGCATAATACCACTGCTTTGTTAAATATAACACAAACTGGTTTCCTTCTCATTGGAGAGTAAAAAGTAATGTTCAAATGTTCTAGTTATTTTAAAGCCAGCATAATCTATAAATTATTGCAATTAATCATTTAAGCATATACTGGTTCCAAACTCAAGGAATGAACCAGTGTTTTGTCTATACATAACAGACAATTTAGCAAAGAACCAATTTTAAATAGCATCTTCAAGGCACTTTATTACCAGCAGCCTATCACAAATACACATAATTTGTTCCCATTTATTTAGTTGCATCAATGAAAACTGCGAACAATAACGCTGAAACTTGGCATACCTCAGCATTGTGTGCTGTCTTCAAATGCTTGAAGTCTTTCCTTCAAGCATTTGAGGAAACTGGACAAGTGGAGGACAAAAGAAGAAGAAGTGTCAGGCCTAAAACACTATCTACAGCAGATGAACAGGATCTGAAAGTGATGTCCTTAAGAAAGAGGAAAAACTCCAGCAAAGACCTGACACAGGAGCTGAGACATGCATCTGGAGCTTCAGCTGATCCATCTGCTGTTGGCCCAAGCCTCATCAGAAGGTTACATGGTGTCATTCTGGGCCTCAAATTGTCGAAATGGCGACACTCAATTTTCTATCAAACGTCCCGTCATTCCGACACTTTTTTCCTCCTATTGTCGGAATGACGGTAGCCTATATGTTTTATTTTTTATAAACATTACGCCTTTCCGACAATTCCTTTAATAGCCTATTATAGCCGTTTTTTTATTTTCATTTTTAGAGGAACTCCACAACCTCGCAAACCAACTTTAATAATCTAATATCAAAATCCCCTGAAATTTCAAATATCAAAATACAGGTATAATGTAAATCGGGCGAGTCTGAAACGTGTTAGATTGAGCAGAAATACAGTGTCAGTGACCTGTCACAGCAGCCAGCTGGAGCGGAGCTCTCCACCGAACGCATGCGTCTTTTGCACGCTGGCATCATATGCAACATTAAAAATTACAAACAGATATCAATGACAGCTCAACATGTCGGACGTCCCAGAGCTGCACAGGAAACCACTTTCACTTAGGCTTGAGAAAATTTTATCGGTTAGCATCGTCTGTTGTGAGGGGATGTAGCTCAGTGGTAGAGCGCATGCTTTGCATGTATGAGGTCCCGGGTTCAATCCCCGGCATCTCCATTGAAAACTCTTTTAGACAGCCGTGGCTTAGAGAGTGGGTCATCTGAAAGTTGGCAGTTAGGTTCCCGCTCTCACTGCCCAAAGACTGGTGAACTGACCGCTGGTGGAGTGGCAGTCCACCTCCATGCCACAAGGTGCCCTTGAGGAATTGTAGCAACTCTGTTTTAGCTACTGTATTTATTATTTATGTGTTTTTGCAGGTATAACACGTATAGTGTTATATAGAACTGTTCTTTTATGTGTTTGTTTTCTTTCCTCTGCTTTTTTCCACTCTAATTATTGTTTCTTGTCAGTGATTTTTTATGAAGTCCCGTCTGAACCTCGTCTGTCTTAGTCTGTACGTTTGAACTGCTGTTTTCTTTTTTCCTGATTGTTATCCTGTTGCTGCTTCCCTGTGCTTGTTTGTATAACCTTCCAGTTTACTGTAGCTGTAAGCTATCATTAAGATTCCCTTTTAATTTGCACCTGTCTACCTCTCAGTTTAGTGCTGTATTTGGTTCTTGTGCTGATCTCCAACCTTAAGACTACCCAGAGACGTTCAGCCAGGGTTAAATCAGAATATTACTGGATATTACTGGGTTCCTTCGCCTTTGCAGTACTGCCTTGGCTGTATACTGAGGGTCATTCTCCTGCCAAATTGTCGGCCCGGACCAACTTGAACAGGCTTTCTTTTAGGATATCTCCTGACTTCACTCCATTTAACCTTCTCTGAACCTTCACAAGTGTCTGTGTCCCTGTGACCAATGACAACTCCACAGCATAATGCTTCCACCACCGTGCATGATCATTTGCATGGTAGTAGACTTGGTTTCTTTTACATATAGGAATTAGACTGACAAGTTGATGTTGGTTTAAACAGTTTCTCAAACTCTGACAATCCTTTTGGTTGTTTCACTTTGTAATTCAAAGTGTCGCTTGGTTGCTCACAGATTCAGACTTCACCAAGAGTGACTGAGACTTTCTGTTTACCAACCTTACCAAAGCCAGTTGGTAGAGTCTGGGCCCCAGACTCACCTGCTTTCCCAATTTGAGTAGTTGCCAGTTCAATTTTCTTCCACTTAATAATTAAGGATGCCTCTCTTCTCCAGAGAATGTAACATTTTTTTCTAGCCTGCCATAAATCTGTTGTTTTACCCAATCCTGTGTCTGTGTCTCTGCAAGAAGCTCATATTTCCTGCTGACTTGGCTGCTGACCTCTTGCTCTTGTTCAAGAGCAAGAAAGACATTGCCAAAAAATCCCATAAAAAGACCAAAATAATTTTCTTAATTACTTACACTCATTTAGCAGATCCTTTTCCCTAAAGTGACTTAAACGTTAGAAACACATCCAAGTGGGAATGTGAGGTTCTGTGTCTTACCAAAGGATGTTGCAGCATGTAGACTGAGGAAGTTGGGGATTAAACCAGCAACCCTCAGAGGGAAAATCCTTAGCTAAGGACATCCCAAATAATTCTCCCACTCTCCCTGTTGCACTGCCTGAAGTCTAACATTAATACAAATACGAACAGGCCAAAAATATCATGTTTTTTTTCTTAGAAAGCGTCAAACAAGTTCTCTAAACCTGTGCTTAAGTTTAAAATATTGAGAGATACATTGTGAAATCGTTGATGTGTTTCAGCAGATTGTTAAGTGTCACTTTCTTTACATTTCGAATGAAAAAGCACGACATTTATACAGTAAGGAGACAGTTTTAGGAGGCAGTTTTGGCTGACCGCAAACTAAGTTTTCAAAATCATCTTTCTTGTCCATCAGCGTTGAACTTAGTTGTGTCTTTCCTCAATGCCATACTGATAATAATCTAAAAGACAAATCTCCAAACTTGAAGGATGCTGCACCCATACCTGTTTCCTTGTTGTCAGCCACTCTTAATGAGAATGGCGGCTCAAGTATCTTAAACACAAAAAGAGGGGAAGCTGTGGCATAGAAGGTCATAAATGAAAAGGGAGAGCATGTGAGAGAGAGCAATGAACATCCGTGCAGTGAAGTGGGAGACAGAAAGAGGAGCTAACGTCCGGAGCGGCAGTGGAGAGTGCTGAGTGGGTGGGGTGGTGGAGGAGGAGAGCCGAAGCTGGAGCTTGTGGTCTCAGCCTCCTTCTCAGAATTATCCCTCAGTGACGCAGGCTCCTCCACACACATCCTGACAGCTGCTCCCTGCCTGGTTACAGCGCTGCTCGGCCAGTCCAATAACATTCATGTTCATTTCCGCTTTAATGTGTGACTTTTTCCCCTGGGTTTACCAATACAGCTGCATTTAGCCTCATTAGTACATGTTCACTTATTACTTCTGATCTCTGTCTAATCTATGAGCCTGTGGGACCACATTGTCGCATACACTAGGCCTTCTTTTTAGATGAAGATGAGCTACGGAGACAATAAGCCTTTTGTCTGTTTTTCCCCAGTGACGGCAGGCAGAGCAGAAAACCCCGGATGCTTGAAAGGTAGCTGAAGGGCACTGTGATTGTTCAGACATCCTAACCTCCATTTTCATAATGGTTATTTTATTGCAATGCGCTGTAGCAATAAAATAAAGGCATGATTATCTTTCCAGAAAGTTGTCAATTAGAAATTTACAGAGCTGAATGGTGTACTCAAAAAAATTGAATGTGCAAAAGGAACTGATTTAAGTTTCAAGAGAACTCTGAATTCAAACAGAGATGAAATACATTAAAACAAGGTCATATTTATGGGAAATACACCAAGGGGCCTCCATTTTCTCTGAAATCATCATCTTGATCTCAAGTAATCACATCATCTGTCAGCTGACTCATCCCCACTCCACCACATCTTAAAGGTGATTTACTGGATTTGGTGACTAAGGACGTCACAAGCATTACAAAAGTGACCCCAAACACACAAGAAACAGGTCGGCTAAGAATAATTCCCAACTTCAATAACTTGTGAAGTAATCAAAGAGCACAACAAAGCAGGCGATACAAATTTGAGTAAAAATCCAAAAGAAAAGAATCCAAGGCAGCCAATGACAGGGAGGAATGGGGAGCAACTAATCTATAAGGAAGAAAGTGATCTGGCAAAATATAAAGAAACCCTGGAAGAATGTGGTAATGAGTAATGAAGGATAGGTGTGTGGCAGTCAGCAAACTGAAGCCTGGGGTCCAGCTGAGTGGTCTTTTTTGCTTGAGAAAGTTCCTTCCTGAATGAAGTGACCTGGAAGTATCTGAGCAGCAGACACGATGAGAGCTGAACACATTCTCCACACGCTAAAGAAAGGAGCTTCAGTGACTTTATTATCTCTTTTAGCATGGAAATTATACTTTTTTAGAATACTAAATCTCTGGTTTTGTTACTGTTTTCATGGGAAGCACTGCTTGTTTCTGCTTCATCAGTTTTTTCATTTATTTATTTTTTCATTTATTTACAGTTTAAGTCTTGGTTTTCTGAAACTTGCTGTGTTTGTTAAGATCCTCTTTTGTATTCAGTTCGTTTGCTTTTTTTTTGTCCTGTTGCCATGATTTGATTAATCTGCACCTCGTTATCCAATTAGATCTCACTTTGTGCTTGTAGTCTCACTTTGTGCTTGTAGTCTCACCTTCTGCGGTTTATTAGTCAATTTATTCTCATTCCTGGTGTCCTTCTGACATTCCTACAGCCAAATTAATTCTGTTAGTCTCAGTTTGAGTTTCAGTATTTTCACCTCAGTTATGGAAGACTTGTTTGCAACCCGCCAGTGTCCCTTTTTTTTTACATACCAGTTGGTCATTTCTTATAAGCTTTAATTAAAGCTTAATTTTGAGTTAGAATCTGTTCACATGCAGTCAGAGGCTCTGTGTCATGTATGGCAGGCAAGCTGCCCATATTTGGGGGTACTCTGTACTTGCTATGGTCAGCTTGACCCAAGAGATATTAAGACTCAAGATTAAGAATTATGATATGAAGGACCACTTTGAGCGACAAGTTTGTTCTGTTCAGTCAGATCAACCCCCACATTAGTTCTGACTGCTCTCAGGCTTTTTACTGTTCTGCTCTCTTATACGTTAATAAAGTGCCTTAATGGTTATTGACTGTAATCTGTGTCCTGACTTATGTTTGCTTGGTAGCACATAACTGTGTACTCTTCACAAGACAGCTGCTATGAACAGAGCTGTACAGACATGTCTGAAAAGGGAGCTGTTGTGCTGTCTCTCTGTGGAATTTGGTCCAAAGCATGTCAGAAACCTTTCATTAAGACCTCAGGAAAGTGTGTCAGCTTGTTAAAAAACAAGGAGGCATAACTGCCACTTCTGTGTGTTTTTTATTTTCACCCACGGAACGAGACATACTTTTATTTTGCTGTTAATGTAGCATCAAAGTGTGTGACATGTTTAACAAGGAGAGGTAAAGCATCATGAGAGTGAAACTTGGTTTAGTCAAGAATACTTCAGCTTCAGAGCTGATTAAATTCTCATTCCACCTCTGTTTTACTGTGGCTACAAGGAAAAAAAGATATTAGGCTACGACATTGTGAGGACTTGGGGGGGATTTCCATGGTGACATTATTAGTATCAGAGTCATTTGTCTTCCTTTGACAGACAGTCTTTCACTGAACGATTGGGACATTCCTGAATGTCCTTCATCTGTTTCCTTACAGCCTATTCATGGAATCCGAGCTGGCTGCCGGAGGCCACAGACATGGTGACTAGCAGCTAGTATCACCATGAGCTTTTTCCATTATGACTTCAAATCAAAACAACTGAACTGAATAAGTCATCATGTCGTTAAATGTACTACAAATGGTCAATTCCGGTCGGACCTTCCTTATCAGTTGCTCTAATTGCAGCTACTAATATCAGCAGTCACGATACAATTATATTTAAAGTGCAACATCATCAATCCTGAGAGATACGCTCACATTCTCAACGCAGCCTCTGACCATAAGATTTGGATTGCATTTACAGGGCTCTCAAGTCTCACGCAATGAGCGTGAAACACACGCATTTCAACAAGTTTACACGCTCACACGCCATACATGCCATTTCTCACGCTGAGAAATGATCAACTTCGTCGCACAGAAATTCTAATGGCCGATACTATAAACGAGTCAATGGCAGGTTACTGTGCGCTCGTACAGCTCAGAACTATAGCTCTGGTACAGCTGTCTTGATTTAGCAACCCATTGGCAAATCACAAAAATTTCTCAGCCAATCAGAAAACAGAATTTCTTGTTGCCGGGTGAGGTCTGAAATAGCTTTCAGCTGCAAGCAAGCGTTCCATGAATGCACAGCGGACATAACCTATTATGCTCTGAATGCGTGCAGAAGTTGTAGACGAGCTGGAGGTGGAAGAGAACCGTCAGGATCATCAGCAGGTCATATCTTCATTTATTTGAATCTGTTATTAGTTACTATAGTTTTCCTACTCTTTGTAAAAGACCAATACCTGCCGATTAAAGTGTTCGTTGGAGTAGTAGGCCTAAATATTCAGCACACACCCTTTGACATGAGCAACTTAATGAAAAATGAAAAATATGTAGGAGTGTAATTAGGCTTCCGTGGTTAATTTTTTTCAAAGGTGACTGGTATGAGCAGATTCCCAATAAGGCTATCTACAATTGCCAAACTGGTATTAGTTGTGCCACACTGAAATGCTGATGCAGAGAGGGTTTTTTCCATGGTGGGGCTCAATAAAACCAAGACCAGGAACACGTTGGCTCTGAATGGAACTCTGTCATCCATCATGACTGTGAAAATGGCTGACATTGAGCCACAGTGCTTTAAATGGGAGCCCCCAATATCAGTCATCAAGCATCAAAATCTGCCACAAACACTTACAACACTCATAAACAAACACACACAGAGAGGGACTGCTCAAGGGGCCCATTTGGGGTTATGTTTGTTTTTCTTAATTTAATTTGTCTGTTTTTTTGTTTGTTAAGACTTTGCATACCTAAAACAATTTATTTTAAAATATAGCAGAATTTAGTGTAAAAGTGAAGATTTGTGATTTTGGTACAAATAAAACAATTTCTTTGTTCTTTAAGTAGCTAGTTCATGGCGATGGGATACTGCAAGGGACCCCCCCCCCCCCCAAAAAAAACGAAAGGAAACCCCCCCCCACGCACACGGCCCGGCCCCGAATCTCACTCCAAGCAAACTTGAAAACTTGAGAGCCCTGCATTTAATTCAACATCCTTAAGTCTAATTGAACCACTTCATGGACAAAAGGCACAATCAGCTTTTTTAATAGATCTCTGCCTTTCTATATCTATTCAAGAAAAGAAAAAAAAAACAAGAAAAGCTCCCCTTGGAGCTCTCAAAAGAATCTGATAGAAAATCTAAACTCAGTCTAAATTGGACAAATCTGAAGTAGACTCAGCTGTATATGCTGCAGGAATCCAGGGGTAACATTTGATTCTAACCTTATTGTGTTCTTCAGTGTTGTTTTTCCAGTTTAAGACTGTTTTTTCTTTCAACTGCTGAGGCTTCCCCTGTTATCTACAGGTGTTTTATAATGCCACAGCTGGACTCATTAACAGGACAAAAAAAAAAAGGCACGAACACATCACCTTTGTACCTGCCACCCTGCACTGGCTACCTGCTCAGTTTCGTATTGATTTTAAAATCTTAAAGCTCACATTCAAAGCCTTAAATGACCCCAAAATACATCTTTTCCCAGATTACAGTTAGAAAACTTAGAAGTGAGATCGAATGTTTTTCTTTAGTGTCCCTTTTAAAGCCACCTTCAAATCCCTCTTTAAAACGTTCCTCTTTGAGGGAGCTTCTGTCAACGTCTGCTGCGTTTATCAAACATTTTTTATGTGCTTTTCGTGAACATCCATCCAACTCTAACTCACCTTATCCCTTCTTATAGAGCATTTTGTTTCATTGTTAAGAAAAGAGCTCACAAATAATCATTCACCAGACGGATAGTAGGCCTGTGGCCTCTCATACAACAGAGGAAGATCCTGTTTGCATAAGAAAGAGATGCTCCTGACATGAGAGGCTGTTCAGCAGGTATAATTAGCGGTAGAAGAAAAGAAATCATGTCAGTTTAGAACTTAATGACCCCTCGAGTGTATGACACCCACAACCAGCAAATGCACAAAGCCATTCACAAAGACCAGAAACAATGAGGAAATGAACAGTGAATATTTGGGGTGTTCTATTTTTCAGCTCACATTTTTTTCCCAAATGATCTCTTAAAAATCTTCCTCTTGATTTCATAATAACGATGCTACTCAGTGGCTTTATGCAGTTACTATTTGTTCCTTTTTTTTAATAGATTTTCTTTCTTTTCTCAGCGGGATATACGGCAACAATATCATTTTACTTTGGAGAATAATAAAGTGGTATAGAATTCATGACTGATCCTTTTGAATGTGATGCCTCCTCGTCCTTTCACTCACTCATGTGTCTATCTTATCTCCAATGGTGCCCTTTTAGAGTAAAGGTGTTGGTACATGTGATGGTTCATTCCTGCTTGTCATCAATGAGCTCTGAGATTGTTTTCTCTTTGACCCGATGCTTTCAACGGTTCATTTGTCTTAGACATCACTCTTGTTTTCACTTGTTTGCTTTGGTGAAGTTTAGGCATCCGAACCAAACGTGGTGTCATGGTGGTAAAGATCTGGGTAAAAGTACCGGGAATGGATTCAACCTGTCACTGTATATAGCATGAAATGACACATAAACATCAATAAAAGGATGTCGTCAAGACATGACATGAACTGCAGTGGTATAACTATGCTGTTTACTGATACCAAGCTGGAGGATCCCATCCCCTCAAAGTTCATAGCAGGCAGTGACATGAAAAAGGCTAAATATGCTTTTATTCATTGGTTTTTCCATGAGACCTGAAAGATAACATTTTTTTTTTAAATTCTTGGTTACAAAAATTCACAAGGTACCTTAAGATAGACCTTGACACAAAGTCTATTATTTAATCTCACTTTTCAAGCTCACTGGTTGGAAAGTCCTGCTTTATCTGAAGAATTATTCAATTCTGGCTAAAACAAAAGAAACATCCAACTGAAATACATTACTTTGAGTGGTGTGCTGTGATGCAGCAAGAATAAAGCACAACAAGGACTATATGTATTTTGTTCATAGCTGTAGCCTATAAGACAGTTTCTTTATTGAATATCTGACACTTACATACCTTGGACAAATACCATCAGATGTGGTCTGATAACAGGTACCAACTTGTACCGGTGCAGGAGCCTCCAGGGCAAAAAAGGCTGAGATCCATAGAACCATGACTCAGGTCTATGTGGCTGCAAGAGGAAAACTGACTCCAGACTGTACAATGGAACAATTGAAATGAAACAGAACCTGGAAAAAACTTCAAAAGACACAAAGAAGGACCTAAAATGGTGTCTGATTCACCTTTCAAGAAGATGTGAAGAAATACCATGCAATGAATGAACAGTAGATGGGATGCAAGCTGATGTTGCCTCTCTGCAGACATAGTGTGCGTCTTAATCATTTTTTCCATTGCTTTACCCCAAAAAATTCATTGTACGAATGAAAGTTGAGCCTCAGACTCAAGAGGCGCAGAGTGGTTTTCAAGGTCGTGGAAAGGTCAACCAAGTTTTTACCCTTGTGGAGTTGCTAAGGGGTGAGGGGAGTTTGACCATGCAGTTTACATGTGTTTTATAGTTTTGGAGAAGGCTTAGAACCGTGCCTCCTTAGAGATTCTGTAGGGGAAGCTGTGAGGGGTGCTGCGGGAGTACAGGGTACTGGAGTTGCTGTTGCAAGCCATTCAGTCCGAGTATAACCAAAGGGAGAGGTGTGTCTGCATCAGAGGCACAAAGCTGAGCTTGTTTACATTGTGTGTAGGACTCACAAGGCTGCTGAGGTGGTTCAGGCATATGATTCAGATGTCCCCTGAAGCTTTTTCATGCATGTCCAACAGGGCAAACCCAGAATCAGCTGGAAGGATATGTATTCCCTTTGGCCTGGGATCTCCCAGGAGATCTTTTGCAGCCTGACCTTGAATAAGCGGAAGAAAATGGACGCATGGATGGAGAGGAGTCAGGAAAAGGAAATGCAAAAGAGACACTGGAGGTGATATGCATGTAGAGAAGAATCTTTAAAATGGGAGCTTTTTGAAATCTCATTACTTCCATATTCATACAAGAATCTTTAATTGTTTAAAGAATGGTTTAAAAAAGCGTTAGAAATAATTATTAATGCTGTAAAAAAGAAAAAAAAGGAGGATGGGGCTGATTTGCTGCACCTTGAATCTGTGAAGGGGACAATTAAATCCTGATCCGCTGTATCTCTGAAGAATGAGCTGGGACAGTGGAACAACACACCGACAGAGAAGTGCTGAATTCTCATGAAGAGCTCCAAACAGTTCTTGTCTGCAGTGACTGTGGTGCTACAGAAATATTAGGTTAAGAGTTTCCATGTTTTTGTCAATGACATTTTCATTTGTTCTCTAAACCAAAAAATAACATGCTAGATTGTGGTTCCAGTAATTTCAGCCACATCTGTGCGTGCATATGTAGCCCCTCTGCTTTTAACTTCTCAGTCAGAGCTGAGGATGACTGAATTTACTGCGCAAACAAGTGTTGAGTGCTCTCTGTGGGAAGGGGCTTATGAGTGCAGGAAATTGGAAATTGTGGCTTTCTTGGCCAACCTTTTCCATCATTCAAATTTTCAATGTGTGAATCACTACTTCCAAGATTTTTGTCTATTTCTGACTTCACAGTAAATCACTATTATACCGAATTACTATTTCTTGGTATTATCTTAGGCCTAATCTGGGGTTTGTAATTGCCCATATTTGACTGTTTCTTTGACCATATCCGGGGTTTGTAATGGCCCATATTTGGCCTTGAATGATGGCACAAGAACAAGGTCAATGGCTGTCTAAAGCCAGCCACAGATCCACAGCTGACCCTACAAGGCTTGCAGTAATCCATGTTAGGCCTTAATACCTTTCAGTACCAACGGAGTCATAAGTGCCAAATGTGGCCCAAAAGTGTCTGCAATCTGGGCTATGACTAAAAACCTTGTGAATATAAAACAATAAAAAAGTATTCTATATCCACCAGGATCAAACACATATCCAGAAATATTGTATTGAAGATGAAGAAAAAGTAAAAAGTTGTCTTCCAATTCGGCATTTAAGAGCAAAGAGAGAAAAGGGCCGTTTACCGGCCGAGATCTATAAAGCCTTAGACCCGGTCCAGATTAAAAAAAACACAAGATTTAGGCTAATCAAATATGAATTAGACTGCCCTAGAAAAAATAAAGATTCTTTTAAACACAGTCATTTTGTGAAACCCTTTTCTTTATTTGTCAAACTCCACAAAAAGGGGCTATTTCACTGCTTTTCAACACCACAAGAGATCAGGTCCAGATCAAGAATAGAATAGAATAGATTTTATTGTCATTGCACACCAGGGTACAACAAAATTGTGGGAGCTCATAATATGTTTGTGTTTATGATTATTTGCAGTCTGTATGGCCCAGGGGAAGAAGCCGTTTGTGAGTCTGCTGGTGTGAGACTTAATTGACCTGAAGTGCCGTCCAGAGGGCAGCCGGTCAAACAAGAGATGGGCTGGTTGGGAGGGGTCTCCTGTGATGGTCCGAGGTTTACCTGCAGGATCTGAACAAATCATCCATGGAGGCCAGATGGCACCAGATGATATTTTTTGGGCAGCGGTTTGGACCCTCTGCACAGACTTCCTGTCCTCAGCTGTGGACACAGTGTATCACACACCCAGACAGGATGTGAGTACAGTGAGCCTTCTTCACCAGGGCCTTGATGTGATGAGTCCAGGAGAGTTCGTCGGAGATGTGGGTACTCAGAAACCTAAAGGTGGTGACAGTTTCCACACGCTCTCCGTTTTTGAAGACGGGAGTGTGGTCTTGCATTTGCTTCCTGAAGTCCAGTTCTTTTGTTTTATCGACGTTCAGAATCAGGTTGTTTGCTGAGCATCAGGAGGACAGTTTCTCTTCCTCAGCCCTGTAAGCGGTCTCATCCCCGTCTGAGATGAGTTTGACCACGGTGTTATCATCAGCATATTTGATGATTGAGTTGGAGTACAGTCGTAGGTATACAGGGCGTACAGTAGGGGGGCTCAGTATGCAGCCCTAGGTGGGAGCCAGTATGGAGTGGGATTATGGATGAGGGGTGGGGGCCAAATCTGGCAGACTTTGGGCGGTGTGAGGAAGTGTTTTATCCAGATGCAGGTGGAATAACCTCAAAATAACCACAAAAATAAATTCTTCTCTTTTCCTTAGCACTTTTCGTGTTGGAAAACAAAATGAGGTTAAATAAAAAATACACACAAGGGACAACGTACATCTTTTTGTGCAATTTATTACAGATTAATTCCCATTAAATCTGCTGTCATTCACATTTTATTGTTGTTGATGTTACACGGCTAAACACGTTAGAGGTTGTGACGAAAAATCTGTCCATGAAGACTAGGTGTCTACTCACAATTGCTTGGGGCATTTTCAGACTGTCGCTCTGGTCTAATAAAATCCAGATTTTACAACTGTTTCATTACCAAACAAAACCACCAATAAAGTAACTTAAAGACAACATCTGCACAGTAAATCTGGCTATACTTATGTCTATGATGATCTCTAAAGAAGTTGTGCGTCACAATGTCCCGAATGTTTTCCCGCAGTCAATAGCACGCTGTTTAACATACCTCGGTCATAAACTCGATTTTGCTTTTGTGAATGTCCACTGGGACAAGGACTGTGGTTCAGTTAAATGGCCAAGTCGAGCTGTAACTATAGCTTGACTCAAATGTGCATATACGTAATTGTGCTGAGTGAGAAACATCAAAAGCAAAAAAGGTTTATGACCGGACCTTTAGACTGGTCAAAATCTGGATAGATTATTTTACTAGAAAAGTCAAAGTATGCTTAAAAGAGCCTTTATTATCTGTAAGATAACCTACACCGGTTCTGACCAGTCTAAGTTTTCATGTGGGAAAGAAAAAACTGTGGTTTAGGGACCTTTTCGGTTTCTAAATTCAGCTTTGGGAGATCGGGTGTACTGTACCTTTAAGAAGACCCGGATGTGTTTTTTTCATGCACCGGAACAACAAGCGTTCAATGTGACCTGCTTTGGATAAAGTTGTGATCTAATAGAGTGTTTTAATTGTAATTTAAGCTCCTCATAATGTTTCTTACCACCGCAAACTGTGAGTATCTAATTCCCATAATGAATGTAGTGAAGAATGCCTGTTAACACCGCGTCGTCCTTATATATACAGTTAGTTATAGCGTCGGCTTAGCTAACATGCTAATGCTAAACATGAACATTTCTACTGGAACATATACCCACCGTCATCATCACTTATATATACTGTATAAGTCATTTAAAAACGTGTCATCTTGCGACTTTGTTGTGAGTTAAGTAGTTAACTTTAAATGTAGCTGTATAAATGTATATACATTCATGACAGTTATATTTCTAGAAGTCTTGTTTCTAATTCAAACGCATTTTCCGTGCTCTTTTCTTTTTTCAGTGGCCAAAGCAAAATCCAAGTAAGTGAAGTGTCTGAACACACAGTATTGTAAAAAAGTCTAAATCTAGCCCTCTTTTCTTTATATTTAGCTTCGAAGCAGCCAGACTTTCCTGTAATGTCTTAAGATGGTCTTGATCAGTAGCTCTTCTGGCTTATTTTTAAGGACATTGGCTGCTTTTTCACTCCTTTCCAGTACGGTCTTGAATAATTTCAGGTATGAATTGTTTAAGCAATCATAGCATAAAATAAGACTTAAGAGACGAGCCAATGTTGTGTCTACACAGTACAAACAACTTGGCAATTATAAATATTATCTTTAGGCACTTTGCTACCAGCAGCCTTTCACAAAGACGCATCATGTGCTCCCATTTCTTTAGTTGCATTTGTGAAAATGCCAAAGATAACAAAGTTTGACAGACAGAAAAAAGCACTTTTGCAGCAACAAGGTGATTCCACAAAGAGCTATTAGCTGAAAACTTGGCATATCTCAGCATGGTGTGCAGTGTGTCCTTAAAACATTTGAGGAAACTGGACATGTGACTTTTTCACGGCTCTTTATTTTTTGCTATCAAACTATACTGAGTGTACTCAGCATTTCAGTTGTGTTGTCCTCCTTCAGGACCATCCTGGTGCAGATGATGAGCGCTGCAGGAACGGGTTATTTCTTCAACACAAAGAGGAATCGCCTCAGAGAGAAACTGGTGCTGCGCAAACATGATCCGTTCGGTAAGTTGTGACCGACTGCGTGTTCTCCTCAGAGCTGGGACGCACTTGAAAGCTCCAAATCCCTCCCCACAGAGATTCATGAAAGTCAGAGGTTTTTAGCTGATGTTAATTCCAGAAAGGTGAGAACATTCAACAACAATGAACTGCTTAAAAGATAAATAGGAAAGTGTAAAGGTTGAAAAAAAGCCCATGTAAGACTCCAAAGGTAGACTTCGTGACTAAAGTGGCGGTGGACTGTGCCACTGTGCATCGGTAGTGCTCAATCAGGAGGTTTGTTTCTTTAATCTGCGCCTCCCCATCTCTCTCCTGCGTCCTTGATGTTGGAGCATCTTGAAAGCTCTCAGTTCTTAAATGCAAAGCACGAGGAGCTTTAAGTGAGGATGCTCATGAATATCTATTTTGCAAGTCTTATCTGGAGCTGTGACTCATTAATCCCACGTTGCAAACTGAATTACAGGCACATGTGGTATATGTCATCATGGTCACAGCTGATGTTCATGAAACCCATTGTAAAATACAGCAGTAGGCTGTAACAAAACCATTTAACTAATGCCAGTTTAAAATGCCTGCTCCAAAACAAGGTAGTTTAATTCAATGTATGCATTTCCACCTCGAGCAATCATTACAGCAAATTCATTTTGACTCATAAAAGCACAAGCACTGTTTTAATGAAGGCTGCATTCCACTTCTGTGCACCTTCCACAACTAACTGCACGAGCAGAAGTGGAATGCAGCCCCATTTAAAACAGCTAAGATTAGCATCGTAGCTCATGTTTTCCTGATATTTCCGCCGCCTGTATGTCACCTCAGCTCCTCATAGCTCAAGTGGGAAGGACTAAGACGGAATGTACAAACTCAGAGACAAAAGGCGAGGGTGTTTACTAAAAAATAGAAAAATATCAAGGTCCATTCATCAAACACTAATGAACTGTAAAACATTACAGTTACACCAAATGATCAATAAAGCTCAGACATTTCAAATTAAAAGTAAGCAGTTACATACTTGTGCTTGTACAGATCACATTAATTTCAAGCTGTTTAATCTGTCTTTAATTGTTTAATAGATTTATACTAAATAAATAAAAGTTCATTATTATGATCATTTAAATATAACTGGTGTAAATACTTGAATCGTTGCTAACATCAGGGTCAGAAGTCAGTGGGGGGTGTAAATATTCCACTCGTCTCAGCTTCAGAAATTATTAAGACACCAATTTTCACCAAAAATCTGTTTTCTTTTGTCATTGTTTAGCAAAATACATCCTTGAAGACCCAATTGTCTCCATGTGGATTACATTTATAGAAACAAAAATCAACGCAAAGCTGTTCATGATGAACCCATTTTGCTTCAGATAACTTGCACTCGTCCAGTGTTGCAGACTGCGTGTGAGCACGCTGTGGGAGAAGCTTTCTGTAGAATGTAGAAATTACCGTCACTGCATGTGAAACCCAGCTGAAAGACGTGACCTAATAACACCAAAACAGCTCGAGCTTACTAATGCAGCTGGTGCTAATGTGCATACGTGTTAAAATGTCGAGCTCAGAGGTGGTAAATTGTCTCTTGACGTCTGTTTTCCGTCTGCCTGCTGTCTTCGCAGTGAACAAGCACGTCCTTTTCTTTGAGAAGAGGAAGATCAAATCAATTTAACGATGCACCGACACATACGGACAACATAAGCCTGCGAGGGTTGAACAGACTATCTTTATTGTCATGGATTCCACAAAGCTCTGGAGGGTCAATGCTTCTGATCGGCTGGCGGCTTCAGAGGATTTCTTCTTGGATCAATAAAAAAAGCTGCAGCTCAGCATGACTGAGCATCGACAGCCGCCATCACTTTACTGAAGAGACTTTACACGGACCACCACAACCTCTTTGATTTAAACCTGTTCGGTCGTGGAATAATGTGTTTGCATGGTTCATCGTGAAATATTCAGACTCTGTAAACGTGCTCAAACCATTTGTAAGTTGTGATCCTTTAGGGATAATTCTGTTAAATAAATGATCTAGATTACATCCTGTACAGCTTCACTGTCACACTGTCTGATTTGTTCAGTAATCCAACCAACTGATTCCATGAGACACTTCAGTGGTCAGTCAGTCCAGACTTGCTCCAGCTGCTCAGCTGGTCTCAGAACAGTTTGGCCGGTAGGTCCCGTTTGAACGGGAATGACGTCTGCGTGCCGACGCCCTGCACGCTCACCGCCGCCACCTGATTGGCTCTGCGGGCCATCTCCTCCAGAGGCATTGAGGAGTGATTAGCCATGTAGAATGCCAGTGCTCCGATAAAGCTGTCTCCAGCTCCCTGAGGAGAAACAATCGCACGTTAATGCATTATTAAATAAATCTATGCTGCAGAGCTTTTGCTTCTTTTAAGATTTTTTTATTTATTTATTTTTCCTGCAAAGAGCAGGATCACTATGCAAACAATCAGTAAGCTTCAGCAGGGGGTGCTGTGACATTGGTCTGCCTCTCTTGGGTCTTGTACTCCTTTTTGGAGCCTGAAGTGGTTTGAAAAACCTTATTTTGTGGTGTGGAATGTGTCATCAGTCAGCTTATCTTCTAAAATACCATTGAAGGGCTTTGATCTTTGATTAATTTTCCACAGCATCGGTTGTTTTTCAAAGTATTTTTTGGTAAACAACCCAGAAAAACCTGAACTGTTCAGTGGAGAGCATGATGGTATGTTTTTTTTTTTTTTTTTTTTTTTTAAATCAAACTTGAAGATTGAAAAGGACAGAATAAATCAAACGACAGGCGGTTGGTTAATTGTTTTTCAGTCAGCTGAGCAACACATGGCTGTTTTTATGGTTTCACCATAACTGCCAGCAGCTCTGGTTTTGGCTTCACTGGAGGCACATAAATCCTCCTTTTTTCCCTCATCTATTGATAAAGATGGAATGTGCTGTCTACGCCCTGGAGGGGGGGGGGGGGGGGGGGTTGGTTGGGGGGGGGGGGGTTCGCTGATGGGAAAAGGCACAGTGGTATGTAGGGACACGCTCATGTTTAACCACAAACGGCCCCCCGACACTGGTTCTCACAAGCCCGCTCCATTACTCATCACCTCGGCTCTAAAGAGAGTTCATTGCACTCTCTTCTCTGAGCACCTTTGTAAGCTGCCCCCCCGGTTACCCTCCAAGCTCAAAGTAACCCTTTTCTTTTCTCACAGTGATGGCTGTGTGGAGATGATTCAGTGACATGGGGCAGATGATAAAACCCCTTAAATCTGACCCTGCCCTGGCAGAGAGGTTCATGTCTGATAGGCAGGTTCGAACATGCTCCTGTACGTAGCATATGAAAAGAAGTGTTGATTTGACATTTAAAGGGGAATTATGGCACCCTTCCCCCACTCTGCTCGCCGCTGGTATGGACTGCAGAGATGCTGGAAAAAGTGAGATCAGAGATGAAACATTTCACTGGCCTGGTGGATTTCCATGTTTAAACCCGTGGGGTGTTTATGTCTGCTCGGCAGCTGGGCTGGGCCTGGCTGCAGCCAGCGTTTGGAAACCAGGCTTCGGTGAAGCGGTCCCACTGGTTTGGGTCTGGCCCGATGATAACACTCCAGTGGGGGTTGGGAGCCGATGATCATCGCAGTGTGTCGAGAACAGTGTGAACAACAAGATTTAAGCCTTCGTTGTCATTACGAGATGATTATCTTGTTAACCGCAGGGTTTTATTCCTCTTTTATTCTTTTTCCAAATCGCCTGTGGACATGCCTGTAATCTACCGCCAAATCCCGGCGAAACCAACCTTCATCCGTTTCATGCCACACCCGGCAGGGTGGTGGCAGAAACAGGTTTCTGTTAATCAGCAAACTACTTTCTTTTTCTTTTTTTTTTTTTTTTTTTAACAAGTAGACAATAAGCCTGTCAAATTATACCTCCGTCATGTGCAGCTTCTCCATGTGGAAGAGGTTCATCCATCCACCTGAAAGTGGACTCCACTCAAACGACCAAACAGGTTTCCCTTTTATCTCCTTTTATTTCAACAGACTTGATGCAGTTGGATGATTTAATTATGAGGAAAAACCTTTAGAGAGGTAAATAAAAAGTTTGCACTGTAGCCAATTATAAGTAATTTATCTTCACAATGTACCTTAACTTTTTCCAAAACCTTGAACTTGTAACTTAGCACCAGGCAGTTTTTTTGGTTTTAGTGAATTTTAGCAAAGAATTATAGAATCCAGTGTTTCTAAGTGAAAATGAACATTTTCTTTATGTTTAAACATAGTTGTGTTCTTTCTGTCCTAATGGAGCGAAGCTAAAATTTGCATTTTTTTCTTGCTGTAATCCCTTTGGTTGATTGTTTTTTGACCAGTGAGCTGAATTAGACATAAATTATTAAAAATAAAAAGTTTAATTTTGAAGTTTAAATTAATCATCTCTTCGGTACTGCAGAACGTTTGACAGTTCAAATCTGAGATCTATCCATCTCAGAAGTTGATTTGATCGTGTTCAATACTAATTAATTAATTGAAACAATTAAATGAGCTGGTGTTTTCTGGGTGAACCCGATCTCATGACAAACTGTGACATGGATATCAGTCAACAGCGCTAAATAGGGTTAAATGCTTTTTAGATGAATGAGCTTGTTACCTGAATATTCCACTAGGGGGCACACAAGGGAACTCAGAAATTCAAGATTTGCAGGATGTAAAAAAAGAGGCTAGTTTTTGAAAGATGTTAGAACAACAGCAGAGCTTGACGGCTGCAGTATTTTGGATGCTATTCAAGACCCCTAAATCATGGAAGTTGGATTTCCAGTCACACCATCTCTGCAGCGCCTCCACTGGTCACTTCTGTTTAAATTTTATGTACATAGCGTTGATTTCTGAGAATTAGCTGAAGTGACGCTCCATAACGCAGGACATGTGAGGTGGCCTTAAAAGCGAGTATATTCCTGGCCGTTGAGGGTGTCAAAAGGCTACGTCTCAATACATGTTTCCCTGCTGAATATTTCAAAAGCGTTCAGCAAACATCTGTATTGAAACCTTGCCTGGTTGTGTCCGCTGGGTAGTGATTTCTAAAAAACTGTAAAAGCACTGGATTAATGAGCCGTACGCTGCACATTTATGTTCATTTCTCTTTTTCACTTTAAATAACACTGCATTACATATATCTATCATATCCACATGTGTAATAAGATGCCCAAATAAAATACTGATTACAGGTTTAAGCGACTGGTTAAACAGACGTACAGTTTGCCAGCTAAGGCTCGCTGTCTTTACAGACTCAAAAGCACTGGCAGACTTACAAAACAGGACTTCATTGTTCCAGTCTAGCCTTCTGCTAACTTGACTGGATGAGCCACCGTCCAACCTTTCTCTGTCTTAATAACAACGTCTCCTTCGCTGAGACTGACATGTGACGCTACTGGATCAAGTGAATGAAGCTCAACAAGGTTGACACGCGCTTCCCCCTTCAGCTCGCTGCCTCTGCCCTCGACACACTTTGATGAAGGTTAGATCTGGAGGCCTGTCAATCAAGTGACACAAGCGCTTGGTGTGGAGGAGCTGTGATGCTCTTGCCGGTTGCCCTCGTCTGTCGCGCCTTGACCCCTGCTGCCTTCCCTCTGCCTCTTCCCTGCTGGTGCTCACACTGAAGTTGGGAATCATGATGGCAGTCACCTCTGTGAGAACTCACCAGATTAACAAAGTGTGCTCTGAACTCCTTGACTAGTCGCTTTGTGCTTTGAGATACTACAGCAAGTTAATGTTGACTTATAGAAACTGCTTGACTTGTAAATGGTCAAAGGACTGTTACAAGAACTCTTACTCCCAGTCTGACTCTGTTGTTCTGTGTATCTGACAATAAAAAGACTTGACTCCTTGACTTGACTTCTTTTAAGGTTTGGCTTAAAAGATGGATGCAACCATCATGGGCATTATATAGAAAAAGGTAAGTACACCCGTTTTCACGCAGTTTGGGATGTAAAGTATAAAAATGATGGTCTGGAGCAGTCATGAATATGTGCTGACTGTCTTGTTAGTTCTTATCTGAATTCAGTCCAAGCATCAAATTACAAAGAACTCTCTCTTCACAGAAGTCTGGTTACGGTGCTGTGCCTTTTGTAAAATTCAAATTATGTAAAGAGATGCACAGCTAGTTTCATCATTTGAGGTTCAAGTGTAACATCTAAAAGGCGCAGAACCCATCTACTATTGTCATTTCCAGTTTAGTCACCTCAGTACCGAAACCAAATGCATTTTCATGCACAATATCCAGAAACAGTCAAACTAAGGAAGCTGAAAACCTCCCGTAAAAAGTCGCTCAGGAAACTGAACCTTCTCTGTTTGGGGTGACTGCATCAATGATGCCCAGATCAAACTCTCCAGGAAGGAAAACCCTCCCACCGGTGGGCGAGGACACACTGAATAAGTCAATTATCATGCGTAACTGATGCTGTGGATCGTGTGTAATTAAGGCGACAAGGTGTAGGCAATCGGATGTGGCCTATAAAAGGATGCGTGAATATGATGGTGCCTTGTCCAAAAAAAAACAATGGCTGCTCTTTTGCTGCTGATGGATGCAAATGTCAGAGTGTGGAGAGAGCGTGTGTTTGGAGATGACACTAATTTACTAAACTAAGATGAGGGAGTCATTCTCTGGAACTCTGTGCTGAACTGGGCCTGTTTATGACAATAACTGAGCCACCAGCTCCAGTTTTCCTGCACATACCCTTTGTTATTGCTGGAGAGGATTAACCACCATTATTTTTGTCTCGTTCCTCTTCTTTGCAGTGGGATCCGTCATTATTGTTTGGGGAATAGGAGACAGGAGGAGCATATTTTGTGTCATATTTTTTAACATGATCTCGTGGCAATGGGTCTAAATAGCATTTAAAAATTCTGATGTTGTTGAGAAGGCAAAATGATTAGGGTTAGGGTAAAAGTCGAGGACATGATGTTATTCTCTCACAGTGAACTCGATACTTAGTTTCCTGCCTCTAGTTCTAC